>NC_064616.1:51582500-52207500 GCF_023898315.1 Schistocerca nitens
GCTATTACGAATGTGGTCATAACATTCTGGCTAGTCAGTGTATAACAATCACTAAACTTTTTAATTTTTGTTTTTAAAAATGACATATATATATATATATATATATATATATATATATATATATATATATATATATATATATATATATATAGCGAGTGTATACCCGTCCGTTTTCCCCCTAAGGTAAGTCTTTCCGCTCCCGGGATTGGAATGACTCCTTACCCTCTCCCTTAAAACCCACATCCTTTCGTCTTTCCCTCTCCTTCCCTCTTTCCTGATGAGGCAACAGTTTGTTGCGAAAGCTTGAATTTTGTGTGTATGTTTGTGTGTCTGTCGACCTGCCAGCACTTTCATTTGGTAAGTCACACACACACACACACACACACAGATATATATATATATATATATATATATATATATATATATATATATATATATATATATATATATATATATATATATATATATATATATGAGCAACAGTTCCACAGTTTCAGAACAATTCAAAAGTTTCAAGCAACCTAATCTTTGTATTACTTTCATTTACATACCACTGAATGGCAAAACACATGTTTCGAAATTTAAAGTATGCACCACATTTACCTCATTTCAGCCTCTGTGGGTAATAATGTATTGATGAATTTTCATACATATTGGTACACATTGATTGTAGATTATGAGTACACTGAAGATGACATGAGGTGATACATTCAGCATGTCTATGGGGCACTGTCCAAACAGAGTGTGGCTTTATTCTGGTATGTGAAATGTGAGTTTTAATTGCACACTTAATATGGTTGCCATTGTCTCTCATTAGCAAAAAATACAGGAACATAATATGCAAATAAATGTCTATTTGTTCACATACAGAATACCTCAGGTGACATTTGGAAAATGTTAAGGAAATGGAGATTGTTCCACACTCAGTTGAAAAAGGAATGCAGAAATCTTGACAGAAACAAAATTGTGGTCTAGTGGGTAGCGTTGCTGCATCTGGATCACAAGGTCCTGGGTTCCATTGCCAGCCGGGTTTGGGATTTTCTCTGCCCAGGGACTTGGTGTTTGTGTTGTCCGCATCATTTAATCATCATTCATGAATGTGGTGAGATTGGACGGTGTAAAGACTGGGAGTTTGTACGTGTGCTGATAACTGTACAATTGAGCATGCTACCAACTAAACATCATCATTGACAGAAAAAGTTTAGTAGAAACATCTATAAAAAGACTAATATGTGAAGCAAGCAACAATATCCAGTCAGTTGTTGATTAGGAAAGCAGAAGTTTCAAATTTTGTGTTTAAAAAATCATTCAAACAGGAGGATCATACAGGTATACCATCATTTGACTGTAACACAGACTGCCAGATGGAGGAGACAGCAATAGGCATCTCTAGTGGTAATAAGCAGCTTCTAGAGTTGAAAAAAAATGCCAGATCCTTATGGAATTCCAGTTCAGTTTTACAGAGAGTACTTTTTATGTACTGGATCCTTATCATGACCCTCTATCCCAGCACAAAGTCCCAAGTGACTGGATAGAAGTGCTTGAGGCTCCTGCACGTAACAAGGGGAAAGGAATGGACACACAAAATTACAGATTAGTATCCTTAACATCTGATTGCTGCAGAATTATTAAACATATTCTGAGCCCAAATATAATAAACTTCCTTGATGCATAAAAGCTTCAATCCACAAATCAAAATTGATTTAGAAAGTATCATTTGGGTGAAACCCAGCTTGCCCTTTTCTCACATGATATCCTGCTAACCGTCAATGTAGGGCAACAGACAGATTTCTATTCCTAGATTTCCAGAAAGCATACGGCACAGTGACTCACTGCAAGCTGTTAATGAAGGTTTGAGCATATGAAATAGTTTCCTAGATGTGTGAATAGTTGGAAGACTTCCTATGTAATAAAACCCAGTATGTTGTCCCAGATGACATGTGTTCATCACAGCAGCAGAAACAAGGGTAACATCAGGAGTAGTCCAGAGGAGTGTGACAGAGCCCCACTAGTTCTCTTTATATGTAAATGATCTGACAGACAGGGTCAGCAGCAATCTGCAACTGTTTGCTGATGATGCTATAGTGTACAGAAAAGTGTCATAGTTGAGTGACTGTAGGAGGATACAGGATAACTTAGAGAGAATTTTTGTTTCGTGATGTGAATGACAGCTTGCTCTAAATGTATAAAAATGTAAATTAATGCAGATGATTAGGACAAACGATTCTGTGATGTTCAAATACAGTATTAGTAGTGGTCTGTTTGACACAGTCATGTCAATTAAATACCTAAGTGTTAGATTGCAAAGCAATATAAAATGGAATGAGCATGTAAATGTGGTAGAAGGGAAGGTGAATGGTCAATAGTGGTTTATTGGGAGAGTTCTGTGGAAGTGTAGCTCATCTATAAAGAAGATCATGTATACCCATTCTTGAATACTGCTCAAGTGTTTGTGTTCCCCACCAGGTCAGATTGAAGCAAGATATTAAAGCAATTGAGAGGCATGCAGCCAGATTTGTTACTCATAGTTTTGATCAACACATATTATAGAGATGCTTCATGAATTTAAATGGGGATTTCTGGAGGGAAGACGACATTTATTTCATGAAACACCATTGAAAAAATCTAGAGAACAGTGGCTGACTACAGAATGATGCTACTGCTACCAATGCACATTTTGCTTAAGGACCAAGAAGACAAGACAAGAGGAATTAGGGCTTGTAAGGAGGCGTATAGATAGTCATTTTGCCCTCACTCCATTTGCAAGCAGAAGAGGAAAAGGGAATAGCTACTAGTGGTACAAGTTACCATCTGCCATGCACCATACGGTGGTTTGCGTATGAAAGTAAATGTAGGTGTAGGTATACCTAAAGCAGGACTGCTGAAGTGTGTCAGAATGGTTTAACTTCATAGACATGTGAAGACTTGTGTTACCTCACAGGTTACATGGCTTCTGTCATTTGAGCACATCTGAGAGACCATTGAGCAACATGTACACATTTTGGACCCATTTATGAGCAACATTTGTGAACTACAGGCAGCAAATGAGCACTCATATATAAGGATGGTCCTAATGTCTTCAGTGTCTTATAATTTCCATGCCATGCTTAATAGTCATCAGGGTGAAAGGGGCTGCTACATGCGATTAGGCAGACATTTATAATTCAGCTATTCGTGAGAGTACCTCACGACGTAAGGTTTCCAGCAGCAAACATAGCTACTCTTGATTCTAGTTATTTTAAACACTACATAGCATATGCAGATTACTGTTTAGTCTGATGGGCAACTAGATGCATCATTTAGAGTTAGTTTCAGTGCTTTGCTTCTAAAACTTATATATCATTAAATTAAAATCTTTTAAAGTTAACTGAAGCACAAATGTATTTTTGTTGTTTCATTATGTTGACAGAATGAATATGTTCACAGAACACTGAAAAATTGCTCTGCTATGAACATCATGTTGGA
This sequence comes from Schistocerca nitens, assembly GCF_023898315.1. Taxonomy (NCBI): domain Eukaryota; kingdom Metazoa; phylum Arthropoda; class Insecta; order Orthoptera; family Acrididae; genus Schistocerca; species Schistocerca nitens. Next base: position 51,585,966 of record NC_064616.1, read on the forward strand.
GAGGTACAAACAAACATTTTAATATGAAATTTTCTTAAATTATTGTTGTTTAGAGACCACATTTTACTTGAATATGCTGTGGTATCTGATTCTTACAATGTATTGTCATTGCTGTCCAGCTGTAAGGTAAGACTACCCAAATGAATATAATCTAAGACATAAAGAAAATGAGTCATCACAGGTTATATATGAACGTTCTGAATATGGACAGTACAGTATTCTTGTCATTGCCAAATTCTGAAGAAGGGAGTTTACATTACACCATAAATTGCAATAGGCTATACTGCTCTATTGTGGGTCAATATGAAAATTTATTTGATATAGTTCTTATCATTGTCACTTATGAATTTTTCCACCAATTAAATTTGTATCAGATGTACTTCATTCACTAGCAAGTTTTTTCTGCTCCATACATATTCAACAATCCAAGTGCTTCAGTAAATTTTAGAGTTTTATGAATAAAAGAACATTGCCTTTGTGTAGTAGTTTGAACATTACAGTGATTTTAAAGACCGTTTTCATACTAGAGGTGATGAGGCCTTACATTTCTCTGACTGTTCAACTAACTTACCCAGTTACATGGCCTACAATCAGATGTGGACCTCAAGCCCTGCAACATTGAAGTTAAATTTCCAGATGTGTGCAAACAACTATATAAACCTATTTTTCTAATAACACCTGTTGATAACATATTTAGTACTTTCCTTTGTTCTGATAGATCATACCAATTTAGTATAATATTTATTTTCATAATTTTGACATTAAAGAAACTGGAAAGAAAATTTAGTTACTTTTAGCCAGAACTAAATTTAAATGTATGTAGTTTTTGACTGTTGGAACTCGTCTCAGTAAATGTTATTTTTTAATTAAGTTGAACTACTTCCTTTCCTTGCATATAATGCCCACTACCAGCACTGAAGTAATGTGCTCAGTTGCTCATCTGTCTATTATGAAGAGGAAGTTGGTTTCTTAGTTTATAAAAATAACTGTTTTCCTAGAGCAGGAAAACTGACTTATTTTAACAATAATGTACGATAAATTTCCAGGAAAATACTAAAATAAACATCTGGGAAAACCTAATTTTTCTTTCTTCTTCAGTTTCATGACATTTTCTGTAATTTTCCAGATACTGACATTTATAAAGGCATGTAAAGTACCTCAATATTACTTTCTCTAAGGTAACACATGAGAAAACACTTCCACTCAGTTTTTAAGATTTTTTTTAGAACTAACAGAATCAAAAGCAGTTTATATATTTTGTCTAAATCCATGTCATGAATTTTCAGCTTTCTATGGATTTGAACAGTTGTTGTTGTTGTGGTCTTCAGTCCTGAGACTGGTCAGATGCAGCTCTCCATGCTACTGTATCCTGTGCAAGCTTCTTCATCTCCCAGTACTTACTGCAACCTACATCCTTCTGAATCTGCTTTGTGTATTCATCTCTTGGTCTCCCTCTACGATTTTTACCCTCCACGCTGTCCTCCAATGGTAAATTTGTGATCCCTTGATGCCTCAGAACATGTCCTACCAACTGGTCCCTTTTTCTAGCCAAGTTGTGCCACAAACTCCTCTTCTCCCCAATTCCATTCAATATCCCCTCAATAGTTATGTGATATACCCATCGAATCTTCAGCATTCTTCTGTGGCACCACATTTTGAAAGCTTCTATTCTCTTCTTGTCCAAACTATTTATTGACCATGTTTCACTTCCATACATGGCTACACTCCATACAAATACTTCCAGAAACAACTTCTTGACACTTAAATCTATACTCGATGTTAACAAATTTCTCTTCTTCAGAAATGCTTTCCTTGCCATTGCCAATCTACATTTTATATCTCCCTACTTCAACCATCATCAGTTATTTTGCTCCCCAAATAGCAAAACTCCTTTACTACTTTAAGTGTCTCATTTCCTCATCTAATTCCCTCAGCATCACCCGATTTAATTTGACTACATTCCATTATCCTCGTTTTGCTTTTGTTGATGTTCATCTTATATCCTCCTTTCAAGACACTGTCCATTCCGTTCAACTGCTCTTCCAAGTCCTTTGCTGTCTCTGACAGAATTACAATGTCATCGGCGAACCTCAAAGTTTTTACTTCTTCTCCATGAATTTTAATACCTACTCCTAAATTTTCTTTTGCTTCCTTTACTGCTTGCTCAATATACAGATTGAATAACATCGGGGAGAGGCTACAACCCTGTCTCACTCCCTGCCCAACTACCGCTTCCCTTTCATGCCCCTCGACTCTTATAACTGCCATCTGGTTTCTGTACAAAATGTAAATAGCCTTTCGCTCCCTGTATTTTACCCCTACCACCTTTAGAATTTGAAAGAGAGTATTCCAGTTAACATTGTCAAAAGCTTTCTCTAAGTCTACAAATGCTAGAAACATAGGTTTGCCTTTCCTTAATCTTTCTCCTAAGATAAGTCGTAAGGTCAGTATTGCCTCACGTGTTCCAATATTTCTACAGAATCCAAACTGATCTTCCCCGAGGTCAGGTTCAACCAGTTTTTCCATTCGTCTGTAAAGAATTCACGTTAGTATTTTGCAGCTGTGACTTATTAAACTGATAGTTCGATAATTTTCACATCTGTCAACACTTGGTTTCTTTGGGATTGGAATTATTATATTCTTCTTGAAGTCTGAGGGTATTTCACCTGTCTCATACATCTTGCTCACCAGATGGTAGAGTTTTGTCAGGACTGGCTCTCCCAAGGCCGTCAGTAGTTCTAGTGGAATGTTGTCTACTCCTGGGGCCTTGTTTTGACCAGGTCTTTCAGTGATCTGTCAAACTCTTCACGCAGTATCGTATCTCCCATTTCATCTTCATCTACATCCTCTTCCATTTCCATAATATTGTTCTCAAGTACATCGCCCTTGTATAGACCCTCTATATACACTCCTTCCACCTTTCTGCTTTCCCTTCTTTGCTTAGAACTGGGTTTCCATCTGAGCTCTTGATATTCATACAAGTGGTTCTCTTTTCTCCAAAGGCCTCTTTAATTTTCCTGTAGGCAGTATCTATCTTACCCCTAGTGAGATAAGCCTCTACATCCTTACATTTGTCCTCTGGCCATCCCTGCTTAGTCAGTTTGCACTTCCTGTCCATCTCATTTTTGAGATGTTTGTATTCCTTTTTGCCTGTTTCATTTACTGCATTTTTATATTTTCTCCTTTCATCGATTAAATTCAATATTTCTTCTGTTACCCAAGGATTTCTAGCAGCCCTCGTCTTTTTACCTACTTGATCCTCTGCTGCCTTCTCTACTTCATCCCTCAGAGCTACCCATACATTTTCTACTGTATTTCTTTCCCCCATTTCTGTCAATTGTTCCCTTATGCTCTCCCTGAAAGTCTGACCAGCCTCTGTTTAACTCAGTTTATCCAGGTCCCATCTCCTTAAATTCCCACCTTTGTGCAGTTTCTTCAGTTTTAATCTACAGTTCATAACCAATAGATTGTGGTCGGAGACCACATCTGACCCTGGAAATGTTTTACAATTTAAAACCTGGTTCCTAAATCTCTGTCTTACCATTATATAATCTATCTGATACCTTCTAGTATCTCCAGGATTCTTCCATGTATACAACCGTCTTTTATGATTCTTGAACCAAGTGTTAGCTATGATTAAGCTATGCTCTGTGCAAAATTCTACCAGACGGCTTCCTCTTTCATTTCTTACGCCCAATCCATATTTACCTACTACATTTCCTTCTCTTCCTTTTACTACTCTCGAATTCCAGTCACCCATGACTATTAAATTTTTGTCTCCCTTCACTACCTGAATAATTTATTTTATCTCATCATACATTTCATCAATTTCTTTGTCATTTGCAGAGATCGTTTGCATATAAACTTGTACTACTGTAGTAGGTGTAGGCTTCGTGTATATCTTGGCCACAATAATGCATTCACTATGCTGTTTGTAGTAGCTTACCTGCACTCCTATTTTTTTATTCATTATTAAACCTACTCCTGCATTACCCCTATTTGATTTTGCATTTATAACCCTGTATTCATCTGACCAAAAGTCTTGCTCCTCCTGGCACCAAACTTCACTAATTCCCACTATATCTAACTTTAACCTATCCATTTCCCTTTTTAAATTTTCTAACCTACCTGCCCAATTAAGGGATCTGACATTCCACACTCTGATCCGTAGAATGCCAGTTTTCTTTCGCCTGATAATGACATCCTCTTGAGTAGTCCCCACCCGGAGACCCGAATGGGGGACTATTTGACCTCCGGAATATTTTACCCAAGAGGACGCCATCATCATTTAACCATACAGTAAAGCTGCATGCCCTCAGAAAAAATTACAGCTGTAGTTTCCCCTTGCTTTCAGCTGTTCGCAGTACCAGCACAGCAAGGCCGTTTTGGTTAGTGTTACAAGGCCAGATCAGTCAATCATCCCTGCAATTACTGAAAAGGCTGCTGCCCCTCTTCAGGAACCACATGTTTGTCTGGCCTCTCAAGAGATACCCCTCCATTGTGGTTGCACACACGGTATGGCCATCTGTATCGCTGAGGCACACAAGACTCCCAACCAACGGCAAGGTCCATGGTTCAGTACTAAAAAAAAAAAAAATGGTGTGTCTCATTCTATTACATCAGTGGAAAGACAAAAACAAATTCTTCTCCATCTGTTTGAAATATCATATAACCTCCTTTCCAATGAAAATTACATGTTACATCAAAGATAGTTAATATGTGAACAGAAAAGTAAATTAACAGGTGACTTCCAAAATAGTCTTATGTTGGTAAGACAGCCTCACAGGTTACCCCACTCTCTACTTTTATCCAGCTGTTTTTGTTTTAGAAACTAGGTTCCACGCCTATGATAAGTTTGTTGAGACCCATAACTGAATACTTTTTATGTGTATGGGACTTGTGCTACAAGAAGGGTAATTGTTGAATATGGAAAACTTCGATGTTTTGCACCATACCTCTTTGCCTACATCACAGAGAAGTTGAAATATTTTATCTAGAATTGATTAGAAAAATACACACTGCTAATATCATGAGAAGTAGAAATCTTCAATAATCTTGTTTCAGGAAAGAAGTACTGTGGTGGCTGAAATACTTAGCTTCCACAGGGGCGGGGGTGAAAAGGGTTGGCAACACTCGACATCTCCTGTTCTGCAGGACCAGCCTGTTGTATCAGAATGCGTTCCAGGTGGTATATATGTTAACAGGCCCAACTGACCAGAGAGAGTGGGGAGGAGAGATGGACAGAGAGAGGGATGGGAGGAGGAGGGGGGTAGAGACAGGAAGGGATGGAGAATTGGATAGAAAGAGAAGTGAAGAAGAAGATGGACAGAGAGAGAAAGAGAGAGAGAGAGAGAGAGAGAGAGAGAGAGAGAGAGAGAGAGGAGAGTGAGGGGGAGGGGGTGGGGGGAGAGGTTGGATACAGAGAGAGCAGAGGAAGAGATGTGTGCAATATATGTGACATGGCTGCATGGGTCAAGGTGCAGGTAAAAGACTGGTATTTTGTAAATAAATGACTCATTATTTGTATGATTCGCATAAAAGTACTGTCTTGATAATTTACCCCTTGGGGTGGGTGTGCGGATGAGAAGTCACGACATGTAAAAATGTTCCATAATGACCAAGATTAGTAATGACTCCATAGTTTTAAGAGACACTAGGTTCATTAATGACAGTCCTGGTGTTGATTCATCCCTGTGTGTGTGTGTGTGTGTGTGTGTCTGTGTGTGTGTGTGTGTAGATGGAGGGGACTTTGACATGTCAGCCCATCTGTGTAGCATCTGAAGCAATTTCTATCACACTGGGCACAAGCATAATTTGCAAGCCAGAAAAAAAATTACTGACAGTAAGACACCCCTAACATACATACGGCTGAGGTTGTGGTTAGAAAGGGGTGACATTAAAGTGTAGCCCAGGGATGCATGGAGCAATTTCAATCAAATTTGGTACATACATGACTCATTTTATGTGTGAAAGTACTGTGAGAGTAAGATGCTTCTACTACCACCAGGGATAGGCATAGGGATGAGAAAGAGGTGACAAGTAAAAACGTTCCAAGATGACTTGTTGGTATATCATTACTTTATTTATATGACTTTGAATACTGTAAAAGTATGAAATGCAGCTTGTCCCTTAATCGTACAGCACAGTGAGTCAACCAGGCCATGAGAATGAGCACTATAATGAGTCAATAATTTTGTTAATGTGTTTTGGGACCTAAGACTATGTCACATGACTGAATAACATGGATAAATTTAACATACTCTTTGGAGTCATATGTTGTAAAACAGTAGATAATCTGACACAAAAGTTTTCAATACCAATATACGCTACTGGCCATTAAAATTGCCACACCACGAAGATGAAGTGCTACAGATGCCAAATTTAACTGACAGGAAGAAGATGCTGTGCTATGCAAATGATTAGCTTTTCAGAGCATTCACACAAGGCTGGCACTGGTGGCGACACTTACAACGTGCTGACATGAGGAGAGTTTCCAACCTTTTCTCATACACAAACAGCAGTTGACCTTCATTGCCTGGTGACACATTGTTGTGATGCCTCGTGTAAGGAGGAGAAATGCATACCATCACATTTCCGACTTTGTTAAAGGTCAGATTGTAGCCTATCACGATGGCGGTTTATCATATCGCGGCATTGCTACTCACGTTGGTCGACATCCAATGACTGTTAGCAGAATATGGAATCGGTGGGTTCAGGAGGGTAATACGGAACGCCGTGCTGGATCCCAATGGCCTCGTATCACTAGCAGTCGAGATGACAGGCATCTTACCCACATGGCCATAATGGATTGTGCAGCCAAGTCTCGATCCCTGAGTCAACAGATGGGGATGTTTGCAAGACAACAACCATCTGCACGAAGAGTTCGACGATGTTTGCAGCAGCATGGACTGTCAGCTCGGAGACCATGGCTGCAGTTACCCTTAACGCTGCATCAAAGACAGGAGCGCCTGCGATGGTGTACTCAACAACGAACCTTGGTGCACGAATGGCTAAACATCATTTTTTCGGATGAATCCAGGTTCTGTTTACAGCATCATGATGGTCGCATCTGTGTTTGGCGAAATCGCGGTGAACGCACATTGGAAGCATGTATTCATCATCGCCATACTGGTGTATCACCCGGCGTGATAGTATGGGTTGCCATTGGTTACACGTCTCAGTCACCTCTTGTTCGCATTGACAGCACTTTGAACAGTGGACATTACATTTCAGACGTGTTCCGACCCGTGGCTCTACCCTTCATTCAATCCCTGCGAAACCCTATATTTCAGCAGGATAATGTACGAGCGCATGTTGCAGGTCCTGAATGTCCCTTTCTGGATACAGAAAATGTTCAACTGCTGCCTTGGCCACCACATTCTCCAGATCTCTCACCAATTGAAAATGTTTGGTCAATGGTGGCCAAGCGACTGGCTCATCACAATGTGCCAGTCACTACTCTTGATGAACTGTGGTATCATGTTGAAGCTGCATGGGCAGCTGTACCTGTACACGCCATCCAAGCTCTGTTTGACTCAATGCCCAGGCGTATCAAGGCCGTTATTACGGCCAGAGGTGGTTGTTCTGGGTACTGATTTCTCAGGATCTATGCACCAAAATAGTGTGAAAATGTAATCACATGTCAGTCCTAGTATAATATATTTGTCCAATGAATACCCGTTTATCATCTGCGTTTCTTCTTGGTGTAGTAATTTTAATGGCCAGTAGTGTATATAACATACACTGATGTGGGTGAAGGCATGGGTAAAATGCTAGTTACAAATACTCTGCAGCTCTTTGCTTATCAACGAGTATCGTCTATATATAGAGATAATACAGTAAAAAATTATACAAGTGATAGCTTGCACAGATCAGTAGGGCCTACACTTTCTCTGTGTATGGAACTGAAGGAAACCTTAATGTCTGGTATGATAAAAACTACTGTGAACTACACATCTTTCAGTGTGCAGTATAAAGATATAGATGTAGACATTTAACCCACGAATGAAGACCTGTTGGTGAGCTTTGTTGCAACGTCAACTTTTCACTCGAGTACCTATGAATGATCAAGTGGATTCAGTAGAGTAACATTTTGAACCAGGGATGGTAATATTTTTCCAAAATGCGCTCATAACCATTTACGCTACCTGACTAAAAATAAAAGGACCCATAAGGGGAGGAGAAAATGAAATGAAAGGCCTTTGCTGAGAAGGTAGGTGTTGTTGCTCTAGTGATTAGAAAATTAAGACAAAGTTACAAAGAACTTGGCTGTACGAGTGCACTTATCAGTATGATGTTGCACTCCCTCTGCCTGGCTGTATGCACTGATTCAGTTGGGAAGGGTGTCATAAAGCTGTTGTATCCTCTCCTGAGGCATGCTGGCCCACAACAGTTTTAGCTGGTCCTTGATTTTCTGAATACTGGCATTGGGATGGAGTTTATATGAAGACATGCACAGAAAAACAGGTTAACCCTCATATGTAGAAACTTGAGATAAGTGTTGCCATCTCATACTGAGTATGGGAACTATCAAAACTGATATTGGTCTCACCCATAAATATCACTTAGTGGTGAGACCAATGTAAATTTTTATAGTTCCTGGACCTAGCAATAGATGGCAACACTTATCTCTAAGCTTTTACATTTGAAGGTTACCCTGTGTTTTCATGTATGTCTTCATATCTCGGCTGGTCCCAGGCATTTTCAATCAGGAATAGATTTTATTGGCCATGGGGATGATTCAGCATCAAGCAGAGAGTTCACAGAGACATGTGCCATGTGCAGATAAGCTTTATCCTCTTGAAAAATGGCACCACAATACTGTCGCATAAGAGGTAACACACAAGGACACAGGAAGTCGGCAATGTGCTGTTGCACCATTAGAGTTCCATCAGTCACAAATAGATGTGACCTGCAGTTATATCTGAAGGCTCCACACACCACAATGCCAGAAGATATACTGCTGTGCCTCTCCAAAATATTAGAAGAATGAGACTTCTCCCCAGGTCACTGCCATACTCACAAACAATGAGCATCCACAGTAATGCACAACTGTGATTCATCACGCAACACCATGTGATGACAGTCATTAGCAGTCCATGCCTACTGGTCACAGGACCATTCTTAAAGGCAGCCTATGCATGAGACAGTAACCCTATAGTCGGGCTGCTGCTAGTCTGTGCATGATGACACAGAATTTTGCAGGGAGTCCATTTCTTGTCCTTGGTTGGTAAGTTCAGATATGAGGGGTTACGGTGTGCTCACTGCACAATAAAATGATCTTTCCTTGTGGTCAGTCACAGGTGATTGACTGGAACCTCAAAGAAGAGTGTCCCTGCTCTCACGCTATCTCGAGAGAGTCATAGTTATGACCACCATTGGGAGGTTTGGGGGGCAGGTTAGATCTCCCAACACCTCTGCGAGGGGTTGGCAGCAGTCTCAGCAAGTTATACCTTCACAGGACCCGTGCATAAACTGGAAAATGTATGTTGTGAAGCAAAACTACCACCATTATACAAAGCTACCCAGGTGGCTGGTTTTCCTGACATCTTCAGTTATGACTGTTATTACCATCCATATATCAACAAAAATGCTATACAACATAATTTTTTATATTTGCATAATTTTCATTGCTCCTGAAGTCCTTTATTGCCCTGGTTTAAAATCTATTATTAGCTTTTTATACCATATACAGTTCTTCACGAAACAAGCAAACTCCTTTTTCATCGAAGCATGAGTTTAACAAAGAGAAATTTTATTGCAATTAAGCGAATTTTTATTTTAGTGAGATGGAGTAATTGGTTACTTCTGTCACACCCATCTGGCTGTTAGGCAGGAAACTTTAGTTCATTGTTTACATGTTGAAGTATTGTGAGGTTATATTTGTGCTGTGGTTACCAGACATGTTTTCTTTTTTTTCTTTTTTTTTTGCCTAATTCCCCCATTTATTATTTACTAGGAGTGAATAATTCTCCATTTTTGTATTTAAGTCTATTATGAATTATATTTCATGGAATAAATATAATGTTAAAACTTATCTAATTGGAAAATGACTTTTTGTAATTTCTTTGGCTATGTCGGAAATGCCTGAACTTCCAAACCAAAGTAACAACCAACAATACTAACTTACATTCCTTTCCCCAGTCTCTCCAGTCTGTTAAAAAGCATTGTTTGGAGTAGGTTCTAAATTTGATAATCCTTGTAAGAAAATTAGTTTCAAGTTAAAAATGATTGAGCATGAAGAGGATCTATCGAAGACTACTCTGTAAAAAAAGTTTAAATATCAGGGCAAACATAACCAAATATATCTCAAGAAATATGAAGGTATGTTTTCATGGGTTAAGCTAGGGCTAGCCAAGAGCTGAAGCTTTTGTACTTCATGTGGGAAGCATTTTAGTATTTCACGAAGTGGACAAACTGGCTTGAGGTAACATGCACAATACAAGGGACATCGAATTAAGGAAAAGTGTAATTCCAAAAAGAAGAGTATGATAAAAGCACTGTGTGTGGTGGGCTTGGATTAGTGTATCATGGAGTGAAACGTAACCTAAGTTATTCAGATGAGGACTGCAGAAATATATTTGTGTCCCATTTTTTCTGTGATTCTGCAAATTCTTCCAAACTTCCACATGAATGCATTAAAGTGGAAATGGCTGTGAGGAACATTATAGCTCCTAAAAGTGCTAAATGTACTTTTGTGTTCTTTAGATGTATGCTTTTTCTCTATTAATATTTTGTGCACTCTGATAAATATATGGAAGTGCTATGTAATGTTCTTGTGATATAACATATACATGCATTTTAACTTTGCAATTATTGCTATAAACAAATAACAAGTTGTCATTCCTTTTTTATTTTACAAAATCTGGCAACCCTAATGTGTGCTGTTAAAAGAAATTTTGCAGTTTCTTAGAACTGAGTTCCCACAAATATTTGAATAACCCAAATGTATTATGTTATGTTTGTTCTGGAGTATCAACAAGTGCCAGCAAGGAGATGAAGAACACAAGACCAGAGAAGTCTGTGAGACAATGTCAGCCAATAGCCCACTGACTAGGATTGCACCATGATAGGAGCGGCCTTTAAATGAAGAAAATATAAGCGCCGCTCCTGCCAGCCTCAGCTGCGCAGTACTAGACCAGCACTAGGAGAGCACTATGATATCCATTGCTTGCATGGACATAGTACATAGAGAAAGACACTTACTGTTTGCCTGTCACCCATCACTTGCGACACGTTCTTGTAATACAAAGTTATTTACTGTCTATCTTCTTTATTGTAATAAAAACTATTAATGTGATTTGCTAGAATTGTTGTATAGCATACCAAGAATGCAGCATCCTTTAGGCATCCTATGCAAGATGAGTGGCCAGCACCCCACAATGTTGGTTGTACCTACATAATTGCTAAACACAGACAAGACATTAATAGTTTTGTAAAAAAAATGTATACAACAAATAATTTGGTATAAGGCTTGGTGATCAAGATGCAAGCTGGGCACTGCACAGATTGATAGGTTGTGCCATACATGTGTTGAGAGACTGAGACTGTGGAAAAATGGGAAGAGGAAATTAATGCCTTTGGCAACTCTCATGGTTTGGAGGGAGTCTCAAAATCATGTATATGATATTTATTTTTGTACGGTTAATATTGAAAGTTATACGGCAAAAAGTAAGAAGGATATACACTGATGAGACAAAACATTATGACCACCTATATCAATGATTCTGCATATAATTGATTCTACAGTTTGTTGGTAGATTTGTGCAGCTAAATCTATGCACAAGTCTTGTAATTCCCATAAATAACTGGCTGCTGGTCTGTGTATGAGGTGATGGTGCTCAATAGCAACCCAGACGAGAACCATCAGATTCATATCAGGCAAATTTGGTGGCCAACACATTACCATGATTTCACTATCAAGTGTAGTATGGTTCTGACTTTGAGACAAGGACAATTACACTGTTGAAAGATGACACTGCTGTCAGGGAAGACATGAAGCATTAACAGATGCAGGTGGTTCACAGCTGACAGTGTGTCTTCAGTACTACCACAGATTCCATGCAAGCACAGGAGAATGTCTATCATATCATAATACTGCTCCCACCAGCCTGTCTGTGGCACAGTGCACATTTTGAGCAGCCATTAGCCTGGTTGATGGTGTTTGTGGAGGTGACCATTGACCTGGTGTAGCAAAAAGGTGATTCATCCAAGGAGCTGACATGTTTCCAGTGAGACATGGTCCAATCTTGTGATCCTGAGCCCACTAAAATCATAATTGACAATGTCATTGGACCAACATGTGAACAAGCAGGGGTCACCTGCTGTAGAGCCCCTTGTTCAACAGTGTGCGATGAATGGTGTGCTCCAAAACACACGTGTGTCCACCAGTATTGTGCTCTTTCACCAGAGGTGCTACAGATCACCATCTATCCTGCCTTACAGAGCAAGAGAAGCCTCCAAACCCCACCTTCTGTGAAGGGTTGTAGACGTCCAACCAGTTAGTGCCTAGTGGTAGTTTTACTGCCCTTCTACCACTTTCCATAGATACTCATAGAAGTATGTGAATATTCAACCAGTTTCACCACTTTCAAGATACTCTTCCACAGGCTCTGCATAATAATAATCTGCCCTTTGGCAAAGTTGCGTATCTCAGTGTATTTCTCAATTTTCAATGCATATCTTCACTAGAGTAATCCCCCATCCATCTCTGCTTGGCCTACATACTTTTCTTCCTGCATCACACACCTGAAATGGCACCAGGAAGCCATGTGAACATGTAGGGGTCACCTGCTGTAGAGCCCCTTGTTCAACAGTGTGCGATGAATGGTGTGCTCCAAAACACACATGTGTCCACCAGTATTGTGCTCTTTCATCAGAGGCACTACAGATCACCATCTATCCTGCAGGGTTCGAACCTTACAGTGGGCAGTGATCATAATGTTTTGGCTTATCAGCATAACTTACCTGAACATTTCTTCAGCTTTATGAGCAGTCACACATAGTGAAGCTCTCCATATCCAAACTGTACATAATATTTTTGAAGATTTGCAACAGGTGAGTAGCTCACAAAATGAATGTGATAATGGTGCTGATTGCAAGCCAGAAGAAGATTACGCACAAGAATCATTCAGTCAAAAGGAACTAAATCATTTAATTCATGACTTGAACCTGACAAAAGATGCATCCGAGTTGCTTGGGTCAAGACTGAAAGCAATACATCTTCTAGTACTTGGAGTATCTTAGTCATATAGGCTTCAAGTCAGTGGAAATTGTTTATAGGCTTGTCAAAATGTGGCCTGAAAGGTCTACTTGTTCATAATGGAAATTTGTTTGGCTCAATATGTTATACCCATTCTGCACGTCATAAAAATATGTATGAAAACTTCAAAGCTATGTTGAAATATGTGAAGCATGAAAAACATTCTTGGACAATATGTGAGGATTTGAAAGCGGTTGACATGTTACCTGGTCAAGAACTGAGCTACATGAAAATGCAATGTTTCTGGGACAGCCAAGCCAAAGACAGTTATTCAATGGTAATTAACTAACCTGAAAGGTAAGCCCTTCAACCTGGTTCACAGAATATAATAAATGAACCACTCAAACAAGACATGACAACCTCCTTTTTACATAAAGCTTGGATTAATGAAACAGTTCACTACAGCACTTTCAAAAGATGACGACTGCTTCCTGTACTTGGTAACAGGATTTCTGAAAGTGCCTTATGAGAAAAAGAAAGGATCTTTGTGGGTACGTACATCAGACATTTAATGAAAGACAGTTTGATTGAAAGTACAATGAATCCAATAGAAAAAAGGGCTTGGGTTTCATTTAAAGCAACAAGCAACATCTAAATTATAAAATCATGGTTAAAACAGTGTTGCAGCATACCACAAAATTAGGATGTAACATAAGTGTGAAGCTTCATTTTGTGTGTTGATATAATGACTTTTTTCCTGGGAAACTTGGTGATGACAGTGAAGAACTTGGAGAACAAATGTACCAGGAAATCAATGTGATGGGAAAAAAGATGCCAGGGAAGGTGGAAACAAACATGACGGCTGACTACTGGGAGACAATCAAGGTAGAGAAGTTTCGCACAATGCCAGAAAGAGGTTGATGCAGTGAAATCAGCACAGAGAAATTAGATTATCATTCATGTGTTGCTTATTTATAATAATTATTAGCATTTTTAAGTAAACATATATCACTGTCTACACTGATGAAATGTAGTGATTCGATACAAGGTTGAAAAATGAATAATTTGTTTTAAATCCAATAATAAAACTCTCTGTTAGAAGAAATATGTGATTTCAACAAACCTACAGCCATGATTTGAACAAAAATCGGACAGGATACAGAAAAACCAAACAGAGATTAGAAATCAAAATGAAAAATGCTTCAAATATCACACTGCAATCATAAAACATCACTCCATATGTTTTAAAATGCAGCACAGTGAAATGGATGAAGACAGCCAGGGAGGACCAGACAATTTCACTCAACTGACTTCTGATCAGATGCCAACTACGCTCCCATCACTTCTGCAGATACCTGCATAGCACAGAATCTTCCAGCACATCTCAGAATTGCATTTCTTAAAGTACCTGAAGTGGCAACCCTTGCAGCCAATTCTGGGAGGACAGGCTCAGATACTAGCTCTGAAGCCACACACATGCACACCCCTGCCCATAGTAATTGTTTTAGGAAGATTGCTATCGCAATATGTGACAAGTCACCACTGAGGATACTTACACATTATCTCTTCCACACATTTATTGCTGCCAACGATGTCTGTCATCCACATACATGTGACGGGGCAGTCAAATGTAAACATGGTGTGGTCTACCCAGAGTCTTCATTGTGGCCCTAAACAGACACTCAGGTCCTAGTGACTCCCATGATGTGCATAGCCCAGAACCTCAAATGACTGCCCCAGCATTTACCAAACAACAGGCAATAGTCACCTCTGAATGGCTCATAAATCTGGATACTGCATGATTCAACCATGTGGCCAAATGGAGACCTATATTGAGACCTCTTTCAAACTCTGTCAGGTACTGACTATGCTGTCTCACATGAATATACAGCACCTCCATGTTATTCACAGTGATCCCTCAACATCTGGCACTGTTCATGCCTTTTATATCTCCTAACTGGCCTGGCAACAACACAAAAGATGAACAACACTAATGCTCTCTGCTGGTCTTTCTACCTGCCACAGAGAAATGCAACTCAGTAGTGGGGGAGAGCTGCTACAAGAACAACCAATGGTCAAGATCTAAGGTCAAGGTCACAGGTTACAGTACTGAGGCATTTGCCCTCCTTACCCTCAAGGTTGCAGGTTGATGTTCTGAGGCACTTTCCCTCCTGGGACAAGAGGTCCACTGTTATCTACAAGTCAGGCACTTGTCCTAGCCTCTTTATCTCATATAAAAATAGGTCAGTGATAATTAGTTATATCCTGTCTCCCTTATCACCATTATTTATTAGTTAACACCGTTGGGTGGCTTGCGGAGTATGAATGTAGATGTAGACCTGTTATAACTTATAAACCAGTTATAAAGATTTATCACCTAAAAAACATTTCCCCCAACTCTCAAGTCATCAGACTGACTCCTCACTTGTGTTCAGTGCATCACACTGAGAGCACTAATCGGAGTAAGAAATACGAATTTTTTCCTCCAGTTTATTTTTACCAATGTTACACTCTTATAGGTAGAAAATGAGGGTTACTACTACGATTCAAACCATATAGTTATAACTAATTTTCAAGGTCATCCTACTAGCCACTTTCAACTACATTTTTTGACAGTGTCAGAAAATTACTTTTCAGGACTGTCATCCAATGGTGTTTGTAGATAAATGTAATTATGGGACTCTTAATGCTTAAGTAATCACTCTTGTGTGTGTGTGTGTGTGTGTGTGTGTGTGTGTGTAATAAGAAGGAGCAGTACAAGGACCTTCATTCATTTAAAACAAAATACGAATTGAGCCATATTGATCCACATGTCAAACACTGACAGAAGCCTCCGCAGAAGCCTGATGCCACCAGTGTAGGCAGCTAGCCTCATTGCCATCCCATGACAGTGCACAAATGTAGCTTACATTACAGACAGCTGATGCCATTAACACAAGATCATGTGACCTCAGGTCATGCCTTCCGCCTCTGTCCACAGTGGGAGAATTATTTTTGTTCCTTGTCTTTCTAACTGTCAGTTCAACTGAAACACTTATTTGAGTAATAGCCAGCAGGCACATTTCTCAGTGGTTGTAGCAGGTATTTCCAATATCTTTTGCAATTTGCAGCTGCAGTCAGCTCAAAGAAATACTGAATATTGTGTCTGAATGCAACACAAGGCTCTGGTTTGTTTCACGCAATGAATAAAATGATTTTATGTGGTTATTCAATATTTGTTTAACCTGTCTGTATTATTAGGGATCTGCTTAAGTCTACTCCAAAATCACGTTTCAGATTAGAGACCCTAGTACGCAGTCAAGCTCTGATTAAACTATATTGCAGTGTGCATACCACACCATGTTCCATAAAGCTTCTTTGAGATTGTGACATTGTTTACATCGAAACTCAGATGTGTAACACTTGTATATCAATTTACAACATGTGGTGAAATTTCTCCTTTGGTCATTTCAAGAAATGTGTGATAGAAAGCAGATTGTATATGTTGCCAAGAATGTACTCCCTCGGGCTTATTTTTAACAGTGAAACTTCTCTGTGATGCAGCATACAGCACAGAAGCCACACTGACTAAATTGGTGCATTAGTGTCACTTCCCATTAAATCTTCTATTAATCCGACGTGGTAAGAGTTCCAGACTGATGAGTAATGCTTAAAAATCGACCTAGGTATTTTCACAGTACTAGTTACCATTTTCAACAAACGTGTAATAGAGAAGTATGGTATTTCTTCCCATATTTATGTGCAGTAAATTATAGTTATTTGCACCAAGTCTCTCTCTGTAGCAATCATCGATCTCTACAGGCACTGCTGTCTTCTGTTTATAGTTAACATGCGTTTGTTTCGTACACACACTGCTACTCTACACTATCAAAAAACCTATGCTGGGAAAACAATTAGCGGTGTATATGTATTAAAGCAAAAATTATATTGTGTCCTTACATGGTAAAGCAATATCTATTGCAAACCACAAAATCTTCTTAAGACTTTGTTTATAATTGCAATCCCACAAGGAAGTCACTGACTGATGTATGAAATGTTCTGATGGACCTTGGAGATACACGCCCCTGCTTAATCCACACTTGCACTCCCTATTCTCTGGATGACGTTGTATGTACATCCCATAAAGCTTTCTCCTACAGCTGATGCTAACCCCTGCAAATACTGGTACTATTATTTAAACAACTGGTGAGATAAACTAAATTCACGAAGGCTGTAGTTTTAATAGCACATAATTAAGATGAAAGGGTAGTTTTGAACGAATGTTAAGATGCATGGGTAGCTTTGAGTCATCAAATAGCGAACGCAACGGAGGATCAAATAGGTAAAAAGGCAATGGCTATTACAAATCCTTGATATCACAGGAGATGTTGACTTTAATTGATGAATAATAAAATATGTAAATGCAGCAAACTAAACAGGTCAAAGGGAATACAAACGTATAAAAACTGACATTGAGAAGAAATGCAAAATGGCTATGCAGGAATGGCTAGAGGACAAATTTGACGATATAGAAGCATATATAACAAGGAAAAGATACGTTGAAGAGCCAAAACATTACGACCACCTGCTTAATAGCTTGGTTGTGCGTCTTTGGAACGAAATACACCACGGATTCTGCGTATTAGGGACTCAACAATATGTTGTGGGATTAGATGTCCACGTACCGGTCACGTAACGCAAGTAAATAACTGGCCGTTGATTTGCGTACTCGGTGATGGCGCCCGATAGGGACCCAGATGGGTTCCATAGGATTTACATCAGGTGAATTTGATTGCCGAAACATCAACGTGAGTTCACTGTAATGCTCCTCAAACCACTGTAGCGTGGTTCTGGCTCCGAGACACGGACAGTTATACTGCTGAAAGGTGACATCGCTGTCGGGGAAGACTTCAAGCACGAACAGACGCAGCTGTTCGCATCTGTCAGCGTGTCTTCGATTACGACCACAGGTCCCATGCAAGAGCAGCAGAATGTCTCCGATAGCATAACACCAAGTGGTTGTAATTAAACTTTTCGTATTTAACACATCAAAACACGGAAACTAAACACCGTACGAGGACAAAACTTGGTAGCATTAATGTCAAGGACATGGGGAAGAATCAGTTCAATTGAAACACACTTAATGTGGTGCATCGGTACATCATACCATTACATACCGGTACAATTACTGCTACAAAAGGGGCTCAATATGGCGCCCATCAATGTCCAGAAGAATCTGAAAGCGCAGGATTGTGTTCTGGACAGAAGAACGAAGCATGTCCGCAGGTATGCTGGCTACCTCTCTTGATATGCTGCGCTTCAGACTAGCACATATACGAATGTCCTTCAGGTAGCCCCGCAATCAGAAATCATAGGGAGTGAGATCAGGTGATCGTGCCGGCCAAGCATTTGGAAACGATCAGCTGATAATTCGATCGTTTCCAAATGTGTTTCAAAGAAGCAGATCCCCTACAGCGCGAGTATGACATGCTGGCGAAGCTTATCGCAGTAATGCTGGTCCTTGAGCGCCAACCTCTTGGGCCAATGATGAACATAGCCGTGAAGCCACTCCATAGGGTCACACGTTCACCATACAGAGGAACATCATGAACAGAGTCTGGAGGTGAAGATCCCCATACTTGGCAATTCTGTGTGTTCACCTCTGCCGTCAGAAAAAAAAGAGATTCGTATGTCCATAGGATGGTCCAGGGCCAGCCCTCGTCAACTTCAATCCTTGCGAGAAAGTAGAGAGCGAAGTCAACAAGTCGTTGTGCGTCCTGTGGTGCAAGCTGCTGTAAAACATGGATCTTGTACGGATGCCATTTGCGAATGTTTCACAGTGGATCACGGGATGTTCAACTGTAGTGACACAGCACGCGCACTGCCTGACGATCAGGAATTGCACGCAGCGTTGTCTGCCATGTTGTTGTTGTTGTTGTTGTGGTCTTCAGTCCTGAGACTGGTTTGATGCAGCTCTCCATGCTACTCTATCCTGTGCAAGCTTCTTCATCTCCCAGTACCTACTGCAACCTACATCCTTCTGAATCTGCTTAGTGTATTCATCTCTTGGTCTCCCTCTACGATTTTTACCCTCCACGCTGCCCTCCAATGCTAAATTTGTGATCCCTTGATGCCTCAAAACATGTCCTACCAACCGATCCCTTCTTCTAGTCAAGTTGTGCCACAAACTTCTCTTCTCCCCAATCCTATTCAACACCTCCTCATTAGTTATGTGATCTACCCATCTAATCTTCAGCATTCTTCTGTAGCACCACATTTCGAAAGCTTCTATTCTCTTCTTGTCCAAACTAGTTATCGTCCATGTTTCACTTCCATACTCCATACAAATACTTTCAGAAACGACTTCCTGACACTTAAGTCTATACTCGACGTTAACAAATTTCTCTTCTTCAGAAACGATTTCCTTGCCATTGCCAGTCTACATTTTATATCCTCTCTACTTCGACCATCATCAGTTATTTTACTCCCTAAATAGCAAAACTCCTTTACTACTTTAAGTGTCTCATTTCCTAATCTAATTCCCTCAGCATCACCCGATTTAATTTGACTACATTCCATTATCCTCGTTTTGCTTTTGTTGATGTTCATCTTATATCCTCCTTTCAAGACACTGTCCATTCCGTTCAACTGCTCTTCCAAGTCCTTTGCTGTCTCTGACAGAATTACAATGTCATCGGCGAACCTCAAAGTTTTTACTTCTTCTCCATGAATTTTAATACCTACTCCTAAATTTTCTTTTGCTTCCTTTACTGCTTGCTCAATATACAGATTGAATAACATCGGGGAGAGGCTACAACCCTGTCTCACTCCTTTCCCAACTACCGCTTCCCTTTCATGCCCCTCGACTCTTATAACTGCCATCTGGTTTCTGTACAAATTGTAAATAGCCTTTCGGTCCCTGTATTTTACCCCTACCACCTTCAGAATTTGAAAGAGAGTATTCCAGTTAACATTGTCAAAAGCTTTCTCTAAGTCTACAAATGCTAGAAACGTAGGTTTGCCTTTTCTTAATCTTTCTTCTAAGATAAGTCGTAAGGATAGTATTGCCTCACGTGTTCCAACATTTCTACGGAATCCAAACTGATCTTCCCCGAGGTCCGCTTCTACCATTTTGTCCATTCGTCTGTAAAGAATTCGCGTTAGTATTTTGCAGCTGTGACTTATTAAACTGATAGTTCGGTAATTTTCACATCTGTCAACACCTGCTTTCTTTGGGATTGGAATTATTATATTCTTCTTGAAGTCTGTGGGTATTTCGCCTGTCTCATACATCTTGCTCACCAGATGGTAGAGTTTTGTCATGACTGGTTCTCCCAAGGCCATCAGTAGTTCTAATGGGATGTTGTCTACTCCCGGGGCATTGTTTCGACTCAGGTCTTTCAGTGCTCTGTCAAACTCTTCACGCAATATCTTATCTCCCATTTCATCTTCATCTACATCCTCTTCCATTTCCATAATATTGTCCTCAAGTACATCGCCCTTGTATAAACCCTCTATATACTCCTTCCACCTTTCTGCCTTCCTTTCTTTGCTTAGAACTGGGTTGTCATCTGAGCTCTTGATATTCATACAAGTGGTTCTCTTCTCTCCAAAGGCCTCTTTAATTTTCCTGTAGGCAGTATCTATCTTACCCCTAGTGAGACAAGCCTCTACATCCTTACATTTGTCCTCTAGCCATCCCTGCTTAGCCATTTTGCACTTCCTGTCGATCTCATTTTTGAGACGTTTGTATTCCTTTTTGCATGCTTCATTTACTGCATTTTTATATTTTCTCCTTTCATCAATTAAATTCAATATTTCTTCTGTTACCCAAGGATTTCTATTAGACCTCGTCTTTTTACCTACTTGATCGTCTGCTGCCTTCACTACTTCATCCCTCAGAGCTAGCCACTCTTCTTCTACTGTATTTCGTTCCCCCATTCCTGTCAATTGTTCCCTTATGCTCTCCCTGAAAAACTCTACAACCTCTGGTTCTTTCAGTTTATCCAGGTCCCAACTCCTTAAATTCCAACCTTTTTGCAGTTTCTTCAGTTTCAATCTGCAGTTCATAACCAATAGATTGTGGTCAGAATCCACATCTGCCCCTGGAAATGTCTTACAATTTAAAACCTGGTTCCTAAATCTCTGTCCTACCATTATATAATCTATCTGATACCTTTTAGTATCTCCAGGATTCTTCCAGGTATACAACCAAGTGTTAGCTATGATTAAGTCATGCTCTGTGCAAAATTCTACAAGGCGGCTTCCTCTTTCATTTCTTCCCCCCAATCCATATTCTCCTACTATGTTTCCTTCTCTTCCTTTTCCTACTGACGAATTTCAGTCACCCATGACTATTAAATTTTCGTCTCCCTTCACTACCTGAATAATTTCTTTTATCTCGTCATACATTTCATCAATTTCTTCATCATCTGCAGAGCTAGTTGGCATATAAACTTGTACTACTGTAGTAGGCATGGGCTTTGTGTCTATCTTGGCTACAATAATGCGTTCACTATGCTGTTTGTAGTAGCTAACCCGCACTCCTATTTTTTTTTATTCATTATTAAACCTACTCCTGCATTACCCCTATAGCAACAGCGATTTCATCTACCACCTGTGGCGCAAACGGTCGCTGGCCTCTTCCCTGAGCGACGCCCAGTTCTCCAGTTGATTCGAACTTCTTCATCATGCTCCGCACAGCAGGTGGAGAAAGAGGACCCTTCTGTAATCCTTTCAGATGCCGAAATTCTCGAAGTGCAGCTGCAGCATTACTGTCGTTTTGATAACAGAACTTCACCAATAATGCCCCTGCTCCTTTTGTCCAAGCTCACATTAACACGTGAACAAGTACACTGCGACTGGTCAGGAGTGTGAGACTACAAAACATGACGACTGATCACGGCACCTGGTGGCCATAGTTGGAACTGAACAATGACGCTTGACGCATGGAAGTCATGCACCCCATATTCTGGACATTAATGCTACCAATTTTGGTACTCATATGGTAATTATTTTCCGTGTTATAACGTGTTAAATAGGGAAAGTTTAATTATAACCACCAACCTGCGTCCGTGACGTGCTGCCCGTTTAGAGCCGCCATTCATCTCGATGACACGACCTAGTGTAGCAAAAATGTAATTCACCCGAAGATCCGACAAGTTTCCATTGATCGATGGTCGAATCCCGATGGTCCTGTGTCCACTGCAATCGTAACTGACGATGTCTTTGGATCAACATGTGAACACGCAGGGGTGGTCAGATGCGGAGCCCCATGCTCAACAATGTATGATGAACGTTGTGCTCTGAAACACTTGTGCGTGCGCCAGCATTGTGCTCTTTCAGCAGAGATGCCACAGGTCACCATCTACCCTACTTTACAGAGCATACACGCTTCCAAACCCAACATTCTTGGAAGAGTCGTGGACATCCAACCATTTAGCGCCTAGTGGTAGTTTCACTGTCCTATCTCTCTCCGTGTATGCTCATGACAGCATCACATGAACATTCGACCAGCTTCGCCGTTTTAGAGATACTCGTTCACAGGCTCTCCATAATAACAATCTGCCCTTTGGCAAAGACGCTTATCTCAATGGATTGCTCCATTTGCAGCCCATGAGCCGGCCGTTGTGGCCGAGCGGTTCTAGGCGCTGCAGTCCGGAACCGCGGTGCTGCTATGGTCGCAGGTTCGAATCCTGCCTCGGGCATGGATATGTGTGATGTCCTTAGGTTAGTTAGGTTTAAGTAGTTCTAAGTCTAGGGGACTGATGATCTCAGATGTTAAGTCCCATAGTGCTTAGAGCCATTTGAACCATTTTTTGCAGCCCATGTCTTCTCGCTAGCGTGATTCCCCATCTGTGTCTGCTCCGCTTACATGCTTTTATTACCATGTCACGAGCCCGCAACGCCACCAGGCGGCTTCCAACGTCGCGGGTGGCAGTGGTCATAATGTTTCTGCTCATCAGTGTAGATACCGCCTATAGAAGAATTAAAGCGACATTTTGAGGAAAGAAAAATTAATGAACACCTACGAGGACTTCACTTTGATAGCGATGAAGTGAGGCAAGCAAAGGTGAGGTTGTGGCAACATCAACAAAGTCAAATATTCTACAGTGATGTTACAAACAAGTTGGTCTCTCGTTGGGAGAAATATATTCGGCACCAGTGTGACTGTGTTGAGAAATAAATACGAAGACGTGAAAAATAAAGATGTAGAATGTTAATAAGATTTGTGTTATTTAAAAAGCTTTAAGAATTTTTACATAAAATATTCAGAAGCATTATTTTTCATCACGCCCTCGTAGCTGTATGAATATGCAACGTCCGAGCTTTAGTTTCTCTCGCAGTGTGGTTTAGTGCATCAGTGTCGAGTTGAGACATGTGCGCATGAATGTGGAAGTTCCGTTATGGCGCAGCTGTCAATTTGCTTTCCGTGTCAACCGTCAGCGACACTGATATCGATGGTGAAGTATTCTGAGCTGTCAGACAGATTTATGATGTTTGTGTGTATTCTTCTGTTGTCCTGATCTTTGCGACAAGAAATAGTTTCTAGTTCAGATACATTTTATCTGTACAAAAACTATGTATCGCCAAGGAAAGAGCTTGCTGCTCTTTGTAGAGAATTCAACTCCTTAGGAAAACGCAGTAAAGAGAAAGATCCAATATGTGATAATAAGTCAATTCACGCATCTGCAGGCTAAACGACAAATCGATCAATGACAAATCTAGTAGTATGACCACAGTGGTTAACCCAACATGGTCTAGCCTGCAACAACAAAAGTTGTAACTACGCCGGATCTGGTACGATGGATTCATTGGAGGCGACGATTCGATCAGTTTCTCAACTTAAAGTGCGCTTACCCTCCATCTGGCCACACAACCTGGTACTATTGTTCATGCATATGGAAGCCAGTTTCCTCTATGCGGATATTATGGCAAACACCACTAAATTCACGATGGTTGTTAACCAGCTGGAGCACCATTACGCCACTGAATTAGAAGATGTGATCACTGCAGCACCCTGAGCCACCTTATATGAAAAGCTAAAATCAGAATTGATATGATGGGTCTTCACATCCAAAGAAGAAACCCCCAATATGTGTTAACCCAAGAGGATATCGGGGCCAAAAACCTTCCCAATACTTGCGCAGCAAAGTAGACACTAGAAAAATTTCGGACAACAAGCTGTGCACGTTGTGGAGCAGCTGCTAGCAGTCATAATTGTATCTCAGATGGAGATGCCTTTGGTCATGGTGGCCGACCTGGCTGACAGCATAGCAGACACTGTAGCTCCTGCCCCAACTGGTGTCAGTCGCTGTGTGTGGCTGCAACGAGTAATCAAGTACCATCTACGATGGTCTCTGCCCCAACTTGTGCACCAGCTGCAACGTGTCACAGCCTAGTGCCAACACTGTCACATAGACAAATTACGAAAATCTGGTAGCTAAGTTAGAGGACCACGCCAAGAATATTGATGAGTTGCTATCCCAGCATGGCAGCAGCAGGAACAGAAACTGGTACTGAGATCTAGAAGTCATTCCGTTGCTACCTCGTTGACATCCACAGAGGAACAGTACTCAGTCTTCTGGCATCACATAAGATTTGGGTGGTAGCGTTCCCAGGTTCGATTCCAGGCGGGGTCAGGGATTTTCTCTGCCTCGTGATGAGTGGGTGTTGTGTGATGTCCTTAGGTTAGTTAGGTTTAAGTAGTTCTAAGTTCTAGGGGACTGATGACCATAGATGTTAAGTCCCATAGTGCTCAGAGCCATTTTAACCAGAAGATTTGGGGACCATACACACAAGTGCACATCGCCATGCACATAACCATATGCTGGCGGCAGTTGGACGTAGGTGTTGCCTCTGACTGCCAAGCATCATCCCAGCTCCTTTTTATCAGTGATCGGAAGTCGAGCTACAAATATCTAGTTGATACTAGGTGAGACTTGTGTATCTTTTCTCGGAGACTGCTACGCTGTCAAGAACAGCAAACATATTCCGTTTTTCTGCTGGGAACAACTGTTCAATACCAGTGTACAGTACCCAACGTATTGAGTTAGACCTATAGCTGCAGCGAGCATTCACGTGGGATTTTACGATTGCAGGTGTCAATGAGCCCATTATCGATGCTGATCTGTGGGCGTATTATGACCTGCTACATGACATGGCGAATTTGCAATTGGCTAATGGCATAACCAGCATGGTGACTTTGGGCTTCCGTCGCTGGACAGTGGTGCAAAGTTGTGCAGACAGATGCGTGCCTACTACAATGGTTCCCAGCCTCGACGCGACCCCCAGAGGTATATCATGATGCTGTACATCATATCAAGACCACAAATAGCCCGCAAGTTTCCTGTTGACCACGATGTCTGGCATGAGATCGGTTAGCAGTCGCAAAGCCATAATTTAACACCATGCAGAGGGAAAGGATTATATGGCCATCCAGTTGTCCATGATCTTCTCTTTTACATCTGGTGCCAAAGAAAGACAGTGCATGGCGTCCATACAGGGATTACTGTACCCTCAATGTATGCACAATGCTGTATTGGTATCCCATTCCACTACTGCAGCACTACAACAACGCATTATGTGGCGTGGCAATTTTTAGTGTACTAGACTGCACTAAGCTATACACACAAATAACCATAGTGGAAGGACATAGTCCAAAGATGCAGTACTTCTGTTTCGCGTCCGCAGCTCGTGGTCGTGCGGTAGCGTTCTCGCTTCCCGCGCCCGGGTTCCCAGGTTCGATTCCCTGCGGGGTCAGGGATTTTCTCTGCCTCGTGATGACTGGGTGTTGTGTACTGTCCTTAGGTTAGTTAGGTTTAAGTAGTTCTAAGTTCTAGGGGACTGATGACCATAGATGTTAAGTCCCATAGTGCTCAGAGCCATTTTTGAACTTCTGTTTCGCGTACTTAGACGCTATTTCAATCTACTCGTGAAACATAGAACAACATGAGCAACACCTAATACATGTCACGGAACGACGAAATAAGTACAGTGTAGTACTGAACACAGCCAAGTGTATATTTGGACTGCCCCGGAACCATTTTTAGGGTGCCGAAGGGCTCCAAGGGCTCACTTCCTCTGTCTCAAAAGGTGGGAGCCACTTTGCAGCTAACACGCTCACACATTGTTCGGGATTTACGACATTTTTTCGACATGCTGAACTTCTATCTCCGATATTTACCACACTCAGTGACATTAAAAGAACCTCTTATCACAGCACTCATCTGCCTGAGAATGATGGTGACTTCGTTAATAAGGGGATTGACGCCATGAATTTGGCCTTTGAAGTGGCAAAGTGTAGCATAGCGGATGCAGCACTCCTCGCTCATCCAGAATTAGAAGCACCCATTACGCTGGTAGTTGGGGTGAGTCAAATAGCGATTGGGGCCACTGTACAACAGTTCCATCAGGGCGCATCGAAACCTTTGGCCTTTTCTTCCCAGAAGCTGACATTATCTCAGCAGAAGTGGAGCCCTTACGATCAGGAACTCCTCGCAATATATGAGGCAATAAAATACTTCCACTCACAGTTGGAAGCAGGGAGTACACGATTTTTACGGGTCACAAGCCACTATCATGCGCATTTTGACAGATCAACAACAACTGCTCACCTCGCCAGCACAACCAACTCGTTTTCATAACAGACATCAGGCAGGTATCGGGTATTGACAATGTGGCGGTCAATTACCTGTCTTGGGTCTATCATATTTCGAACAGCTCAAGCAATATAGATTACACCCAATTCGCTGAGGCACAGAAATCTGACCGTTGCTTCAAAACTAGCTAAATGATCTGTCGCCAGCACTGGAATTGATGTTAGTCGATGTGTCCAGTGCTTACGCCAAAATATACTGTGACCTCTCTACTGGAAAACCAAGGCCGTCCTTGCTGGTAGTGTTTTGCAAGCCCAGCTTCGAGAACCTCCACAACTTTAGTCATCTTGGTGTCAGGTCAACACTTTGCTTAGTGTCCCAGCGCTTTGTGTGGTTGAGAATACAGGACGACTGCCATGAACAGAGCAAGACAGCTGTCATGTACCTACACAAATTGGGAACTTTACGATTACTAACGCTCGATTTTCACACGTCCACTACCTTCTTTCAACGAACAACGATATATCCTTACCATGATCAGTCGTCTTACACGTTGGCCTGAAGCAACCCCGGTGGATAACATGTGTGCAGAAACAATGGCGTCTGCCTTCACATCAAGTTGAATTTGTTGCTTTAGTGGCCTGTTGCTCATAACAACAGATCATGGTCGCCAATTCGAGTCAGACCTTTTCTCCAAACTGAGAAACTTCTGTGGCACATTGGACCTAGCCAATAATCGTATGACTGAGTGCTGACGTCGCTCACTCTGAATGTCAATAATGAGCAAAGAGTCAGATTGGACGAGAGTATTACCAGTGATATTATTGGGCCTCCAGACGACGTACAAACCTGATTTAGATGCGTTATCAGCAGAACATTTTTACAGTGAAAACCTGCGCCTATCTGGAGAGTTTGTAGAAGAGTGACCATCGCAGTTACTTGGTCTTGATTATAGCGGATTCGTACGTCGACTGAAGGAACGTGTAAGCTGACTGCCCACACCAAGCTTCAGGGCATGGCACCCTTTCTATCTACATGCATCGGAACTCAACAAAATTCACCCACGTCATACTCTGCTTGGACGTCATCAAACCCTTGCTGTAACCACCACACATCAGCAGTCACCTGTTGTTGCAATGTGGAGAAAGCAGCTTCAAAGTATTGGTAAACGGAAAGCCTACTTGCCTCCATGGACAGGGTAGAACCAACGTACGTTCCACACAACGATCGACTAACTGAGGTCCGCTATCACACTCCCGACATCAGTGCCAGCACCGGCATCAACACCATCACACACATCACGGAACCACCGCTGACACGCACAACGAGAACTGGACGGCAAGTACACTTCCCAGCATGCTACCTCGACAGTGGTCTGCTTCTCCTGAGGGTGCGATGTAGCAGCCAAGCTTCAGTTTCTCTTGCGAGGTACATGTGTCGAGTTGTGTCATATATGCACGCCTGTGTAAGTATTCTTACGACACGGCTGTAAATTGGTTTTCCATGACAGTAGCCAGTGGCACTGATATCGATGGTGAAGTATTCTGAGCTGTCAGTGAGTTTTATGATTGTTGTGTGCACTGTTGTTTTGTTCTTATCTTAGCGACAAGAAATAGTTTTTAGTTTATAAATATTTTACCTGTACAAAGACTGTATATCATCAAGTCACAAGTTTGCTATTATTTCTACAGAATTCAACTTCTCAGACAAACGCAATAAAGAGATATTT
Source organism: Schistocerca nitens (assembly GCF_023898315.1). Lineage (NCBI taxonomy): Eukaryota > Metazoa > Arthropoda > Insecta > Orthoptera > Acrididae > Schistocerca > Schistocerca nitens. The sequence goes on from NC_064616.1 coordinate 51,614,473, forward strand.
TGCATATGTAAAAATAAGTCATTTCATACACCACCTACATGTTAAATGAGGAATCGATCAATGACAAATTTAGCAGTAAGACCATAAATATCATTATCTGTTGATTTTTTTTTTTTGTTAAAGTGAGATACCACACAGTATCATTCTATATAGAGACAGATAACATCTAGAAAGGTCAGTTCTTAATGTGATTATATTGTGATCTTAACACTTGTTTAGATAAACCTTGTCATCTTTAAGAATTCATAATTTTAGTGCCAAAACACAGAATTGACAGCCAATACCACTGTTTGTGGATGGTCTTGCACAGAGTTAAAAAGACACCATTTTATCTCTTCTGAGTGCCACTGGTAAAACATTTGAGTTTGTATCGTCTATCTGGAGTGGTGGAGGGAGCGCTATCAAGTTGAAATCAGTCCAGAGTAAGCGCTTTGGATCGATGGAGTGTTGGTGGAACAGGTTTCTACTTTGAATTTCCTGGATGTAGAGCCTCTTGTTTTTTATCTTAGTAGTACAAAGGTTGGCCACAGATGATGCAGCTGTCTATAAGAAAAATATAGTAGTGGTGGTCGACTGTAGCGAATTGCAGAGACATTTGGAGTTGACACTGAATGTAGCACACATCAGGGAAGGAATCCAGTACTCCTCTACTACACCGTTGCTAAAAATGGTAGTTGCAGTAAAACACCTAGGAAAAATTTACCAAAGTGGAAAGAGTACATATGGCAGAAGTAGATGCCAGGTTGTGAGCAATGTAATTCATCCATGAGACATGTGGTTTCTAAAACATCGCTACTGGTAAAATTACGTTACGTGATTAACTGTGGTACTATGATTATATCAGGTTGATATACTCCAGTACCCTTCTCGATTTATAACTCTATGGTGGTGGAGCTATGCTTTTCTATACTAACAAATATTATTTTCTACCATGTTCTGTATTGCACCTAGAATACCATAGTACGAATAAAAAAAAATCCGATTGAGTACATTCCTGGCAATATATACATATTGTTTCCTACCAGATGTATCGCGAAATGACCACAAGCAGAACTTGCAGCACAACTCATAAAGTGATGTGCAGCTACTGCCACGTCTGAATCCCGATACAGACAATGGCACCATCACGGAGAAGCGTTATGTAGCATTGAATGGAGAAGAACTGTATTATGCATTGCGCGTGATCACTTTTTCTGGATGTGCCCATCCAGGCATCTCAACAGTGGAAGATACAACAGTGCCTTTCCAGAATACAGAACATTCATTACGACCAAACCCGACCCTGGTATGAAGTTATATGTTCTTAGACTTGTCACGTGACGCCATGTAAGCCATTTTCGTCTCAGGTGTGGTGGTACGGATTGAAGAAGTAGTACACAACACTCAGTTTCAGAGCTTAGAAAATCTCCATCCTGGGCGGAAATTGAACCCGGGTCCCTTCAGTTAGCAATCTGTCTCACTGACCATGCAGCTACCGAGGCGAACCGCATGATAGCTAAAACAGAGCTTTACTGCATGCTAGGGTCTCGAATATGAAATGGGACACTGGAGTAGACGTCAACAGATCCCTGTTAATGCATACAGATTAAATGAATATCGAATAACCTAATATCGTGTTGGACTTTCTTTTGCACAATGTGGTGCAACGACTCGACGTACCATGGACTCAATAAGTCGTTGGAAGACCCCTACAGAAATATTGAGCCATGCTGCCTCTATAACTGTCCATAATTGTTAAAGTGTTGCCGGAGCAAAATGTTGTGCACTGACTGACCTTTCGATTATGTCCATAAATGTTCGATGGGATCCATGTCGGGCGATCTGGGTACCCAAGTCATTCGCTCGAATTGTCCAGAATGTTTGTCACACCAATCACTGACAACTGTGGCCCAGTAACATGGTGTATTGTCATTCATACAAAATTCATCGTTGTTTGGGAACATGAAGTCCACGAATTGATGCAACTGGTCTCCAAGTAGCTGAACATAACCATTTCCAGTCAATCATCGGTTCAGTTGGACCAGAGGACCCAGCCCATTCCATGTAAACACAGCCAACACCATTATGGAGCCACCAGCAGCTTGCACAGCGGCTTGCTGACAACTTGTGTCCATGGCTTCGTGGGGTCTGCGCCACACTCCAACCCTACCGTCAGCTTTTACCAACTGAAATCGGGACTCATCTGACCAGGCCACGGTTTTCCAGTCGGCTGGGGTCCAATCGATATGGTCAGGAGCCTAGGAGAGGTGCTCCAGGCGATGCTGTGCTGTTAGCAAAGGCACTCGCGTCGGTCGTCTGCTGCCATTAACGCCAAATTTCGCCATACTGTCCTGATAGATATGTTCGCCGTACGCCCCACATTGATTTATGCGGTTATTTCACGTGGCGTCGCTTGTCTGTTAGCACTGACAACTCTATGCATATGCTGCTGCTCTCGGTCGTTTAGTGAAGGCCATGGCCCACTGCGTTGTCCGTAGTGTGAGGTAATGCCTGAAATTTGGTATTCTCGGCACACTATTGATACTGTGGACCTCGGAATATTGCATACCCCAACGATTTCCGAAATGAAATGTGCTAACAGACAAGTAACAACGGTGAAGTTTTTATGGATGAAGATGCTCCATGTCACTGGATCACAATTGTTTGCGATTGGTTGGACTAACACACTGGACAATTCGAGCAAATGATTTGGCTACCCAGATCACCTGACATGAATCCCATCGAACATTTATGGAACTTAATCTAGAGGTCAGTTTGTGCACAATATCCTTCACCGGCAACGCTTTCGCGATTATGGGCAGCTATAGAGGCAGCATGTCTCATTATTTCTGCAGGGGTCTTCCAAAGACTTATTGAGTCCATGCCACGTCGAGTTGCTGCACTACACCAGGTAAAAGATGTCCAACACAGTATTGGAATGTTTATCATGATCTTTGTCACCTCAGTGTAATGCATTACAGAAACACCCAGCAGTACCTCAGTTTGATAATGGGACAGGGTAGAGTCACCATCAGTCATGGTGATTGAACGATGTATCTCTCTGGAGATTGCTAATGTTTCGATAGTGTTCACAAACCATGTCTATATCGATATGTGTATATCAGAATAATTCAAGTTCCACATGTAGCATTTCATTACGAGTTTGTAAAAACTCATTTCTCCAAGCACACGGATGTTAGACACGATATTAGGATGTATCCTGTGTTGGCGTAAGCTGTCGCCAGCACACCAGGTGGCAAAGAGGTTGCGAGAAGATCGATAATAGGGGCAAGCAATGCGCCTGTCAGGAGAGAGGCCAAAAACAGTCTCGCAAGCAACGTGCAAAAACAGTCTCTCAAGCAACGTGCCGCCAACACTGTCTCGACCTCCAGTATTTAGATCGCCGCCGTGTACCAGTCAATTCCAGTCAGTCGCCCAGTGAGTCAACGAGTCGAGTCATCAGTCGCAGCCCAGTGGGAGTTGCAGTCGCAGTTGGCTCAGCCTCTAGCTCAGAGGCTGTCAGTACAGTAGTGTGCATAGCGGAACGTGTACTTCACCAGCAGTGAGGCTAACATAGACTATTACAGAAGAGCTTGTACCACAACACCTGGTTTATATTAAGTTTAGGAACTTCTTGTTCTTCTGAATAAGGAAACCAGTTAATACATGTGTGCAGTTGTGTTATAGAAAGAGGATACCGGCCACCAAACAACAGCCTCTCCTTGCTTCCGATGGTACAAGCCTACAGTGACAACGAGACGGCCTAAAATATCCCACGACCTTTGTCACTCAGTGTAATGCATTACAGGAACCTCAGTTTGAAAACGGAACGGGTTGAAGTCGCCATCAGTCAGGTTGGTTAAAGGATGTATTTCTCTGGAGATGGCTAACGTTTTGATAGCGTTCACAAAATCTGTCAATGTCGATATGTGTATATCAGACTCATCCAAACAACAATGTACTGTTTCATTACAAGTTTTGCAAAAGCTCGTTTCGAAGATCCAAAATTACTTTATATGGATATGAGGAGTTTCATCTCCTGGGTGAACGAATGTGATCTTTAAGAAACAATAAGGTGCCACAGGAACAGATTCAGCACGTATGGATATGCCGCTGAAAATGCACGTAGTACAATACCTCAAAATTATAAGGTTATCTGCCTGGTGAAAGACGGGGCAAATCTGCTGCAGACTGTAGAGCTTGTAGGCCTCAGATCAAAAACGTATGCATACTCTACAGATACAGTTACCACAAGGAAGATGTGTATGCAGCGAGCGGACTCAATGGCGTTCCAAGTCGACGATTATAATGAGTGCCTGCTCGGTGTTGGTGATACCACCTGCATACGGTGAACCATATAAGCTTTCAATCACGAGTCCATGTGGTACACTGTATCGGAGCTGAAAGTCGGTCAGTCACACCGTGATGACAAACGGTTTATTTGTGGGTGTGGGATCGAGATCCTCCTGTGCTTATATTATTCACTAAGGTGATAGAGGAAGAAAGAGTGAGTGGTGGAGGAAAATCCTCTTTTTTGGGTAGTAAATAATTATAATTGGCTTATGAATTATGACATGTCATTAATTAACTAATAATGAATGGTGATAGGAGTGACATGCAATAAATAATTATGACTAACACATTTTTGTATGAGATAAGGAAGCTAGGCCAAGTAGTTGACTTTTAGAGAAGAATGGACCCTTTATCCCGGAGAGAACATTGACATGTAGCGTTGAAGGAGGACAACTGCCTCAAGACACTGAGCTGTGACCTTGAAGATAGAAAGGACAACTGCCTCAGGACGGTGACCCATGGCATCGGCGCTGTATCTTGACCCTCGATTGCTCCTGTACAGGCTATTCTCCATTACACAACTGTAATCACTTTACATACCCGCCAATAGCGAGTACAAAGTTACACTGACATCCTACCATGTCTTCTATGAGATTCACATTTTTTTTACTGCGAGTGTACTTTTAGGGTGGCGAGCAATACCACAGACGAGTGAACACTAGAACTATCAAGTCTCACCTGGGCCTAGGAATAGCCAACCTATGTATGGAACATTTTGATGGATATGCTGTTAAAAGTGCGTGCTTCAAACGTAAGTATTTGTACAAATACAAAATCTCGGCCACAACAGTCTCATCCACAAAAATATTCAATTTCCCATGGAATTAGGGGAAAGCTTTATGCCCAGTTGTGTGTCATCTGGGTATGAAAGAAGGAAGATGGAACGTTAAGTTATGCTACCTCCGGGAAATTGACGCACAAGGACATGTTTTTAGATGCCATGACCACACTGCACACTGCTTCACGGTTTTGGTGATACTGGTGGAAAGAATTCGGAGGTGGCTAAGAAAGCCTGTCCACTGAACTGCGACATCTGAGAGAGTGAGATAACAATGCAAACAACGCGTACTTCCGAAGTAATCAGGGCAAGTGACTGGAATTTTTGCCCTTTGTGGGTCAACCAAGATCGGAAGGATCCCGAAGAAATATAAAATCAGAACCATATCTCAGTCATCGCAGAGTATTCACACTACGGAATACTGTCCGGACTTAACTCTGTGAGCTGCTATGTTCGCCACATACTGAGAGGAAAGTCGGTGACTGCTCGACATTTTGGATCGAGACCATACGCTTGATGCAAAATGTACCAGAGAGATGTGCAGAGCCATTGGAATCTGAGAAAATATAACAAAGGAATTCGTGGAAATAAGGAGAAGTAAACCACTCGGAGGCTACCAAGTGCTCTTTCTTCTTGGGACCAATACTGCCCAGAAGACGCTGCAAGCGCGCCCAGAAGAGAGGCGAGGTGGAGCCTCACTGACGTGTACGGCATTTCCAAAGAAACGTTTCAAATCACAGCAGCGCTCAGTAATACTGGTTGGCTAAATGACTCTGAGCACTATTGGACTTAACTGCTGTGGTCATCAGTCCCCTAGAACTTAGAACTACTTAAACCTAACTAACCTAAGGACATCACACACATCCATGCCCGAGGCAGGATTCGAACCTGCGACCGTAGCGGTCGCGCGGTTCCAGACTGTGGCGCCTAGAACCGCTCGGCCACTTCGGCCGGCAGTAATTCTGGTGGCAGTTTATTTGAAGAAATTTTGAAATCGAAAGATGTAGTCACCTCAGGACACGTTAAAATTAAATCTTCACCTCTACGAAATTTGCATACGAAAATCATTATTAATTTTATGATTTGGGTTCGGTTTTCAAAGGTAGGCTTTTTTGTCTCACGAGATATAGTTTCGACTAAAAAAAATTATCCATAAAAAAAGCCTTTCCGACCATCCTGCTATACACCGAGATGAGAAAAGTCATGGGATAGCGATATGCAAATATAAAGATGACGGTAGTATGGCGTACACATGGTACAAAAGGACAGTGCGCTGGCGGAGATGTCACTATACTCAAGTGATTCGTATGAAAAGGTTCCCGACGTGGTTATGGCCACACGATGGGAATTAACTGACCTTGAACGTGGAATGGTAGTTAGAAATAGACGCATGGGACAGTCCATTTCGAAAATCGAGAATCGTTAGGGAATTCAATATTGTGAGATCCACAGTGTCAAGGGTGTGCCGCGTATACCAAATTTCAGGCATTCCCTCTCCCCACAGACAAAGCAGTGGCCGATGGCCTTCACTTAACAACCAACAGCAGGGGCGTTCGCGTAGAGTTGTCAGTGCTAACAGAGAAGCAACACTGCTTGAAATAACCGCAGAAATCAAAAGGGGACGTACGAAGAACGTATCCGTTAGGACAGTGCGGCGAAATTTGGCGTTTACGTTCTACGACAGCAGGCGATCGACGCGAGTGCTTTCCTAACAGCACGGCATCGCCTGCGGCGTCTCTTCTGGGCTCGTGGCTATATCGGTTGGGCCCTAGATGACTGGAAAACCGTGGCCTGGTCAGATGAGTCCCGATTTCAGTTGGTAGGAGATGATGGTAGGATTCGAGTGTGGCGCAGATGCCACGAATCCATAGACCGAAATTGTCAATAAAGCACTGTGCAAGCTGGTGGTGGCTCCATAACGGTATGGGCTGCGTTTGCGTGGATGGACTGGGTCTTCTAGTTCAATTAAACCGATCATTCATTGGCAATGGTTATGTTCGTCTGCTTGGAGACCGTTTACAACCATTCGTGGACTTCGTGTTCCTAAACAACCACAGAATTTTTATGAATGAAAATGTGCCATGTCACGCGGCCACGAGTGTTCACGATTGGTGTGAAGAACATTCTGGACAATTCGAGATGACGATTTGACCACCCAGATCGCCCGACATTAATCCCATCGAACATTTATGGGACATAATCTAGAGGTCAGATTGCGCACAAAATCCTGCACCGGCAGCACTTTCGCAATTATGGTCGGCTGTTGAGGCAGTATGGCTCAGTATTTCTGTGGGGGACTTCCAACGACTCGTTGAGTCCATGCCGCGTCCAGTTCCTGCACTATTCTTGGCGAAACAAGGTTCTACATAATATTAGGTGGTATACCATGACTTCTGTCATCTCTGTGTATAGTGGAAAAAAGAGATCTTGATACACAGCCGCGGGTCACTTCAAATGTTACCCATTGTCTGCAAGATACCTTAAAAGAATTTGTCGTCCTCGTGTATTGTCTTTACTTCACCCTGCTTTGTAGGTATATTATTACTGCAATACCGAATTCAACAATATTACTGCCCAATTTGTAATTAAAATCTGTAACACATGCCACACGATCATTACCGAGACGCGCGGAGTGGCCGACGGTTAGAGGCGCCATGTCACGGATTGCGCGGCCCCTCCCGCCGGAGGTTCGAGTCCTCCTTCGGACATAAGTGTTTGTTATTCTTAGCATAAGTTAGTTTAAGTAGTGTGTAAGACTAGGGACTGATGACCTCACCAATTTGGTCCCTTAGGAATTCACAAACATTTGAACATCATTACCGAACGGAACTTTATTTACATTCTGAATCCCAGCTTTTGTGCTCTTCGCAGTACATTTAGTCCGTCAGAAAAAGACTAGTTCACTCAGTGTTCTAGTACCTGTAGTGATAAGGCAGAATGAAAACACGGTAGGCCGGCCGGTGTGGCCGTGCGGTTCTAGGCGCTTCAGTCTGGAACCGCGTGACCGCTACGGTCGCAGGTTCGAATCCTGCCTCGGGCATGGATGTGTGTGATGTCCTTAGGTTAGTTAGGTTTAATTAGTTCTAAGTTCTAGGCGACTGATGACCTCAGAAGTTAAGTCGCATAGTGCTCAGAGCCATTTGAACCATTTTTTGATAACACGGTAAACCGACTGAGGTAACAAAGATTCACACGCCCACAAGTTACATTTAAAGCTTTCCCTGCTACGCGCTAGGGAAGCCAAACTGAAACACGGGCAATATTTATAGGATATGAATGTCTTAGAAGCATCTCATAGTTGTGCAAGTGTTCAGAATAAAAAGAAAAACCTTGTCAAATTACTCGCAGACGGTCTACATGTAGTCCACAACATTGCATTTTCAAGATTTATACATGAACAACTGAAACGCCTATCGAATTTTGAATGTATTAAGACGATTGAAATGCAGTCAAGTAATTGATCTGATGTAAAAACAAATGTCTTGTGTGCAGTGAAACATTACAAATGCAGCTACTGGTTTGAGAATGAACGAAAATGTTCGAAACTAGTTACTAATAAAATTATCAGCTGCAACTCTGACGGAAACTTTAATTAATACATTAAAAACAGTGGAATGCTTGAATTAGGAAAACCAAACGATAGGACGAATCCCGTTCCTTTCGAACACGAGTACAGCGTCGTAAACACTGCGCCACCTGGAGGTGTGATTTGAAACAGGCTGCTCGAGACAGGAGGAGGAGGAGATTAGTGTTTAACGTCCCATCGACAACGAGGTCATTAGAGACGGAGCACAAGCTTCGGGTTAGGGAAGGATGGGGAAGGAAATCGGCCGTGCCCTTTCAAAGGAACCATCCCGGCATTTGCCTGAAGTGATATAGGGAAATCACGGAAAACCTAAATCAGGATGGCCGGACGCGGGGTTGAACCGTCGTCCTTCCGAATGCGAGTCCAGTTGCTCGAGACACTCGGCGTTTAACTTGTATCTGTAACTGATTGTTTGTCACACTTTTACGAATCACGCGAGTTTAATAGCAGCGCTGTCTTTCTTTTCTAAAATAAAGTTAAAGTCGAATTTCTACACGTTTTATGTGTTTTGTGCTGGTACTCCGCTTGCTTTTGGAGGACAAGCAGCACGAAGGTAAAAAATGCTAAACATCCAGTATTAGGAATACGACGACGATGGAAATGTCGGTGGTATTGGAGATGCAAAGTGAGCCAAAGTTCTGATACTAAACTCGCCTCCTTCGTTGTTCCCTGATTGGTTTCTTACTACATTTACGCCTAAGTTCCATTTCAATGTTCCTACAATATAGCGTAAGAACTTGTTAAACGAATAGTCGTTTTCTATTCGAATATGACACTGATGAAGGAAAAGTTTCAGATATTTCACGAGAAACATTGAGTCACATATTATCAACAGCTTGTAACAGCCCGAGAACATGAAGATTCTTGTGTTTGAAAAGATCTCCATCGGAGCATGTGAGTGGCAACACGGCCGTGAAATTGAATCCTTTGTAGTACCTTTAGAAAAGCTTCGGGATGTAGTTTCTTGCAGATTTATTATACTTATACGAATACCTGAGCATCTTTTTTCACGTGCTTCATAATCGCTGTCTTGTCGCGCCCGGTAAGCATACGAAGACGTTCTGTGTTGAAGCAATACCTTGCACGTACATTACGCAACACGATTAAAGGACCACTTTTCGAAACCCCGTAATGCTCAACCATTGCTACGTATAAGTTTTAAATTTAGCTTAAAAGTCGCTATAGCCTTCCTCTGTAAAGGTGCAAAAGAGTGTCGCCCTGTGACGTCACCCTAGGGATCGGCAAAATTTCAAAGAGCAACGTATCGACACGTGCGGAAAAATGACCACAGCTTAGTTCATGTGACCTGTAAGGTGAGTTAAAGACGTCAAATTGGCTCCAAATTTCACCATAATTTTTTCCAGCGCGATCGTGGTTGTGTCACACGATGGGATGGTCGTCAAACTCCCTCTTACTGACATTTCACCTCTTCTTTTGATGCCTCTGCGATGGAGTTCAGAATAGCGACAGCCAAGGTTGAAATTATGCTCAGAATCGGCACAAAAAGGCCTCAGGCAATGGTATAAAGTGCGTCAATGAAACAGTCCCTTTCCTTGGGCCACTTATTGCCCCATTTCGTCGTTGAAACCAAAAGTTCTCAGTGTGATGAATAACAACACGGCGTCCTTGACAACCTTTGACACTGCTGACACTCCCGGCTGCTTCAGCGCCTCTCTGAGGACATTATGGTGCTGCATACCCAGTGAACGTCATCGCACCCCTTTAGAATACAGCGCTACCGCAATTTTTGCTCTCGTGTACAGGTTCGAACCATTAGGGGCTGTTCAAAACCATTCGACGAAATCTGAAAGTGATCCGAAACAGCAGTGGGTGCTTATGCTTTTTCAACCCTCCAATTTCATGCCCTTGTGTGGCGTGATCGCAGAGGGGTGTGAAATTGATATATGCACGAATAAAATGGCAAAGGATCTTTCTAAGATCCACCAGGTAGGTAATATTCTCGATGGCACCTGCCTACATTTACTAAGAATTTAGAAATGTGCCTTTACAGAGAAAACCTACGAAATAGCCAAAGGTGTCTGCAGGCAGGCAACCACTTGACACGCGTCTGATACCAGTTGCCTGCCTGCAGGTGTCTAGGACCATTTCGCAGATTCCCTCTGTAAAGGCACATTTGCAAAATTCTTACTGAATGTGGGTAGGTAGCACTGAGGGTGCTGTCGAACTGGGGGTCTTAAAGGGGCCCTTTGCCGTTTTAATCACGCATCTGTCAATGTCGCATCCCTCCAGCGTCACGCAAGTGGAGGGTGTCAAACAGGAGGGCTGAAAACGCATAAAAACCCTTTGCTGCTTCAGATACGTTCAAATGTTGTCGAATGATTTTGAACGGTCCCTTGTAGTTCCAACCTGTACACAAGAGCAAAAATTATGGTCGTGCAGTATGCCAAATGGGTGTGGTCGCGTTCAGTGTGGATGCAGCTTGACAACGTCTTTAGAGGGGGGTTGAAACATCGCGGGGTGTCAGCAACGTCACAGATTGTCAAGGACTTAGTCCTGTTGTTCATCGCACTGAGAACTGACGTTTTCGACCGCGAAATGTGTTTGACTCAACATCCCAAGGAAAGGGGTAGTTTCATTGACGCCCTTTGTGCCACCCTCTGAGGCCTTTTCGTGTCTATTCTGATCGGTGTTGTGTCTCCGGCCACCCATAAGAAATCCGCATAATTTCAACGCCGGCTGTCGCCGAACTGACCTCCACCGCAGAGGCGTCAAAGAAGGGCTGAAATGTGAGTAAGAGGGGGGTGTAACGATCTTCCCATCGTGTGAGAAGTCCACGGTAGTGTTCGGACAACTGTGGTGAAGCTCGGTGCCAATGTGGCATCATTATCCTAACTTACACGTTATATGAATTTCTGAGCTCTGGAATGGTTCTAACTCTTGCTGTTTGAAACGTCGTCGAACCCAATGGTGACGCTTTTGCACCTTTACAGTGGAAGGCTACAGTCACCTCTGAGCCAAATTTCAAAAGAGGTCGCAAACGGAGTCAGTTACAGGGTTTCGAAAAGGTGGTCCTTTAGTACTGCTGCGCTGTATATTATAACGTTTGTACATGTTCTTGTAGTAACAAAGAGTAAATGAGGTAACAAACAAAAAATTTACCCTGTAACGAGGTCCAAGGCTCCTTATATAAAAAAAGAAGGTTTAGAAGATAGTAGAGAGGTATTGGCTTCGTGAGCCGTGACTGGGTAGCTCAATTGGTAGAGTACCTGTTTTCCAGAGGTACATGTCCCAGGTGCGAGACCCCGTCGGGCTCGCAGTTTTGATCTCCCAGGAAGTTGCATTTAGGAAGCAGTCGGATAAACCTCCGAAAATTTGTCGGCAAACTTCGGATTCACTCTGCATATCCCGTATATTTCTTACAGTAATGTTACTATACTAATTTCCGTGTTGTTGTTCACAGATATTAATAGGGCGTGTGGGATTCGATAGTGATGGTGCTTGGGGAAGTTCCAGATTCCTACATAAAATACATTCCGTTTGACTTCTTTCTCTATTAGTGTAGTGGTCTTCGAAACTGTACACTGCTAGAACTTGTGTAGAAGGATATAGGTCGGCGCATTTACTGTGGTTCTTTAATGATAATATTCCCGGTCCAATCACTTCGAGAAGTTGAGAGAACGGTAGCATGCAATAGATGTTTCGTGGCGCCTCTTCTACCTAACTACGAAGAGGAAGTTGTGCGTACAACATGGCAGCCATTTTGTAGTGCAGTACAGACATTTTACGTATCTCTGCGCTCACTAGCATCATTGTACAACAGAAACTTATTAATCATGCGTCAGTCGTTAGTTGTGTATTGTTTTCATATTTTACACTGAATGAGGTGGCAGAGTGAACAGACACTGAACTCTCACTCAGATGGAGCGAAATTCAAGACCAATTGCTCCTCCCTCCTTCCTTAGAGTCCCTGCCTTGTCTAGCTGAGTTAGTGTTCCGACTCCAAAGTCCTCGACATCGACAAGACTTTAAACTGAAAATCTCTTTCGTATTTTTGTTCTCACATTTTCTTCAAGTCTGTGGTTAGCAAAACTGGCAACTGGTTTCTCGACCTCCGCTATCGGGTGGAGAAATGTAGGGTCCCCCTGAATAGGTCAGGCGTGCACTACACGCAGGAAGCGGCTACAAGGGTAGCGGAGTACGTGTGGAGTGCAGATTTGGGTCTTTTAGGTTAGAGAATTCCCTCCCTAGGTCCGACAAGACGCCTCTTGAGACGCGACAAGGTAGCATTAGGCAAAACACAACAGGGAATGACAATATTAATGTGGTAATAGTAAACTGCAGAAGCGTCTATAGAAAGGTCCCAGAACTCCTCTCATTAATAAACGGTCACAATGCCCACATAATACTAGGGACGGAAAGTTGGCTGAAACCAGATGTAAACAGTAATGAAATTCTAAACTCAGATTGGAATGTATACCGCAGAGACAGGCTGGACAGTGAAGGGGGAAGCGTGTTTATAGCGATAAAAACTGCAATAGTATTGAAGGAAACTGACGGAGATCCGAAATGTGAAATAATTTGGGTGAAGGTCACGGTTAAAGCAGTCTCAAACATGGTAATGGAATGTCTCTATAGACCCCCTGGCTCAGCAGCTGCTGTGGCAGAACACCTGAAGGAAAATTTGGAAAATATTTCGAGTAGATTTCCCGACCACGTTATAGTTTTGGGTGGAGATTTGAATTTACCAGATATAGACTGGCAGATTCAAAAGTTTATAACGGGTGGTAGGGACAAAGAATCCAGTGAAATTTTTTTTTTTTTTTAGTGCATTATCTGAAAACTACCTTGAGCAGTTAAACAGAGAACCGACTCGTGACGATAACATGTTAGACGTTCTGGTGACAAACAGACCAGAGCTATTTGAAACAGTTAACGTAGAACAGGGAATCAGCGATCATAAAGCGGTTACAGCATCAGTGATTTCAGCCGTAAATAGAAATATTAAAAAAGGTAGGAAGATTTTTCTGTTTAGCAAAAGTGACAAAAAGCAGATTTCAGAGTACTTGACGGCTCAACACAAAAGTTTTATCTCAAGTACAGATAGTGTTGAGGATCAGTGGACAAAGTTCAAAACCATCGGACAATATGCATTAGATGAGTATGTGCCAAGCAAGATCGTAAGATATGGAAAAGAGCCACCGTGGTGCAACAACCGAGTTAGAAAACTGCTGCGGAAGCAAAGGGAACTTCACAGCAAACATAAACACAGACAAAGCCTTGCAGACAAACAAAAATTACGCGAAGCGAAATGTAGTGTGAGGAGGGCTATGCGAGAGACGTTGAACGAATTGGAAAGTAAAGTTCTATGTACTGACTTGGCAGAAAATCCTAAGAAATTTTGGTCTTGTGTTAAAGCGGTAGGTGGATCAAAACAAAATGTCCAGACACTATGTGACCAAAATGGTACAGAAACAGAGGATGACAGACTAAAGGCCGAAATACTAAACGTCTTTTTCCAAAGCTGTTTCACAGAGGAAGACTGCACTGTAGTTCCTTCTCTAGATTGTCGCACAGATGACAAAATGGTATACATCGAAATAGATGACAGAGGGATAGAAAAACAATTAAAATCGCTCAAAAGAGGAAAGGCCGCTGGACCTGATGGGATACCAGTTCGATTTTACACAGAGTACGCGAAGGAACTTTTCCCCCCTTCTTGCAGCGGTGTACCGGAGATCTCTAGAAGAGCGTAGCGGTCCAAAACATGGGATAAGGGCACAGGTCATCCCCGTTTCCAAGAAGGGACGTCGAACAGATCTATAGAACTATATCTCTAACGTGGATCGGGTGTAGAGTTTTGGAACACGTATTATGTTCGCGTATAATGACGTTTCTGGAGACTAGAAATCTACTCTGTAGGAATCAGCATGGGTTTCGAAAAAGACGATCGTGTGAAACGCAGCTCGCGCTATTCGTCCACGAGACTCAGAGGGCCATAGACACGGGTTCCCAGGTTGATGCCGTGTTTCTTGACTTCCGCAAGGCGTTTGATTCAGTTCCCCACAGTCGTTTAATGAACAAAGTAAGAGCATAGGGACTATCAGACCAATTGTGTGATTGGATGTAAGAGTTCCTAGATAACGGAACGCAGCATGTCATTCTCAATGGAGAGAAGTCTTCCGAAGTAAGAGTGATTTCAGTTGTGCCGCAGGGGAGTGTCGTAGGACCGTTGCTATTCACAATATACATAAATGACCTTGTGGATAACATTGGAAGTTCAGTGCGGCTTTTTGCGGATGATGCTATAGTACATCGCGAGGTTGTAACAATGGAAAATTGTACTGAAATGCAGGAGGATCTGCAACGAATTGATGCATGGTGCAGGGAATGACAATTGAATCTCAATGTAGACAAGTATAATGTGCTACGAATACATAGAAACAAAGATCCTTTATCATTTAGCTACAAAATAGCAGGTCAGCAACTAGAAGCAGTTAAGTCCATAAATTATCTGGGAGTAGGCATTAGGAGTGATTTAAAATGGAATGACCATATAAAATTAATCGTCGGTAAAGCAGATGCCAGACTGAGATTCTTTGGAAGAATCCTAAGGAAATGCAGTCGGAAAACAAAGGAAGTAGGTTACAGTACGCTACTTCGCCCACTGCTTGAATACTGCTCACCGGTGTGGGATCCGTACCAGATAAGGTTGATAGAAGAGATAGAGAAGATCCAACGGAGAGCAGCGCGCTTCGTTACAGGATCAATTAATAATCGTGAAAGCGTTACGGAGATGATAAACTCCAGTGGAAGACTCTGCAAGAGAGACACTCAGTAGCTCGGTACGTGTTTTTGTTGAAGTTTCGAGAACATACCTTCACCGAGGAGTCAAGCAGTATATTGCTCCCTCCTACGTATATCTCGCGAAGAGACCATGCGGATAAAATCAGAGAGATTAGAGCCCACACAGAGGCATACAGACAATCTTACTTTCCACGAACAATACGAGACTGGAATAGAAGGGGGAACCGATAGAGGTACTCAAGGTACTCTCCGCCACACACCGTCAGGATGCTTGCGGAGTATGGCTGTAGATGTAGATGTAGATGCGTGGACTACAGGAAGGTAGTTTGCTTCATTGTTCGCTTTATGCAAATATAGTTTTGAATTAGCTTTTTAGCTACAAAAATGTCAAGAAATACCGATTGTATCATCACCTTTTAGTTCTTTAATTGGAAACCTTCCACACAGAATGCGCACATCAAAACTGGGCACCCTTCTGGAGATTTAGACGCTGGGATTTAAATGATGTTTTCTTAGACTGCTAGAATTGGATTCATACGTTGTCAGGAATGTTGTAACACAGTGCATGGGATGCATATCCAGCCAGGTTTGGGACACAGTGTGCCCTCGTTTAGATAAATTTCTTGGCTCCATGTTTAGATGCTGCTGACACAAATCAAGACCAATTTGGCCACAACCATTACCATCTGGAAATGATCTATTCTCGAAACATATCGTTGCTCAGGATTAAAACTGGTTCGTTGATGATAATGTGGTACGCGTAAAGCAATGAGCCGGTCATTATTATCTCCGCATTCACTCAACACGGCACGTGACGATCATAAGACCATTCCGATTACATTCCCCGATGCTAATTAGCAGAAAAGCATTCTGAACGATAGTATATTTGTCTCAGCCTTTCTAATTCTTCACTATAGCTCGCTTTATTTCAGCATGGTGTGGGGAGACAGAAATAATAACTTGTTAGCGCACATTTTGAAGACAGGTTTTACAATTTTTAAAAGTAGCCCATCACATGATTCACGGTACATAATTGACGAGTAGCGATTTGTATTCGTTTAGAAATCTCTACAATCTCGTACCTACTAAACAAAAAATTCAAAAATCGTGCAGACCTCTTTGAAAATTAAATATCTTCATTCTTGCCTCATCGGAAGTCCGGACAGACAAGAAGTATTCAAAAATGGTTCAAATGGCTATGAGCGCTATGGGACTTAACATCTGAAGTCATCAGTCCCCTAGAACTTAGAACTACTTAAACCTAACTCACCTAAGGACATCACACACATCCATGCCCGAGGCAGGATTCGAACCTGCGACCGTAGCGGTCGCTCGGTTCCAGACTGAAACGCCTAGTACCGCTCGGTCACTTTGGCCGGCAAGAAGTATTTCGTTAAGCTTCTCCTAGCAGAGAAGCTATAGTTCCCCAGTCTTCTGTCAGTGGATTAAGTCTGGAATTTTATTTCCACGCAATCGGTTTTATGTGATGATTTAACCTAGTGTGGTTTTCACAGGCACGCTAAAACATCAGACCAACATCACTGATATTTTAGGTTTGATACCAGAAACGGTCGTCGTACGTTAACAGAATGTTTCGTGGAAAATATCATATATGTCACTTAGAAGCTTTTCCAAAAGAAAGGAAATAGAAAACAGATTTGGCAAGAAACCATAAAGTAAATTGGCCAAATGTTATCAGGCATATTATCAAGCAAATTTTATAAAGCAGGCTGTACTGAATGTGATGCAACTAAAACACTTAAAGACTTCTAGCGGTTAAAGACTCACAGGATGCTGACTAAAAGTAGATACAATGCCGTCCCAGGTAGGAAGTCAGAAATATGGATTATATGAATTTATTTAGGAGTAGTGAGTTATACCAGATTAATTTATGCAAAAATTTCAGTATCTCAGAAAACGAATTGAGTAACTGATACATGTTTAGTCTCACGAGCCGTGCTGTCTCAGGAATATTCCTTTTTTCCAAAAAAATGCTTTCGGAAATATCGGTGTCACTTAGAACCGGTTTTACCGATGGTTTCTATTTAGACAGCTGACAACAACGAGTGTTGATTCACAGTTCGTACAATAAGAGGTATGTGAGACTTCTAAGAAATCTTCCTTTCTATAACACACGGACTGAAATATTTTGTATGGTTTCGAATGGTATAGGAACTAATAAATTGTGCCAAAAATGCGTTTTAAGAGCTTGTAGTATCTGTGTAGCTTATTTGTCCACTAGAAAGCTCCTTAGGTGTCCTAGGATGCATTATAATTAGAAAGATAGGAAGGATAGGAGGAAAGAAGGAAGACAGGTTTTATCTCCGGTCGACGACGAAGTCAGTAGAGACGGTATTTGAATTAGTTAACTAGATATGGTACCAGACAGTTCCGTATTGTTTTTGTGAAGAAGTGATCACAGAGCCCAAAAAGCAGTTGTGGTGCAATATGCGCTGAAGATTACCACAAAGAATAGAAAAGAAGGAGCTATATAATCTTGGCTATCACTAGTTAGGACGGAACGACAACGGAAAGAAGTCCATATACTGTTAAGCGGAAAGCGTTTCCCACGATCCGTCTACACACAGTTGAAGGGCTGAGCAGCAGAGGCAACAGAGAACATTGCAAAATTTGTCTAGCTTCAGTGGTACCGCTTCACAGGGCATCAGGCGGCGTAGAACGTGGTAGTACGAATGAAATGCGTAATTCAAAAACGAAAACACAACCATTCTCACAAGTGACTATCATCATAAAAAAGGTGACTGAGTGTATCAGTAGCAAAATTGGAAAGTGACAGTTATTACAACGAAAGTTTTATATTACGACATAATGCAAACAGGATTTGTGCACTATATAGCTCCAGCTCCAGATTATTGCTCAAGTAATCGTAACCCTCTAGGGAGCCTGCAATGATGACGAGTCACACTGCCGACTTATGATGTCAAAAAGCTGCATGTGCGGCTGAAAAATCACCATATAACAATTTTAAGACTACAGAGTCCTAAAATGTTCAAACTTTAGCGCAATCATATACAACATTGCATAAAAGAAATTCTGTACTCGTATTTTACATTGACCAGTTAATATGGAACATTCCTTGTAACATCTGCCATTTCCAAAACTTGTTTTGATGTTTTGTTCTAAATAGTGTCTTTGAGTGTGATGTGCTTTGTAAGCCAAAATCTAACTCATAATGTAGGCGTCCAGTGCAGCACCCACAACTGTATTTCAACTTTAAATATCGAAATGGTCTACCAAGGAGTGAAGAAGATTCTATAGCCGTGACACATATAAACTAATTTTAAGAATTATCGTAGCACACATTTTTATACTTTATATAATTAAATACGTGCAGTACTGTAGCACTACCTCTGATATGATTACATACGTCTGCACATATTGATCAGTCAGCTTAAAAGTTTTGTGTAAGTAATTTATGAACGTGAAATGGAGAGGATATATTCTTTAGAGGCCGTTTTGTAAGTGGCATTGAGACTTGTCTAATATAAGCCTGTAATTCTTAATATTTAATGAGTTTTTCTCAATAGTTATTTTTAAAAAATGGGTTAAACTGAAATATGTTGCACAGGTGTTGGTGACGTGTTGAGGGATGTTCTTTTCATCTTAATTTTCATCCTACCAGAAATCTGGAAAACAGTAATGAAATATTACGGGAATTAATATACACGGTGAAGCGAAATTAGCACACTCGGGCTTCGCAGGGCGACTGCTCACATGCCAACGAAAAAAAATCTCACTCACTATATTTCGCCCAACGAGTGCATCCGGCAGAAAAAGGGCGTTAAAGAGTCGCAATCAGGCAACACTGTAACCACATGTATGGTAACTACCTCTGTAAGAACATATTAGCTGTGCTTTACAGTTGGTGTAGTGGACAGAGTTTTGGGTGAGCATGCAGGAGGTCGAGGGTTTGATCCTGGGTTGGAGTACTTTATCTTTATTTGCTAATTTCATTCGAACATTTCATGCTGTTTCTTAGGTCACATGTATCCTAAATTTACTATATTTTGTAACGCTAAACGTAACAAATGCGTGGTTAGACAAATAAGAAATAGACAGTTGAAACAAATGACCTGTCATAGGACAAAATAACTACAAAAACCATATCAATTTGGGGTGCTAAAGATGATAGCACAGAACAATGACACAATATCTACTTGTCATTTATACCACATACAATACGAGCGCTCAGGTGTCACACATTAGCAATCAGTGACAATAATAATGTCCATATTAATGACCACATGACATTCACAACAGAATACGTTGTCCTCAGAACAACAGATGCTCAAAGCTCCCTGCACGTCCAAACATTGCGCAACCCACCGGTTCATACAGCTCTGGACCCTCCGCAGCAAAGCTGCGTCCACAGTAACAAGAACAGCATGAACACGCGCTACTAATTCTTCCACATTCGTTGGCGGAGTAGAATGCACTTGCTCCTTCAGATGTCCCCACCAGAAAAAATCCAGCGAATTTAGGTCAGGTGAA
Organism: Schistocerca nitens; assembly: GCF_023898315.1. Lineage (NCBI taxonomy): Eukaryota > Metazoa > Arthropoda > Insecta > Orthoptera > Acrididae > Schistocerca > Schistocerca nitens. The sequence continues at coordinate 51,634,446 of NC_064616.1, forward strand.
CGCGGTGGCCGTACAACTGGACCTCCATGACCGAGTCATTTTCCTGGAAATGTTCTGTCCAAATATTGTCGCACATTGATTTCAGAGTGTGGGGTTGCAACATCATGTTGGAACCATATCCTCTGTTGAACATGTAGTGGAACATCTTCCAGAGCATCAGGCAGAAAGTTTGAGAGGAATGCATGATACCTTCGTGCAGACAACATGTAGGGGCCCAAACATTTGTCGCCCAATATTCAGGCCCTGACGTTGATACCAAAGCGAACTTGATATCGACGGTCTTGGGTGATGTGCTGGTTAACCTCACACCAGTGATGGGCATTGTGCATATTGAAGATACACTCACGAATGAATGCTGCTTCATCCAACCATATTACGGTGTTCACGAAGTCATTGTTGGCTTCCTGGTGTCGTTGGAACCATTCACAGTATTGCATCCACTGATGGCGATCTACAAGCTGCAGGTGTTGCATGAATGCATAATGATAGGGGTGCAGTGCAAGTTCGTGCAGTACGTTAACGAGCATGCCTTGCGAGACACGCAGCTGCCTTGCCACGCTACGTGCACTTCGCTGAGTTTCTTGGTGTATGACCTCCAGAATAGCTTCCTCAGTAGCTAGAGTACGGCGAGTCCGTGGATGACCTCTGTCATTCGATGGTGGAAGGAGAGAACCTGACTCTCGAAGGTGCAGCTCCAGATGACAAAACACATTTTTATCTGGATGGTATCGACGAGGATATCTAGCAACATATTCACGAGTGGCAACACCAACCCGGTTATCAGATGCACCAAACCAGAAACATATCCACATATTCATCGTTGGTGTATGCCATACATCTGCCACACTTGTTTAGAGGTTTCCAATGAGAAAATTCGACATGTGTACACAAGTACATTGGAGTCTGTCATGGGTGCGTCACTCCACTCGCAACTACTCCCTGTCTGGTGAACAGCACGTACAGTATAAGCATACCGTCAGTCCTGCGCGCTGTTCCACCTAATGCGCATTACCGATCTGATACATACTGTTCTGCAGGATTCATCCTGACACCGCTAATTGTGAAGTGTTTGGTTTCGAATTACACCGTTTCCCTAACGGTAATAGACGTGATATTTCTGCAATCCCATCAATAATAATAATAATAATAATAATAATAATAATGCATTAAGAGACTTACCAAACAGCATGCGGTTACCAGCCTCAATGTTAAAAGGCATAATTAGTGGTGCCATGGTGATAACACATACAAATAGTAATCGAGTTTGGACATTATTCGCAAAGCACGTTGCTAGTCCTACAGCTAACGTAAGGCCCTAACGAAATGTAAGGGACCTGAACGGGGCATGAGTAATGGTTGGTACTAATCTGTGCGACCATTGGAGGAGGGCACAAAGAAAACAGGCTTCGCATCTAGTAGATGAAGTGGTGCAAATAAATTCACTCCCACGACGTGGAAAAGGCTTCTTTCAATGCTGACCAATCTTCCATTTCTACGACTGTAGTATGTAAGCGCAAATGTTTTCTAGAGGACCCACTGCAATCGCTGTTGACGATTAAGATGCCAGATTCCGTACCACGTGGACTACATTTACCAAATAAAGAACATGTGCCTCAACCCAGGATCGAGCCATCGACCTCCTGCATGCTAACTCAAAACTCTATCCGCTGCACCGACTGTACAGCACAACTAAAATGTGCTTACAGATGTAGTTACCACACATGTGGTTACTGTGTTGCCATACTGGCACTCTTTAACGTCCTTTTTCTGCCGGATGTACTCGCCGGACGAAATTTTCTGAGAGACATTTTTTTATCACTGGCGTGTGAGTAGTCACCCTGCATAACCCGAGTGCGCCAATTTCGCTTCGAGGGCGTTCACCATTTTCATTCATATTATTACTATACGCGCCCATATAATGTACATAAAATACAAGATAGTCTAAGGGTATATCCAGTCGATCGACTGAAGCAAATCCTTAGTGAATAAAATATTTAACCTTATTTTTAATACACTTATTTTAATGTATAATACGGTTAATGTAATGTAGTTAGGTCGCTGTCAATATTCTCTCTACAGTAACAGGAATGTGATCATATTAAAATATTTTTTAAGGTGGCAGATTATTTCTGAAAAATGTCTAGAATAGCACATCTCTCTTTTTCTCCAAGTTGAAAAACAGGCTAACAGCTTTTAGTTCAAAAAGCATATGTTTATTATACACCAGTTATTCGCTAATTCGAATTTTCAGGTAACACCTGACTAACATTCACAAAGAAGCTACCATGCAAGAAAAGTAAATCTTGGAAACTGTAGATATTAGGTGAGTTCACTTTGTATCTGGCCGTAACAAAGGCAGAAAATTGTTATTCGCTATTAGGTGATTTCTTTAACCTCGAACTGGGTGAAGTAGTCAGTTTGGCAGTTATACTTTTACTAATAAGGCGACATACTGTGTATCTATTTCTGCAAGGAATTTGTCCTTCTTACGGTATGTTTTGTCTATCTCTAGGTTTGTGATAGTAGGTCACATCAAACAATGTCTAGTTCAGTTTGAATGGTTTTATTTGTTATGCACTCTTGTTTCTGTTTTATTGCAGATCTGAGACGAAGTTAGCGAAACGCGTCACGTGTGGACCTTCTTTAAACTAAGAAGGAAGTGAGATCAAGATGGAATATTTCACAAATTCCGTAAGCAAGAAATGTCACACTGAGAGCTCTTAACTATCGATATGTGTAAAATGTGTAAATAACCTATATTTACACCTTACTGGTGCTTATTTCCTATATTGTGGTACAAATATAGAGAAAATAAAGGAGATGAGAGCATTAAGAGTAATAATGAGTGGACGAGGGAAACGTGGCTACTAAATTTCAAATAATCGTAGAGCTACTACCATTTGCACTTTGACGTAATATTCTACCGTCTCTATTTCCTCTATATACTTAGTTTTCTTGTTAGTTTCGAATAGACTCATCTTCAGAATATTAAGTGAGGGAGACGAACTCATTGACTTGCTTTTATGAAGATGAGTGTATTCGAAACGCGTCAGTAACTAGATTACCTTACGTCTAGCGACTATTTATGCGGAGTCCATATCAGCACTATTCAACATTTTACATTTCATAAAATTGACGCATACGTTTTTCAAGACTATATTTCTGATCTTGAACGATTATTGCTTTGAATTTAATCCCTTATAAATATCAGTTTGTTAAACTACTCTGACAGTTATGGTTTTTATGTATGTTATATGGGCACATATGAATAGTGTATGTCAAAACTGGTGATTACCTCCTCAGTATGATTTTTTTTTTATTTTTCAGAGTATGTTACAACGACTTTCCCGATTTAGTGCAGAGTGAAAAATCACAAAAAAACTCTCTTACATAGACTATTAAAACCTGTTAAGTACCTATCCCTGAAGTTTGCTGCGTGTGTTCGAAAGAACCTTAATTTTTAATTTGAAGAAATAATCTCAGAAAAGTCAAGAATCAGAAACTAGTATTTAGCTATTCTCAGTGCCACTTATAACATAAACTCTGATGAAAAATCGGTGCAAAGGTGGATTCATCAAAGCTGTCCTCTTACGCTTACAGACAGTGTACTCTGTGAGTGTCCCAGGTAAACAGGAGAAGTGTGCCTCCGCAGGGTAACGTCTGTGCGCAATATGCTAGCAGCTGGCTTCAGTAACGTGCACTGTGTGTGTTGTGGTGCGAACCTCCGCATGCCGGTAGTGTCCTTTGTTCCAAGTACGTAGTTTTTACCATTCACAGACAAAACATCTAACACAAAATCCGTCAGAATAAGATGCAGCAAATTCTCTGGTGTTACTTTACACAAGCTGTGGTTTTAGGTATATAATGAATGCGCTACTGAAATAAGTGCAATAGGACAGATGTTTGCAAGAAATGCGACTTAAGTGAGGCTAAGAGTATTTTGAATTTACAGAAAAGATTCGCAAATGGTTTTGTGGTAATAGTCTCTCGGACTGTTTAAGCTTTGGTGCCCACGAGACAGACGCCGCTGCCGCTTTGTTTTGCGCAGGTGGGGAGCTTTCACAAGCGGGAAAACTGCTCGAGTTCTGCAGTCGAAAGCTTCGTTCCCTTCATACCTTCACACCATCTGTAATTTAATTTTTATATCCACTGTACTCAAACTGCTGATTCCGGCCATGTCGATACGCGGCGCGTATCCATAAACACCTGTCCCTCCTTCCGCCAGAGGTCCACGAGTATTTACCTTCAAGTGGCCGTGCAGACGAATCATGTGCGTGTAGCGGATGTTTTTTAGTATTTGATGTCATTACCCCCCCCCCCCCCTCCATCCCGCACAACATACCCATCCACAACCACACACACGACATCCACGCACACACAAGTAAAAATTGTGTTTGTGAAACACGAAAATTCTTCTCCACCCAATTTTTGTACACCTGTTGGAATAAGATTAATTGAAATGTGACTTTTATTAGCTAACGAGAAGTAGTGGACAAAATTTAAACGAAATAACTAGTTTACTGGTATCATTCACAGAAACGTGTATATATCTGCAAGTGATAAATTGTTCTGTGAGGGAGCTGCACTGCTTCGCTAACACAGTGCTATCGAATCGACATCTGTTGGATCCGTAACGTTTCATTTACAGTCTCGCAAGCCGAAGTTAAGCATTGTATACTTTAACATAAAAATAATTTCGAAAACTGACGAAGTACTTCTTTGCTTGCATTTCTTACAAGTCTGCACACAATGAGAACATTTGTTCCTTGTAGGAAATAGTAAATGTTATATGGAAATCCGGAAATTTTCTCCACGACTCGAATATTATATGACGTTTCGACCCTGCACCGCGATATTCTGCACTTTTTAAGGAAATATATCGGCTAGACACCTTTCAACCATTATTACAGCGGTTCGGACACTAAAGCATGGATTGCTAACAGGAGGGCAGATTAGGATTCAACTTCCCGTCCGCGACGAGGTCATTAGGGACTGAAAATAAGCTCGGAACGGGTAAGCATGGGATGGAGAACCTTCCGCGTCCTTTTCAGAGGAACTATGCCGGTATTGCCTTAAGCGATTTAGGGAAATAGCAGAAAACCTAAAAAGGGGGTTTGAACCGCCACCCTCCAGAGAGCGAGTGGAGAGTCTCAACTAGTGCACCACCAAATTTATTCCTTAAACACGACGTTGACTGCGAATGCGTCATAGATGATATAACCTCGTGCGAATATTTGTTATGTTTCATGTTGTATCAGCTGAGACGCGCGGGCAGACAACACCCTTATAGAGAAATAAATAAATGTAAAGTAATTCGCGTAACGAACGTACGATTTACCCGAACAACAGCGGAAACATCTTTGCGACAAGAACGTAACAACTGACTGCAATCCCTGGAGTACTGGTTAAGTCACTGAAGTCGCATTCAAATCGCCACCCGAGCACCTCATTCTAGGTTCTCCAAGATTCTCTAAATCGCAGAAGGCAAATGCAGCGCTAGTTGCTTCTAAATGGTTACGGTTATTGCCTTCTCCTAACCGAGCTTGTGCTAACTACCTCGCCGTTGAAGGGACGTTAAGCCATAATCGTCTTTCCTTCGCCTTAAATCCCAAACCATTGTCATAGTATAAGTATTTTGTTCCCATCCAAAATTAAAATTATGTTCAGCACGCTTCACTTCAATATCAGCAGATTGCCTATATTAAAGTACAGGAACCCCTACGTTGTGCAATTCGTTTACAAAGATCCTATTCAAAGAAAGATGATTCGAAGAAAGCGGATGAGCATTTTTTTAAATAACTTAATGTATGCGTCAGTCGACGCAGATTATAGGCTTCGCTTGCCTTCTCTCGGTCTGTCATGGAATTTGCTGAAAATTTTGCCTACACTATCTTCACTACCCTCCCTTCCTCAAAGCGCAGCAGAATGAAAGGAGCACTCCTTCGATGCCCAGTAGTAGTCTCCCATTCAGGCGCATAACATTGAAATTTGGCTTAAAGGTGCCTACAGCCTTCCTCTGTAATCGTGCAGTAGCGTGTTACCCTGAGACGTCATACTGGGGCTCGACGACGCTTCAAACAGTAATGTGTCGACACTAGGGAAAGAAAGCTCATAGCTCTGAAGTCCATATGACGTGTAATGTGGATTTGATGGTATGGCATTGGAACCAAATTCCACCTAATTCTGCGCAACGCCACTGTGAACGTGTTTCGGGATTGGAGGCTCTTTACATCAAATCTTACCCACATTTCATTTCTTCTTTTGACGTGTTTGCGGTGGAGGTCAGAATCGCGACGCCCATTATTGAAATCACGCGGTATTCTTACGAGAGGCCGATAAGAACGTTCCAGACACACCGCTATTCAGAATCGCCACGAAAAGGCCTCGGGGGATGGGGATTACACTGGGGCGTTGGTTCCCACAGATTTCGCGGTCGAAAACGACAGTTCTCAGTGCGATAAACAACATGACGACGTTATTGACAACCTTTGACACACTGATACCCTGGGACGTTCCAACCCTTCTCTAAGGACATTGAAAGTGATCGCACCCCTTTGGAGTGCAGGACGACAGCAATTTTTGCTCTAGTGTACAGACTGGAGCCACTAGAGACCGTTCAGAAACACAGAAACATACGACGAAATTTAAATGTGATTCGAAGGAGAGAAAGGTGCTTATTGTTATCGAGCCCACTTTTTTGACGTCCTTCTGCGGTGTGTTAACGGAGGGGTGCGACATCGATACACGCACGAATAAAACAGAAAAGGGTGCCTCTAAGGTCTGTCAGTTCAACGAAGTATTCGGTGACACCCTTCCACCTTTATTGAAAATTTTAAAGGCGAACGTGTAGAGAGACAACATTTAAAGTAGTCCGAGATGCCAGTAGGTAGGCAGCTGGAATCTCAGGGGTTTGGAGAGTTTGCAGGTACTTAGGACTACTTTACAGGTTAACTCTGGACACGTTCATTTTTAAAATTCTGAATAAAGGTGGCCCGGTGCCAGTGAGAGTTTTGCCAACTGGGAGAGCCTAGAGGGACCCAATGCCATTTCATTCAGGCATGTGTCAGTGTCGCAGCTCCACAGGCGGATGCGAAATAGGAGTGCTCAAATAGCATAAAAACCATTTGCTGCTTCAGATCACCTTCAAATTCCGTCGAATGGTTTGGATCGGTCCCTGGTGTTTCTAACCTATACACGAGAGCAAAAACTGGGGTCACGCTGTGCTACAGAGGATGTGACAACATTCAATGAGGATGCAGCTCCTCAATGTCCTTAGGGAATGTCTTCCTGTTGCTCATCGCGCTGCAAACTGTCGTTCTCGACAGAGAAATGTGTGGGAATCAATGCCCCAAGGAAAGAGGCCTTTTCGTGTCGACTCTGAGCGGTAGTGTGACTGCACGTTTTGCTTGGCCACTCGTAGGAAAACTTTGCGATTTCAGCGCTGAGCGTCGCATTTCTGACCTCCTTTGCAGGAGGATCAAAAGAACGAGTGAAATTGAAATAAGGGGGCCTGTTATGACATTCCCGTCGTGTGACACGTTAAACGGTGGCGTCGGGTGGGATTGCGGTGAAATTTGGTGCCAATGTGACATCACGTCACACGAACTTCAGAGGTGTGGGATTGTTTTAGCAAGTGTTGATGCTTTGCTGTTTGGAGCGTCGCCGAGACAAAGGGTGACGTCGCAGGGCGCCACGCTTTTCACCATTACACAGGAGCGTTGTAGGCACGTTTGAAACAAATTTCATACTTGCGCGTGGCAGTGGGAGAAAATTACGGAGTTTCGAAAAAGCGATCCTTTAATTACGTTGCGCAGTGTGCAGATGAGCACGAGTGTAAGTGGACGAGTCATTACTAACACTGAAAATGGTGTCAATCTTTTAACGAAAGACACGGAGCATCACAGCGGCCTGCTTCCACCCAAAATACTAGTAATCAAGCGGAATGTAACACTCTTACGAAGGACAAGGTGCTTCATTGTTTGGACAAACTTCGTCAGAACGACGGATGCCAAATAGACCACGAACACGTAAATATGTTAACTTGTTGGGAAAGATCGATGTCGACTGTTGACTGCAGTGAACCGGCGCTTAACTCGACGGGTAGGTACGTGTGTTAACCTCTCGTATCGTTGTTGGCTACTGTAGGCGCAATTTGTGGGCCGCGATGCTGGGGTAGAGGCAAGAAGTGTGTGGGAGGCGGCGCGTCTGGCTCGGGGCAGGCTGCAGGCTGCAGGCCGCGCGCTGCTGCGGCGCCGGCTGAGGGGGCGCACCCACCTCCCGCCAGGCGGCGCTGGCGCAGGCTGGTGACGCCGTCGCCGCTCGTGGGGCTGGCCGCCTCCTCTTCCTCCTCGGGGATGGTGTACACCTCGCCCGGGCTGCGGTCCAGGAAGGCCCCCGGGCAGGAGCCGGCCGCCGCCTCGGGGCCGGGCTGCGCGCCGCCGCCAGCCTCCTCCTCCTCGTCGTCGTCCTCCTCCTCCTCCTCCTCTTCCTCGTCCAGCTCCTCGCCGCTGCCGTCCGACTCGTCGCTGTCTTCGGCGTCGGAGCCTCGGGCGTCCCGCGCGCGGGCCGCGGCCTCCTGCTCGGGAGTGGGAGCGGGTGCGTGGGCTCGGGGCGGGGGAGGCAGGGGAGGTGGAGGCGGCGGGGACGCGGGGGGCGACGGGCTGGGGGTGGCGGTGGCGGGATACTCACGCTGGCGCTCTTCGCCTCGCTGCGCCGGCTCCCTTCTCATATCCTTGACGCGCATGTGCGACTCCCACGCCTGCAACACACATCGCAACACTTTACCTAATCTCCTGCTCTTTGCCTTTCTCTATTTTGTTTTAATAGGGCATAGGCAGTCAATGGAGCACCAAAATTACAACATTTACGTCTATGTCTTAACTATTCCCACAAACGTACACTGACGGGAAAAAAATCGCGACACCAGAAAGTAACTTTTATAATGTAATGACATTTCGGGAATACATTTGCTTAGGTCAGACATGTAGGTGATTGACATTGCAAGATCACAGGTTAATGTAAGCATGAGATAAACCATTCCAAATGTGAAATGCTGCTACATTAATAAGGCGTGTAACCGCCAGAATGCTGAATGGAAGCATGCAAAGGTGCGTGCACTGTGTTGTACAAGTGCCGGATTTCAGTTTGCGTGATGGAGTTCCGTGCCTGTTGCACTCGTTCGGTCAATACAGGGCCGATTAATGCTGTTTGTGGACGACGATGGAGGTGTCGTCCGATGATGTCCCATATGCGCTCTGGTGATCCAGTAGACCGAGGGAACATGTCGATACTCTGTACAGCCTGTTGGATTACAACGGCGGTGTGTGGGCGATCGTTATCCTGTTGGAAGGCTGACCCCGGAATAGCAGCACAACAAGTCGAATCGTCGGACTGACGTGCAAATTTGCAGTCAGGGTGCGTGGGATAACCGCGACAGTGCTCCTGCTGTCATATGAAATCGCACCCCAGACCATAACTCCAGGTACATGTCCAGTGCGAATAGCACGCAGACTGGTTATTTGCAGGCCCTCGACTCGCCTCCTTCTGACCAACTCACAGCCGTCACTGGCCCTGAGGCAGAACCAGCGTTCATCAGAAAACATAACAGACGTTCACCCTGCCCTCTAATGACCTCTCGCCTGACACCACTGGAGTCGCAAATGGCGGTGGTTTGGAGTCAGTGAAATGCACGCTGCAGGGCGTCTGATTCAGAGCTGTCTTGGAAGTACCCTATTTTTAACAGTTGGCTGTGTCACTGTGTTGTGAACCGCTGCTCAGATAGCTGCTGCAGATGCAGTACTATGCGTCAGAGCCATACGCCGAACACGGTGGTCTTTCCTCTCGGTAGTGCCACGTGACCGTCCGGAACCGGATTCCAGCGATCGTAGATTCTCGTGACTACCCTGCCAGCAATGGTGTACAGTGTCTACATTCCTGCCAAGTCTTCCTGCAGTATGTCAGACGGAACATCCAGCTTCTCGTAGCCCTATTACACGATCTCGTTCAAACTCAGTGAGGTGTTGATAATGGCACCTTAAAGGCAGTCTTGATTACCATCAATTCACCAAGTCGAATCTCAAAGGTAACTAACCCTCGCGACCACTACAGCGCGATTTTAAAGAAAAACTGATTAGCATCTTCATAGTGGCGCCACTCTTTGAATAGACATCATCTTTCAAATATACACACATAAAAAAAAGTTTTGCATCACCCCAGTTCCCAGAACTCCTGAAGACAGACGTTGACCGTGGAACTGTATCACAGACACAGTTCCTTTGACGATTCAGAGATGTCACTAAACCCACCCAAAAAATGTAAACAACAATGCATGAGCAGCGCCTATTAGACGGTGTGGGTCCGACAGCCCATCAGTTCCAGTCATTCCACCAGGAACGAGGTACACGGCTCGTGTTGACTGTAGTTCAACCATGCCTAGACGGTCAATACCGCGGTTCGATCGCGTCCGCATTGCTACTTTGTGCCAGGAAGGGCTCTCAACAAGGGAAGTGTCCAGGAGTCTCGGAGTGAACCAAAGCAATGTTGTTCGGATATGGAGGAGATACGGAGAGACAGGAACTGCCGATGACATGCCTCGCTCAGGCCGCCCAAGGGCTACTACTGCAGTGGATGACCGCTGCCTACGGATTATGGCTCGGAGGAACCTGACAGCAACGCCACCATGTTTTTCGTGCCGCCACAGGACGACGTGTTACGACTCAAACAGTGCGGAATAGCCTGCATGATGCGCAACTTCACTCCCGACGTCCACGGCGAGGTCCATCTTTGCAACCACGGCACCATGCAGCACGGTGCAGATGGGCTCTACAACATGCCGAATGGACCGCTCAGGATTGGCATCACGTTCTCTTCACCGATGACTGTCGCATATGCCTTCAACCAGACAATCGTCAGAGACGTGTTTGGAGGCAACCCGGTCAGGCTGAACGCCTTAGACACATTGTCCAGCGAGTGTAGCTAGGTGGAGATACCCTGCTGTTTTGGGGTGAATTTATGTGGGGCCGATGTACGCCGCTGGTGGTCATGAAAGGAGCCGTAACGGCTGTACGATACGTGAATGCCATCCTCCGACCGACAGTGCAACCATATTGGCAGAATATTGGCGAGGCATTCGTCTTCATGAACGACAAGTCGCGCCCCCATCGTGCACATCTTGTGAATGACTTCTTTCAGGATAACGACATCACTCGACTAGAGTGGCCTGCGTGTTCTCCAGACATGAACCCTACCGAACATGCCTGGGATAGATTGAAAAGGGCTGTTTATGGACGTAGTGACCCACCAACCACTCTGAGGGATCGACGCCGAATCGCCGTTGAGGAATGGGATAATCTGGACCAACAGTGCCTTGATGAACTTTTGGATAGTATGCCACGACGAATGCAGGCATGCATCAATGCAAGATGACGTGCTACCGGGCATTAGAGGTACCGGCGTGTACAGCAATCTGGACCACCACCACTGAAGGTCTCGCTGTATGGTGGTACAACATGCAATGTGTGGTTTTGATGAGCAATAAAAAGCGCGGAAATGATAGTTATGTTGATCTCTATTCCAATTTTCTGTATAGCTTCCAGAACCCTCGGAATCGTGGTGATGCAAACCTTTTTTTAAGATGTGTGTGAAAGCACGCCTACTAACTTTCGTTTATATCGCACACCACAACTCCTTCTTGCCGTTACGATTTCTTTCCGTCAGTGTGTATTCTAATTATTTTTCATTTGGTTTTGAAGCTCTTGCAACAAATCTGATCCGCCTGTTATGCAGCCAACTTTTTCTTTATATAAACCCAAACATATTTCAGCACGTCTCCCATTATAATCCTGCAACAAATACCACTGACATTCTAATGTACACCACTTTTAGTTTGTCAATGTCAGCATGCATTGCCCCATTTAAAAAGTGTATGTTGGCACAAAAAATACACTTTGTGAGTGTTATCACAATCTGTTTATTGGCTAACAATACCAGCTCCTGACAAACAATCCATTCTGTGAAAACCTTTACATTAATAGCACTTTCCATTTCCACATTATCTGCGGTGCTAGTTTTAGGCGATTCACCCAGTATACTTTACAGTTTTCAATCTGTAATACACTAAGAGAGAGAGAGGGAGGGAGAGGGAGAGAGAGAAAGTGGGAGAGAGAGAAACATGGATATCGTCCCAAATTCCGTCCAATTGGAGCCCTAGATAGTCAAAATCCCCAGCTGGTTGGAGAGCCCTGCCCTTAATGCTCAAAACGTTCTCAATTAGGGAATGATCCGGCGACATAGTTGGTCAAGGTAGGGTTAGTGAACTACGAAGACAAGCAGTAGAAACTCCCGCTGTGTGCGGGCGGGCATTATGTTGCTAAAAGGTAATCTCAGAATGGCTTGCTATGAAGCGCAACTAAACGGGGTGTAGAATATCGTCGACGTACTGCTGTGCTGTAAGGGTGGGATGCCAACCTGACTGTCACCGCCTTACGCCACGACAACGAGGAGTGATTATTTGGGGTGCTAGACCCTCCAACCGGCTCAGGATTTTGACAATCTAACGAGCCAGTTGGACAGAGTTTGGCACGATATCGCTCAGGAGGACATTCGACGACTCTGTCAATCAATACAAACCCGAATAACTGCTTGGATGAGGCCCAGAAGTGCACTAACGCGTAATTGACTCTCTCGTTTTATGAAGCTCTTTCGCTTGGAAAGATTATCCAATTTTTCTGAAATTCTAATCGATTGTTTGTTCGTACTAGTACATCATACCGATTTCGGTCCCATACGGATAATTCCTTCGTGGCGCGTCGCTATTTTTTATCTTGGATTGTATATACAGATTTAAACGTCAGCATGCAGGGGGTAAAAAACTATGTATACAAATTTGTTGTAGAGTTGTAGGTTGGGTTAAAAGAACACTTCGGTTATATGACACAAATGCCACACGGGTAGTATTTCCCCGCTATGGGCCCTCGAAGGGTTTGGCGCTAGACTTTCCTAAGACCAAAGTTAATATTTATTTTGACTGCTTCGCACTCACCACATTAAGACTGGAATCTGATTTGCAAGAAAATTACATCTTACTGCTAGGAAGGATGTGTTTTCATCAATAGTAGTAGTGTCCACGTCCCTGGATAAACAGTTACATTACTATTGTTTATGTTATGCCGAATTTACTTGAAAGTTTCTACTAATGTTTACAGGTTCTTGATCTCTGATTGCACTCTAACCGTGTACATAATTTATGAGGAGGCACGATACAACTGCCGAGATGGCTGGAGCCTGTATCCAGAACGATTTCTAGATAGGAGGTTATCAAATCATGTCAGATCTCGAAGACTTGAAGGCCGTCTTCGTGAAACAGGGTCCGTTACACCAACCCAATGGAAAACTGGTAGACCTCGCAGTGAGCGAACTGTTCAGTTTGAGGAAGCTGTGTAATAGTGAACTGAGGATGACCCCACCAACAGCTCATTATCCATAGCCAAGAAACTAAATGCCTCAAACGCTAATGTGTAGAATATCTTGAACGAGACGGGCATGCAGCCATTCAAGTATCAGCTGACGACTTCCTCAGTGTGTGGAATTCTGCCAATGGTGTCTAAACAGAACTTAAAACATCCCTGACTTCCAAATGTGTGATTTGTTTACTGACGAAGTTGCCTTCATAAGGGAAAGATTATTCAGCGGCCACAACAGCCATGTCTGGGAGTTGTAAATTCTAAGGAAACATGAGTGCTGTACCATCAACATAGACACACCACAAAAGTGTGGTCGCCATCGTTCACGACCATCAGATTGGACCATGTCTTCCGTCTAGTGCGTTCGGTGGAAGAAATAATCATCTCCGAAAAGTACTATCGGAAATATTGCAGAATGTCCCACTGTCAGTCACGCAACGATTATGGTTCCAGCATTACTGGGTCCCACCATGATTTGCTGTTGATGTCAAAGAACATTTATACAATATTTCCTCCAGCTGTTGGATTGGGTGGGGTGGGCCAGTACCGTGGCCATCACATTCTCTCGACTTCACTCTTATCGATTTCTCTTTTGTTTGCGGGGGAGGGGTGGGCGGTGTAATGGGGTGGGGGAGATGAAGTATTTGGTGTATGAGAGACCAACAGACACTCCAGAAGAGCTGGTTCTCCATTTTACTAAGGCTGCAGCCATTACACTGCCTGCTGTGGGACACGTTGCATTGTCCTGCTAGTAGATGCCATTGTCCCTAGGAAAAACAACTGCATGTAGGGCTGGATATGGTCCCCAAGGATAGATGCACACTTGTGTTGATCCACTGAGTCTTCCAGAATAGCGATATCATGCAGAGAATGCCGCGAAAGCATTCCGTTACTCTCTCTTCTCCGGCCTGCACACTTTCGACGATTGTTGCTGGGCCGTGCACGCCAACGGCCGTATGGACAACGGGGAATAAAAAGTGATTCATCTGAAAAGGCCACCTGTCGCCACTCAGTGGACGTCCAATTGCAGTATTGGTGTGCAAATTCCAGCCTTCGTCGCCGTCAGCATGGGCGCAAGAATCAGCCACCTGCTGCGGAGGTCCATATGCGGCAACGTCCGCTACAGTCATTGAGGTCAGTTGGTCTACAGTTGTACGTCTGTTCGCCCGCTCACATGTCCGCAGCCGTCGTTCACCCCTGTCATCTATGGCCCATGGTGCGAAACTTACCCGTTTCGGAAATGCTTCCATCCTTGTCCCGAAAGCCGATGATCATGCCATTTTCGGCGTCTGATAAATCGCTCAATTTCCGCATTGTGACAAGGACTGCACTGCTCTCCGCGTATCCCGATACCCTTTATATATCCTCCACTGCGATTGCTGCCATCTGCCGTGTAAGAGTGCTTATTTGCACCTTGACGTCAAACATAGGCAGTAGGCACATTAAAGGGGCTGGATCGTGTATCTGCTGAGAACGACTGTCAATTGGATTGGCAACACTTCACCATTCATAAAGTGGTCGAACAGTAGACTAAGTCGTGCCTATGTAGTTTCTACGACGTATACTGTTCCAGGTGATAGGGAACTTGAAACAAAATTCTCAGGAAATAAGCAGTCAGTCTCGAACTGTATTATTTAGCTTTTCTACGCAACAGAATTCCTGCATTGAAGTCGCTGTTATTTTCAAAGGAAGCTATTGCTAGGAACTTAGCACTTCAACTTTGATGGATTTGCACTCGAACATGAAAGAACGACAGTTCCGCTCGATATGCTTGGATGCCAACTACCTCAAAAAGAGCTCACCAATTCTGTTATATGCCTCATTGAGCTCCAGTCGTAGAGCAGAGCGGAGTTCAGCGGCAGCAGCTCTCGGTTTTTACACAGATTATATTCACCGTTTATTTTAGTGGTACTCTTAATTGTTTCTGAGTAGAAGTAGAAGGTAGCGTTTTATCTATGTGTTTTTATTAGTGCTAATTATGCGTAGGTTTTGATCGTCTGTGTAGAGTGCGTTAACTTTGTACTGTAGTTTTCCGCCGCTGTAAAGTTGATGTAGCTTTATTTACCTTATTTCTGCGACTTTTGCGGCCAGCCTCTTTTTTCTCACTCTCTGATGATTGGTATTGAAATTTATTCGTGATGTAGTATAGTTTTTATATACGAGGAAATGGATACAGACTGTGAATGTTGTGTCCAGACACTAAAAGTATTGGTCACTGACTGGAAACAGTTAGAAGCTGCATTGCTGCCATAAGCTGGGGTGTTCTTGGGGCGGCGGTGGTGAAAGCTGCAACATCTCTTGTGCCATTGGCATCCCTTGGCTACCCCACTCGCTGTTTCTACTTGCAGGTGTGTGGTGGACTGTGGTGGATTCGCTGACCTCTTGGCGGAAGGCCTGGCCGCACGACTGTCCCCTTACACCTTAGCGACAGGTACGAGGTGCTGCAAATGTTGACAACACATCTGAGCCAGCGGCGGATGCCTCGTCTGTTGGGCCAGTGGTCTATTTTGTGCCAAGTCTGGTCAGTCGCAAAGGCTGGATTAGTTGGTCCAGGAAACTCCTACTTTAGGCGCGTAATGGAGCCCCTCAGAAAAATGACAGACATATACGGAAAGTAAGTCAGTTTTCAGTCGGTATGTTGACCGGGAGGTCTCGTCTGAGATGTGGATGAGGCTCTGCAGACGGCTGTTGAACGCAGTGTGTGCAACCGGCTGTGGATAGTGGCCCATGTCGGCACGAACGACACTTGTCATCTGGGTTCTGAGGCTACCCTCGGTTTCTCCAGGCGGTTGGTTGGATTGGTAAAGGCAGTTCGCATTGTACGTGGAGTCCACGCAGGGTTCACCATTTGCAGCATCGTACCCAGTGTCAGTCACGGTTCTCTGGTTTGGAGTCGAGTTGAAGGTCTAAGTCAGAGTCTCAGTTCTACGACAGTCTCGAATGCGAATTTCTCGACCTACGCTATTGGGCTAAGAATCGTAAGGCACCCTTTAGAAGGTCAATACTGCACTACTCGGGCAGTTTAGTGCTACTCGGCTAGCAGAGTACGTGCGTAGCGCACATTCGGAGTTTTTAGGTAAGAGGGACCATTACTTATGGCCAATAATGAAACGCCTGCCGAAATCGAAGATAGATCAGCCACTAAATTTAATATTAGTAACCTGCATAAGCATCTACTGAAAGGCCCCAGAATTAGAGTCGCTAATTAAAGGTAATAATAACCACACATCATTGAGGGTGGGAAGTTAACTCAGACCGGGAATGAACAGCACTGAAATTCTAAATTCAGATTGGGAAGTGCAGGGTGATTTTTTTGCCGTCGTGTACAAACTTTAGGGATTGGTCGATGAGAGGATACGGAACAAAAATGGTCTAATGAACTTACGCCCGGAAATTCATGGTTTCATGCTAGAGACCATTTATTCAATCATACACTATTAGAGAGACTGCTGTCTAATACGCGCTGTACCATGCAGACACAGTTCCAGTATGTATTCAAAATTGTTTCCGCGTGCCTCAACGCATGCGTGTACGCATTGTAGCATGTTCTGTCTCACACCTTCACATCGGCCAGGCCGCATCCCAACAGTGTCGCCGGCCGCGGTGGCCGAGCGGTTCTAGGCGCTTCAGTCCGGAATCGCGCGACTGCTACGGTCGCAGGTTCGAATCCTGCCTCGGGCATGGATGTGTGTGATGTCCTTAGGTTAGTTAGGTTTAAGTAGTTCTAAGTTCTAGGGGACTGATGACCTCAGATGTTAAGTCCCATAGTGCTCAGAGCCATTTGAACCCATCAGTGTCAGGGGCAGCATGAATACGCTGCTCCAGTGTCTGCACATCTGGAATGGGCACTGTATACACGATACATTTGAGATGGGTACGTAACCAGAAATTGCACGGATTGAGATCCGATGAACGAGCAGGCCATGCAACTTGATCCCCTCGTCCGATTTATCGACCAGGGAAGAAACGATTGGGATGCGTCCGGACGTTAACGGTGAAGTGGGCTGGAGCACCATCACCCTTCGAATCATCAATGCCACTTCTTCCAGCAGGGGAGGCGAAGTCACCCCCAACAAACGCCGATAGTTCCGGCCTGTTAGGCGACGTGGAAGGAAGACTGGTCCCAAAATACGGGAGCGAGTGATTATGGCCGACACATTCCGGCTGCACCGATGCGGATGATTCGCTGTCACCTCACCATGGGGATTCTGCATACTATCGAACAGATGACTGTTATGAAAGTTGAAGATATCACTTCGCGTAAAGGTGGCCTCATTTGTGAATAGGATGGATGACACAAATCCCGGAATCGTGGTTGCCTGGTGAAGAAACCAGTGACAAAACTGTACCCGATGTGGAAGGCTTGTTGCTAGTAAGCCCTGCCCACGCTGTAAGTGACAAGGGTAGTAACAGTTGTCATGGAAAATGTTCCAAACGGTCGTCTGACTTACCCTGTACTGGCGGGTCAACTGCCTGGCACTGACATGGTGGTCGCCTTCCACAGTGTTAATCACATTTTCCTCAATGCCTGCTGTCCGAACATTTCGGGCACGTCTTTCATGATTTACTGTTTCCTGAAACGACTCTGTCGTTGGGAACATTGGATGCTGTGGCTGTTGTCGGCGGGGACAGGTCTCTTGATACAACATTGCTGCCTGTTTCCATAGTAGCGTTTCCGTAAGGAAATACCATGTCGGCAAAATCTCGATTCGAATACGGAACCATCCTGTACAATGCCGTATCACATCCACTGCAAGGTCAGTCAGCAAGAAAAGAGAATTGGACACTACACTGCCAATTACTATGGCAGGAGAGGGCACTAGGGCATGACGTGTGAGGAACATAATCACCCTCTAGGAGGAAATCATGCATACTGTTACTGTAGCTGCATGGTACAGCGCGTTCTAGACCACAGTCTCTGTAGCAAAGTATGATTGAATAAATGGTCTGTAGCATAGTTCGTTAGGCCTTTTTTGTTCCGTATTCTCTAATCGATCAATCCCTAGAGTTTGTACACGGTGGAAAAAATCACCCTGTATATCGCAAGGATAGGCTAGACAGCAATGGTGGTGGCGTATTTACTATCGTGAAGTACTCTATAGTATTACAGATTCCGAATGTGAAATAGTCTGGGTAAAGGTAAGCATCAATGGCGGGTCAAAAATTGTAGTCCGATGCTTTTGTAGACCAACTGCATCAGGAGCCGCACTGTCAGTGATTCAGAGACAACTTGAAGAACAGCACAAGTAAGTTTCCTGGTCGTGATATTGTAATGAGGGGACACTTCAACTCGCCAGCTATAGACAGGGAACCGTTGCATTTAAAACCGTTGCCTGAGAAAGGGTTCAAATGGCTCTGAGCACTATGGGACTTAACATCTTAGGTCATCAGTCCCCTAGAACTTAGAACTACTTAAACCTAACGAACCTAAGGACGTCACACATATCCATGCCCGAGGCAGGATTCGAACCTGCGACCGTAGCAGCCGCGCGGTTCCGGACTGAGCGCCTAGAACCGCTAGACCACCGCGGCCGGCTGAGAAAGGGATTCGTGTGAGACTGTTCTCAATGTGATAGCTAAAAATTATTTCCATCAGATAGTTAACAAACAGATCCGAACTTTTCGAATCAGTTAACGCCGGGGAGGAAAACAGTGATCATAAGGTTGTGACAGCGTTACAAGAAATGTTAGAAAGGTAGGAAAATATTTTTGTCATTTTATCCATTTTCCGTCGTTCCTTAGTTGCTTCAAAATTCATGAATTATTCCATCTTTGCAACTAAATGAAAGACACTGTTTTTTGCCATAAGGGTTTCTTTCCTGTTAGTTAAGAAGCATCGTCAGTGACCTGTAATACTTGTTTGTTTTATGTGTACAGTAAATGGGTTGCATTGTAGTTACAAGTATGTTACTATATTACATTTTCTCTTGTTATTATCTTGTTTTTCGAATTAGAAATAACTTTTCTAGCACAGCTACGGCCTTGCCGCAGTGGATTCACCGGTTTCCGTCAGATCACCAAAGTTAAGCGCTGTCGGGGTGGCCGGCACTTGGATGGGTAACCATCCAGCCGCCATATGCTGTTGTCATTTTTCGGGGTGCACTCAGCCTCGTGATGCCAATAGAGGAGCTACTCGACCGAATAGTAGCGGCTCCGGTCCCAGAAAACCATCATAACGACAGGGAGAGCGGTGAGCTGACCACACACCCCTCCTATCGGCATCCGCATGCTCATCGGAGGATGAGACGACGGTCGGATGGTACCGATGGGCCACTTGTGGGTTTTGGTCTTACGTTAAGTCAGCTAACGGATCGAAATCATCTGTACAGTCATTCGGTGACCATACTGACACCGAAACAGAAGATACAGAAAGAAGGCAGAAATACTTAATTCGGTCTTCCGAAATTGTTTTATCGGGGAATATCGTAATAGATTGCCTCCTTTGAATCTTCGCACGAATAGTTAAATGACAGATTTTATGATAAGCGATCGCGGAACGCAAGAAAGACGTCGGACAGACGCGCATAATTATAGGCCTATATCATGACGTCAGTCTCTTTTTAGAATCACTGAACATGTTTTACGCTCACGCATTATGATACTTTTTGGAGAACGAAAATCTCTGTAAAATAAGTATACTTTCCGCAAACAGATATCTTGTGAAACCCGTCTCGCTCTCTTCGTCCATGAGGTCCAGGGCACTGCAGAAAAAGGCGTTCAGGTTGATGCCGTGTCCCATGACATGGCATTTGGAACAGTTCCACAGTGACGTTTAACCAACAATATACGCGCTTACCGAGTATCAGACAGTGGTGTTGTCCGAAGAGCGAGGTGCCAGGCGAGTTTGGTATCTCGCAACGCAACCACAAGAAAAAATAGTCGCTGAAAACCGTATCGACGAATGAGCGACACCGGCGTAACCACGCCTAGAAACGTTTCGCTACACCGTCACATCGTGTCTTCTACTTAAACATGGCGAAAGTACGGCTCGGCCCAGTCCGCGATCATCGAGTAAAACGACAGCATCGTTTTCTAGTAGGTCAGCTGTGTGATCAATGGATCAGGCAGAACTCAACGAGAAAGTTATTGTTAAATTTACTCTGAGTGAGAGTCTCGTAATGTAACTGTATCAAGTGATAAGTTAACGTTCGGGGACAGCTGCAGATACTCATGGCATTCCTATGGAAATAGATTGTAAAAAGTTTAATAATGCATCTTACCTATGTTGTAATAAAGTGAAATAATATTTTATACGCTGTAGAACCCTCTCGGTCTCCTCCCGGAGCAAAAGATAAAGAACCCACCGTTGCACTGACGAGTGCATTTTCGTCCGGTACAAAACGCACCAGGATTGTGATTGGATACAGAACTTCTTTGCAGACAAAACTCAATAAGTCATTCTTCCCAGAAAAAAACCGACACCGTGAAGCTATTCGAGGACAATGCTGTTGTCTATAGGGAAGCTGCAATGTCAGAATATTGTAACGAAATGCAGGAAGACCCGTGGAGGATCAACGATTGGTGTTGGGACTAACAGCTGACCCTGAACGAAAATAAATGTAGCTTACCGCGCATAAAGAAGTGAATAAATCCACAGCTGTTCGATTACACTAACGGCGACAAATCGATGGAAACGGTAACCACGGTAAAATGCCTAGCGATGACCATTCGGCGCAACCTAAAGTGGAATGACCACACAAAGTAGTAATTGGAAAAGCAGATGCTAGAGTGAGATTCACTGGGAAAGCATCTTAAGGAAGTATAATTCATCCACGAAACACTCGTACGGCCGTTTCTTGAGTACTATTCATCAGTCTGGGAGCCTTGCCGAGCAGGATTAATACAGGGTTTTCGGAAATACCCGTTGAAACTTCTAGGATTTGTAGAGATGAGTGAGTACATAATATTTTCAATAGGAACCCATTTTCGGAAGCGTTCCGTTTCCTTGCTACAGCCGTTTGAAAACACGTTTTCTAGGTAGGTATGCAACAGGGTAGTCATCGGATCTGCTGATGTCATTTGTCGTCGATCCTACCCCTCTGATCTGGTTCGAGTCTCATTCACGTGTCTGTGAGTGTTAGAGCAACACTGCTGAGTGCATGTCTGCAGAATACACCCACATGATCCTTCTGAATGGGGAATCTCACGGTAATGACGTAATGTACAACGCTTATCTAGTAGCGTCTGCCATTGGAGTTTGTTGGGTATCTCGGTAACGCTCCCGCGCCGAGTAAACTCTCCCGCGCCGGGTAAACGATCCCGACTTGTCACATGTATCAAAATCGTTCTCCACAAAGTCCGACTCCATCGCGTACCCTTTTTGCTCCAATTACGCAATGGGCTCAAGAAAGGACACCTTCACCGTCAAAAGGCGTGACTTTGGTGCTCCAAGAAACAGCCGCACACATGGATTGGAAGAGGCCGTATTGCATAACGTTGAAGAGAACCCGTGAACGAGCACACGAGCAAGTTTTTGCGTACTAAAGAGTGGAATTATAAAACAAGTGATGTCCGGGGTCACGCCTAAGCAACTACTTGAAAAAGTGGTCGTATTACCAACATGTTCTCGAATGACCCTAACATGGTTCCTCTTTAAAATGTTATGTACTCTACAAGTCCTATAAGTTTGTAATGGGAATTTCCGAACACCCTGTAGAACGAACAGAGGGAATAGAACGAGAAACGGCGCGTTTCGTCACGGGATCGTTTACTCGGCGCGGGAGCGTTACCGAGATACCCAACAAACTCCGGTGGCAGACGCTACAAGATAAGCGTTGTGCATCACGTAAAGGTTTTCTGTTGAAATTCCGAGGGCGTAAGATCCAACCAGAGTCGGACACATACTAGTCTCTGTCATAATCTGATAAAAACACATGCAGCAGACTTTTCAATATTGATAATTAACGAAACTACATTGGGAATGCATTTGGCAGAAAGCGGCCACACTGTAGGCAATGTTTAGAGTCGAATTAGTACTGTACACAGGACAGAGAAAGGTCGCGCTCTGGACTTGTTGAAGATTTAAAAAGCCAAAAAGCATGATCCCACTAGAACACCCAACGCCTACTTTGCTTTGTTTGATAACGTACTACGATAACCAAATAATGCCTCGCGTATTTATACCTAGCCTTGCTTGATGATTTATGTCGAGAACAGTAGGCATTTGCCTTACTTCAATACATTATTCGTTCTAATCCTGTCACTGATTATGTCCTACCTATTCATGGAATGTATGGCCAGACTATATAATTTTATTTATTGACTGTAAATATGTTGTTTAAACGTTTTATGTGGGAGACATATCACGACGTATGTAAAGCCCTCTAGCGGTTAAGTTCTTACGATCGGTGCGCGCCTACATAACATCCTGGAGGTCGACCCAACAGAGGGCGCTGATCATTGACCAGTCTTTTCTCAGCTGTCATATAGACATTTATCTTTCATAGGTAATTTATAGGTTGCTACAGGCAATGTTTTACGTATATTAATTTTTGACAGTAAATTCACCATAAAATGGTCGGACCTATTATCTTCATATATTTCCTTTTAATAATTTTATATGGGCAACTGTATTCGTCTTTTACTGTATCACAATTGGTTTCTATGTTAGTTATCAATATTTAAAAGTCTGATACGTGCATTTTACCTAAAGTGTTTTTATCAGATTATGTTTTTGCGTAAATTATGACTACATCTAAGCCCACAGTAGCGACATCTAGGTAGGATCTAGGCGAACAGATTTCTGGTAGCTACGGTACTTCAGTAGCCAGTAGCAATAATGACTGTGTGGACGATGTGGCGTATTCTACACCTTATTTTAGATCTATGTGGCGATGCGGTACTGACTATATTTATATGTTTTGACGATGCCATTATGGTCTTATCACTTCAGGACATGGTGTAGAAAAGGTACGTTTTACCGTATTTTATCTGTACATTTCCCTGGTTGTATGATAGTATATTGTGATACGTATTGCTGTATTGTGTTGAAAGACACACTGCTCATTAGGTGCATATATTTGTATAGTGTAGATCTGAGGATGGACATTACGGACTGAAACCGGTCATCGTCAAAAGAATTGATATTGTGATCAAAGAATGGAATAAAAAACATTTGTCCAATGGAACATCTTTGGTGGTGGTGGTTAGTGTTTAACGTCCCGTCGACAACGAGGTCATCAGAGACGGAGCGCAAGCTCGGGTTAGGGAAGGATTGGGAAGGAAATCGGCCGTGCCCTTTCAAAGGAGCCATCCCGGCATTTGCCTGAAACGATTTAGGGAAATCACAACACCTTTGGAAATAGTTAGAACGTCAACTTCACTCCACCTCCCAGCGTACATCATCACTTCCTTCTCTGGTATCGGCTCTTGAGGAAGAATGGGCGGTCATTCCCACACAGACAGCGACACCTAACTGAAAGTGTTCCTGGCAGAGTTCAGTCATCAGAAAGGGAAGGGTGGGCACACCCCATATTAATGTCCACTAACAGGTGCTCGGGTTCTTTTTTATCAGATAATGTACTATGCATACTGTTATGTTAAGTCACTAAAGATGTCTTGTTACACGTAAGAGATAGCCTGACGGCCTACTCGTGCCAGTGAAAATAAATGTATAAATTAAAGACGTGTTCAGATCAACATAAATTCAAAATTGGCAAAGCCATTTGCAGCGATAAGATATTCTGGAAATAAATATGATGAATTAAACAAGATTAGAGTATTTCTTCGATGAATGGAATTCCAAACAGTTTCTATCCAAATAAAAACATCAATTGTATTGGTTAGTGGACAAGAATCACGGTCGAGTCACTGACTGATGATATAACAAACACTTCCTATGGGTGGACACCAAGTGAATAGGAGAACCACGTAAAAAGCTACATACATCGAAAAAAGAAGTCTCGACATTCCTTGCAATTCGTGTTCTGTAAAAGAGTAGCAGTAAACGTAAGTGGCGACAGCACAGGAATCACGTATGGTATCCTATAACACCCACTACACTGACACCAGTCTTTCGTGTGGCATAACTTTGGATAATGCTCTCTTAAGAAACACCGTTCGTTTCTCTACCAGATGAGGAGTGCTTGGCTAATCTTTGTAGTCCAAATTGAAGCAAAGTATGTTGAAAAGCTGATTTGTTATCAACCCGCATGCCACGGTCTGTATTGGCAACTGTCAATTGTTGCCGGAGGCGTTTTTAGTAAGAGGTGTCTTTTATGTAGCAATGGTCCAGCCTGGTACCTACAGTTGATATGAAGAGATGTTTAAAACATTACTGGAGAATAATTATTCTATAAACTATGGGAGAACTGCCCGATGTTGGTCACTTCTGCTCACGACATTTCGACGCAGAGCCTTTGGCCTTCTTGAGATCTATACTGCTGAAGAAATACTAAGCTCCTGAGCTTAAGTCTCAAGTACAAGAGCTCAGTATGTATTGACGAGTATTCGCTTGAAAATAGCCAGGAGATTCGGCGCGGAAATACCGTGGCAGGAGGCTACTGAAATCCAGAAGTTCTCTGGATACTTCATATAACAATTGAGATGAAGTCCAAGATGCGTCACCCCTTGCGGATAAGGTGCACGTCATCCAGCGCTGATGACACTTTCAGTGATATAAGGTCGGGCACAGCAGTAGTGCAATTCTTTTCACTCTATAACACTTCACTGTAGGTAATACAGGGTGTCCCACTCAGACCTCCCTGATTTCGAAGACCCAGGGGAAAAAAAAAACCACAGTAGATATGACAATGAAAAATGCACCACATTGTAGAGCATCTCAAATAATTTTTTTATTTATCATCAATACACCTCTACATGTGAACCATCTGTTGCACAAAGAATTTCGAGTCTATATTCAATTTCTTCCCAAGTTATTTGTAACATTTCCTCTGTTATTGTTGCAATCGCATTAGTGATACGATGTCGTAACGTAGGAATATCGTCCACTTTGGTCGCGTACACGTGGTCCTTCACGAATCCCCACACGAGTAAATCAAGCGGCGCAATGTCGGGTGTAAGTGGTGGCCAGGCAATGGGTCCTCCGCGTCAGATCCAACGACTGGGAAATTTCCTATCCAGGAACTTGCGAACAGCCGTTGACCAATGCAGCGGAGCTCCATCTTGTTGAAAAATGATGTTGGGTTGCAAGTCTTGTATCTGAGGGTATACAAACTGCACCATTTCCAGATACACTGACCCATTCACTATTTGTTCCACAAGCAAGAACGGTCCAATAATCCTGTCGTGCATTAGCCCACACCAGAAGTTTAGTTTAGGGCTATCATGAACGTGTTCAATGACAACGTGTGGATTTTGGGAACCCCAAATCCGAACATTATACATATTAACCCTTCCTGATAGATGAAAGGTTGCCTCATCTGAGAATAAACATCTTTCCAGGAAGCTGGCATCCATATCAATACGCCGCAGCATATCTGCAGCAAATTGTTGTCGGCGTAGTTTGTCGTTTGGCGTCAGATGTTGCAGAATTTGCACTTTGTAAGCACACATACGAAGACGCTGGTGAACTACACGATACAATATTGATCGAGGTACATCAAGTTGCCTAGATGCTTGACGAATCAACTTAACGTGGGCTTCTGAGAAACGTTTGTCTGATGTCCTCCACTGTATCTTCTGAAACTCCGTAGCGTGCACACTTCCTGTTGCCAGAAACTTCCTATACCATTCCTTAATTGTTTTCACATCAGGTGGATCACATTCATACACACAACGATAATTTCTTTGCACAGTAATTGGCGATTTTGTTTCGGCACTTCTGACGCGTGAATATGAATTCTTTGAGATGCTCTACAATGTGGTGCATTTTTCACTGTTGTATCTATTGTGGTTTTTATCTCCTGGGTCCTTGAAATCAGGGAGGTTTGTGTGCGACACTCTGTATTACACGTCATACGCTCTAGGGATTGTCGATGTAGCGTATCAAATTCCTTGCCTTTATTAAGCGTTCTAGAACAAAGTCAATTGATATTATAGCCAATTCTTAATAATATTGTTGTTGTTATTGCAACTGAAACTGTTATTTTAATTTTAGCATATTCTTAATCAATACTTCGATGTTTCTTCATTGTTTTACAAACACAAGAGATTCAATGGATTAAGATACTCACGGACACCTATGATTTCATTTCCTTTCAAAATTACATGACGCTCTTTGCCTTCGATAAGGCACAGAATTATCCATCGGCAGTTCCGATATGAAACGATTTTCTGCAGCATTTTAAGCAATACGCCTTTACCGACGATCAGAGGGTACTGATCAATGCACGAAAGCGCTCACACTTCGTACTTTGTTATGTAATTCTATGGAATTCTGCGTTCTTTTCGTAAATGAAAGATAGATTGCGAGCACTCCAGCTATACCTGAGAAGGAAGGCTCTTTGTGAGTCATAATCTAAATTTTCGCATAGTAAAATTTTGTTATGACGTAACATAACAGACACTTTCGGTTACTTCGTAAAGTTAATTGTCTCTTCCTACATCGATCTTTTTACTTGTATTTACATTTCATGCGATTGAAGTTTTTCAGAAATTATACCGAGCATTACTAATATGACGGGAGCTATGGATTTGAGAATTCTCTGATGTGGAATAGATTTTTATGTTAAAAGAACGAGAGATACGTGGATTTCAACATGTAATGGCTCAAATGGCTCTGAGCACTATGGGACTTAACATTTGAGGTCATCAGTCCCCTAGAACTACTTAAACCTAACGAACCTAAGGACATCACACACATCCATGCCCGAGGCAGGATTCGAACCTGCGACCGTAACGGTCGCGCGGTTCCAGACTGAAGCGTCTAGAACCGCTCGGCCACACCGGCCGGCTCAACTTGTAATGTTTTTGATGTCATATCCTGCTTTGAATGTATTCCACGCTCCATACCAGTTGCGTAACTCCTACATTTAACTGTCACCTTCACAAAAAGTAGCTTATACACACACACCATGAGGCCAACACATATCTAAACCGGAAGTTTTAGCCGGCCGCTGGTGGCCGAGCGGTTCTGGCGCTACAGTCTGGAACCGCGCGACCGCTACGGTCGCAGGTTCGAATCCTGCCTCGGGCTTGGATGTGTGTGTTGTCCTTAGGTTAGTTAGGTTTAAGTCGTTCTAAGTTCTAGTGGACTTATGACCTCAGCAGTTGAGTCCCATAGTGTTCAGAGCCTCAGAGCCGGAAGTTTTAATGTATTAATATGTCCACTTCATGTAGTTGTGTAGCCACCATGTGTGATGTGTCCACACTCTTCGACTTAACTTTCTGCAGGCACACCATCGATTACGTCGCGGAACATTTTTTCACAAATCTACGCCCATTCTTGTCTAAGACTTGTAACTACGGTAGACATCAATGTGAGTCTTTGCCTCATGCGTAATCAACGGTTACTGCCGCAATTTGGCTGATATCTGGAAATCTTATTGCTAGAATAAAAAGGCTATCGCTAAAATAGACAGAAACTGAGCTGACCGTTGAGCAGGGCTATTGCGGTCTGTTTCACCCAGACCAATTCGTGGATCAAGACGTCCAATTAATAGGGCGTTGTTCACGATGTGTAAATATTCAAGTTCGAGCACCATTGCAGTACATACTCAGCTGGCCATTAAAACAGCAACGCCATGAAGACAGCATCCAACGAAAGTCAAATTGCCATGAAGTGTACTACATGCGAGGACTTGCAAACGATTAGCATTTCAGCTCAACTGCGCAGAGTAGGTAGGAATATCGCAATGTAAATCCTGTATGTAAGGAAAGATTACGTAGCATTCGTCTCATGCAGAATTCAGAATTCGCATTTGTATGCTTCCCCCCCCCCCCCCCCCCCCCGATAAGTTCGTGTTATGATGTCTCGTGCAAGAAGGAGAAACGTTTACGAACAGTTGTCAGAATTCGACAACGGCAATATTGCAGACACAGTGATTTATCGTTCCAGGATACTGCCGCTCGCATTGCTCGGCATCCCACGTCAGTGATTTGCGTAAGAAATAGAAAGATTCAAGGGGCCATATTCAATGTCTGCCAGCATTTCTGCAACCTCCTGAGGCTAGCGCCCGAGAGGACGGAAAAATTGTTCGTACAGCCAGGTTGCGTACCTTGAGTCAGGAAATTGGGTTGTTTGTAGCACTTTTAGCAGCCAAATGGGCAATGCGCCCACGTGTGGAGTACCTCGCACTGTTATTGTTGTTGCGTTCTTGAGGCGGTAGGAGAGGTACCGGCCGACTGTGGTGCGCCCAAAGAAACCTTTGGACACAAGATTAGAGCCACGTCGTTTTTTCACACGAGCTGTAGTTCTGTTTACAGCACCACGATGAACGTATCTCTGTGTGGACGCGCCAATGATAACTAACGTCACGGTATTGCATTCATCTTCGTCATACGGGCCCACCATGAGTTGTGACGGTATTGGATACCGTTGGGTGCGTAGCGCGTTCACTTCTTGTTCTAACTGCTAATTTGGACAGCAAGAATTGCATTCCCGAGCGGTGGCTGTGCTCTGCCTTCGAGGTCCCCATGACGTTATCTTCCAACAAGATAACGCAACGTTGCGTGTTACTTGTGCTGTCCTGACCTACCCCGATAGATAGTGTTACGACTTCTGCTGTGGTCAGAACGTCCTCCAGATCCCTAATCCAAGACTAATGAATCCTGGGATAGAGTTCAAGCAGCATATAATGACGTTCTCGTACCTGTCAACAAACCTCAGTTCAACTCGATACTCAACCGGCTTAGAGCCGAGGTTACAGCTCAAGTAAATTTCGCATGCTGTATACCTCCAAATTTAATTATATATTTTTCATACTATACAGTACACGCATACTACGTAAAATTTTCTGAGTGTTGCAGTTTTAATGGCAGCACTCAGATGAGCCATTAAGCAGAAGTGCACGTATTTGATAACTTTTTTAGGCAACATCTTAAAACCTATCGAGAGTGTTGTGTTCAACGTAACACTTCCAGAATGAATTTCCGCTCTGTGTTTATTTGAAAGTTCCTGGTAGATTGAAACTGAACCGGGACTGGAAATTCAGACCATTGTCTTTCGCTGGCAAGTGCTCTACTGCCTGAACTGTTCACACCAGGATCACGATCCGCCCACACAGATTTACTTCCGCCAATACCGCTTTTTCTACCATCCAAACTTCACAGAAGTCCTCTTACATACTTCGTGATTGACGCTCCAGATAGAAAGTCGTGCTTGGATAATTCAGTCTGTAGAGCACGTACTCGCGGTGGGCAAAACTATGCGGTGCGAGTCTAGTCTCGGTGCGGCAAACAGTTTTAACCTGTCAGGAAGTTTCGGATCAGCGTACAAACACCACCGCAGAATGAAAATACATCCTGTGAACAACCGTACACGCTGTGGAGAAGCCATTCGTACGTAATTCATTTCCCTGATAGTGCAAGGTGCAAGGTATGCAGCAAAACGTCTGTGAAGATAGGATGGTAGAAGAAGAGGTGCTGGCGAAAGTTAAATTGCGAGGGCAGGTCGTGTGTCGTGCTTGGAGAGCTCAGTCGGTAGAGTACTTGCCCACGAAAGATGAAAGTTCGAGTCCCGGTCGGGCAAACAGATCTAATGTATCAGGGAGTTTTGAATCACCTCACACAATCCGGTGCAGAGTGAAAATTCATTCTGGAAATCCTACAGTCGATAACCAGCGAACAGTAAATAGATGCAGCAGCAACAGCACTTAATATGTGTAGAGCTTTTAGGATAGTCTTGTTATTTTACGTGCTTCTGTGTAGACGTGAACAGGACCTTGAGTAGCGCTTCTTTTATTTTTGCAACTTTTTGCGCATTTTAAGAGCGTTAGTATATATATATAATCGGACAAAAAATTTGTTACCCCAGAGAATTTTTTTACAAGCATCATTTAACACCTTGTAATTCCGTCCCTGACCTTCATAACCGCTTGGATTCGGTTAGCAAGGTCCACAAGGTTGTGCAGGAACGTCGCATCCATGTTAAGTCACTCGAGTAGGATTTAATCACGCAATTCCACCAAATTGCGGGGATGCTGATGCTTTTTACCAGCCCTTCCAACATGTCGCAGAGATTTTCTGCGGGGTTCAAGTCAGCCGATTTTGCAGGCCATTCTAGATGTAATAGGGTGGGAAGTGTTTAAAAAACCAGTCACATATTCTCCCAGCCTAAGAACTTTTTTGTTATGGTCTTGAGAAACAGCTGTTTGTAATGGTCTCTTGTGCGGTGTCCCACTCCAGAAGTTCACTGCACGCAGTTCCCGCCGCAATGTTTTCTCGCTAACAGGGTGCGATGGATCTTCATTCACTGCTTGAAGCAGTTCCTGTCGGGCTCTGAAGCGATTGTGATTCACAAGCCGTGAAACGCGTCTCCTGTCTCAGTCAGGATCTTTTCCCGATCACAACTGTGACGTCGTGTTTCGTGGCCACGTGTATTGTACCTCAGTTCGTAGATTAGTTGAATAATCCGCAGCGAAACACCAACAAAGGTAACCCACACACCGTATGGCCATGGACACGGCCAAACAAAATTGCCCCTTTTCTGCCCCTGTGTCACGTCCTTACGTTTACGTAC
This sequence comes from Schistocerca nitens, assembly GCF_023898315.1. NCBI lineage: Eukaryota > Metazoa > Arthropoda > Insecta > Orthoptera > Acrididae > Schistocerca > Schistocerca nitens. The sequence goes on from NC_064616.1 coordinate 51,665,484, forward strand.
AATGTCCGCTTGAAGCCTAAATGCCTGAGTGATCGCTACTGCCTTATGCTCACACAGTCAGTGCGCACGATGTTGATCACGTGACTCGATCGCTGCGCCATCTGTAAATGCCGAACACCTCATCTGTACGTGAGCGCTGTGGTGATTAAGTTTTCGTCTGGTGAGCTTATATGTTTCCTTTTTTGCCATTACTAAATGATTATTATTACACTTGTTATTATTATTATCATTATAATTATTTATGTTGCTATACTGAGACACAGGTCTGTAATCAATCAAACATGTAACAACTTTTAAAAATGTCGAAAACAGGGCCCATTACATAAATAGAAAACGCAGGTCTCAAGAAAGCAGTAAAATAAATAAGTAAATATTAATGGAATATAATTAGGTATGCGAAAGAATTAAGAGACTCTAAAGCGGTCTCCTCTAACTCTAATAGATTTAAGACCTGTGACAAGAACTGTGAGTTTTTTTTTTTTGTGGTTTTAGGGCGCACAACTTCAATGGTCATTAGCGCCCAGACTACGTTAAGAATGCACCGCGAGGCACAAGTTTAAAACAGCAACTAAAAGGGAAAACACGATAAAAGACAGACTGACAGGCATAGGATTAAAAAAAAAAAACAGCATAATCAAATGTCCTTAGAGAGGTTTGTCAAGTTGATAAAACGAAGAACGCGAGCAGCTGCTCGTGGGTCATCCGCTAAAATGGCATCTAGAGTACATGGCAGGCCAAGATCAAGACGCAGTGTGTTAAAATCCGGACAGGACGTTAAAATGTGGCGGACCGTCAGCAACTGCCCATATGGGCAGAACGGCGCCGGCGCAGCCGTCAGCAGATGGCGATGGCTGAACCGGCAGTGTCCAATTCGTAACCGGGCCAAAACGACCTCCTCACGTCGAGAAGGGCAGGAGGAGGACGTCCAAGCCGCGGGAAGAGGTTTCAAGGCCCGAAGCTTGTTGTCCGTAAGTGCAGCCCAATCGGCATGCCACAGCGATAAAATGCGCCGACAAATGACCCTGCTACAATCTGACGAAGGGACACAACAAGAAGCTGTCCGAGGCTGGAGGACCGCAGCCTTGGCCGCGGCATCTGCAGCTTCGTTCCCAGGGATACCGACATGGCCAGGAACCCACATAAAGCTAACCGGAGAACCGACGTCCACCAGCTGCTGAAGAGAGCGTTGGATCCGGTGCACGAAAGGGTGAACCGGATACGGATCACTGAGGCTCTGGATGGCGCTCAGGGAATCGGAGCAGATGACATAAGCAGAATGTCGGTGGCGGCAGATGTAAAGAACAGCCTGGTAGAGGGCAAAGAGCTCTGCTGTGAAGACCGAACAATGGCCATGGAGCCGGTATTTGAAACTTTGTGCCCCGACAATAAAAGAACACCCGACCCCGTCATTGGTCTTAGAGCCATCTGTATAAATGAAGGTCATATTAATGAACTTCGAACGAAGTTCGACAAAACGGGAGTGGTAGACCGAACCGGGGGTAACCTCCTTTGGGAGCGAGCTGAGGTCAAGGTGAACGCGAACCTGAGCCTGGAGCCAAGGTGGCGTGTGGCTCTCGCCCACTCGAAAGGTTGCAGGGAGTGAAAAATTAAGGTGTTGAAGGAGGCGACGAAAGCGAACTCCAGGGGGTAGCAGGGCAGAGACATACAACCCGTATTGACGCTCGAGAGAGTCGTCAAAAAAGGAACGATAAGACGGGAGGTCGGGCATTGACAGTAGCCGACAGGCATACCGACAAAGCAGTATATCGCGCCGGTAGGTGAGTGGCAATTCACCAGCGTCAGCATGAAGACTCTCGACGGGACTAGTATAAAACGCTCCGATCGCAAGTCGTAAACCCCGATGTTGTATGGAGTTGAGGCGGCGTAAGATGGATGGCCGTGCAGAGGAGTATACGAAGCTCCCATAATCCAGCTTGGAGCGGACGATCGACCGATATAGACGAAGTAGGACGGTTCGATCCGCTCCCCACGACATACCACTGAGAACACGGAGGACATTTAGAGAACGGGTACAACGGGCAGCCAAATATGACACATGTGGAGACCACCTAAGTTTCCTGTCAAATGTAAGACCTAAAAATTTAGTTGCCTCCACGAATGGGAGAGCAACGGGACCGAGTCGTAAGGACGGTGGGAGAAACTCTTTGTAGCGCCAGAAGTTAATACAGACCGTCTTCTCGGCAGAAAAACGGAAGCCATTGGCGACACTACAGGAGTAAAGACGGTCAAGAGAACGCTGAAGACAGCGCTCCAGGAAACATGTTTGCTGCGCGCTGCAATAGATGGTAAAATCGTCCACGAAAAGGGAGCCTGATACATCAGCTGGGAGGCAATCCATTATTGGATTGATCGCTATGGCGAAGAGAGCGACGCTCAAAACTGAGCCCTGTGGCACCCCATTCTCCTGGTGAAAGGTGTCTGACAGGACAGAACCCACACGTACCCTGAACTGTCGATCCATTAAAAAGGAACGAATAAAAAGAGGGAGGCGACCGCGAAGGCCCCATGTATGCATGGTGCGGAGAATGCCCGCCCTCCAACAGGTGTCGTAAGCCTTCTCCAAATCAAAGAACACAGCCGCGGTCGGGCGCTTCCGCAAGAAGTTATTCATAATGAAGGTCGACAAGGTAACCAGATGGTCAACAGCAGAGCGGCGCCTACGAAATCCACATTGTACATTGGTAAGTAGGCGTCGAGACTCGAGCAGCCAAACCAAACGAGAGTTAACCATTCGCTCCATCACTTTACAGACACAGCTGGTAAGCGAGATGGGTCGATAACTGGAAGGCAAGTGCTTGTCCTTCCCCGGCTTAGGAATCGGGACAACAATAGACTCGCGCCAGCATGCGGGAACATGTCCCTCAATCCAGATGCGATTGTAAGTACGAAGAAGAAAACCTTTACCCGCAGGAGAAAGGTTCTTCAGCATCTGAATATGAATAGAATCAGGCCCTGGAGCGGAGGACCGTGACCGGGCAAGTGCGTTTTCGAGTTCCCGCATGGTGAATGGGGCATTATAACTTTCACGATTCGAGGAGCGGAAGTTAGGTGGCCTAGCCTCCTCTGCCTGTTTGCGGGGGAGGAAGGCAGGGTGGTATTGAGCGGAGCTCGAAACCTCTGCGAAAAAGCGGCCGAAGGCATTGGAGACATCCTCAGGGGCCACAAGGACGTCATTCGCGACCGTCAAGCCAGAAACTGGTGAGTGGACCTTAGTGCCAGATAGCCGGCGCAGGCTACCCCAGACAACAGAAGAAGGAGTAAAACTGTTGAAGGTGCTTGTGAAAGCAGCCCAGCTGGCTTTCTTGCTTTCTTTAATAATACGACGACACTGTGCACGTAATCGTTTATAATTGATACAATTCGCCACTTTAGGGTGGCGTTTAAAGGTGCGTAAAGCACGTCGACGAGCACGTAAAGCGTCTCTACATGCTGCGGTCCACCAGGGGACCGGTACGCGACGTGGAGAAGAAGTAGGGTGAGCGATGGAATATTCAGCAGCAGTGAGAATGACTTCCGTGAGGTGTGCGACGTGACGATCGCAGCTTGTGAAGGTTTGATCCTGAAAGGTCGCCCTGGAAGAGAAGAGCCCCCAGTATGCTTTAGAGATGGTCCAACTAGATGAGCACGGAGAGGGGGTATGCTGCAGGAGATGGATAACACACGGGAAGTGGTCGCTCGAATATGTATCAGAAAGTGCATACCACTCAAACCGGCGTACAAGTTGGGTAGTACATATAGAGAGGTCTTAATGGGAATAGGTGTGAGATGTGTCCGAAAGAAAAGTAGGGGCGCCAGTATTGAGGCAGACAAGATTGAGCTGGTTGAAAAGGTCTGCTAACAGGGAGCCCCTTGGGCAGGATGCTGGAGAGCTCCAAAGGGGATGGTGGGCATTGAAGTCTCCAGTTAACAAAAATGGTGCAGGCAGCTGAGCAATAATTTGCATCATGTCTGCCCTGGTAACGGCAGACGACGATGGAGTGTAAACGGTACAAATGGAAAATGTAAAAGTGGGGAGAGTAATTCGGATGGCAACTGCCTGGAGGCCGGTGTGCAACGTGATGGGATCGTAGTAAATATCATCCCGGACCAGCAACATAACCCCTCCATGAGCCGGAATACCTACCACAGGGGGTAGGTCAAAACGCACAGAGGTGTAGTGTGCCAAGGCAATTTGATCGCATGGGCGTAGCTTCGTTTCCTGGAGGGCTACGACGAGTGGACGGTGCAAGCGGAGCAGCAACTTCAAGTCCTCTCGGTTGGAGCGAATGCTGCGAATATTCCAGTGAATAAGTGCCATCGTAAGAAGAAAAGGAAGATGGAAGAAGGGGTCACCTCGAAGGCCGCTGAGGGCCTGGCTTCGAGCGAGCACTGCCGCCGCTATCAGTAGGCGGACAGTCATCGTCCATTGGTTCTATAGGTTCATCGGCCATCTTGGTAAGATGGCCGGGAGGGGGAGCTTCCTCCGCCGGTGAACAGCCAGATGTTCGGCTACCAGCGGTGCGGCCAGGCGAAACGGATGACGGCCTGGGGCGGCAACCGCTGGGTGGCGCAGGAGAAGAAATGCGCCGTGGCGGAGAAGGAGAACTGTGCTTCCTATGAGCCTTCTTGGAAGGTCGTTTGGTGGAAGTACTGGTCGATGGCTGGGAGGTCGAGGTACGTAGGAAGTCGGCACGGGACGGTTCCCTCTTGAAGGCCCGTGCATCTGACTTCTGGGTCTTCGTCTTAGCAGAAGATGATGAAGGGGCTTGTGTCTGTGGGGTGATGGGAGGAAGAGGAGACGTCGACCGCGCGATCTTAGCACTGGCCGAACGGACGACCGTGGTGCTGAAGGTCAGATCGCATGTCTGGGTTGCCACCTCCCTGGTACTCCGAGGAGAGGCGAGGACAGTACTGTATTTCCCCGCTGGGAGCAGCGTGGGCTTCCTACTAGCTAATAGCTTGCGAGCAGCCGAGGTGGACGCTTTCTCTTTGACCCGAATTTCTTGGATACAGCGTTCTTCCTTATAGATGGGACAGTCGCGGGAGGACGCTGCATGGTCACCCTGACAGTTCACACAACGAGGAGACGGAGGTGGACAGTCACCCTCATGGGCATCCCTGCCACAAGTGACACATTTAGCCGCATTGGAACAAGACTGGCGAGTGTGATTAAAACGCTGACACTGGTAGCAGCGCGTAGGTGTCGGGACATAGGGGCGAACAGAAGTAACCTCATAGCCCGCTTTGATGCGCGATGGCAGCTTAGCACTATCAAAGGTCAAGAAAACTGTCCGGGTCGGTACAAGGTCATTGTTGACCTTTTTCATGACCCTATGGACAGCCGTCACGCCCTGCTCAGCGAGGAAAGACTGAATCTCCTCGTCAGTCAATCCGTCGAGGGATCTAGTATAGACCACACCACGAGACGAATTCAAAGTTCGGTGAGCCTCCACCCGGACAGGGAACGTGTACAGGAGTGTGGCTCGAAGCAGTTTCTGTGCCTGAAAGGCGCTCTCAGTTTCTAGTAACAAGGTACCATTACGCAACCTTGTACAAGACTTAACAGTACCGGCTATGGCATCTACGCCCTTCTGGATAACGAAAGGGTTGACAGAGGAAAAATCCTTTCCGTCCTCAGATCGAGAAACGACGAGGAACTGTGGGGCAGGCGGCAGTACTTTTGTCATTGGTGGCTGGTCATGTTTCCGTTTGTGGGCAGAAGTCGAGAGAGAAGAAGAGAAATCCATTGCGGAGGAATCCCCCATGATTGCCAGCGTCTCCGATGGCGCGCTCCTTCCTTATGGGGACCCTCTCAGAGGGCACTCCCCCCTTAGGTGAATGTTTACACCTCAGGTCACACCTCCCGAGAAACAGACGGAGGGACCAATCGGCATGGTCAGAAGGTATCAGCTCAGGCAATCACCCCTCCCTGGGCCTGGCCTTTACCAGGGGGTACGTGCGTACCTTACTTGTCTACCCAGGGCGGGGAATTACGCGTTACCCCATCACCGGCTACGCGTGCGAACGCGTGGGTCGGCCTTCAGGCGCGCACAGGGAGGAAGGAAGAAGAGGAAAAGGAAGAGAGAGAGGACAGACTGTCTCAAACGCCGAGGCGGAGACCAGAGAAGGCAAGGAGAAGAAGGCAAGGAGAAGAAGGCAAGGAGAAGAAGGCAAGGAGAAGAAGGCAAGGAGAAGAAGGCAAGGGAAAGAGTAAGGAAGACAGTGAGATGGAGAAGAACAAAGAAAGAAACCAACCAAAGGAAGGAAGAAACGAGAAGTGAAAAACCAAAAAGACCACAAACATAGGTCGTGGAACCGTCCGTCTCCGGACGCAGGCGCTAACTACCCCCTTGAGGGGGATGGACTCTTTTTAGTCGCCTCTTACGACAGGCAGGAATACCTCGGGCCTATTCTAACCCCCGGACCCGCAGGGGGGAAGAACTGTGAGTGAAACTGTTTGAAAAACTACTCGTTACTAGGCTCACGCAACACTAACGCTCTTAAAATGTGCAAAAAAGAAATTGAAAAAATGAAAGAAGCGCTACTCAGCACAGGGAAATAAACAGGTCCTGTTCCCGTTTACACAGAAGCACATAATAATACGACTAAAGTAAAAGTTCTGCACACACTAAGTGCTGCTGCATCTGCTCGTTGGTTACCGACTTTACGACTCCCAGAATCAATTTACGTTCTGCAGTGGAGTACGTGACACGATTTAAAACTTCCTGGCAGTTTAATCTGTGTGCCAGCCTGGGACACGAACCTTCGTCTTTCGTGGGCGAGTGCTCTACAGACTGAGCTCTTCACGACGCGCCCTCGTAACTTAACTTCTGCTAGCACCTCTTCCTCTGCCATCCAAACTTCACAGAAGTTCTGCTGCATACATTGCACCTAGCACTCGCGGGGAAATGAATATTACGGAAAATAGCTTACCCACAGCATGACGATTGAGCGCCCCACAAGCCAAGCATCATCATCCACGGCGTGAGGAATTGTTTCTAGAACAAATTTTACTTCTGCAGTGGTCATTGTGCGCTGATTTTGAAACTTCTTGGCAGATTGAAACTATGTGCCGAACCTCGGACTTTTGCCCATTGCGGGTGACTGCTGTAAGCACTGAATTATCCAAGCACTACTTTCTTCCTAGGGTGTTGTGTGTGTATTGTGTATTGAACCGGGGACCTAGAAACGACGGAGAGGCTTCGTCCCGTCGTAGCCCTCAGTGGTTCACGACCCCACAACAGGCTACAGCAGTGCACCCGCCCCACCGCCGACCCACACCGAACCCAGGGTTACTGTGCGGTTCGGCCCCAGTGTACTCCCCCGGGAACGTCTCATACCAGACAAGTGTAATCCCAAATGTTTGCGTGGTACAGTGATTGTGGTGTACGCGTACATGGAGACAGTGTTTGCGCAGAAATCGCTGACATAGTGTAACTGAGGCGGAATAAGGGGAACCAGCCCGCATGCACCGAGGCAGATGGAAAAAAAACCATCCAGAGGCTGGCCGGCACACCGGACCTCGACACTAATCCGCCGGGCGGACTCGTGCCGGGGACCGGCACGCCTTCCCCCTCGGAAAGCAGCGCGTTAGACCGCTCGTCTAGCCGGGCGAGCTACTAGGCTGTTAGTTCCTCAAAGTTTGTAGGAGAACTTTTGTGAAGTTTGGATGTTAGAAGTTAGAAGAAGAGGTACTGGCGGAAGTAAATCTGTGCCGGCGGACCGTGATTCTTGCTTGATTAGTTCACTCTGTACAGCACTTGCTCGCGAAAGGCAATTGTCTGGTTTTTCAGTCCCGGTTTGGTACCCAGTTTTAATCTGCAGGAAGTTTCAAATAAACACAGAGCGGGAATTCATTCTGGAAATATTACGTTGAAGAGGACACCCTCGACTGGTTTGAAGAGGTTGTTTGAGGATGTTATCAAACACTTACATCTCTGCTTAATAGCTCATCTGACTGTTACCATTAAAACTGCAAGACCAAGAGGTAAGGGGTAGCAAATAACGAAATTCTACTTTTGTGTATGTACAGCATAGTAGGATGAACACATCGTTAAATTTTTAGGTGATTAGGAGGTATACAGGACGCGGAATTTATTAGAGCTGTAACCTCAGCTCCAAACCGGTTGGGTATCGAGCTGACGTGAAGTTGGTTGGCAGATACGGGAACATCATTCTATGCTGCTTGAACTCTATCCCGGAGTTCATCAGTCTCGGATTAGGTACCTGGAGGACATTTTGGCCTGAACAAAACTCGTAACCCTCTCTATCGAGGTAGGTCAGGACAACATGGGCAACATGTAACGTAGCGTTATCTTGTTGAAAGATAATGTCACGGAGATTTCCAAGCTAGCACACACCCACCAGTCAGAAATGTAGTGCCTGCTGTCCAAATTATCGATTACACGAAAAAGAGGTGATTGTTTTGCGTACCCAATGGTACACTATACCATCAGAACAGTTGGTGGTCCCGTATGACGAAGAAAAGTATAAGACCGTAACGTCCATTATCCTTGGCGCCTCCACACTCGTATGTGCTCATCGTGAAGCTGTACGCAGAACCGTCACTCGTCTGAAGAAATGCCGATGTGGTGTCAGTCCCGTGTCCAGAGTTGCCGTTGGGCGCACCGCTGTCGGCGCGCATCTCTGCTACAACGTCAAAGAAGCAACAGCGAAGGTCGTTGTGCTAACAAAGTGCGAGGCACTGGAGACGTCGTCGCACTGCTCGTTTGGCCAGTTAACGTGCTGCAAACAAGCCAATTTCCTGACAAGGTGTGTAACCGGATTGCAAGGAGAATTTGTCTGTCTTCTCGCGCGTTAGTCTCACGAAACTGCTGAGACCCTGGAAGGCACTGAGCATTGCCCTCTTGAACCTTTCGATTTCATATGCACGTGACTGAGGTGGGTTTCCGAGCAACGCAAACAGAAATATTGTGGAACGATACAGCTATACCCATTGAATGAGGATGAAACAAAGACCACATCTCTGAGAAGAATGGGCTTAGATTTGGAAGAAATGTTCCGCAACGTAATCGACAACGTGCCTGCAGGAAGTTTAATCGAAGTGTGTGGACAGACCATACATGCAGGATACACCGCTACGTGAACTGGACATATTAATACATTAAAAATCGAGTTTCATTCATGTGGTGGTTCATGGCGTTACACACGCTGCTGTTTGTGATGATGACAGTTACGCGAATGATATGAAGTGTGAAACCCATTCTAAGCAGGATATGACATTTAATGCAATATAATTTGAAATGTACCTAGTTTTCTTTGTTTTAATACGAAAGTCTAACCCTCATCAGTAGATTCTCGAATCTAGAACTCCCGTAATATTAGTGATGCTGGGGATAATTTGCGGAAAAAAAACTGGTAATGTAAATACAAGTAAAAATACGGATGTGGAAAGAGACGGCTAATTTCCAGCAATTTATTTAGTAACCGAAAGTGTTTGTTATGTTAGAGCGGAACCAAATTTTATTACGCAAAAATTTAGGTTATGATGCACAAAGGACCTTTCTTCTCAAGTACAGCAGGACTGCTCACAATCTATCCTGAGTATTTACGAAAAGAGAGGAGAAATCCGTAAAATTACATCACAAAGCCACCATGCACTGACCAGTACCCTCAAACCGGCCATGTATGGCATACTGTTTAAAATGCTTCAGAAGATTGTTTTGTATAATAATTGCCGAGTGCGAACTGCACGGAATATTCTGTGCCTCGTCGATGGCAAAGAGTGCTACGTGAGTTTTGAAGGGGAGTGATTGACAGGTATCTTGAATATTATAATCCACCGAACATAGAAGTGTTCATCTACAATATGCCACAATTAAAATAACGGTTTCAGTTGTCATAACAACAACAATATACAGAATTAGGTATAATTGGGACAGACTTTATTTTAGAAAGCTTAATACAGGCAAGGAGTCGGATATTCTTCCACATTTAGCGTTTTATATAGCTGTGGCTGTTCCTTCGCATTTCCAATTCACAACCGCATAACTATCAGTCGAGTTGGGCAGCTTTAGAACGGTTCAAATGTCCCTGATGGAACTGTTAGTTAGGTAACATCCAATGCCAGCGCAATATTTCTTACCTCCTTCTGTATTGGTGGGTCGGCAATCTCGTGACATGTTGTGATCAATTCTGCATTACGTAGGGTGTCCGGATTCTTTTGATCAGATAGTGTACATCAGCAGTACAAAATAGGAAGTAGCAGTAGAAGAAGAAGGTGAAGATCAATAAAATGGAAAATACGCAGAAACAGTAGAGAAGTAATCAAATCCGAATAAGTTGATTGGACCAGGTACGCATACAAGATGGAAGAAAGAAAACAGGAACAGATAAATAGAAGGGAAGTATGGATGATGCTGACGGTGTGACAGATAGATGTTTCTTTGACCCCTATAAATTATTTGTCACAAAATTTTATTGAATATCTCTACAGTTCCACTTTTTGCGGTAGTGTAATGCAGATGCGTTTACCAGTTTACTTGTTAAGCTGGATTGGGCACCTAACGCTAATTTTTGAGTAATCCGAGGAGAGGGTATTACATTACAAAAAGACTTAAGATATGCACAATATTCGTCTCGCAGTCAGGAAACTACACTTTGCATCCAGTGGTACTTTTGCGTCTACACTGTTGCCAGTAGACACAGTTCAAATGTTGTATTCTGAGATCAATTCACTAACAGTGTGCACCGTTGTGAGTCGTGCCGCTGGATACTGTATTCTCGGACATTACGGTACAATACTATGTCAGAAAGTGATGTAAGATTCAATAATTTTTCTTTGTAAACTATCAGGTGTTTCCTGAGACTGTGTAGATAACACATCGTCCTCAACTCATCGCCATCGAAGTACTCTCAAATAGGTTCTGGAAACTGTGCATACTTTACGCCACAGTACCCCTCTAGAGTTCTGGTCATCCTCTGACAACTAGTTGGCTTGTCACCGACCGCACCCAATCATCACAGCACTCCGTGCAGGCACCTGCACATCAGCGTTTCTTAAACTGAGTCCCGCGGAAACCTGGGCTCCCGTGAAGCTAGCGTGCCTTCCTTCATAACATTTGCAAAATCAACTTAAAAAATTACGCCTTTAAGGAAACCTGAAAGGTTTGTATGAAAGTTTTAAACAGTATTTTCCAAATTAGCAGATGATTAAATATCAAAAAGGATTGTAGATTCTCAATCCATATGTTGTCAATGCATGATCTTCGAACGTGTAAAGAAAAGAACACTAAACTTTTATTGAAGTGAATCTGATTTAGCTTCGGAAGAAAAATTTAAATTAATGTCGTTAGCGGAATTCTGATGCGGTTTGGGAATCGGTAACCTGGATTGTCGCAAAGGACATGTTTAATCTTTTTCCACTTGCAGATACTCGGTCCAGCCACATTAATGTGACCAGCGCCTATGTTCGATGTCAACAAGCGATAACCACGTACAGATAATGTTGTTGTTGTTGTTGTTGTTGTTGAGGTCTTCGGTCCAGAGACTGGTCTGATGCAGCCCTCCATGCTGCTCTACCCTGCGCAAGCTTCTTCATCTCCAAGTAACTACTGCAACCAACATCCTTCTGAATCTGCTTAGTATATTCGTCTCTTGGTCTCCCTCTACGATTTTTACCCTGCACCCTTGATGCCTCAGAGCATGTCCTACCAACCGATCCCTTCTTCTAATCAAGTTGTGCCACAAAATCGTCTTCTTTCCAATTGTATTCAGTACCTCCTCATTAGTTACGTGATCTACCCATCTAATCTTCAGCATTCTTCTGTAGCACCATATTTCGAAAGCTTCTATTCTCTTCTTGTCTAAACTAGTTATCGCCCATGTTTCACTTCCATACATGGCTATACTCCATACAAATACTTTCAGAAAAGACTTTCTGATACTTAAATCTATACTCGAGGTCAACAAATTTCTCTTCTTCAGAAACGCTTTCCGTGCCATTGCCAGTCTACATTTTATATACTCTCTACTTCGACCATCATCAGTTATTTTCCTCCCCAAATAGCAAAACTTATCTACTACTTTAAGTGTCTCATTTCCTAATCTAATTGGCCGGCCGAAGTGGCCGTGCGGTTAAAGGCGCTGCAGTCTGGAACCGCAAGACCGCTACGGTCGCAGGTTCGAGTCCTGCCTCGGGCATGTATGTTTGTGATGTCCTTGGGTTAGTTAGGTTTAACTAGTTCTAAGTTCTAGGGGACTAATGACCTCAGCAGTTGAGTCCCATAGTGCTCAGAGCCATTTGAACCATTTTGAACCTAATCTAATTCCCTCAGCATCACGTGATTTAATTCTACTACGTTCCATTATCCTCGTTTTGCTTTTGTTGATGTTCATCTTATATCCTCCTTTCAAGGCACTGTCCAATCCGTTCAATTGCTCTTCAAGGTCCTTACCTGTTCCTGACTGAATTACAATGCCATCGGCAAACCTCGAAGTTTCTTACTTCTTCTTCATGGATTTTAATTCCCACTCCCAATTTCTCTTTTGTTTCCTTTACTGCTTGCTCAATATACAGATTCAGTAACATCGGGGATAGGGTAATCTTTGGTGATGGTGTTGTATATAGAAAAAAAGTCACAACTCTTAGAAAATTGTTGTGAAATGCAGCAAGATTTCCAGACATGCGATGTTTGCTGCAGGAATTGGCAGACGATCCTCAAAAACAAGTATTACACATAGACATGGGGAACATCCTTCATCATATGATTACACCATTACCGAAAAAACATCGGGAATTGTCACATCCATTGAAGTTTTATGGGGCAAATGCGTAAGATACAGGCGAAAACAGAGCCGTAATAATTGCTTACAGTACTTTTAATGGCCATCGAAAAAATAGTAATTGTCTTACGGTGTCTGTGTTTTAGCGAGACTGAGTGGAAGGCGTGACCTGTCTCGAGCAGGTGACATGTGATATCGTAATGACCGGGCAGAACGCAGCCTGGTGGCTGACTAGCATGATTCCGCCGGCTGCTGCTGGTGGCAGTCCAACCCCAAATTTTTATAGTAGAAAAGCATCGTAATTGTTTACAACATCCGTAACATCTGCAGGGTATGTGCAATCTGGTTGCAATGTCTGTGTGCAATTTGTTATACCATCTTCTAGTTTTTAACGTGATACTGTTATGTTCACGCTGTGCTAGTTCAGAGACAAGGGTGTGCTTGATATGCTGTGTAGGAGATGTGGAATGGAATACCGAACGTTTTTACATTATGGCGATGATATAGCATTAAATATTTTAACAAGCATACTATACCTAAGTTACATACAGCTGTCAGCGCAATCTAACCAATGTCTCGTGTATGATGTGCAGTGCAATTCTACATTGGCTGGAGTGTACTTCATACGCCATGTAGGGACACAAGTCATGTGTAGGCGTATCAGCTGGACTAGTCTGTTCCCGGTTTTCTCCTAGAATCAGTATAATCGTGCTTATACACTGAGGTGACAAAAGTCATGGAATAGAGAAATGCACACATACAGATGGTGATAATTCGCGTTCTCAAGGTATAAAAGGGCACTGCATTGGCAAAGCTCTCATTTATACACAGATATTCCATGTAGAAAGGTGTCCGACGTGATTGTGACCGCAAGACGGAATTAACAGACTCTGAACACGGAGTGGTAGTTGGAGCTTGACACATGGGAGATTCCCTTTCGAAAATCGTTAGAGAATTCAATATTCAGAGATACACAGTGTTAAAAGTGTGCCGAAATACTAAATTTCAGGCATCACCTCTTACGCAGTGGCCGACCGCCTTCAATTAACGGCCGTGAACAGCGGCGTTTGCGTGCAGTTGTCAGTGCTAATAGACAAGCAACACAGCGTGGTAAACGTAAAAATCATCGTGGGACGTACTACGAAGGCATCCGTTAGGACAGTGCGGCGAAATTTAGCGTTAATGGGCTACGGCAGCAGACGACTGATGCGAGTGCCGACATCGTCTGCAGCGCCTCTCCTGGGTTCGTGGCCATATCGGTTGGATCCTAGATAACTGGAAACCCGTGGCCTGGTCAGATGAGCCCAGATTTCAGTTAGTAGGAGCTGATGGTAGGGTTCGAGTGTGGAGCAATGTCCACGAAGTCATGGACCCAAATTGTCAACAAAGCACTGTGTAAGCTGGTGGCAGCTTCGTAACGGTTTGGGCTGTGTTTACATTTAATAGATGGGGTCCTCTGGTTATTTATTTATTTATTTATTTATTTATTGTTCCGTGGGACTACATTAAGGAGAAGTCTCCATGGTCATGGAACGAGTCAATACATGAAATTATAACACGATTGTAGAAACAGATAAAATGAAATATAAGAAACATATTCAGGTGACACGTCGTTAGTTTAAATAAAGAAAATCAAGAATGTAACACTAGAATTTGCTTAATTTTTTAGCTCTTCCAGGAGCTCCTCGACAGAATAGAAGGAGTGAGCCATGAGGAAACTCTTCAGTTTAGACTTAAAAGCGTTTGGGCTACTGCTAAGATTTTTGAGTTCTTGTGGTAGCTTATTGAAAATGGATGCAGCAGAATACTGCACTCCTTTCTGCACAAGAGTCAAGGAAGTGCATTCCACATGCAGATTTCATTTCTGCCTAGTATTAACTGAGTGAAAGCTGCTAACTCTTGGGAATAAGCTAATATTGCTAACAGCAAACGACATTAAAGAAAATATATACTGTGAGGGCAATGTCAGAATTTCCAGACTATTGAATAGGGGTCGACAAGAGGTTCTCGAACTTACACCACACATAGCTCGAACAGCCCGTTTTTGAGCCAAAAATACCCTTTTTGAATCAGAAGAATTACCCCAAAAAATAATACCATATGACATAAGCGTATGAAAATATGCGAAGTAGACTACTTTTCGTGTTGAAATGTCACTTATTTCAGATACTGTTCTAATGATAAATAAAGCGGCATTTAGTTTCTGAACAAGATTCTGAACATGGGCTTTCCACAACAGATTACTATCTATCCGTACGTCTAGGTACTTGAACTGTTCCGTCTCGCTTATAACATGCCCATTCTGTCTGATTAAAACATCAATTCTTGTTGAATTGTGAGTTAGAAACTGTAAAAACTGAGTCTTACTGTCATTTAGCATCAAATTATTTTCCACAAGCCACGAACTTATTTCATGAACTACATTATTTGATAATGTTTCAATATTACACACAACATCCTTCACTACCAAGCTGGTGTCATCAGCAAACAGAAATATTTTTGAATCACCTGTAATACTAGAAGGCATATCATTTATATAAATAAGAAACAGCAGTGGCCCCAGCACCGATCCTTGGGGAACGCCCCATTTATCAGTGCCCCATTGGGACTGAACATCATTACCACTCTCAATATTGCGGAGAATTACCTTCTGCTTTCTGTTCTTAAAGTAAGAGGCGAACCAATTGTAAGCTACTCCCCTTACTCCATAATGTTCCAACTTCTGCAGTAATATTTTGTGGTCAACACAGTCAAAAGCCTTCGTTAAATCAAAGAAAACACCTAACGTTCGCAACCTTTTATTTAATCCGTCCAAAACCTCACAGAGAATAGAGACTATAGCATTTTCAGTTGTTAAGCCATTTCTAAAACCAAACTGTACATTTGACAGCAAATTATGTGAATTTAAATGCTCCAGTAACCTTGTATATACAACCCTCTCGATAACTTTAGCAAACACCGATGGCATAGAAATAGGTCTATAATTATCAACATTATCCCTGTCTCCCTTTTTATAAAGTGGCTTCACTACCGAGTACTTTAATCGGTCAGGAAACCGACCACTCCTAAAGGAAAAGTTACAGATATGGCTAAGTACTGGGCTAACATACATGGAACAATACTTCAGTATTCTGCTAGATACCCCGTCATATCCATGAGAGTTCTTGGTCTTTAGTGATTTAATTATTAACTCAATCTCCCTCTTGTCAGTATCATGGAGGAGCATTTCAGGTAACAGTCTCGGAACACTTTTTTCTACAAGCGCTATATGATTCCCTGTTGGGACTAGGTTTCTATTTAGTTCACCTGCTATATTCAGAAAGTGATTATTAAATACTGTACATATATGCGACTTATCAGTAACACGGACATTCCCACTACGCAATGATTCTATATCCTCGACCTGTCTCTGCAGACCAGCCACTTCCTTTACGACTGACCATATGGTTTTAATTTTATCCTGAGACTTCGCTATTCCATCTGCATACCACATACTTTTTGCCTTCCTAATAACTTTTTTAAGCACCTTACAATACTGTTTGTAATGGGCTACTGCAATTAGATTGTGATTGTTTCTAACGTTTTGATATAATTGCCACTTTGTTCTACAAGATATTCTTATACCTTTAGTCAGCCACCCAGGCTGCCTGTTTGTGCTAGTACCCTGTTTTGAACGTTCTAACGGAAAGCAACTTTCAAAGAGCACGAGAAAAGTATTGAGGAAAGCATTATATTTATCGTCTACTGTATCAGCACTATAAACATCTTGCCACTCTTGTTCCTTGATAAGGTTTACAAAAGTCTGTACAGCAACTGGATCAGCTTTCCTAAAAAGTTGGTAACTATATTTAACATGTGTTGCAGCACAAAAATCTTTTAGACTTAAAATTTGTGCATCATGATCTGAAAGGCCATTCACCATTTTGCTAACAGAATGCCCTTCTAGTAATGACGAATGAACAAAAATATTGTCTATGGTTGTTCTACTGTTCCCTTGCACTCTCGTTGGAAAGAATACGGTTTGCATAAGATTATATGAATTAAGGAGGTCTACCAGCATCCTTTTCCTTGCACAATCACTTATACAATTTATATTGAAGTCACCACATATAACTAACTTTTTGTATTTCCTATAAAGTGAACCAAGAACCTCCTCTAGCTTTAGCAAAAATGTTGTAAAATCGGAGTCTGGGGATCTATAAATAACAACAGTAAGAAGTTTAGCTCCACTAAATTTAACCACACCTGCACAACATTCAAACACCTTTTCAGTGCAGTACTTTTAAACATCAATTGACTCAAATGGGATACCTTTTTCACATACATGGCTACTCCCCCACACCGCAAAGAGCTCCTAGAAAAGCTGCCAGCCAACCTGTATCCTGGTAAAGGAAGCCTCTGAATTATCTCCTTATTTAAGAAGTGTTCAGATATACCAATAATTTCAGAGTCAACATCTATAAGTAGTTCACTAACTTTATCTCTAATGCCTTGTATGTTTTGATGAAATATACAAATTCCCTCATTAATCGGATACCTAAGCTTTGTCGAAAGTGGTTTCTTTGTTAGAGAGACTTCCCTTAAGCAGGAATACCTGTCAGCTGACTTCAATCTAAAAAAGGTGCAGCTCTAACACCCACAACTACCGGAATTTTCCCATGAGTGATCCCCCCACCCCCACCTAAGCTGTCACCTAAAAGCTTTGCCAACCTCCCCTTTCCATACCTGTTGAGGTGCAGGCCATGTCTAGTGAAACCCGTCCTGCTGATAGACTCCACCGACACCACTGAAATGTGACTCATGCCTTCTGTCAATAGCGCACCCCCAAGTCTCATGTTATTATGCCTGACGGCTGTATTAAGATGAGGCCGATCGTGACGCTGAAACAGTTCCACGAAATGCACAATCGTGTTGCCAGTTTGAGTGGCTATCTTTTCCAGGTCACCATCTATGTCATACTCCCCATCCGTATCAATACTATTACCAGCCCCACCCACAATCACTACCTGATCCTCTTTTGTAAAATCCCTACATAACCCCCCTATGTTAAAAGTCACCTGAGCCAATCCTGCATTAGGCTTCACAATGCTGGTGACCTGGTACTCACTCCCCAAAACTTCTTGCAACTGCTGGCCTACACCTCTACCATGAGAACTACCTAACAGCAGAACCTTCTTCTTTCTCTTAGACTTTGCAACTGTCCTAGCCACCGTAACTGCTGAGGTCTGCTGCATACTTCCTACATCTATAGCTACTAGAGATTCCTCTCCACTAGACTCTGACAGTTGGTCAAATCTATTACAAACACCAATAGTAAAACTATCTGAAAATCTCCTTCTCCTAGTAGATCTCTTGCCAACAGCCAGCTCCCATTCCCCAACCCCCTTTTCCCTCCTCATCCTATCTAGCTCCTCCTGTGCGTTTTTCAACTGCACCTGCGAAAGCAAAGAGAGCTTCACGCCATGTTTAAACGCAGCCAAAACCTCTCATACAAACAGAAGCTAAACGATATCAAAGTTAGCGTAAGGAGGGCTATGCGTGAAGCGTTCAGTGAATTCGAAAGTAAAATTCTATGTACCGACTTGACAGAAAATCCTAGGAAGTTCTGGTCTTACGTTAAATCAGTAAGTGGCTCGAAACAGCATATCCAGACACTCCGGGATGATGATGGCATTGAAACAGAGGATGACACGCGTCAAGCTGAAATACTAAACACCTTTTTCCAAAGCTGTTTCACAGAGGAAGACCGCACTGCAGTTCCTTCTCTAAATCCTCGCACAAACGAAAAATTGGCTGACATCGAAATAAGTGTCCAAGGAATACAAAAGCAACTGGAATCACTCAACAGAGGAAAGTCCACTGGACCTGACGGGATACCAATTCGACTCTACACAGAGTACGCGAAAGAACTTGCCCCCCTTCTAGCAGCCGTGTACCGCAAGTCTCTAGAGGAACGGAGGGTTCCAAATGATTGGAAAAGAGCACAGGTAGTCCCAGTCTTCAAGAAGGGTCGTCGAGCAGATGCGCAAAACTATAGACCTATATCTCTGACGTCGATCTGTTGTGGAATTTTAGAACATGTTTTTTGCTCGAGTATCATGTCGTTTTTCGAAACCCAGAATCTACTATGTAGGAATCAACATGGATTCCGGAAACAGCGATCGTGTGAGACCCAACTCGCTTTATTTGTTCACGAGACCCAGAAAATATTAGATACTGGCTCCCAGGTAGATGCTATTTTTCTTGACTTCCGGAAGGCGTTCGATACAGTTCCGCACTGTCTCCTGATAAACAAAGTAAGAGCCTACGGAATATCAGACCAGCTGTGTGGCTGGATTGAAGAGTTTTTAGCAAACAGAACACAGCATGTTGTTATCAATGGAGAGACGTCTACAGACGTTAAAGTAACCTCTGGCGTGCCACAGGGGAGTGTTATGGGACCATTGCTTTTCACAATATATATAAATGACCTAGTAGATAGTGTCGGAAGTTCCATGCGGCTTTTCGCGGATGATGCTGTAGTATACAGAGAAGTTGCAGCGTTAGAAAATTGTAGCGAAATGCAGGAAGATCTGCAGCGGATAGGCTCTTGGTGCAGGGAGTGGGAACTGTCCCTTAACAAATTCAAATTGCTCTGAGCACTATGGGACTTAACATCTATGGTCATCAGTCCCCTAGAACTTAGAACTACTTAAACCTAACTAACCTAAGGACATCACACAACACCCAGCCATCACGAGGCAGAGAAAATCCCTGACCCCGCCGGGAATCGAACCCGGGAACCCGGGCGTGGGGAGCGAGAACGCTACCGCACGACCACGAGATGCGGGCTGTCCCTTAACATGGACAAATGTAATGTATTGCG
Organism: Schistocerca nitens; assembly: GCF_023898315.1. Classification (NCBI taxonomy): domain Eukaryota; kingdom Metazoa; phylum Arthropoda; class Insecta; order Orthoptera; family Acrididae; genus Schistocerca; species Schistocerca nitens. Next base: position 51,685,093 of record NC_064616.1, read on the forward strand.
AATACACAGAAAGAAGGATCCTTTATTGTATGATTATATGATAGCGGAACAAACACTGGTAGCAGTTACTTCTGTAAAATATCTGGGAGTGTGCGTGCGGAACGATTTGAAGTGGAATGATCATATAAAATTAATTGTTGGTAAGGCGGGTACCAGGTTGAGATTCATTGGGAGAGTGCTTAGAAAATGTAGTACATCAACAAAGGAGGTGGCTTACAAAACACTCGTTCGACCTATACTTGAGTATTGCTCATCAGTGTGGGATCCGTACCAGATCGGGTTGACGGAGGAGATAGAGAAGATCCAAAGAAGAGCGGCGCGTTTCGTCACAGGGTTATTTGGTAACCGTGATAGCGTTACGGAGATGTTTAATACACTCAAGTGGCAGACTCTGCAAGAGAGGCGCTCTGCATCGCGGTGTAGCTTGCTCGCCAGGTTTCGAGAGGGTGCGTTTCTGGATGAGGTATCGAATATATTGCTTCCCCCTACTTATACCTCCCGAGGAGATCACGAATGTAAAATTAGAGAGATTAGAGCGCGCACGGAGGCTTTGAGACAGTCGTTCTTCCCGCGAATCATACGCGACTGGAACAGGAAAGGGAGGTAATGACAGTGGCACGTAAAGTGCCCTCCGCCACACACCGTTGGGTGGCTTGCGGAGTATAAATGTAGATGTAGTAGATGTAGATGAAGGGCACAGATCTTACGCTCCTGCTCCTCTATCAACTTAATCTTGCTACATAACCTGCAGTTCCAGGAGAGGATCTCACCAGAATGCCCACTGGCTTCCCCACTTCATTCCCCCCAGTGAAAATACTTCGAACAAGTTTCACACCGCAATCCACTACTCACGAACCTACGGCAAAGCCCACACTTCTCACTACTCATGATAAAATTTTACAGTTATTGAAACAAGAAAACAACTTTATCTAAGTTCCGCTACTACAATAAGAAGATGTTAAAAACTGACTACAATAATCACAAACTTGCTCCACAAGGAAAGTAACTACTATTATTGGCAGTAATAATCAACAACAAATGAGAATATAACAAAATACTAACACAGAAAGAAAATCAAACGTCTAATGACAGTAACGAAACTGAAAACAGTTCGCAAAAATTTCTTCTGAAGTTATTTCACCGGAAAACACCAAGAACACCGGTTGAAGACTACTAAAGTTCCTAAATAAACTACTATACACAAACAATTAATTAGTACTTAGCTTTCGATGCGCCGCTACAGCTGCAACTAACAGAACTGCTCATTGACTGGAAATGGTTACGTTCGGCTACTTGCAGCCATTCATGGACTTCATGTTCCCAAACAACTATATTATATCACCAGGCCACAGTCGTTCATGACTGGCTTGTAGAACATTCTGAACAGTTCGAGCAAATGATTTGGCTACCCAGCCTGTTCGAGATGAATCTCATCGAACATTTATGGGACAAAATCGAGAGGTCAGTTTGTGCACAATATCCTACACCGGCAACATTTTTGCAATTACGGATGGCTATAGAGGCTACATGGCTCAATATTTGTGGAGGGGACTTCCAGCTACTTGTTGACTCCATGCCACGTTGAGTTGCTGCACTACACTGGGAAAAAAGGAGGTCCAACATGACATTGGGAGGTACCCCATGATTTCTGTCACCTCAGTGTGAATCGTAACCTTGAACTTGGTAGTTGAGTTGGACTAGTGTGTCACCGAGTGTTTTGAAGGGAGGCAGCCATTTTTGAGTTATAAATTGTAATAATTATTAGTTTATGCCTCTACATATTAACTTAGTAATAAAAAGGGTAATAAGTTATAGCAGAATGATTGGGTAACAAACAGTAGGACACTGCCCTAACTATATTTTTTTTATTTTTCTGTCATTTACACCTCTGTTTTTGGCTGGTTGTATGGTAAGGTCAGCCAGTTTTATTTATACACCTCCATAGAGAAGTTTCAGCGAAGTCTTGTAGCATATCTGTGGTACTTATTAAATATAGGACCAGTGTATCTAGTTTATGCATCTCCACAGTAATTGAGTAATAAATTGAGTAATATATTTTAGCAGAATTATTGGGTAATAACTGGTAGGATAACAACCCATGTCACTTTTTTCTTATTCTGTCTGGTGGTGTTTTATGATGCTCTTGCTATAGTGTACAGAACATTAGTGAGGAGTCCGTCTGATAGCGTGCCTGGATAAGTGTTGAGGGTAAAGTGACTGCAGCACCACCTACAGCTTTGCCGCCAGTTTTGCTTCATATATCACTACAATGGGTTATAAACAGGGATAATAAAAGCTGCAGGGTATTAATGATAGTAGCAGAGTAACAGATAATGGGGATAAAAGTGACAGGTCATTAATTTTCTGTCAGAGAACTAGCCTAGAGATAAGGAGAACAATGGACCCTTTGTCCTGGATTGGGGGATAAATCTGGCAACCATTCAGGCTGTCCTCATTTATCCTGCCAATAGAAACCGTAGATATCAAATATTTTACATTAGTTTTTATATGGTACACAGTTAAGATGTATGTCACTGACATGAGGCATTATACATTGTTCACTTACACTGTGCTTAAAGATTTACGTTTAGGATATTAAATTTGGAAATTAATATGTATAAATATTTGTTTATATACCTCACATGATCCAATTAGTTTTGTATGCTGGTATTTATACTGTTAGCATGTATTTTACAGTTTGCCACCTTTTTGAATTTCCTGCCATTTTAAGCAACACAATCGGCTTAGATCAAGTGGGGGAGGTGGGGAGGGAGACGGGAGGAGCGTGGAGGGGGAGGGGTGACCTGGAAACAATACACTATCAAACGGAAAGAAACCACAATTTACAACTCCAGCAACACGTTTAAAATTTCCTTCGATATTTACAGTTAACCTTACCAGCTGATGATCCCAAACACTGAATAGCACCTAGTAGTAGGTCACACAGAGATATGTTTTGCTGATGCGATATTGTTAGTCAGAATTCCTCCAATAAATTGAAGCCCTACATTAGCATCTCCTACAGCTAGTTTTACGTTATTCCACATCATTATTCCTAAGTATTTAATTGATGTGGCAGTGCAGCAGCATACCACTGTTAGTGCGCTCGAATACTACTGAATGTTTTTCTTGGTTTTAGTTACTTTTCGTTCGAGATGATGATAACTGCACCACGTTATTTCAAGCTACATGTTAAAACTGTCTGTATGCTCTCTCCAAAACTCATTTCTATGTGCACAGGGTTCTAATCTGATATAAAATGCTCTTTTCTGCGTGTTTTCGTATCACAGTTATTTGCATCTAATGTGTTATGACATAGTGATAGCAATCATCCGAGCAATCTTCCGAATGGGAGCCTATAACAACAAACAAAACTAGAGCCTATCTTGCTAATGTAGTATACACTCCAACGTCAATGAACCGAGTGCAATCGATCCAGGTTCGTCGCTATTCCCTGTAGAAAAAATCACTGCGCGACGTGCTGTGCCAGGGATTATCCTTGTCTGTTGAGGAAGATATTTATCATATCTCCGAGCAGAGCGATTATATCTGTACCACTTCTCATCATTCTAGTTACAGCGGAATCTAGAGCATTTCCAAAGGAATTTAGATGACAAAGCGCTTTGTGTCCGAACAAATATGACGCACAGCGCTAGGAGCAATGCAGAGGCCTCTGTAGAAAGCGTCGTGCAGGCGCCCCGAGCGACGAGATTGCAGAGCGATAAGGGTCTGCCGCGGTCCCGAGATAAACTCAATGTCAGCACCGGTATCGAAGCTGAATGTTAAAGAAATCATATTTTTAAGGAATACAGCGGTTCTGAAGTAGGAAGTTTCTTTGTTGCGCTCCTGTAGCCACATTTGGCCATTCTGAGATGGAGAACTGTATGTAGTGTGTGACAAAAACAAGGTCAGTAGAGTCTCAAATTACTGTAAATACAAACGTTATTTGCTGTTTCTTGTGACATGTATCTGATATATCTATGTGTCTCTTATGGCTGCCCTTACTCAATTCCAAAGTACTTACTCAGCACGCACCATTCTCCATAACTGATACGGCTAACCAACGCTAGTGCAGTTTTGCTCGGCCCAAAAATAGCTTGTTTTAATTTTCGCGATGAACACTTACACAGGTACAGGAACTTAAATCTGCCTTCGGAAAACCCAGGTTTTGGCTTTACGTCGTGCTCTCCAGATCGCTTTATGTAAATGCCAGGATGATTGTTTTGAGAAGGTAACGAACGATTTCTTTCCACATCCTTCATCGATCCGAATTTGTGCTCTGTCACTGATGCGACATTAAATCCTAATCTAGTCTTTTTATTCTTGGTAAAAGAAGTGTTCGCCGGCTGTTGTGGCCGAGCGGTTCTAGGCACTACAGTCTGGAACCGCGTAACCGCTGCGGTCGCAGGTTCGAATCCTGCCTCGGGCATGGATGTGTGTGGTGTCCTTAGGTTAGTTAGGTTTACGTAGTTCTACATTCTAGGGGACTGATGACCTCAGAAGTTAAGTCGCACAGTGCTCAGAGCCATTTGAACCATTTTAAAAGAAGTGTTCATCACCCGTATTTGAACTGACATGAGAGGAGAAACGATGCCATTAAGCTGATAATTATTACTCTTCGCATTAATAAGCTGCATTAAGTGGTTCAAATGGCTCTGAGCACTATGGGACTCAACTGCTGAGGTCATTAGTCCCCTAGAACTTAGAACTAGTTAAACCTAACTAACCTAAGGACATCACACACATCCATGCCCGAGGCAGGATTCGAACCTGCGACCGTAGCGGTCTCGCGGTTCCAGACTGCAGCGCCAGAACCGCGCGGCCACTTCGGCCGGCTGCATTAAGTATCAATAGTCACGATGTGACTGTATGTGACATTATTGCTTGGAACTTGCATACATTTCTTGGGTGCTTTGCCACGTTACTGTATGCAACAACTAGGCAGCACGACGATGCTTCAGTTTTCCAGTTCCTGAAATTTTTGTTAGGATTTAGCGGCCACTGAAGTTCTAGTATCTTTTTGATAGGAAATACCTGAGAAAAAAAGATGAATCCCCTTCGGCTCGTTTGAACTCGATTAAAGTTGCAGTGTTCTGTGACAGGTAGAATGGCCATCAGAGTGCCTTAGTGTAGTTCGTGATTAGTGTTGTTACTAGGCCTAGTAAGCTGTAGAAGAGGCGTGAAAAGCGACAGATGTTGAGCGATCACTTTGAAGGACACATAGATGCCCTGTACGCAGTAGGCTATAAAAGAGGCGTGAACAGCGTCAGATGTTGAGCGATCATGAAGGACACGCAGATGCCGTGTACTGGTGTGACACAACTTTATCAGCACCGGACAAAGTTGGAAAGGAACGTCGTTTTCGGTCTACATGTGGCCGACTGGTCGAATTGAACAATATCCAGTCCAGATTTCTGGGGCGTTCGGATGTGACAGTAGCCTGATTTTCGACTGCACGGGGGCATGAGAGCAGGCATTACTCGTTGTCAAGTTTCCCGTCGACCACGTTCGACCACCACATGGAAGGATCGCCGTATTGGGCACCAAGCTCGTAGTAATCTGTTCACGTCAGAGCCTGCCGTCCGAGAACAGCCTACTGTATTCTGTGTTATGCTGCACCATTGGTCAGAGACTAGCACCAGTCGGATTATGAGATTAGCGTACCGTGCATAGTCTACCGTTAACACCACAACACAAAGGGCTGTTTGATATTGTGCCATGATTGGAGGCATGAAATGCTGATAAATGGCATCTCTTTGTGTTCAGCGATGAACAGCGGTTCTGTACTAGCCTGGACGACTATGGTCGGCCGAGATTGCGGCGACCTGGTGAGAGGTTTCATTTTTACAATATATGGAGAGACACAGTGGTGTTACTCCTGCCGTCGTGATGTAGGAAGTTATCGTGAGTGACTTCAGGTCACGGCTGGTAGTAACTGAGGGAACTCGGACGGCGCGGCGATATGCCACGGCATCATGGAAACTCATGTGTTATTTCTCTTGCGCCAGTATTATAGTGCCCTTTTACAACAGGCCAGTACTCGTGACACATGGCAAACATCTCCATGTACGGTCTCAATGTTGTTGAGGTACTTTGGTGGCCAATAAAATCCCTAGATCTTCGTCCCGTAGAACATACAGGGGATAGGCAAAATAATGTGAACAGTAGTAGTAATGGGACAGTACAGACTAGGCATCAGTGCAGGCTGTTTACGAATAGTGCCCACTTCCTATTTGCATTCATAGGCCGAGGTCAATGTGAAATGAAAGACCTAACAGAGTTCCAAGTAGGGCAGATTGTGGGGGCCCGATTAGCTGGAGCATTAGTAACCAAGACAGCCAACTTATTGAATGTTTCAACAGTCATGAGAGCCTACACAAAAGCTGGAAAGATATCATCGTGTAAACGCAATAGTGGACGCAAATCAAAACTAAATGATAGAGATCGTCGTACACTAATACGAATTGCGTCAAAACAACACAAAACTACAGCGGCTAAAGTGACTGCAGAGCTAAATAGCGATCTTCGAGACCACGTATCTATGGACACTGTCCGCCGAGAACCCCATAAAGCGAATATTCATAGACAAGCTGCTATACCGAAACCATTAGTGACGACAACCAACGCAAAGAAGCGTAAAACATGGTGTCAGGTGCATAACTCCTGGACGGCTGGTCGGTAGAAACACGTCATATGGTCCGACGAGACAACGTTTTCGTTATTTCCAACATCGGGCCTGGTTTACGTCTGGAGAACGCCAAAAGAAGCCTACAATCCTGACTGCTTGATTCCAACGGTTGAGCATGGAGGTGGAAATATGATGGTGTGGGCAGCCATATCATGGTATTCTGCAGGTCCCATCATTACTCTCAAGGGCCGTGTTACAGCCAACGATTACGTGAACATTTCAGTTGATCAGGAGCACCTAATGATTCAAATGTCGTTCCCAGCAATGATGCCATATTTCAGGACGATAATGCACCCATTCACACAGCCAGGACAATACAATCGTGGTATGAGAAGCATGAAACTGAACTGCAGCGTCTTTCCTGGCCAGCACAGTGTCCGGACTTTAACATTATCGAACCCTTGTGGGCGGTATTGGAGCGCAGACTCCGGTGCTGATTTCCTCCTCCCTCGTCACTACAGGAGTGAGAAGAGGTTCTGATCGAAGAGTGGCATAACATTCCACTGGAGACTATATAATCATTATATGCCAGTATTCCAAGAAGAATCGCAGCTGTATTACGGGCAAATAGGGGGGGGGGGGTGTCATCCCCTTATTAATAAACCATTCCGAAGTAAGTACAGGTGTTGACATTATTTTACCTCTCCCCTGTATGTGTGACCACGTCGGACGTCACCTCCGTCCTAGTGCCGATATCCGAGATATCAAGGACCAGTTAGAACAGGCTGCCTCAGGAGAGGATACAACGGCTGTGGCATCCATGTGAGTACATGTATCCAGGCCAGAGGGAGTTCAACGCCATACTGATAACTGAGTTTTCCCCAAAACAAGGGAAGCAAGACCACGGCAAAAAATACGGTAAGTAACACTCTAAATATAAAGCTACCAGCATACACAACTGATTGGGTTATATGAGGTTTGTAAACAAATACATATCCGTATTTTTTTACAAATATAGTACCCAAAACGTAAATCTTAACGCATAGCGTAAATGAACAACATATAACGCCTCAAGTGAATGATATGTGTATTAACCGTAGACCATACGTAAACTAATGTAAAATATTTGACACCTAATAATCATCGCTTTGGAAATGAAAAATTTTTGGAGCGAAAAATTCAAGTGACCTATACCAGAGGTTAAATGGAACAATAATTTTTCAGAAAGAAAAACAAAAAAATCCCACTGCAGATAGCACATAAAGTGCTGAAACTTGTCTGCGTAATAACAAAAATATAAAACAGTGGCTTATATGAGGCGGAATTCCTTTCCAGGTTTTCCTAGCAAGAACGAAAAGAGAAGACCTACAACTTCTAAAAGATAATGAAGCATAGTTATTATTACAGGTCAAGCATGTTTTGTCAAGAAGCTGCATGGTTCGATCCTATGTAGGGAAGCGACAGAAAACCTGTAAATAGAAGGCTGAACCAAAAATCTGATCCCCTCTGTCACCTTCACTTCTGTCATCCCCGATACACGATTTTCTCCTTTCAGAGACGAATTACAGATATTTGTATAACAACAGAGACTGTATTCTAAAATTATTGTATATCTTTTTTCGTTAATTCTGCCATTGCCACTAGACGGCAAACCTTACATATGATGGCAAATAAATAAATAACTATAACTACACCGTCAACTAGTTCAGCAAAACTGTTTCTGTCGAAAAAGAAGCTGCGTTCTGAAGAACTGGTGCTGTCGAAGAAGTAGTTACTTGGCATGTTCTCAGAAGACTTGCAGTTAGACTATCAGTGGCATGATCTGAGATACTGAATAAGTTTTAAAATCGACTGAACTAAAATGTCGTGTATATATGCACTCAGGAAGATAATATTCACACAAATGTAAACCAAAAGACTGGCATTCAGTAAAATACGGCGTACACCGATCAGCAAATTGAAGTGATCCTAGAGCTAAATAAAAAAAAAAAAAAAAAAAAACACCTATCGTTTTAAACGAAAGCAAGGTTTCTAGCAGTAACATATTTATACATATATGGTGTCAAAAATTTGTAATATAATAAAGGTATGTGTGCACTGAAGTCCGAAGTCATTCTGCAGTACGTCATCACAGCCAGAAACAAAGGGAAAAGAATTCTTCTCCCTACAGGAGAGCAAGGATTTTGCAAACTTTGTTCTCGCGGAATACGGCTCTTTCTATATACACGTATGTCCACGAAAGCACAGACACCTTTACAGACCTAATATCTGTATGTCTAAACATCTGAAAACTCAGCAGTTCTCTCAAATGGAAAGATTTAATCGTTAGATCTTCACCAGGAAAAGCGCAGTGATCCAGAAAAGATGTTCATTTGCAGTGCTAAATGACAGCTCATTGCCAGCCGGAGTGGCTGAGCGGTTCTAGGCGATCACTACGGTCGCAGGTTCGAATTCTGCCTCGGGCATGGATGTGTGTGATGTCCTTAGGTTAGTTAGGTTTAAGTAGTTGTAAGTCTAGGGGACTGATGACCTCAGAAGTTAAGTCCCATAGTGTTCAGAGCCATTTGAACCATTTTTGACAGCTCATTCTTAATGAAAACAAGGTAAAGTTATATATAAAGACTGGAAGAATACACCATTAGTAACACAAAGATGGATAAAATTTGAATAACTATTTGAAGTGACAAAGCAGAGTACATCCATTGAAAGTGACAAAGTACACTGAGGTGACAATAGTTATGGAATGCCTACTACTATCGTGTCAGTTGTCCTTTTGCCTTGCGAAGTGCAGCATTTCGACTTGGCATTGACTCCAAAGGCGTTGGAAGCCCCCTGCAAAAATATTGACCCATGCTGCCTCTATAGCCGTCCATAATTGTGGAAGTGTTACCGGTGATGGGTTTTCACTGACCTCTCAATTATGTCTCATAAATGTTCGATAGGTAGCCAAATGATTCTCTCGAATTGTCCGGAATGTTCTTCAAACCAATCGTAAACAATCGTGACCCGGTGACATGGCACATTATCATGAGAACATGAAGTCCATGAATGGTTGGAAATGGTCTCCAAGTAGCCGAACGTAACCATTTACAATCAATGGTCGGTTCATTTGGACCAGAGGACCCAGAGTCCATTTCATGTAAACACAGACCACACCATTATGGCTCTGAGCACTATGGGACTTAACATCTGAGGTCATCAGTCCCCTAGAACTTAGAACTACTTAAGCCTAACTAACCTAAGGACATCACACACATCCATGCCCGAGGCAGGATTCGAACCTGCGAACGTAGCGGTCGCACGGTTCCAGGCTGAAGCGCCTAGAACCTCTGGGCCACTCCGGCCTGCACACCATTATGTAACCACCATCAGCTCTCAGAGTGTCTTGTTGACAACTGGGGTCCATGGCTTCGTGAGGTCTGCGCCACACTCGAATCCTGCCATCAGCTCTTACTATGTGAAACAGGGACTCATGTGACCAGCCGACAGTTTTCCAGTCGTCTAGGGCACAACCGATGTGGTCAGGAGCCCAGGAGAGGCGCTGCAGGCGATGTGGTGCTGCTACCAAAGGCACTCGCGCCAGTCGTCTCCTGACATAGCCAGTCAATGCTAAACTTGGTCGCACTGTCCTAACGGTTACGATCGTCGTACGTCCCACATTGCTTTTTGCGATTGCTTTAAGCTGTGTTGCTTGTCTATTAGCACTGACAACTCTATGCAAACGCCGCTGTTCACAGGCGTTAAGTGAAGGCGATCGGCCACTGCGTTGTCCGTGGTAAAAGGTGATGCCTGAAATTTAGTATTTCGGCACACTCTTAACACTATGTGTCTCGGAATATTGAAGTCCCTAACTATTTCCTAATGGAATGTCCCATGCTTCTATCTCCAACTACCATTCCGAATTCAAAGTCTGCTAATTCCCGTCGTGTGGCCATAATCAACATAATCACGCCGGAAACCTTTTCGTTTGAATCACTGAGTACAAAGGACAGCTCTGCTAGTGCAATGCCCTTTTATACATTGTGTACGCGACGCTACCTCCATCTGTATATGCACATGTCGCTGGGCGCTACAGTCTGGAGCCGCGCGACCGCTACGTCGCAGGTTCGAATCCTGCCTCGGGCATGGATATGTGTGATGTCATTAGGTTAGTTAGGCTTAAGTAGTTCTAAGTCTATGGGACTGATGACCTCAGAAGTTAAGTCCGATACTGCTCAGAGCCATATCGCTATCCCATGGCTTTTGTCACATCAGTGTAGAGTGAACGCAAGGAATCGGTTCTAAGAGAAGCGCGCAACGGACTAGACTTCATACAGATAATTTTGATAAGGTGTCATGAATTCGAGAACAAAGAGGTTACAAAACTCTCGAGTGACCCTTCTTCAGTACTGGTTCAGTGTCTATGAAATCTATGAACTGGAGCCTAAGGAGGAATACCAATAACTTCTACATACGATATGCCGTTCAATTTGTGACTGGCACTTTGAACTGGAAAACAGTTTCACGCAGATACATAATATACGTGCGTGTGAAACGTTGAAAGAGGGTCGCTATTACATTAGAGCAAAGCCACTGGCACAATAATAACTTGGCAGAACATTGCTTTCCATCACCCTGTTCGTGGAAGTAACATGACCCAGAAAGCTACTTGTGTAGTGCGGGACCGTCAGTGTTTATGTCGACCGCCCACGACACTTGATAGATTATAATGCTCGTCCCTTATTCTCCGTCACTTGCCGCAAGACCGATGAGTGGCGTTACATACGAAGATAGAGGTCACCGCAAATTGCCACGCCCACAAAGAAGCAAACTGTATCCTTCCACACTTCTTTATAAGTCGGCGCACGCAGAGATTCGCGGGAGACACGTCGAAACTTGGGAGCCTGCCAGCGACGCCTGCACCACAGACACGAGTTTAGAAGAAACCACTCAGAACTGTATTCAGTGATACAATACCAATGTAAAGCCAATAGAAGAATTTGTCTTTGCCAGCTGTGGCTACATGTAAGTATTGTAAGTAAATGTGTATGAATTTTGCTCAAATCATTGTATGTGTTTGTGTTTGTACTAAAAATGTCTGCCTCGTATCCGCGGCAGACACATGTGGTATGCAAGTAGACGTAGTTCCCGCTGTCACTGTGCCAAAGGTATAACAATACAACTGTCAACCCAAAGACAGGGCTGTTAACATAAGAACGCCGATGGAGAAGAACAGATTCGACATGCTGAACTGGTGTCGTGTTATTAGAGAGCACGAATTCGAATAATCAGATCAAGGAAAACAGTGTGATAATGACACGGTAGAAGTTAATGCCAGCATCCCCCAATATCAAGTGAGCGCCTCTGTCTCGTAAAATGGAGGACGTTGGTTCGAGTTCCATCTAGAGAATGGGTGTGGGTTTTAAATGTGTCGTTACTGAGTGTAGTTTCCTGCAGAAAATAATATAATAATATCGGAAATGAACAATTCTCTCTCTCTCTCTCTCTCTCTCTCTCTCTGTGTGTGTGTGTGTGTGTGTGTGTGTGTGTGTGTGTGTGTGTGTAGGACTATGAGATGATACATTGTGAGTTCAGTATCCGACAGAGATTCAGATACCCCGCCCCCACCCAGTACTGGCACAGAGGAAATGTCAGAGATTCCTGGGCTTCATACCACAGCTCGCTCCCATAGAGGATACAGCCACAGCCGCAAGAATGTCACGTGAGCCCGTGCACTAACACGAGAGTTCTAATAAAAGCTGTTTTCCAGCGCTTGACCCTCAGTCAACTATTTCATTGAAGAATTCGATACACACCATTGACTGCTAGAGTGATTGACCTTCCATGTGTTTACGTTTTCGAGTCAGACTGCTCCGTGGACTGTTTGTGTAGGCCTACAATGTCTTTTGCTAAGCTCTGAACTGTGCTTTTCGGTAGCCTTTCACTTCGTGAACTCCACCGTCATCGACCTCAAGAACTGCCTGTTTGCTCTGTCGGTCTCTGCGTTAACGTCAGTGTGAGTGATCATAAATTGTCTCGATCTCTGCTTTAACCTCAGTACAGTATGAGTGATCATAAACTGTGATGTACCTATGCAGAGTAGGACAGAAAAAAAAATTGTGATGGCTACAGCCAAATACAGTTTTTAAAAAAGAGATATTGGTAAAAGGAAAAGAGGGTGAGATCATGGGTAAGTCACTATGAGCTGACCTTTGCAGGAGTTTATTAGCCACCTGAATCAGTTAGTAGCCTTGTCAAACACACAGCAGATGGAGATCACCACACGGGCATAGATGATGCAGTCTCCAATAGCGTGTATTCCGAACAAGAGATCAACAGCCACTGTTTGACTCAGCTTCTTTATATTTTGTTTATTTGTGGAATTTTATACGATACGGAGGCTGAACAGTCGTTGCATCTCCATAGAAGAGTATGCACATGATTTCTACTCTTGTGAGTCCCAATATGATCTCGGTGTACAGGTGATGATCGTATCAGTATACGACCCTGACATTAATACAATGTGGTATTATCTGGTAGATTTCTTGCACCTTATATAGAAGTCTGAAACGTGATATAGCGACGAGGTTTTACTGTGTGGTTTCTCGCCAAATGTAGTGCGAGTACATTTGACTGGCAGTACTTGCTTGAGAGACCTTGCATATCTCTTAAGGTGCTGAAATGTACCTAGTAAAAACAGAGTTCACATTTATTCACAGCTATCAAGGTTTAGGTTTCTCACGTTTCTATTACGTCACTTTGGGCGACTATACAAAACTGTTTGCACGGAACATGGCTAAGTGCCATATCGGGCATTCTCGGCATGAACATTCTCGTCAGAAATTGTGGCAACACTTCCACTTCATTAATGCCCATAGTGGGTTATAGTGGCAACATAATACCATACCAGCGAGAAGTACTATACACAGCGCTGGAAACTGATTCCAATGGAACATGGATGTCGACAGCGACCGCGAAATATGTTGTGATTTGAGTGGCACGACTATGATTCGAAGCAGGTGTTGGCGTCGTTGTGCAAGCACCTCACGGTCCAAGTTCTTGGTCGTCACTCGCTGAATAAGAGTTCGGTTACGCCATCTGGCCAGTATTACTTTATGTTACTCTCATGGTAGGTACCAACAGTCTTTTTGTGGCAGCTTCTCTAATGTTGATGGGTACAACATTGGAGCATATTACTTGTACTCTTTAACAGAACTACTGTATTATGATCTACAGAAAGTTCTATCAAAAAACTCCCACAATGTTAAAGAAAATCCATACAAGTTATTTTAAGACATTCGTTTTATAGGAGAAAAAGAATATTTTTATTTTGAGGAGTAAGTGATTTTAGGTCAATCAGATTTCTAGAAAAAAATTACCTTTTACGAATATCGTATTTCGAATATAAAGGAGAGTAATTAATCGAATAATTATTGAATTCTTTGGAACGAATGAAACGGCTAATGGCATACCTTTTTTCAAATTACGCACTCAAATGTGCGCTCCAAGCTCAACAACAATGCTTTTGCACTTTTATCCGGGAACACCATCACTTTCACTTAATAAATGAGGTCTGTATTAAGTTGCCGAAGAGAAAGTTTTGTCTGTGTACATAAAACTATCTACAGACGTACCAAACAGAATGGGAAAGCAGAAAGAGCAGATAAATGTCATTAAGATGAAACTAAGGAAGAGAGAATAAATGTTTAACGAGGCGCTCATTAATTTTTGTCTCGATGTGAAACGGCAAATACACACATCAAAAAAAGTTTTGCATCACCTCAGTTCCGACAGTTCCGGAACCTGAACAGAAAATTGGAATAGAGATCAACATAAATATCATTTTCGTCCTTTTTATTGCTCATGAAAACCATACAGTGCATTTAGTACCACCATACAGTGAGACCTTCAGAGGTGGTGGTCCAGACTGCTGTACACATCAGTACCTCTAACAACCAGTAGCACGCCCTCTTGCATTGATGCATGCCTGTATTCGTCGTGGCATACTATGCACAAGTTCATCAAGGCACTGTTGGTCCAGATTGTCCCACTCTTCAAAGGCGAATCAGCGAAGACCCCTCAGAACGGTTTGTGGGTCACCTAGTCCATAAACAGCCCTTTTCGATCTATCCAGGCATCTTCGATAGTGTTAATGTCTGAAGAACATGCTCGCCACTCTAGTCGAGCGATGTCGTTATCCTGAAGGAAGTTATTCACAAGATGTGCACGATGGGGGCGCGAATTGTCGTTCATGAAGACGAATGCCTCGCCAATATGCTGCCAATATGGTTGCACTATCGGTCGGGGGAAGGCATCACTTGTCCTACAGCCGTTACGGCGCCTTCCATGACCGCCAGCGGCGTACATCGGCTCCACATAATGCCACCAAAAACAGCAGGGTACCTACACCTTGCTGCACTCGCTGGACAATGTGTCTAAGGCGTTCAGCCTGACCGGCTTGATTTCAGACACTTCTCCAATGATTGTCTGGTTGAAGTCATAAGCGACACTCATCGGTGAAGAGAACGAGATGCCAGTCCTGAGTGGTCCATTCGGCATGTTTGGCATGTTTTTGGACCCATCTGTACCGCGCTGCACTCTGTCGTGGATGCAAAGATGGACCTCGCCATGGACGTCGGGAGTGAAGTTGCGCATCATGCAGGCTATTGCGCACAGTTTGAGTCGTAACACGTCGTCCTGTGGCTGTACGAAAAACATGGTGGCGTTGCTGTCAGGGTTCCTCCGAGCCATAATCCGTAGGTAGTGGTCATCCACTGCAGTACTAGCCCTTGAGCGGCCTGAGCGAGGCATGTCATCGACAGTTCCTGTCTCTCTGTATCTCCACCATGTCCGAACAACATCGCTTTGGTTCACTCCGACATGCCAGGCCACTTCCCTTGCTGAGAGCCCTTCCTGGCACAAAGTAACAATGCGGTCGCGATCGAACCGCGGTATTGACCGTCTAGGAATGGTTGAACTACAGACGACACGAACCGTGTACCTCATTCCTGGTGAAATGACTCGAAGTGATCGGCTGTCGGACCACCTTCGTCTAATAGGCGCTGCTCATGCATGGTTGTTTACACCTTTGGGCGGGTTTAGTGGCATCTCTGAACAGTCAAAGGGACTGTGTCCGTGATACAATATCCACAGTAAACGTCTGTTTTCAGGAGTTCTTGGAACCTGGGTGATGCAAAACTTTTTTGATGTGTGTATTATGGGAAAATAAGTTGAAATTTTCAGCATAATGAGTGTGACGAAGAAGATAAAATCTATCAGACAATATATATTAAAATCCGATCGGGCATGTATAATGATCAGAGAAAGATAAGCAGGCACGGAATTGTACGGTCCTCCTATTGGCTGGACAAGCGTAGAGTACGGTTTTCCAACGGAAATTATGCTTCGTTTCTCCCCAGTTCAGGGAAAACAGAACTCAATAATTTCTATGGTCTGAGTGTATGAAACTAAAGAGGCCAGATGACGGAATGCGGAACGTCTTGCCTTACAGCAATTAAAACTTCATTAGAGAAAATGACATTTTATGTTCTGTTTTAACATTATTTTTAATTTACCCAAATCATATTGTCATCACTGAAAACGATTTTGAATACAGAGGAAAGGTGCCTATTATGGGAGTGTTCGCTAATGTGATACAGCTAGATTATGACTCAAGCAAGTACTCAGCTGTGCTGATAAGTATCACACCTTAGTTCTCACAGCGCCTTAGGCGTACAGCAGTGACAGTAAGATTGTTACAGAGATGTACATTGTCGAGAAACCTTTGATTTTAAAAGTGTACAATTTTAAATTTTTTCAGTGTATCTGACCGTAGGGCCTTCATGTCTGAATTCGAGTAGCTGTTGCAACAATATTTATATTATTATATTCTTCAGAAAGTAGCATTTCACTCGCCGTATTGAATTTCTCTTCAAACGGAGCAGTTGTAACTACGAGGCCAGGTTTCTGGCTTATTTCAAATATGTGATACCATGGGTATCCTAATACGTGATCGTTTCGCATGCTGTCTCATATTAGGATAACTTCATCTTGCACCGTAGTAGCTGGATTTAGTCTCAGATTTTTACTAAATGGTTTGACGATTTTGTGAACTGTCTGAAACCATTTGGTGAGGATCCTTTTTGTGCTAATACTTGATGGGCATCATATCGCATTTGTGTGACACACAAAGCAGGAGGAAATCTTGTCACACCATCTGTTTACCACCCCATGACGGATAAAATGCAGCCTCATGTGTGGAAGTCATGGGACGATTAAGAACGCATTATCCCATAGAAATAGAAACCTGGTGGGGAAATAACCAACGGCAAGCAGCAATCTCATTTTTGATTACGATGTTATTTCGAGCGGCCTACTCGAGAACAGTAACAATGGAAAACGCTATAAACGGCCTATGGAAAACGGGACTCTGTAACTGGCACATACAGGGTGACAATTGTTGAACTACATGGAAAAAAACGCAAATTAGTTACAAACTACGGCGTGCAAACACTTCATTCAACATGTAAACGTCCCTACTGATATTCGGATTTAGGTTATGACATGTTCGATATGCCTGCCATCATTGGTGATGATGCGGTGCAGACAAATAGCGAAATTCTGCATGAGCCGCTGAAGTGTCGGAACATTGATGCTGTTGATGACCTCCTGAATGGTTGTTTTCAGCTAAACAATGGTTTTGAGATTATTGCTGTACGCCTTGTCTTTAACACAGCCGCACAAAAAAGAGTGGAATGCGTTCAGATCCGGAGAATATGGGGGTCAATCGAGGCCCATGCCAGTGGCGTCTGGGTACCCCAGAGCCTAAATTCTGTCCCTAAAGTGCCCCTCCAGGACATCAAACACTCTCCTGCTTCGAAGGGGTAGAGCTCCGTCTTACATGAACCACATATTGTCGAAATCAGGGTCACTTAGGATAATGGGGATAAAATCATCTTCCAAAACCTTCACGTACCGTTCGGAAGTCACCGTGCGATCAAAGAATATTGCACCAATTACTCCGTGACTGGACATTGGACACCTCACAGTCATCCGTTGAAGGTGAAGAGACTTGTCGATCGCGAAATGCGGTTTCTCAGTCCCCCAAATGCGCTAATTTTGCTTATTGACGAACCCATCCAAATGAAAGTGAGCTTCGTCGCTAAACCATGAGCATGCGCATACTAATTCAAATCATGCCCCGCGGCTAACTGGGCAGCTTGAACGTCCTAGCGCAAACCTTTCAGAACTTATGCCGATTTTATTTCATATGGTTCAATAATTGTCACCCTGTACTTGGAGATAATTACTACGCGGCACACAAGGAGTCTGAGGTACAAGATGCAAACATTGGAGTAAATGTGAGTGAAAATGGCATCCGACCGGCTCCGAAAATCAGCAAGTCTAGTAAAATAAATATTTTCTGAATCTGTTAAGTAGCTAACATCCTCCCCACAAAGAGAAGGAAACTGTAGCGGAATCAAACGAGACAGAAGCGGAAGTTTTGTTCTTGAAAAATAAAACGAGGCAAACACAGTAAACATAACCTTCATTCGAGGTCTGATACAAATTTTGAAATTTAATCCTGAAATTCGACTTAACTATAATAGGTACAGATGTATTACCTAATGTGACATATGAAAATTTGTTGCGGACCGGGACTGGAACCCGGATTTCAAATTTATCGCGATTGGTCGCCTTACCGCATTTTTTAAATCGATACTGCTGATTTACTACAATGACATTAACAGTATAACTTTTTTAGTGTTTTCGTTATCAGGGTATCAACAAAGAATAGGTTCATTCAAGAACTGTGAACATTGTCAAAATACCAAACAAGCAATAATTAACGCACTCCTTGCGAAATGAAACAAAACAAAACACCGACCGCATATCCTTGACAGGTGAGTAGGCTCACATTGATCCACAAGCCCCAGAAGGCGTGACTCGTGCACATCGTCGCGATATATATTCTAATCATATTACATGGTTCAATTTCCGGAATATCACCAAACAAGAATATTGACCACGTCTTCCATGGTGCATTAAAGCGGTATGGTTATCTTGGAGAAACGGCCAAAATTCAAGGACGCTCTTACTGCCATCTTCAGACAAATAATGAGCTGACAGTCCTTAGATGCAATTCAGTGCGTTTGTTATTGTGCGCGGCAAAAAGTTCTCATCTGGGAATGGAAGCGACTGCGGTACAACAATGTGAGGAGCACCAAGAAGAAACAAGGCAAGTACACTGAGGCGACAAAACTTATGGGATATCCCCTAATAACGTGTCGGACCTCCATTTGCTTGGCGTAATACAGCAACACGACGTGGCATGGAGTCAATAAGTAGTTGGAAGTCCCCTGCAGAAATAATGAGCCATACTGCCTCTATAGCTGTCCATAATTGCGAAAGTGTTGCTGCTGAAGGATTTTTGGCATGAACTGACCTCTCGATTTTGTCCCATAAATGTTCGACGGGATTGATGTAGGGCGTGTTGAGTGGCCAGATCATTCGCTTGAATTGTCCAGACTGTACTTCAAACCAATCGCGAACAACTGTGGCCTGGTGGCATGCCACATTGTCATCCATAAAAATTTCATCATTGTTTGGGAACGTGAAGTCCACGAATGGCTGCAAATGATCTCCAAGTAGCCGGAAATAACCATTTCCAGTCAATGAGCGGTTCAGTTGGAGCATAGGACCCAGTCCATTCCATGTAAACACAGCCAACACCATTATTGAGCCACCACTAGCTTGCGCAGTACCTAGTTGGCAAATCGGGTCCATGGCTTCGTGGTGTCTTCGCCACACTCGAACCCTACCACCAGCTCTTACCATCTGAAATTGGGACTCCTCTTACCAGGCCACGGTTCTCCAGTTGGCTGAAATTTGGTGTTCTCAGTACACTCTTCTCATTGCGGATCTCGGAGTACTGAATTCCCTAACGACTTCCGATACAGAATAGCCCAGGCGTCTAGCTCCAACTACCATCCTCATTCAAAGTCTGTTAATTTCCGTCGTGCGGCCATAATCACGTCGGAAACCTTTTCACATGAATCACTTGATTACAAATGTAGGTCCGCCAATGCACTCCCTTTTATACGTGGTGTACGCGATACTGTCGGCATCTGTTCACCATCAGAATTGGTAAGATGTGGTCCAAACTAGATGACAGTTGCATGTGGACAAAATCAACCGATTCTGCCATGTCCAAAGCTCCGATAGATTACTACATACGCTCATGTGGATCACTTGAAGGAGGCGTTTATTGTTTGTTGCGGCTGTTCTCCATATGTCATGCATGAAGGTACTTCTCAAACATTATAGTGTGTCCATCGACCTCAGTGGAGCCACATTCCCTTTCAGAAGAGTCCTGCCAATGTTCAAAGCACCAGATTTCATCAAATTCGTGACTGCTCACAGCAGTTCCACATCAGTGATGTATTCTAGTGCCACATGATCCTCATCCTTAGACTGAGCCAAAAATACCAGGTCATCTGTGTGTGCCCAACAGATAAAGGTATGTCCCTTCGTTGTAAGCCCAGTCAACTGGCCTCACAATATATGTAATAGTGGCTCAACAGCAATTGTGAAAGATCATCGACAATGGACAACCATGCTGGACAAATTATGAAATAATTAAGTAGGCTGCAGCATGTTCATTGTTCAGCACCTGTGTCGAAGCACCCCAAAATAGTTGCGTGATGGTATGTGTGGTGTCAAAGAGGAAGGCTATCCATCTCATAACTTCCACAAGACAGACCTATCTCACCCTACCGAAGGTGTGGTTGAACCAATGTCACAAAGGAGCCTTGAAAG
This sequence comes from Schistocerca nitens, assembly GCF_023898315.1. NCBI lineage: Eukaryota > Metazoa > Arthropoda > Insecta > Orthoptera > Acrididae > Schistocerca > Schistocerca nitens. The sequence goes on from NC_064616.1 coordinate 51,705,518, forward strand.
CAGCAGGTCACTGCTGGGTCGATAACATCATGATAAAAACTGTGCGCTGTCTGCATGTTATGTCCCCAACAAGACACGATTGATCTAGAGTTATAACTTGAGGTAGGACGCGCTTGAATGGGGCTGTGAAGAGCTGGGTGAAAATCTTAAAATCACAATTAAGCATGGTTAATGGCTGGTAATGCTCAAACCCCCATCCATCAGACAGCTTGGGGACTGGAATAACCAGTCCTTCCGCAAAGGCAGGAGGGAGTAGAACGTCAGGAAACACCAGTGCTTCGTACATAGCGATTCAAGCAGGCGCCATAATGTCATTGAATGAGCGAGAAAACTCTAGCGAGGAACCATCTGTGCCCTGCTCAGGCGCCACAGCTGCAATCGTTAGCTGCCACGCAGCTAATGCAGATGATCCAGTTTCAGATGCAGCAAATACTACTCTACTCAACACGGTTCAGCAGCTACTGGCCAACGCTACGCGTCCGACAGAGCAAACACCGCCTACTAGAGCTGCTTTACCACTTTTTCAACAATGCTGTGAACGAGAAGAAGAATTGCTCAAGTGGTTGTCTAAGATCGACGCCCACGTCATCGCCCACAATGTACCAGGTACTGTGAAACTTGCCTATCTATTATCCACAGTAGGAAGTGCAATGTTCAGATTAATTTAAACACTCTTTCCTAGCGCCACTCCTAGTGAACTTGCTTATGACAGTGTTATCGCCTATATAACTAACTATTATGACCAACGAGTGAATTTGGTGGCAACTAGGTATCAATTTTTTAATATCAAAAAAACTGTCAGAACAGACGTATCGCGAGTGGGCTATAGATTTTCAAGGTATGACAAGGAAATGTAAATTCAGATGTGCTTGTGGTGCTTTATAATCCGATGTTATATTGCGTGATGCGATCGTGTACAATGTTCCTGATATCAAACTCGGAGAACAAATTTTGAAACAGTCCGATCCATCATTTCAGTAGGTAGCGCAAATACTAGATCAGTACGATTCAGATGCCTTTTCGACTCATGCATTTGAGCAGGCAGCTGTTTGTCGGGTTGAGTTCTCTGCTTTCGATCGCCACATTCTGCACCGGCGCGGCGGCCTGCACTAGCCACGCCGAGTAAACAACGTTCCATGCCGCATAAGCCGTTCGCTACACAGGCGAACGGAATTAAGTCTTGCCCTCGCTGTTATTCGTGGCACAAACGCCAACACCGCCCCTCTCGGAAAGCTCAGTGTTACGCTTGTGGTAGGAAAGGACACGTGCAATTCGTATATTTTCAACGGAACAAACATAAGAATTCGGCCCACTCAAAAAACTCTAGTCACAAGGCCCATATCATTAATGCAGTATATTCCAAGTCTGCAACTAGAAAGTGTGCAGTTTTGTCAGTGATACGCCAGTCAAACAAACTTTTTGTTCATTTAAAAAATGGTTCAAATGGCTCTGAGCACTATGGGACTCAACCGCTGAGGTCATTAGTCCCCTAGAACTTAGAACTAGTTAAACCTAACTAACCTAAAGACATCACAAACATCCATGCCCGAGGCAGGATTCGAACCTGCGACCGTAGCGGTCTTGCGGTTCCAGACTGCAGCGCCTTTAACCGCACGGCCACTTCGGCCGGCTTGTTCATTTACTTCTTTGTGGGAAACGTGTGAAATTTCAGTTGGACATGGATGCCTCTGTCACATTGCTAAATTCTCATACATATGAACTGTTAGGCCCCGACGCCTGTCTAAAACTAGCACGCAACTGACAGCTTATAATGGACAAGACATTTCAGTTCTTGGAACATATGCTTTGTCTGCCATGTATCGCTCGCAAATGCAAACAGTGACCTTTACAGTGCTACAATCACTCGAGTGTGAGAACATATTTGGTCTTGATTCTTTTGACTTGTTTGGCTTTAACATTCATGACAATGCGTCTGCATTCAGTGAAAATTTTGGAACTCTTTTCTGAAGGTTTACGCAAAGCTAAAGATTTTGTGTCACATATTAGACTGAAAGACAATGCTCAGCCGAAATTTCAACATGCCAGAACTGTCCCCATTGCATTACGGGAAAAAGTCACGGCTGAACATAAAGAATTGCAAGATAACGGAGTTATTGGCGCCCATATCAGCTACTCAATGGGCAAGGCCACTCGTTTTGTTCACCAAACCTTCTGGTCGCATTCGCCTCTCTGTTGACCTTAAGTCTACAGTCAACCCACAAAATGTCATTGATACTTACCTATTGCCACGCCCAGAAGATCTCATGGACAAATTAGGCGCTGGACGCCACTTTTCAAAAATTGATTTCCGCGGCACGTAACTGCAAATACCACTCGATGAAGAATCTCAAAAAGTGGGTTTGTTTAAATATTTGCGTTTGCCTTCTGGCAGTGCTTCCGCACCCTTCATTTTCCAATGGTATTTTGAACAGCTGACTCCACAAGTACCACACTGTTCAAACTATTTGGACGATATTGTAGTAGCAGGTCGTACGCCTGAAGAACACATTGAAAATTTACATGCTCTTTTTTGTGTGTTGTCTGATGCAGGACTAAAGTGTAGACTGGACATTTGTGATTTTTTTAAACCTGAGTTGCAGTATCTTGGTCATGTTATAAACAGTCAAGATGTACACCCTCTTCAGTCGCATTTATTAGCCATACGCGACTTGCCAGTTCCTCACAATATCACAGAATTGCAGACAGTCTTAGGGAAAATTAACTGCTGTAATCGGTTCATTCCGAATGCTGCACAAATCGGAGCTCCACTACATCGCTTGCGTCGCAAGAATGTCCCCTTTGTTTGAACAGATGGGTGCCAAGTAGCTTTTCAAAAACTTAAAGATTCATTGCTTAGTGATCGATGCTTAGTTCACTTTGATCCTGAAAAACCAGTTGTATTGCAAGTTGACGTTTCCTCTTACGTAGTCGGTGCAGTGCTTTCGCACAGATTTGGTGATAAAGACAGGTTCAAAAAACGGTTCAAATGGCTCTGAGCACTACTCAAACCTAACTAACCTAAGGACATCACACACATCCATGCCAAGGCAGGATTCGAACCTGCGACCGTAGGAGTCGCGCGGCTCCGGACTGAGCGCCTAGAACCGCTCGGCCACCACGGCCGGCGATAAAGACAGGCCTATTGCTTTCGCATCAAAAGTGTTGTCAAAAGCTCAGTGTACCTATTCACAAATTGCAAAATAGGCTTTGAATATTATGTGTGGTGTCACCAAATTCCACCACTATTTGTATGGCAGAAAATTCTACTTAGTAACGGAACACAAGCCTTTGCAGTACTTGTTTCATCCGACAAAAGTGGTTCCTGTACGAACTGACCAAAAATTGCAAAGATGGGCTTTGCTGTTGTCTCAAGGCTAGTACGAGCTCGTATATCGTCCGACAGCTGAACATGGTAATGCGGGCGCACTTTCACGTCTTCCGATTGGCCCTGACACAGGCTTTGACGCTTCTGCTGCATCTTGTTGTCACATCTATGCTCAGGATTCTGAATTGCTTCAGTCATTTCCGCTGAATTATAAGAAATTGGAAGCTGATTCAGATTTGAACATTTTGCTCAAGTACATTCGCACATCTTTGCCTCGTTCATTGAATAGCATAAAGAACTCTGTAGTGCGCCGATACTTGGCACGTCGGCGTAGCCTCGCTGTACACAATGGTGTAATTCTTGTTCAGCATGACTGTGGACAGTCACGTGTGTTGATCCCTAAAGCTTTGCAAAAAGAAGTGTTGTAGTTACTTCACCAAGGACACTGGGGGATTGTTCGTACGAAACAGCGCGTTGACACTGTACTTGGCAGGTTATGGAATCCAAAACAGAACAGATGACGTCACAGTGCCACGCATGTGTGGAAATTGTTGCTTGTGGTTGATTCCTACAGCAAGTTTCCTTTCTCTGTACCAATGAACTCGACTACGTCACGTAGCAGAATTCAGGTATTGTCATCCATTTTTTCCTAGAAGATTTACCTGAAGTAATAGTGTCAGGCAACGGATCTCAGTTCAAGGCAAATGAATTTGAAACATTCTGTGAACGCAATGGCATGCAGCATCTAACAAGTGCAGCGTTCCATCCACAGTCAAACGGCGAAGCGGAACGTTTTCTCAGAACATTCAAGCAGCAGATAGCCAAAATTCGCTCCGCACACACCAGGGATCAAGCATTGAAACTGTTTCTCGCCTCATATGGTTCTCAACCACGAGATGGACCATCGCCGGAGGAATTGCTCCACGGCCGCCGCCATCGCATACTGCTCCACCCGCTCCACCCTCTTCAACATCCGGCGCGGCAGGAAGGCCGCAAGTACCGCTTCGCGCTGCACGATATTGTCTTTTACAGTGTTTTTAGCGGCAGCAGACGGTAGGTGCGAGGCAAGATCGTCTGTTGAGTTAGCGCTTGCATGTATCTTCTTTCAGGTCCAGGTGGCTTGCAGCGTCGCCATCAAAATCAACTTCGCCTCCGTGTGCACGATGTTCTATCAGTCTCTCTTCCCCCAGATTCGCGGGTCCAGAGGGGAGTGCGGCCACAGCAGCCGCCAGAGGATGTCATCACGGCACCGCAGGACGACCCCACGGAGACGGAGCCTTCGCCTCCCCCACCTCTTCTCGTCCGATGGAGCTGGGCCCGCCCACCCCGCTGCAGTCGCCGTCTTCTTCATCTGGGTCACGGTAGCAGGAGATGGACGCGTACCCTTCTGCTTGCTCGTATTCCGGGGGACGTTTCCGCCAGAGTGCAGCCCAGATCGTGGGTTACGGTCGGAAGCTTCACGTCCCCTGCAGCCACAACTTCCGGTCCGACGTTGCGCAAACACTCCTGCATCCCCCGCCGTGCTCGCACTCCCCACACAACGAAGGTCTGTCTTTTTTTGGGGTGGGGGGGGGAGAGGAGGGGAGAAATATTCTGGCGTCACCACAAGCGCCGGAACGAAGAGAGGAAACGCAAGACCAGAGCAGGCGGTGAAACAACGTCGGCCAATGGTGCGCTGATGAGGACCGTGCCACGACAGGAGCGACACCTGCAAGAAGTGAATATAAGCGCCGCTCCTGCCAGTCTCGGCTCAGTATATCAACATTAGTGGACCTGAGTGGACAGTACAGGCACAGTTGTAGGCCGGCACTCTTAGATCAGTTACCAGTGACGTGTGTCAACTTGCAAGAACATTGTGTATAGCAAAAACTTGGACTTATGTTTATTCCGAGAGCGCAGCATCCTTTAGGCACGCCATAAGCGATGAGTGGGCAATAACCAACACATTTAATGACATCCACCCTCTGCACGAGACTGTGACACAGCCAAGACGTGAATGTTACGCCTCGTCCTGTGGGTCGTAAAGTGCTTCCCATGGCCCATAGACCATCACTGTACCCTCATTCACAGAGCTAAATATATATTGACCTATCTGAAAAGAAGACGTGGCGTCAGTCACAGTCTAGACTCAGTTCAGCGAAAGCAAGTGCATTAAGTTTGTGATCCTCAGCGGGGGCCTCTTCATTCGTAGCCTAATAGGCTATAATGCCAGCATTTCATAAGCAGTTCCCCCCTGCGGGTTCGAGGGCTAGAATACGCCCGCAGTATTCCTGCCTGTCGTAAGATGCGACTAAAAGGAGTCTCAAACGTGATGGTCCCCTGTCGGGTTTGACCGCCATATCTCAAAATTCTTCCGAAGAGCGAGCCGATTGGGGAAGGGCGCCTTACTTGGTGCATTGTGTCCATCTTGCGATCAGACCTTTCGCCAGCTTATTCGTCGTTGCATTGCAGTCCTGCCCGCTCTCCATCTCTTGGGCATGGACACGTTCCTGCGTGCACTTTCCACCTTGCGCTGTGCAGTGCCTCTTTCTGCACTGACGGCGACCGTGGGCCACATATTACCTAACATCCAGCACGGTAGCCAACCCGTTGTAGTGGGGTCGCCATGTACCCTGTTGGTTGTAGCCCCCTGACAACACAGGGATCGCTCTACTGATGCCTGCGCCGTTAACTCCCCACGTATGCCAAGGAGTAGATGCCTCCTCCTAGGGTGTCACGACTCCCGGCAATGGCCATCCTGCCAGGTGGCTCTTGCTGAGGCTGGGTGGCGCCCGTGGGGAGGTCCCTTGGTCGGAGTAGGTGGCATCAGGGCGGATGACCCGCAATAAAGCGTGGTACATCGTCTCTCGCTGGTGGCCAGCCGCCAGCAGTCTCTAAGCGTTCTCGGGCTCAGTTTAATGCTCAGAAGAACGATCCGAAAACGTTCCCCTCCCTGGCCACACTGTGGGAGGAACGTAAGTCTCAGGATGGCAGTAGCAGTTATTCGCCCCGATTCTTAGTTTTTACGAGAGCTGATGGGGAGTCTTTTCTCTCCACAAAGCCTCAGTTCTTCGTCGAGCATTTAGAGGACAAGTTTGGGGAGGTGAAGGGCTTGTCCAAAATGCGCTCTGGGTCAGTCCTGATACAAACGGCATCCTCTGTCCAGTCACAATGGTTACTTGCTTGTGACAAGTTGGGGGATGTTGCCGTTACGATCACACCCCATAAGAGTTTAAATATGGTCCAGTGAGTTATTTACCATAAGGACCTTCTTTTGCAGTCTGATGACGAGCTGCGCGCCAATTTAGAGTGCCGAGGTGTACATTTCGTCCGGCGCGTTCATCGGGGACCGAAGGAAAATCAGTTTGCTGCCGGTGCCTTCATCTTGACCTTCGAGGGTGATACATTACCGGAAAAGGTCAAGATGATGGTCTACCGATGTGACATCAAATCCTATATCCCTCCCCCAATGCGGTGCTTTAAGTGCTGGAAGTTCGGCCATATGTCTTCCAGATGCACTTCCAGCCTCACATGTCGAGACTGTGGACGCCCATCACATCCCAATACTCCATGTGCCCCGCCTCCAATCTGTGTCAACTGCGGAGAGCACCATTCACCTTGCTCGCCAGACTGCAGAATCTTCCAGAAAGAGCGCAAAATCATGGAATATAAGACCCTCGACCGACTGACCTATACTGAGGCCAAAAGGAAATATGACCGACTACATCCTTTGAGAATGACATCTTCCTAAGCTGCTGCTACAACACCTGTGCTAGCCCCATCAGTTTCGCGAATTCCGGCCAGATCGACGAGTAGTGCAACCCCTTCTGCCCCCTTGCCAGTGGGGGGCTCTACCCACCGGGTTGCTCCTGCGCCACCTACCTCAGGAGCAACACCATCCCACCCATCGGGGACGTCCATCGCCGCTTCTAAGTCGGAGAAATGTCCAACTTCGGCTTCTCACGCTCGCAAGGGGTCCCTTGGGTCCCTCCCTTCCCAGGTTTCCACCAGCGGGAAGGCTGACGACCGACAGTGGCGTCAAAGTGCCCACAATCAGCTGGTCGTAGGGCTTTGCGATCTTCCGTCCCGGAGACTGAATCGGTGAAGCCCTCCCAGCTAGTGAAACCCAAGGAGCAGCGTGAGAAATCCAAGAAGAAGAGCTCTAAGCCCAAGGAATTCGCGGTGGCACCCACCCCACCGCAACCTTCCAGCTCTGCATCTGAGGACGTGGTGGAGATTCTGGCGTCCGCTGAGGACCTCGATCTCGCCGGTCCCTCAGACACCATGGATAGCACTAGCACAGGTGCTCAATCGGAGCCAGCAGGTGACCCAGCGGCGTAATCTGCCTTCCCAGTCCCGTCACGCCTTTCTCAGAAATGGACAATATCATCCAGTGGAACTGCAGCGGTTTCTTCCACCATCTAGCTGAGCTCCGACAACTTATCAGCCTTCACCCTTTCTTCTGCATTGCCCTTCAGGAAACTTGGTTTCCAGCAATGCGAACCCCCGCCCTTCGTGGCTATTGGAGTTATTATAAGAACTGGGCAGCTTATGAAAGTGTGTCTGGAGGCATCTGCATCTATGTCCTTCACTCTCTTCACAGCGAGTCTGTCCCTCTACAAACACCTTTAGAGGCTGTCGCTGTTCGGGTGTGGACGCCACAGGCTGTTACCGTCTGCAGTCTATCTTCCACCGGATGGCGATGTCGCGCAGCATGTCCTGGCTGCGCTGAGAGCCCAATTGCCGCCACCTTTCTTGTTACTAGGCGACTTCAACGCCCATAACCCTCTGTGGGCTGGGTCAGTGGCGACAGGTCGAGGTGCCACCATTGAGCTTTTATTGGCACAGCTCGATCTTTCGATTTTAAATGATGGTGCCTTCACACACTTCAGTGTGGCACATGGCACGTACTCCGCCATCGACCTTTCGATCTGCAGCCCTAGCCTCTTACCGTCTGTCCAATGGAGAGTGCATGACGACCTGTGTGGTAGTGACCACTTTCCGATCTTTCTGTCACAGTGTCAGTCTTCTGGGCGCCCTTGCAGGTGGGCTATGAATAAGGCTGACTGGGACTTGTTCTCCTCCACTGCCGCTTTTGAGCCTCTCTCTAATGATGACATTGATGCGGTGGTTCACTCGGTCACCACCGGCATCGTTACTGCCGCAGAATCTGCCATTCCCCGTTCTTCTTGGTCCCCTCGGCGGTGGACTGTGCCTTGGTGGTCGCCTGAGAGCGCTGAAGCGATTAAAGATCGCCGGCGGGCGCTCCAGCGTCACAAGCGACATCCCTCCATAGAACACCTTATCGCCTTCAAAAGGGCTGCGTGCGCGGGCCCGCCGCCTTATCCGCCAACGCAAGCAGGAGTGCTGGGAGCGGTATGTGTCCACCATTGGCCTCCATGTCACTCCATCGCAGGTCTGGGCCAAGATTCGACGCCTCTATGGCTATCGGACCCCTGTCAGCGTCCCTGCGCTCTCACTGAATGGAGCAGTTTGTACTGACTCCGACGTAATTGCCAACCGCTTGGCAGAGCATTTTGCTCTGAGTTCCGCTTCTGCCAATTACCCACTGGCCTACCGCTCCATTAAAGAGCGGATGGAACGTCGTAGACTTTCATTTCGCACCCACCGTCCTGAATCCTACAATGTTCCATTCAGTGAGTGGGAATTTCACAGTGCCCTAGCTGCTTGCCCTGATACAGCTCCTGGGCCAGATCGCATTCACTGTCAGATGCTGAAGCACCTTTCAGTGGACTGCCAGCGGCGCCTCCTCGACATTTACAACCGTATTTGGGTCGAGGGTGAGTTTCCGTCGCAATGGCGGGAAAGCATTGTTATCCCCGTTTTGAAACCTGGCAAGAACCCTTTGGAGGTGGACAGCTACCGCCGCATTAGCCTCACCAACGTTCTTTGCAAGTTGCTAGAACGGATGGTGAGTCGACGGTTGAGTTGGGTTGTCGAGTCGCGGGGCCTTCTGGCTCCGGCTCAGGCTGGGTTCAGTAAAGGCCGCTCTGCCGCCGACAATCTGGTGAGTCTTGAGTCAGCCATCCGTACAGCCTTTGCCCGCCGTCAGCACCTCGTCGCTGTCTTTTTCGACATGCGGAAAGCATATGATACGACATGGCGTCATCACATCCTATCTACGCTTCATGGTTGGGGTCTTCGGGGTCCACTACCGATCTTCGTCCGAAATTTTCTGTCGCATCGTACCTTCCGTGTGCAAGTCGCGGCCTCTCTTAGTTCCTCCCAAGTTCAGGAGAACAGGGTGCCACAAGGATTTGTTTTAAGTGTCTGCCTGTTGTTAATAGCAATTATCGGGCTCGCTGTGGCGGTGGGAATGTCTGTCTCAGCGTCCTTGTATGCTGACGACTCCTGCCTTTACTATAGCTCTATTGGCATTGCCGCTGCTGAACGTCAGCTGCAGGGTGCTATCTGCAAGGCGCAGTTTTGGGCTGTAGCGCATGGCTTCCAGTTTTCGGCTGCCAAGACCTGCGTTATGCATTTCTGCCGGCAACGAACAGTCCACCCTGAGCCGCGGCTTTATCTTGCCGGCGAACTTCTTGCTGTGGTGGAGACACATAGGTTTTTGGGAGTTGTTTTTGATGCCCGGTTGACTTGGCTGCCTCATATTCGGCAGCTTAAACAGATGTGTTGGCGGCATCTAAATGCTCTGCGATGCTTGAGCCACACCAGCTGGGGCACCGACCGATCTACCCTCTTCCGGCTTTACCAGGCATTAATCCAGTCCCGTCTGGATTATGGGAGTCTGGCTTATGGCTCAGCATCCCCATCTGCGTTGCGGGTGCTGGACCCAATACTACACAGCGGGATACGACTTGCCACTGGTGCCTTCCGGACCAGCCCTGTGGACAGCATACTTGTGGAGGCAGGTGTCCCTCCACTGCGGCTATGGCGCCAACATTTACTGGCTGCTTATGCTGCCCATGTTTTTAGCTTGCCTGGGCATCCAAATTATCGTCTCCTGTTCCCGCAGTCGGTCGCCCATCTCCCAGAATGTCGGCCCCGTTCGAGTTGTACGATCGCGGTCCGCGGCCGAGAGCTTCTCTCCGGGCTTGGGGTTTTCCCTGTTCCACCTCCTTTCCGGGCCCCTCTGCATACACCCCCGTGGTGTGTGCCTCGCCGTTGCCTTCGGCTCGAATTGGCACAGGGCCAGAAGGACTCAGTCCCTCCGGAGGCCTTTCGCCGCCGCTTTTATTCCATCCTAGCCACGTATCAGGGCTCTGGCGTGTTTTACACTGACGGTTCGATGGTTGCTGGTCGTGTCGGTTATGCGCTAACTCTAGGGGACCATTCCGAACAACGTTCATTGCCAGCTGGCTGCAGTGTTTACACTGCTGAGCTGGTCGCCATCTTTCGTACCCTAGAGTATATCCGCTCTTCCTCAGGTGAGTCCTTCGTGATCTATAGCGATTCCCTGAGCGGTTTACGAGCTCTCAACCAGTGTTTCCCTCGTTCTCGTCTGGTGATGGCTATCCAGGAGTCCCTGCATACTCTTGCCCGTTGCGGCCGCTCTGTGGTCTTTGTGTGGACCCCTGGCCATGTTGGGATACCTGGCAATGAAAATGTTGACCGCCTGGCGAAAGAGGCCACCAGTAAACCATCTCTGGAGATTGGCCTCCAGGGGACTGATTTGCGGGCAATCTTACGCCGAAAAATTTTCGATTCATGGGACACAGAATGGCGCATCCTGCCCGTGCCAAACAAACTCCGTCCTATCAAGGAGACGACGACTGTGTGGCGGTCATCCATGCGAGCCAACCGCAGGGACTCAGTCGTCCTTTGTCGGCTCCGCATTCGCCACACCCGACTGACGCACAGTTATTTACTGTGTCGTGTGGACCCGCCTCTTTGTCGTTGTGGGGCGGCCTTGACGGTGGTCCACATTCTGTTGGAGTGTACCCTTTTAACTGTGCTCAGGCAGACGTTTGCGCTGCCTGATACGCTCCCTGCCCTTTTAACTGATGACTCTTCCATGGCTGGCTTAGTTTTGCGTTTTATTCGGGCAGGGTTTTTTTATTATTTAATTTGAGTGTTTGTTGTGTTTTTTGTGTTGATTCTGGCCTTCGGCCTACGATTTTAAACTGAGTTTTTAATGTGTCTCTCGGTGGTTGGCTTCTCCTTTTTTTGTTTCTATGGTCGGCCAACCACCATCACACTCCGTGTGATTTCAATTCGATTTGTCTGGTCTTTGTCTAAGTTTCTCTTGTCCTGTGTCGTCTGTCATCTATTCTGTTGATCGTTTTTATTCTCTGTGGGTGTTTTTAGTTTTTGGAAAAAGGGACCGATGACCGTAGCAGTCCCACCAACCAACCAACCAACCAACCATAAGCAGTTGCGAAAGGTTTGCGAGCATCCAGGGAAATTGGTCTTATTCTTGAGTTGTAGGGCGTTTAAAAACGGACGGTTCATACAGATGTCAACCAACAAGTTTTCTTTCTGGTACGTCGACACCTTTCCTAAGCCCGACCTTCGAAGTTGGCCCAGTTACCGCTGAGTCGCACCACCACTTTGTCAACTCTAGGGCACAGCGATGTTGAACTGGCTGCCGCTTCACACGCACTGAATCCAACAAACCGAGCGAGTGCCAGGACACTATCACCCCTGATCTGCGAATTCTGAGATACGGTGACAGTAAAGTCTGTTTGACATATATCTGTCTGTGGCACAGTGTATTATCATACCTCAGCTAAATTCGTGTTACGCTTGCAACAGGTTATCAAACTAGACAATGTAAAAAAGAATTGACATAAAGACAACGTGAACATAAATTGCTTCAGTGGAATCCCAGATCCTCAAACGCTGCCACGCGGCAATCACGTAGCTGTAACTATTAGGTCTTATTTGTTCATTCAAGGCAGAAGCTTGTCGGCGTTTCAAACAGATATAACAAAGTGTTATAATGTATATATAAAACAACAAGCGGTGATCATAAGCAATCACAGAAAATCGAAAAGACCTCCAAGCAAAATCGTTACAATAAGAAGGGAAGAAATACACTGCTATAAGTGTGTTATACGTGATACTGCCGCTGTTGCCATTGTCTCTTGCATTATACCAATGATAGCCATAATCAACCGAAGATGCCCTGGCTTATCGAGACATGCGAACAATTTTGTTTTGTCGACTGTACGGATGGCTGCCTTAATACTGTTACGACCGGTCGCGCCCCTCACTTTTCTTAATCTGAACTTGAGGGTGTCAATTGAATATTTAGCTTTAACCTTTCTTCTACATCTCCATACGAATTTCTGAAACTATTTTGGGAGGGCGACGGTTTACTTCCCTAACTCGCTTCAGACACATGCCGGGATGGGTCCTTTGAAAGTGCACGGCCAGTTTCCTTTTCCATCCTTCCCTAATATGACCTTGTGCTCCGTTTCTAATGATCTTGTTGTCGACGTGACGTTGAACAATAATTGTCCTTTCTTCTTTAACGGGATTTATAAAAAGGATCCTCATTTTTGTGGTATCACTTCACGACACATGAGGTTCCTGTTTAGCGAGGAACAATAAGGAATATTTACATTGTAGGTGTCGCAAGTATTAATGATGACACGTAAATACCATTGGCGAGTTCAAATGGCTCTGAGCACCATGGGACTTAACATCTTAGGTCATCAGTCCCCCAGAACTTAGAACTACTTAAACCTAACTAACCTAAGGACATCACAGACATCCATGCCCGAGGCAGGATTCGAACCTGCGACCGTAGCGGTCGCGCGGTTCGAAACTGAAGCACTTAGAACCGCTCGGCCACACCGGCCGGCCATTGGCGAATTTTTACCACATTCGTAGGCTAAGTGGTTTGACATAGTTGCCTGCGAGACGTTGATTGTTAGGTCCAGAGGCTCTACTTACAAATATTTTCTGTTTCCATCACGAGTACTGCCACCCTTCCTAGTGCAGTATGAGACTTGTGTTATACATTCAACAGTTTCTTACAAATGATGATGATGATGATGATGATGAGAGTGAGCACTGCGTAACATTGTGTTTGAGCTGCTGTTGCTGATGTGCCGGCTCTCAAAGACTACTCCTCTACTACAGCAACCGTTCCCCCACAACAGAGAGATCACAGAAAACAGTGTCAAATGTCTTCAGTTCATGAGTACCTTGGGGAAGTTTCGAAATACTCCTCAGGGCACTGCCGCGCACTCTGGTAATCAGGAATGGTACGCTACTACCTACCTCTTCATTTTCTGCCAACTTCCGAAGATTAAAAATTTTCCCCACCTTTTGGATTCGAACGAACGACAGCAAAGTCGTACACTATGGTAAAACGAGACGGTTGCAATATGCTGACTGAAGTAGAATCTTACATTTGCTACCTCAAACTGTAACACCAAATATACAGGGTGATTAAAGTTAAACTTTCAAACCGCTGTAGAAATAACGCCACTGGTAAGAATAATGTCAAATTGCAACGGAATATTATCGGAGAAGGGAGAAAACGTAAAGCAGAGGAAAAATAAATAGTCACAAAATGTAGCAATAGATGGCGCAGTAAGCCTCATAATTTAATAGAGGTCAACTAAAAATGACAAATGAATCATATAATGCCTAAGTGTATGCTTGACGTTAAACAAACTGCACTACTCAGTGTGCATGGGTATACAGGTGTGATACTGTTAGTTACGTTACCCAATCCACCACGGCAAAGGTCATATCACATCGGATGGGAAAAATGGGTTTTTAATTGTCCTGAGGCCATAAACCGCACAAAAGCATCAATCAAAATCAATCGTTTTCTGCAACAAGTTAAAATCGAGAAACAGCATGTTCAACGTGTTGCGCAATGCGTGCCTTCAATGCAGCTGCCGGCCGATGTGGCCGAGCGGCTCTAGGCGCTACAGTCTGGAACCGCGCGACCGCTACGGTCGCAGGTTCGAATCCTGCCTCGGGCATGGACGTGTGTGCTGTCCTTAGGTTAATTAGGTTTAATTAGTTCTAAGTTCTAGGGGACTGATGACCTCAGATGTTAAGTCCCATAGTGCTCAGAGCCATTTGAATTTGAACTATTCAATGCAGCTAAGTTTGCAATCAGAACACTTTCAGATAGCCGCAGAGCCAGAAGTCACACCGGTTAAGATCAGGTGATCGGGACGGCCAGGCTGTTGGGAAATGGCGGCTGATAACTCTAGCATTTTCAAAGTGGCGCTTCAGCAGCTGCTTAACTGCCTTTGCAATGTGCGGAGGTGCGCCATCTTGCATAAAATGATCCCATCCACACATCCACGCTGTTGGAGAGCTGCAATGACGTGGTTGCGCAAAAGACACTCATAACGCTTACCAGTGACGGTACAGGTCACAAGACCAGAAGCACCTGTCTCTTCCAAAATAATATGGCCCTATGATTAGTGATAACGTCAATCCGCACCACACAGTGACCTTTTCAGGATGAAATGGTACTGGTTGATTTGTGTGAGGATTTTACTTTACCCACATTCGACAATTCTGTGTATCGACATATACTTTCAGATGGAAGTGGGCTTCGTCTGTCCACAAAATCTTCCACGCCCAATCATTGTCCACTTCCACGCGAGCAAGAAATTCTGAAGCAATGGTCTCTCTTGCTGGCAGGTCAACAGGAAGCAACTGGCGCACATGGGTAATTCTGAATGGATAGCATAGGAGGATGTTTGGTAGGATTTTACGCACCGTGCTCACGGGTATGTCCAATGTTCGGGAAAATACTCCGTGCACTACACGTTTGCACACCACCACTCGTCTGCTCCTGGACTGCTGTGGCCACTGCTTCCGCTGACGTTGAATCAATTCGTTTCCTCCCTCTACCAGGTTGCACAGCAAAAGAACCCGTCTTTTCGAATTTTCGAATCATTTTCTCCAGACCCACAGCAGTCATCGGACGAACGCCTTTTTTCAAACCCTTCAGTGTCCGGAACTTCTGTAGAGCGACGTGTGCACGGTCATCATTCTTGAAATTCAGCTTTACAAGCAGAGCGCGATCCAGCATTGAGACAGTCATGGCGAACGTCGCAGACGCAAAAGGAGGAAAAGCCGTGTACCTGGTCTATTTATACCAACTTCAATGGGTCGTGCGCATGACAGGTGTTTTCATTTACTTATTCTGATACATACAGCGCCATCTACTGATCACTTTTCGCACTATTTTTATTCTTCTGCCAGACGTTTCCCCCTTCTCCGATAATATTCCGTTGCAATTTGACGTCATTCTGACCAGTGGTGTTATTTCTACAGCGTTTTGAAAGTTTAGCTTTAATTATAATCACACTTATATATAATTTAAATTTTTACCTACAATCAGAGTTTTTTTGTTACATTCAGTAAAGTTACACAAATTTTTAACATTAAAATTGCATGAATTTCTGTCATCGGAAGTAGCTGCTGTAATGGGAGCCATCATAAGTAGAAGGTTTCTAAACTTTGAGTGCATATGAAATCCTTAGGTCCTTGTGGCCACGTGAGTAGTGAAAATACTACGCTGTAGATAACGACGACTGTCAAAATTACTCAGTAACAGTTCAAAAGTTACATCACTTTAACTGTTTACGGCAAAGTAGTGAAATGACTATTATTCGTATTCTTAGAATATGGGAGCAGGACCTTTGCTAAAGCCGCAGTACAGCAGGCAGGTCGTGTTGTGGTTCCATGAAATCGCAGGGGACTGGAAACCCGTGACTTGGTCAAAAGGGTCCCAGTACTGAATGTTTAGAGCTAACGGGTGACTGCTTATGCAGTAAAGGGCTCACCAGATCACGCTTCTTCGCTGTCGACAGTGCACTGTGCTAAGTGGTTCTGCAAGTGTATGGAATATTTTCTCGTGGCCTGCTTAAAGTCCACCGACCCGTGGCTACTTGGAGATGGTTTTTAACCTTCTATGTTGTTAATTTATTTTCCAAACCATACGATGTTAACAGCAGGATAGCGAACGAGCTTCCAGAACAAGCAGCGTCTGAACTTTGTTGGAATGAGAATAGTGGAGAATTTCAGGCAATACAATGAGCATTTCGTTCGGGATGTATATTCTCAATGGAGTAACGGTGGGAACCGATACAGAGTCTATGTCCAAGATCAAAGTATGTACGAGCTGAGGGTAGCACTAGAGACATTGTGATTATAGCCTTCTGCATAAATCTTTCGTGCACTTTCTGAGCCACTATCGAGTTGGGATGCAGCATTTTGACGGGCGAGAGGAGTTGTGCACCACACAATATTTCTACTTCATGTACGTTACCCGCCAGGCCATTAATTGTGTGGAAGTGACATTGCATCGTTCTTAGTTTTTGATATAATATAGACTTGATAAATCGTACTAAACTCACTCTGAAACCAATCAGCATACTCCCAAGGTTAACACTCTTGTAGAGAGAAAGTTAGTGTAGTTTGGTGGCCTTCATCGGCACTAAAGATTACATTCACCGGAATTGGTTAGAGAGAAAGGGACTACTGATGCTGACTTTCTCTCTGAATGCATGGGAGCTGGATGCAGTAAGGAGTCAGTTGACAATAAGGCAGAAGAAATATTAAGATAAATAACGTTTTAATGACCACTTTGGTATTCACAATGACGTAGCGTCCTATAATTACCCTTGTGATCTAAAGCGGGTTCCCTTACGTTTAGTGTGCTGCCAGTAAGTAATCCCTTCGGGTTTCTACTCTTTTATTATTATTTTCCTTACGTTTTTTAAAGACTATACGAATTTTTGTGTGTAAACTGAGTTTATTTAGGTAACTTAAATCTTGTAAATCGACAGACGTACAAATCGTTATTATTTGCCTACACAGACGACAACGACTTCGCATTTTTCCGGATGATGAATTGTGTTCTCTTTTGTAGTGTCACCGTAAACCACAGTGCGTCATTACACAGGGTGAATCCGAGCTCCACAGAAAAAATTTTGGAGTTTTTTAAGGAAAAATTTCTGCGTAATACGGTACAGAGGTCTCGCGGTCTCGAGGGGCTCTTTGCTGAGTAATAACGTAATTATGAGTAATTTGGTTTGTTACTCCAGTTACCTTCGTTTATCTGAAAATTCCTTTATCACAGTGCAGAGCCTGTAATATGCAATTAATAAAACGCACAACACAAACCACCTCTCAGACGAAGTACAAAAGCATTGTGATGTGATTATGGCCGCTGTGGGAACGGTCGTTGTGCCTTCTCCCATTACGTTCAGTGAACTTGTATAGCAGATGCATATCGGCCAACTTTTCATCAATTAACCTGCCCATACTGCTGTCTACCACTGGTAACGCACAACTAACACTACCGGAAAAACCAACCCGAGACAGAAGCGAACAGTATTAAATGCAAGATTGGGGGGCGAAAAGGAAAGTAGTCATTACCGTAGTCAACAGCAAATACCGTGAGTGAAGGGGACAAGCTTGTTTCCAATCAAGACACAGCATATAACATCGAAATTTGCACTGTTGTGCAGATATTTTCCGTATAATACAGATACAAAGGTAAATGGGTGTAAGAAATCAAAGTAAATGTAATTGCTATTGAACGAGCCACAGGAGAACACGAGTTCTTTATGTCAAAATGCTCAGAAAACATGCCTGAAGAACCCCCGACGTTTTGGCGGTGGCGTTCTTGTACACTCTGTAAACAGTGAAAACCACAGAATCCATTCCAAAATATTGATCTCTCTTAATTAAGTGTAAAAATTCGGTAATGTAATTTTTTGGTCTTCCCTCTGAGCTTACCGACGTGCCTGATATGGATACCGTAGCTAGATGTAGCCTCATTCATAGTCGTTAATCTGTACTGCTTTCTGACGATTACTTGGCAAAGTAGACATTCAAAGGAAAATGTACAAATAAAACACACATAGGTTTCCTTAGTTGGAAACTGTATTTGAGCACGAGGGAACCAGGAAGTAAGAGGCGTCATACCTGATGCTGCGAACTCATGAGTTGGTCCTGCCCCTGCCAGCCCACGGGAGACATCTTCTTGATGCACGTGTTGCACAGCCATTCCGGTCTCTGAAAGGAAAGAGCAATCGTTGCAGTCATCCGTTCTGCTAAGTCGCACAACATAAGTAAGAGGATTACAATCCTATTAACGCGGAAGAGCTACCGTGGAAAACACGTCTGTCAAAAACTTTATGCAGTGTCTTAACTTATATGGTAACATTCCCTGTTACAAGAGTGAAAGCAGACGCCAAAGCACACAGATAGCGGTGATAACAATGGTATTTTGTTTTATTTACGTTGACACATAAATTTTACGGCTTTCCTAAATGATAGTTTTGCGTGTGTTTCGTGGAAGTCATGTCAACATAAAATTCTTCTTTTAGCTAATATATAATTCTGTTTATCCCCAACGTAAAGTAATTTAAATCAAAGAGACAACACAGTCCTTTGGAACAGTTATGGAATTTTGCGGCTGAATTTAAGTACGATACTACTTTTGAAGGTGATTCATATGCAGGACACTTGGGAACTCCAACCACAGGTGAAATGATTGAGAAAGTACGTAATAAGATATTGGACACTCGAATGTTAACAGAGTATTAAATAGTTGACGTTATACGCCTATCATTCGAAATAGTACGGTGCGCCAGAACGAAAAATTAACTATGAAAAAAGCTTACGCACCACCTGTGTCGCATTTCTTGAATACCGTCTAAAAACATATGCGAAAATGAATTTTTCAACACTATATGTTACGTTCTGAAAATAATCAAAAATATTTTATGTGTTTATTTACTACTGTGGATTATAAGGGTGACCATCTCATCACGCCAGCAACGAAACAGCAATCAAAGCGACAGGTGAAGCCCCATCGCTCATCATAAAAACACAGAAAATTCGGTTTCATCTGCTGGAAATTTTTTCCCACGAAGCATCAGGAACTTTTTAAGAATTATTTTGGAGGGCTGTACAAAAACTGGAGGATACTATGAACACCTTCTGTACCAATTCCATCAATAGTACATGTTTGAACAGAACTTGTAACGTGCGCGTGGGGCACACAATACTCGTTAAAGCCTGTGCTATGGTAAGTGAGCGGGGTTCACCTTATGAGAAAGGATTTTCTTACAGATATCGACCGCGTGTACCTGAATGGTGGTAAATCAGACTTACACACACTCTGTAATAACAATGATCCGTCAAGCAAGTCCGAAATGCGACTACACGTCAGGATGGACCAAAGGCAACACTGAAGATGCTACCAATTTAATAATAATACGGTCGCCAGCCTAATTAGGCATTAACTGAGTTTCTTCCCTGTACAAGTTGGCAGATATTCGTGCAAAACAACAAGTAGTAACACTGCATAATATAGAAGAAGTTTAGAACCAGAAAATCTATTTAACTGATAGTTACACGTTCTGTACTGATATGGAAAAACCATGAATACATAACACTACACTACAGTGTATACTATAAAACTTCGTACTGTCTATTGATCTGATTAAAATCGGGCATAGGTTACCCTAGAAATAGCACTTTCGAGACACACAAAATGTCAATTTTGATAAAGATAAAACACTGATAAATTTTGACTTATATATTGACTTTAACTTTTGCTGGTCAAACCAATGTGGAACACTTCAGAATTCAAATGAATAAAGGTGGGGGGGGGGGGGGGGAGGGGAACCTGAAACTGTTATGATCACTATATTAAAAAAATTGATTACTGAAATTATCACGCGTTCAAGATTTCCAGTATATGAGTTACTACTCTTTTTATCTTATTTACTTCTCATTTAAATACCTTTATATCCGTCTCGAAATAATTAAACTTCATTACTATATCAATATTAAAGTTATCTTTCAACTTCGTTAGACCTTCGTTATTCATTTACTGGTTCATTAACAAAACAGTTCTTTAAACACCATTCTAACATAACTAGGTCTGCAAGTAATTATTATTAACACAAAATTTAATTTTTAATTTCGCGACACTCGGATTGCACATTTGGAAAGGACCCTGTCTAGGTTAGTTGTGAGGATAATTAAATGAGGGGAAAGTTCTGGTAAAATTTAGGTTATTATTGAACAGTTCACTCTATGGTCCATACGAATACAGTACTAAAAGTTTCAACCTGCTTGTATCAATGCGGCGGTTGGCGAGCGGCGAGATGGCGAGGCACAGAGCACACATACAACCACAGGTATGGCTCTTGACGTATCGGCACTTTAATTCTTCTTAGCGTCGCAATATTTTTCCATTTAGGGCCTATGGAATCTTGCCATTCTGTGTGGCCGTTGGAACGGCATACCCGAGGCTCGGTGAAACTACGTCTTCCAGGAGAGCCTCCTCGTTCCAGAAGGTGTTGCTCAAACCAGTGCCAAAC
This sequence comes from Schistocerca nitens, assembly GCF_023898315.1. Lineage (NCBI taxonomy): Eukaryota > Metazoa > Arthropoda > Insecta > Orthoptera > Acrididae > Schistocerca > Schistocerca nitens. The sequence continues at coordinate 51,726,134 of NC_064616.1, forward strand.
TCCAACTACTACTGAGCCCGTTGTGCCGTGCAGTGCCCGCGTGCATCCACTTTTTACCGCTCCGTGACAGGCTGGGTATTCACCCGAGGTTTTGCATTCTACATATCCTAACACATTGCCTACGTATGTACCAGACGCACTATTACAATTTTACACATCTTACAACAGTTCCAAAATTTGTTCCATTTCAATTCTATCACAATATTACTTGACATTTAACATAAACATTAATCTTCACATTGAAACTTGTTTACAGTTTTCTTAACACAATGACATGAAACAAAAAATAAATGAAATCAGAACATTAATTACACTCGTTTAACGAAAATTCAGATGGAAAAAAATATTATTTATATGTACAATAGTACAACGTCGTTGTTGTTACAAACTGGATTGAAAGAAAAACACGCATTGACAGCGGTGTTTTGCGAATGGAGAACCTGAAAATTGCGAAGCGTGAATGATTAGAAGAGCTGTCCCATGCGCAAAATATAACAACTATGGCCTCCATGTACACACATCAAAAAAGTTTTTGCATCACCCCGTTTCCCAGAACACCTGAAGACAGATGTTGACTATGGATATTGTATCATCGACACAGTCCCTTTGACTGTTCACAGATGTCACTAAACCCGCCCAAAGATGTGATCAACCATGCATGAACAGCGCCTATTAGACGGAGGGGGTCCGACAGCCGATCACTTCGAGTCATTCCACCAGGAATGAGGTACACGGTTCTTGTCGTCTGTAGTTCAACCATGCCTAGATGGTCAATACCGCGGTTCGATCGCGACCGCATTGTTACTTTGTGCCAGGAAGGGCTCTCAGCAAGGGAAGTGGCCTGGCATGTCGAAGTGAACCAAAGCGATGTTGTTCGGACATGGAGGAGATGCAGAGAGACAGGAACTGTCGATGACATGCCTCGCTCAGGCCGCCCAAGGGCTACTACTGCAGTGGATGACCGCTACCTACGGATTATGGCTCGGAGGGACCCTGACAGCAACGCCACCATGTTGAATAATGCTTTTCGTGCAGCCACAGGACGTCGTGTTACGACAAACTGTGCGCAATAGGCTGTATGATGCGCACCTTCACTCCCGACGTCCATGGCGAGGTCCATCTTTGCAACCACGACACCATGCAGCGCGGTACAGATGGGTCCAACAACATGCCGAATGGACGACTCAGGATTGGCATCACGTTCTATTCACCGATGAGTGTCTCGTATGCCTTCAACCAGACAATCATCGGAGACGTGTTTGGAGGCAACCCGGTCAGGCTGAACGCCTTAGACACATTTTCCAGTGAGTGCAGAAAGGTGGAAGTACCCTGCTGTTTTGGGGTGGCATTATGTGGGTCCGATGTACGCCGCTGGTGGTCACGGAAGGGGCCGTAACGTCTGCAAGATACGTGAATGTCATCCTCTGACCGATAGTGCAACCATATATGCAGCACACTGGTGAGGCATTCGTCTTCATGGAGGACAGTTCGCGCCCCTATTGTGCACATCTTGTGAATGACTTCCTTCAGGATAACGACAACGCTCGACTAGAGTGGCCAGCATGTTCTTCAGACATGAACCCTATCGAACATGCCTGGGATAGATTGAAAATGGCTGTTTATGGACGACGTGACCCACCAACACTCTGAGGGATCTACACCGAATCGCCGTTTAGGAATGGGACAATCTGGATCAACATTATCTTGATGAACTTTTGGATAGTATGCCACGACGAATACAGGCATGCATCAATGCAAGAGGACGTGCTACTGGGTATTAGAGGTACCGACGTCTACAGCAATCTGGACCACCACCATTGAAAGCCTCGTTGCATGGTGGTAGAACATGCAATGTGTGGTTTTCATGAGCAATAAAAAGGGCGGAAATGATATTTATGTTGATCTCTATTCCAGTTTTCTGTACAGGTTCCGGAACTCTCGGAACCGGGGTGATGTAAAGCTTTTTTTGATATATGTATCTTCACATTGAAGAAACTTGTGGGTGGCAGACTTTATGGGTCCAAAGAAAATAATATGGCCGTCGTAAAAGAGTATTTTATACTATAGACGGAAGAGCCAAAGGAAGTGGTACACCTTCCTAATATGGTGTAGGCCCTCGAGAGGAAGCAGAAGTGGAGCAACACGACGTGGTATGGACTCGACTAATGTCTGAAGTAGTGCTGGAGGGAATTGACACCATGAATCCTGCAGGACTGTCCGTAAGTCCGTAAGAGTACGAGGGGTGGACATAACTTCAGAACAGAACTTTGTAAGGCATCGCAGATATGCTCAATAATGTTCATGTCTGGGGAGTTTGGTGGCCAACGGAAGTGTTTAAACTCAGAATAGTGTTCATAGAGCCTCTCCGTAGCAATTCTGAATGTGTGGGGTGTCGCATTGTCCTGATGGAATGTCCAAGTCTGACGGTATGCACAATGGACATGAATGGATTCAGGCGATCAGACACGATGCTTACGTACGTGTCACGTGTCAGAGTCGTATCTAGACTTATCAGGGGTGCCATGTCACTCCCGCTGCAAACGTCACACACTATTACAGAGCCTCCACCAGCTTAAACAGTCCACTGCTGACATGCAGGGTCCATGGATTCATGAGTTTGTCTCCATAACCGTACATATCCATCCGCTCGATACAATCTGAAACGAGACTCGTCCAACCAGGCAACATGTTTCCAGTCATCAACAGTCCAACGTCGGTGTTGACGGGGTCAGGCGAGATGTAAAGATTTGTGTCGTGCAGCCTTCAAGGGTACACGAGTGCGCCTTCGGCTCCGTAAGCCCATAGCGATGATGTTTGGTTGAATGATTCGCACGGTGACGTTGATAGTTCGGAATTGAAATGTGCAGCAATTTGCGGAAGGGTTGCACTTCTGTCACGCTGAACGATTCTCTTCTGTCGTCGTTAGTCCCGTTCTGGCAGGATATTTTTCCGGCCGCAGCGATATCGGAGATTTGATGTTTTAACAGATTCCTTATATTCACAGTACACTCGTGAAATGGTCGTACGGGAAGAAACGCACTTCATCGCTACCTCGGAGATGCTGTGTCCCATCGCTCGTGCGCCGACTATAACACCACGTTCAAACTCATTTAAATATTGATAACCTGCCATTGTAGCAGCAGTAACCGATGTAACAACTGCGCCAGACACCTGTTGCCTTATACAGGCGTTGCCGACCGCAGCACCGTATCCTACCTGTTTACATATGTCTTTATTTGAACACGCATGCCGGTACCAGTTTCTTTGGTGCCACACGAGGTTGGTTTGTTCGTAGCTTCTTTGAGTGTTTCATTAGGCTCGTGTTCTTTTGTATGGACAGGCTACGTCTTTGGAAAAAAAAACTATCTTTGTACAGCTATACACTCTTGGTGATGCTGCGTGGACCAACTGTTTAGTCTTAAGATGTCTGGGGTTGTCCTAGAAAGCTGAAAGGCAGTTCGCAACGAACCATAAAATAAATGTTATTGTGGAAGATTAAAACTGTGTATTTAAGTTTTTAATATTTTATAAATCTTGCAGAATCGCACTTCAGGGACGGAATACGCACGATTGACAAACATTAGAAAATGAACAAAGACCAAAATGGGAAGTACTTCGAATAATAACTATATTTTTGACTTAAAAACACTGTCTTTCTCTGCTAGGCTGAGAAACGGAAATTTGGAAATTTGTGGTAAGTTCTATTGGACCAAATTACTGTGGTCATCGGTCCCTAAGCTTACACACTACTTGATCTAATTTAAACTAATTTACGCTGAGGACAACACACACACATCCATGTCCGTGGGATGATTCGAACCTCCTACGGTGGGGAGGGGGGGGGGGGGGGTCGGCGGGCCGTGACAACGCGCCTCAAAGACCGAACGGTTATCCCGCGCGGCTGCTGAGAATCGCAAAACTGTTTTAGAACGTATTACTTACCGCTCGAACACTTCGTAGAAAGCGAAAACATCCAATCGATTCAAATCAGTTATATGAGAAATGGGAGTCTCACACTTAGGATAAAGATTTACATCTACAAACCAGTGCTAGGTGCATGGTGGAGGGTACTTCCCACTGTACCAGTTATTAGCGCCTTTTCTCCTACCATTCACGTATGTAGCACGGCAAGAATGATCAATTAAACACCACTGTGCGTGCTGCTAGTTTTAATTTTCTCCTCGCCATTTCCACTGGGGCGATACGAAGGTGGTTGTAGTATATTTCTAGATTCATCACTTAAAGCTGGCTCTTGAAAGTCTGTAAGTAGAGTTTCTCCGGATAGTCTTTATCGATCTTCAAGAGATTATCAGTTCAGCTTCCTTAGCATCTCTGCGACACTTCCCTGTAAGTCAAAAAACTATTTTGCCATTCGTGCTACCCTTCTATGTATACGTTCAATGTCCCCTGTTAGCTCTATCTTTTACAAATCTCACACACTTCAACAATATTCTAGAATGGTGTGCACGCGTGTTTCGTAAGCGGTCTCCTTTGTAGACTGATTACACTTTGCTAGTAATTCTACCAATGAACCGAAGTCTGGCACCTGCTTTACCTACAACTGAGCCTGTGTGTTGGTTCCATTTCGTATCCCTACAAACACTTACACCCATCTATTTGTGTGACTTGACCTATTCCAATTGTGACTCGGTGATACTGCAGTCATAGGATACTATGCCATGTTGTTTTTTTTTTCGTTTTGTGTTGTGCACAAATTTACTGAACATTTAAAGCAAGTTACCAATGTTTGCACCATTTTGAAATCTTATCAAGTTCCGATTGAATCTTTGTGCCGACGTTTTATGACAACAGTTCGTTATAGATGGCCACACCATCTGCGAAAAGTCTGAGGTTACTGTTAATATCCTCTGCAATCTTATTAATATATAACATGAACAGTAATAGTTCCAACCCACTTCCATGGGGCACACTTGAAGTTACTTCTACAGCTGTCGGTGATTCCTCATTCAAGGTAACATGCTGCGTCCTCCCTAACAAGAAATTCTCTAAATTTAGGTTGATACCCCATACTATCGTATTTTTAACAATAACCATATGTGTGGTTCCTAGTTAAATACTTTCAGAAGTCAAGAAATACTGCATCTACCTGACTGCCTTTCTGGCCAGTGTGGCCGAGCGGTTCTAGGCGCTTCAGTCTGGAACCGCGCGACCGCTACGGTCGCAGGTTCGAATCCTGCCTCGGGCATGGATGTGTGTGATGTTCTTAGGTTCGTTAGATTTAATTAGTTCTAAGTTCTAGGGGACTGATGACCTCACATGTTAAGTCCCATAGTGCTCAGAGCCATTTGAACCAACTGAACCTGATTGCCTTGATCCATGGTTTCCAGAAAAGCGCGAGTTTGGCTTCACGTTATCGATGTTTTCTAAATCCATGCTGGTTGGCATGGAGGAGGAGGAGGACATTGTGTTCGAGATACCTCGTTTATGACACGACGAAGACTCGCGGTCGGCAGCATCTCCACGTGAAATGGCGTCTTCGTAATAAGTCTCTGTGTGTGCGCGTGCGCGCGCGCGCGCGCGCGCGCGCGCGTGTGTGTGTGTGTGTGTGTGTGAGGCTCTCGCAGACGCGCCTTGGAAGAATCCGATTATTTTGGAAAACATACCAAAAATTCGGACGCAGAGCATGAAATCTGAAAGCCACTAGTATTTACATGAACTGTTTAACCAAATCTGCATGACTACTTAGTTAGTAAAAATATTCAGAAGTTAACACGTCCTCGTTAGAATCTCTTGAAAAAGACTGCTCAGCGAGGGGGAGGGGGAGATTGCAAAGAGGAGGAGGAGAGCAAGTATGATTAGCGTTTGCAAATCGGAGTGTCATGTCAGAAGTTTGAAATTTTCAGGAAAACTGGAGTACCTGAAAAGAGAGATGAGCAACTTATCTGTGGGTTTATTGGAGATTACTGAAATGAAACGAAGAGAGGTCAAAAATTTATGGTCATATGGGTCATACGAGTATAGCTATAGGGTAATAATAACTGCTTCAACGATTGATGTAACAGATGTTCACATCATTGTGAATATGGAGATAGGTACCAATGTGACTTTCTATGAGGAAAAAAAAAATAGAATTGATAAAATTTATCTTGGGTGATAATATTGACAATCCTACATGACTGGAACGTTGTAATAGGTAAGTGGAAGGACTTAAATTTACTCGAGGAGGTTTGCAGGAGGAAAGAAATTCGGGAGGAAAGAGACGATAGGTTTAATTCCTTTTAGCGAAAACCCTCTTCTAAATTCACGAGAAGTATTCTTTCTCAGAGAGAAAGACTAAGAGATATGGTCTTATGTTTCCAACATTTACCCGCGATTAAACAAAGATTTACAATTCACATACCGGTCTACAAGGCGAACACTGGTGCGTATGTAGAACTAGTGCATAACCTAGTATGCCCTAAATTTAAAAGCATAAAGGAATTAAAGTATACAATGAATTTGAATACAGAACATTTACGATTGAACGAGATGAAGAGGAATATTTCCAAAGCAGTTAGTATTAGCCTTAATAAAAGAATCGATGGTAGTTTAGTAGTAACAAATTGTAATGGAGAAAAAAGTAACTAATGAGAAAATAAATGTCTTGGATAAAACGAAACCAAAAGCACCAAAACCACGGATAACTAAGAAATACTCCAGCTTAATGATGAGAGAAGTAAATTTGAGAATGCTGAAAAACAGATACAAAACCAGACGGTAGATGCTGCTCAGGAATGAAATTAACAGGAAGTACCAAAAGACTAAATCATAATCGATGAGAGAGACATGTCGGGAAATTTACAAAATGGTAATCGCTCGAGAAGCCAACGTGGTGTACAGGAAAAATAAAAGTAGTATCGGAGAAGTATAAACTTAAAGATGTTAAATGCAGAATAAAAGCAGATGGAAGCCACGAGTATACTGAACTGCTGTAAGACAAAGAATAAGTGTCCCGACGCGTAACAGAATAAGACGAATTGATGAAGAAGAAATAGGTGCTCCAGTAATGAAATCAGAGTTTACGACACCAATGAAAGGTGACCTCCGAGAAGGAAGAAGTGAAAGTAGAGAGGGGCCTAGCATTTCGTCAACGACGACGTCATTAGCGACGGAGCGGGTTAGGTAATCGGCCATGTTCTTTCAAAGGAACCATCCTACCATTTGCCTCGAGTAACTCAGGGAGTCGATCCAGCCTAATGCCAATCGAGTGTGCTAACCACTGTGCTCCTCCCTTTATCAGTTAGGAGGAGCTTCAGAGATACTGAAATCCCTGAGAGCTAGAGGAACGGGAAGGTTATTTGAACCAATTTCTAAAAGAGGTGAAACTAGCGACCCACCCCGGGCTTCGAAAGGGTAGCACTAAGTATTTACGTTTTTTTTTTTTTGTTTTTCCTTTATTATATTTCAATTCCCCATCGGGGCGGGCTGACAGCTCTTCAGCCGAAAGACATAGAACAGACAATAGAACACATTTAGAAATAACAAAGGAGAAAACATGGTGAACATAGGTATAGAAAAGGAGGAACATCATGGAAGACAATAGACAAAAAAGGGACGACCGTAAAATCGCGATAAAAACCGTAAAAAAGGAGCGCACACAATAAACCACACACTGGGACAATTAAAAGAACACAAGGCGCAGTATGACCGGAGCATAAAAGTATCGACGGATGGCGTAGCACATAACAAACACTAACAATGACACTAAGTACAAGGGAAGTATTTACGGCTGCACGACTTGTTTATATTATGTATTGATGTACGCAAACATTTCTCGTGAACCTGTCTATCTGTTAGTGAAAACTGTATCAAAATCCCTACAGTAGTTCAAAATTAACCTTCAGATACAAACAGAAAAACGTGGCAGGGGGCTTTATAATATTTCTAGATTCTTGTCAATCTTCGCTACTCTCTGGATTTGAAGTGGTTGTTACTTTAGTGGATTTCTTGCCAGCCTCTTCTGCAACTGACCAGCTAGTAGCTTCCATTATTGCCACGAGATGTCACTTCGAACGCCAATTAAATATGTGATAGTTAATATACGTATATCACACACTCATCCTTATTTAGCGTTAATAAATTATATACTCAAACCTTCATTGCGCAGAATGTGAGTTGAGAACAAACAAAACAAAGACAAAGCCGATGTTAAGTAGCAGGAAGGAGGACAACTACTCACTTGACGTTAAAACTGCGGATGACAAAATGGTAGAAGAAAATCTGATAAACAGTAAAATTAAACTGATGGGCGAATCAAGTAGGATAGCACTAGCAGCTCAATGTAAGTTTTCGTTAGTAAAAGATGTGGTGTAACATATTGATAGGGATTTGAGAAATAAGGTCCTGAAAGTGTACATGTAGAGCACAGTAGTAAAGCGAAGCGCGGACCATTGGAAACCCAAAGGAGAGAAGGAAGATTAGGGTTTAACGTCACGTCGACGACAAGTCACTACTGACAGAGTACAAGCTAGGGTTAGAGAACGATAGGGAAGGAAACTAGCCGTGCCTTTCAGAAACAAGTCATCCCGACATTTACCTTAAGGCTTAAGCGTTGCAGGTGAAAAACAGCAAACCTAAATCTGGACGTAGGATGGCTATCCCCAACACAAATTCTGCGTCTTATCACTGCGCCACCTGGTTCGATGGAAAATCGAAAGAAGAATCAACTGGAATTACTTCAAATGTCGTGTTGTCAAAAAATAAAAATTAAATGGACAGACAAGTTACGGAATGAAGACTTATTGAAACCCACAGACGATCGCAGTAGTCTTTAGAAAACCCATACTAGGATGGAGGACCGGTTAGTGGGATACCCGATACTGTATCTCGGATGACTGAACCTGGAAAGAATTTGTAGGGCAGACAAAGTGTGGGACATGCGAGAAAACGCTAGGAGTAGTAGGTGGGTAACTACGAAAATAAAAGCGCAAGACAAGAAGAGACCGAAGGAAAATTAAACCAGTGTCTGCCATCTATGTGACGTCATGAGAGGCATATGTACGGCGCAAGTACAGAAAGAAATGCGCCAACCGTCATAAATATATTTCCTGGGAGACTGTATCACAATGGCAGTTTACACAGGAGTTTCATGTTGTTAGATGCCCGGTTGGCGATAATATTGTGGAAAAGATGGAGCTTCACGAAATCCAAATGATTTGGTATGCCTAAGAAATTAATCAGTAGGATGCATCGATCTCTAACCACAGTATTCGAAACAGTCGTGATATATCCCTGTCAGCTTCTACGGAGGAGCTCCACTATGGCTCACGTCAGTGACAGAAGAACTCGTGGAGAAACAGATCCGTATTTACGGTCGCACTGCTCCTGAGAAGCCATAGATCACGAGGAAAAGAAGTGGTATGCCACTTAGTGAAATACAAATAACGTCGTTGTTCATCTGCAGATCAATGAAAACATACATTGTGAAATGATGATTCACTATTTGGAAATCAGGCAGGTGTTTTCACTAACGCCCTTCATCAGTTCATGAATCACATAATAATAGTTTTAAATGACAAGCTTTTTGCCACCTTTGTGGGGGATTTAGATTGTCACTAACAACATTCAGTAGGACTGTGTCTGTATTTTACAGGGTCTGTATAATTCAATGCAATGTTCCTTCGGACATGAATGAAGACATGCATGCATGCATCCTTGTCCAAAGGAACAGACACTGCTGACGACTGAAAGCCGAATTAAATTACGAAACGCATTCGGAATACGATTTTACACCAGCTATACGATTTATTACTAACATATAAAAATTTGTGCCGAATTGGGACGCGAACCCGTATCTACCGCTTTACGCGAGCGATCGCCTTAACCAATTTGGCTATCCATGCACGACTAACGGCCAGACCCAAGCTTCCGTGTGTCCTAGTGTCTATGTCCTATTGTGCTCGCACGCAAATCGTAAGGTCCTCGCAGAGGGAGAGACTGTTTTGCTCGTCAGATTGACTTTTTTTGGCGTGGAATACAGTAGGTCAGTATCTGTATTTTACGGTTTCTGTATAATTCGATGCAATGTTCCTTCGGATATGCATGCATGCATATCTTCATAAACACGCCGACTGACAATTATGACTTGGTATTATATACACATGACATTTTATATCGCCAAGTGCACCCTATGGTAACAGATGTTGACGCAAGGACATCAGCTTCAAAGATGGCGTAGTCGAATTCACGCTGCTTGCTCTGGGGAGAGGTGATTTGAAGAATCTCAGCATTAACTACATAACATCACTGGATGCCTCAGTTTCTGGACTCTAATGAAGTGCTACAGAAGAATGCTGAAGATTAGATGGATAGGTCACATAACTAATGAGGAGATGTTGAATAGGATTGGGGAGAAGAGAAGTTTGTGGCACAACTTGACTAGAAGAAGGGATCGGTTGGTAGGACATGTTCTGAGGCATCAAGGGATCACCAGTTTAGTATTGGAGGGCAGCGTGGAGGGTAAAAATCGTAGAGGGAGACCAAGAGATGAACACACTAAGCAGATTCAGAAGGATGTAGGTTGCAGTAGGTACTGGGAGATGAAGAAGGTTGCACAGGATAGAGTAGCATGGAGAGCTGCATCAAACCAGTCTCAGGACTGAAGACCACAACAACAACAACAACAACAACAACAACAATGAAGTCGATAATCTGTAATCGAATTTTGAGCAGATAATGCGCGACATATCACCTTCTCTGCTGTCGCTGTAAGAATTAAGTGACACATTTGGTTAACCTCCATTTTTCCCTGAAAGTGGACGTCGTGGATTGGAATACCGCCACCTGCATTGGTCTTAGTTTTAAATACGCCCCTATAATGTATTAGTTTGTGTGTCCATGTAGAGATAAGATCAAAAATTATAGAAATGAGAGTGTATTACATATCGATACACCAGTATCACTGGGTCAATGGTCCGGTTCATTTATTCGTACTAAATCACTGTACATAATATGTGTAATACAAACTCCGATGGAATACGAGGCTGAAAATGGGCGCTAGTGTACCAATAATAATAAACAGAGCTACTTGAACAGAAAAGTTCAATCAGTCAACTCAATCAAATACGTGGGTATAACAATTTGTGTCGATATGAAATGGAAGAATCACACAGGCTCATTGGTAGGTTAAGCATGTAGTAGATGTTTGTCCAATAGTAGGATACTGGGGTAATTCACAACGGAGACTGTTTACAAAATTCATTTGCACCCCACCTTAGATTATTGAAATGGCTCTGAGCACTATGGGACTCAACATGTAAGGTCATCAGTCGCCTAGAACTTATAACGACTTAAACCGAACTAACCTAAGGACATCACACACATCCATGCCCGAGGCAGGATTCGAACCTGTGACCGTAGCGGTCGCGCGGTTCAAGACTGTAGCTCCTAGAACCGCTCAGCCACACTGGCGGGCTAGAATATCGATCATGTGTGTTGGACCCATACCAAATAGGACTAACATTAGATAAAGAACTTACACAAAGAAAGGAAAGAAGACTTGCCAAAAGTATGTTTGATTCACAGCAGAGCGCCACGGAAATTCCGAAAAAACTGAACTTGCAGGCGTTTGTAAACAGTCCAGTCACGTTAATGTGACCACCGTCTACATTCGACGTCAACGTGCAACAACCGCTCACAAACGACAGATGGTGACACTAGCAGGTATATAAAACATGTCGAGGGTTGCTGAAAACAGTGCAGTCGGCGTTGTAATGCGGAAACGGAGCGATTTAACTGATGTAAAAATGGCACGATCATTGGATTTTGGACCAAGGGTGGAAGCATTTCCGAAACGGCTATGTTTGCAAACAGTTTGCGTGCGGCCGGGGTCAAAGTATACCGTTCATGGCAAAATGGCGCGATCCAAAACCGTCGCTGAGGCAATTGCTGTGCACCACAGATCGTAGATGACAGGGTGACCGACGGCTGAGGACATATGTACAGGCGGACAGATATGCAACTGTTTAACAACTGACCGCCCAAATGAACCATAGGGCTACCAACAGTGTCTCCTCAACGACCGTTCAGCGAACGTTGCTGCGTTTGGGCCTCTGTAGCAGGCGCCTGGTCCAAGCACCTATGCTGACAGGTATTCATTGGCGACCAAGGCTGGAATTTGCACGCCAATACCACAACTGGACGTCCACTGTGTAGCGACAGGTGCCCCATTCAGATCACTCACGTCTCATGCTCCATCGGACTGATGGCCGTTGGGGTGTCGGTGTCAAATGCCTGAAAGCAAGCACCCTGCCTGCGTTAAGGTTCAAATGGCTCTGAGCACCATGGGACTTAACATCTGAGGTCATCAGTCCCCTAGAACTTAGAACTACCAACCTAACTAAACGAAGGACATCATACATATCCATGCCCGAGGAAGGATTCGAATCTGCGACCGTAGCGGTCGCGCGGTTCCAGACTGAAGCGTCTAGAACCGCTCGGCCACACCGGCCGGCGTGCGTTAAGGTCTGGGGAATGTTTTCGTAGCATTCCCTGGGTGATCCAGTCATTCCGCAGGGTCACGAAGATAAATTAGACTGATTACATCGCGCACAGACAGTTAAGCAGTCATTATTTCCGCGCTCCGTAGGCTAATGGAACAGGAAGAAACCATAATATCTGGTACAATGGTTAGTATACAATTCACAGTGGTTTGCGGAGTATGTACGAGGGCTATTCCGAAAGTAAGGTCCGATCGGTCACGAAATGGAAACGACTATGAAAATCCGATAAAGCTTTGCACAGATGTGTTGGGTAGTGTCTCTAGTATAACCCCAGTTAGCATCACGTCGCTCTTCTCATTTCTGAGCTCGCAGTGAGTGCGTAAAGATGTCTAGAAAATAGTGTCTGCCGCCAAGTACGGGGGCCTGGTGAGAAATTTCCCCTGAAGCTATGCAGCTAACATTACATAACTGTCGTGCTGTTTCGTCTTCAAGACAATTCTCAGCCGCATTCTGCAGGGGCAATGAAGATGCTCCTGCATCGTTTTCAAATGGAAATGTGAGAGTACCCACAATACAGCCCGTAATTGTCTCCCTCTGAGTTTCAGCTCTGGTCACATGAACCGCTGGTTATGAAGACAACATTTCGGCACAAGACAACGAGCCGTAGGCCAGCGTAGAGAATTGGCGGAGAGCACTGGCGGCTGCCTTCTATAGCGAGGGTATGGGAAAGTTGGTACAACGCTACGATACACGTCTAAGTCGGGTCGGCGACTATGGAGATAAGTAGCTGCAAGGTGTATCTAACTGTTGCAAATAAAACATTTTTGATTTTTACCGTGGTTTCCATTTCGCGACCTATCGGACCTTACTTTCGGAATAGCCCTCGTATATAAATGTAAAACGTAGCCGAATGACAAATTAAGAATATATATATAATATTGTACATTGTGTGGTGAATAATACAATGCTCATACGAAAGTATTTTAAAGAGGTGGATAGCAACTTCGAGATAAGTTAAAGGTGGTACTAAATAGAATTAACCTTGTACATTAATGCTATTTTAGTTCACTGATAACCATCTCTTTAGAAAGTAAAGAACGCAGTTTTTGGTTTAATGTCTAGTCAATGTTAACGTAATCAGAAACGAAGTTATAACTAAGTTAGATAACACTGAGTACGGAAATCTGCTGCGGCCATAGTGAACGAACTAACCCCACATTTTCTTCAAGCGATTTTGGGGAAATCAGAAAAATCTCAGTCAGGGGCGTAGGACGGTGGCTTGAATCCTGGTTCTACTGGATGCGAGTCCAACTCGTTCGGTATACATTTTGGAAGACAACTCACGAGTCTTACAAAAGGGAATGGAAGAGTATCAGTTTTTTTACTACAACAGCAGTCCATCGGTACAAACGAATAGTTGACAAAGCTCTAGAACAGGCGTTCCCTGAGTTCAGTTTTTAACGAAGTAGGGAAGGTAGGGAGCGGGGCGAAGGGTTGCTGTATGTTGAACGACGACTGCCGCATGGTTCAAATGGCTCTGAGCACTATGCGACTTAACTTCTGAGGTCATCAGTCGCCTAGAACTTAGAACTAATTGAACCTAACTAACCTAAGGACATCACACACATCCATGCCCGAGGCAGGATTCGAACCTGCGACCGTAGCGGTCGCTCGGTTCCAGACTGTAGCGTCTAGAACCGCACGGCCACTCCGGCCGGCACTGCCGCATGGTTGGGGAACTGTGCGGAAGAAATAATTTTAGCCATCTTGTTCAGTGCTGGAAAAACTCATACGTGCGTCGTGCTTATCAACTACTGTGTAGGGCATAAATATGACATACACAAGTAATAGGGATTCGTGGAAGCACTTTCTACACAGTCGTTCATGTTCACATGTGGTGCATATTTCGTCCATAAGGGTCGGCATTATGAGGCCTGCGACTGTTGATCAATACAAACAAAACAGTTTCTGCGTCAGTTACGTGTTTCTTTTGCCACTACATGTATCGTGGGTTCACCTGAAGAAGGTGGTGTGTACCATAGAAACGTATAGTGACAAAATAAACAAGTGACTGACGCAGAAACTGTTTTATTTGTATTCACAGCTGGCAGTTATTAGTAGCAAATAATACGAAATTAACTTAAGCTGGTTTTGATACAAATATTCAGTGAGTAAGAAAGGAACCACATTTAAAATATTTATTAAACTTGTGCATAAAATAATAATATAAACCAGTTGTGCAAGAAAGTAATAAACTGAATATAGAGTGTGTAGTAAATTAGGATCCAAAAAGGAAGGAAATTCAGAATCAGCTCAGACTTTGACGGTAGATCAAACTTCAAAATCTGTTCCAAACGCAAGCTCTCTTCGTACCATCATTCCATGTAACGCAACGCCCAACAAAGCGACAACAACAACAATAAATGTCCACTGCGTAATGACTATCATTGCGTCACACATTGGTACACAGTGTAATTTGGCAGCAGTTGCAAACAGACACGAAAACTTTCCAATAACCACCGACAAGACCCGATCAAAACATCGCCAGCGTCAAAACAAGTTGAATAATTCCCGTCCAAGGCAGCGACGACTAATGAAGTGAGGGGTGGGAAGACGGCAGTCCGACCTTCCTGTGTCCTTCATACAGATCGAAACAAACGTTCTGCGGTAAATTCACTTTCTTTAGCAATGTGCAGACGCTACTTTTATAAATCAGTTTTCTCACTGTCATTTTACTTTAAAATTAGAGTAATGTAAGAGATTAATTTTACTTCCATCAGTACGTGGTTTGTTTCCTTGTCCGCGTACCACCTGAAATGTCCTTGTGTACCACCAGCGGTACGTGTGCAAAAGTCTGGCAACCCCTGGTCTAGAAAGGTATATATAGCGGAATAATTAAAGATGACAGAGATCCAGATTGGTATACAGATTACATCAGGAAGCTTCTTAAGAAACAACTGTTGCTGTATAATAGGTGCAGAACAAAGCAAATAACCGCAGAAAGGTAGGTGTTACTTGAAACGCTGTCGAAAATGTGTGAAGCCTTCAATAATCACTTAGCAAAATATCACAAAACCGGTCTGAGACCACAAGAAATTTTGGTCCTACGTTATGGTTGTCAGTGACACAAAGACAAAAGTCTTCATTCTAGCTGATGAGACGCACCCCGAAATAGGGAACAGCAAAATAAACGAGGAAATGATGAATTTCGTCTTCAAATGTTCCTTCATAAAGGAACTTCAAGAAAACTTGACAACAGTCAATAACTGTACCACTGTCAGCACGAGCGCCGTAACAATCAATACTACTAATACTGAAAGGCAGTTCAATCGTCTAAATGCAGTAAGATCTCAGGCCACGATGGAATCCACGACAAGTTCCACACATAATTTGCGAGTGGATTAGTGCCGCTCAAGGTGCCGACTGCCCGCAGATTCCTCGAGCAGAGGGAAGGAAGAAGGAAGATTACAAGTCGACATTGAGGTCATTAGAGACGGAGCGCAAGCTCGTTTTAAGGAAAGATGGGAAATTAAATCGACTGTGTTCTGTCAAGGGAACCACCCTGACATTTGCCTTAACTGATTCAGGAAAATCACGAAAACTTAAACTAGGATGGCCGAACGGGGATATGAACCGTAATTCTCCCGAATGCGAGTCCAGTGTACTAACAACTGCGCTACTTCGCTCGGCCCCTTGAGCAGAAATATGTTCATGGCGATTAAAAATGAGCATAGGTGATACACATTCATAAAAAATTAAAACATATCCACTGAACTACTATCCTATATCACTGAAATCGAGTTTTAGCAGAATATCTTGTTGCTGTAGTCTTCAGATCAAAAACTAGTTTGTTGCAGTTCTTTCGCTCCTCTTTGTTTTACAGATTTGTTCAGCTAAGCACAACTACAGCAGCCTACATCTGCTACAACGTGCTCGCCGTAATTTACCCTTGGTATCTGTCTACAAATTTTTCCTCTTTACTGTTTCTTGATATCTCAGGATGTGACATACTAAAATATCCATTCTTTTAATCAAGTTTCGACACAAATTTCTTTACTCCCCGATTTGATTCAGTATCCCTTCATAAGTTACCCGATCTACTTATCTAAATTTCAGAATTCTTCCTGTAGCATCACATATCAAAAGTTATTCTCTTATTGTCTGAATTTACTATCGATGTATCATTTCCTTGCACGGCTACAATCCAGACAAATGATTTCAAGAAATACTTCCTAACACACAAATTTGTATTAATGTGACCATATTTATCCTCGTCAAAAAAATTTTCTTGTTATTAGGAGGCTGCATGTTATATCCTCTTCCCTTCTGACATCGTTAATCATTTTAGCGCCCAAACAGCTAAACTCATCTACTTCTCTTAGTGTCTCATTTCCTCTTCTAATTTCCCGAACCTCATCCGATTTAATTCGACTACAATCCATCACTTAATGTACTTTAGTTGATGTATATTTCGGAAACTCTTTTTAAGATGCTATACATTTAGTTCACCTGATCTTCTAAGCCCTTTGCCGTCTCCGACAGAAATACAATTTCATCGACAAACCATAATATGAGGGCGGTTCAGAAAGTAACCTCCGATTGGTCACAGTGCGGGTTGTGGGGGGAGCAGCGACGCCATCTGTGCGTTCACGCACTCAACAGGTCAGTCGGCATCAAGCCGTGGTCGAGTGAACGTCGTACCTGCGCTAGTTTAGTTTTTGTGGCAGTTTGAAATGTGTGCTGCAATAGAAAACCCCGCCAAATGTGAAGTGCGTGCTGTCATAAGGTTTTTTACAGCCAAAGGATATTCTGCAGCAGCTATTCATCGTGAGCTTTGTGCCGTGTACGGACCAAGAGTTATGAGTGAAGGAGTTGTCCGTGAATGGGTACGTTTATATAAAAGTGGACGAGAAAACGTTCATGATGAAGAGAGGAGTGGTAGACCATCATTGGTGACTGACGAACTCGTTCAGACAGTTGATGCAAAAGTTCGTGAAAATCGACGTTTCTCAATGTCGGAGTTGTCTACTGGTTTTCCACAGATTTCTAAGACTCTCTTGTACGAGATAGTGACAGCAAGATTGGGTTACCGTAAGTTCTGTGCATGATGGGTGCCCAAAATTCTTACCGATCACCACAAAACTCAAAGAATGGCCTCTGCATTAGACTTTCTGTCACGTTATGAGGACGAAGGAGAACCATTGTTAAACAGAATCGTGACCGGTGACGAAACCTGGATTAAGTACGTGAACCCTGAGACAAAAGAACAATCAAAGATGTGGGCACATTCAAATTCGCCTACCAAACCAAGAAAAGCCTCGCAAGATTTTTCTGCCAGAAAACTGATGGCTACGGTGTTTTGGGATGCCAAAGGGGTGTTGTTGGTTGAATTCATGGAACGTGGTACGACCATTAATCAAGATGTGTACTGTGAAACAATAAAAAAGTTACGACGGGCTATACAGAACAAACGCCGTGGTATGCTGACTTCCGGTATCGTTTTTTTGCACGATAACGCCCGTCCTCACTCTGCTCGCAGAACAACGGCCCTACTTGAGTCCTTCAAGTGGGACGTTAACAACCATCCACCTTACAGTCCAGACCTGGCGCCAAGTGATTATCACCTCTTCATGCATTTGAAGAAATGGCTCGGGTCACAGCGGTTTGATGACGACGAAGAGCTCAAAGATGCGGTCACAGGCTGGCTCCAGGCACAAGCGGGTGATTTTTATGCAGAAGGAATTTCAAAGCTTGTGAAGAGATACCATAAGTGCCTCAATCGCTATGGAGACTATGTAGAAAAATAATGCAAAGATGTAGTTGTAAGATGTATATATTAAAATATTTTTATTTAACTTGGTGTATTTTTTTAAATCAACCGGAGGTTACTTTCTGAACGGCCCTCGTATTTTAGTTTCTTCTCCCATTACTTTAATTCGTTTTTCACCACTTGCTCAATGTACAGATTGAGTAATTTGTGAGATGGGATACACACCGGTCACCCTTTCATGGCTTTCGATTTTCCGAGCTTCAGCCCGGTTTTTGTACAAGTAATAGATAACCTTTCGTTTCCTATATTTTATACCTGGTAACTGCAAAATAGAATATTTTATAGTCAACATCGTCAACCGGTTTTTCTAAATCTATAAATGCTATGAACCCGGTTTGTCATTCTTTAGTGTGCCTACTAAGATAATTTGTAGAGCCAGCATTGCCTTGTGTGTTAGTACATTTTTCCGGAACCCATATTTATCTTCTCCCAGGTAACTTTCTACTAGTGGTTCCTGTGCTTTGTATGTAATCGGTGTTTGTGCCTGAAAACTGGCTTATTGATGTGATTATTCTTCTTGAAATCTGGCGGTATTTCATCTGTCTCATATATCCTGCACTCCAAGTGTACAGTTTTCTCGTGGCTTATTCTCTCAACCATCTTAATATTCTGAACATATGTCATCTATTCCACGTTACTTTTCGACTTACATCTTTCAGGATTCACTTAAACTCTTCTCGCAGTATCGCATCCCCCCCATCGCGTTTTCCTTGACTTCCTTTTCCGTCTCCGTAGTACCGTCCTCGAGTTTTATTTCTTTATATAGATGTGGTATATATAACTTGCAAGTTTCAGTCATTCCTTCTTTGTTTTGAACTGGTTTTCCATCTGAGCGGTTGATGTTGATAAATCTGGTCTTCCTTTCTCTAAAGATTTCTTTCATTTTTGTATAAGCAGCTTATACCCTTCCTATAGTCATCCATGCTTCACAGTCTTCGCATTTCTCTTCTAGCCATACTACTTGGCCACTTTGCACTTCCTGTGACTTTTTTTAGCTATCTCTATTCCTTTTTACCTGTTTAATTTTCTATATTTTCTTCTTTTTTCAGTCAAAATTAGTATCTCCTGTGTAATTCATGAATTTCTACTTTGTTTCTTTTGTCTAGTTTTCTCTCTGCTTCATCTCTTAAAGATACCCATTGGTCTTCCTATCTATTTCAGTCACCAATATAAGATCAGTCGTTGTCTAATGCTCCCTTTGAAACACTCAAAAATCTCTGCTTATGTCAACTCACCCGGTACCATTTTCTTAATTTTCTATCTTCCTTCAATTTCTTCAGCTATATTGGCATTGCATAGCCAATAAATTATGACCAAAATGAGCATCTGCCCTGGAAACAATTTGCAGTTAAAATTAGATTTATAAGTCTTTTTCGTACAGTTACATAACACATCCCAAACCATCCGGTATTTCCGCATCACTTCTACATATAGAACCTTCTTTCAGAAACTTTTAACCAGGTTTTTTAAATGACTAAATTGTGCTTTTGGCACAATTATACCACGTAGCTTCCCCTTTTATTTCTTTCACCAAGTCCATATTTTCCTACGATGTTTCTTTCTCTTCCTTTTGGCTACTTTGAATTCCAGACCCAAATTAGAACCAAATTTTCGTTGCTTTTATTTGACTAAATAATTTATTTTCTTTTTTTCAGTCGCTTCATCATTCTAGACCAATCATTCTACACATATTATAGTGGCTCATGTCTTTGTCTATATGCTGTTCACAATAGGTCACCAGTATTGCTATTTTATCGTTTATAATTAGACATAATTCTGCATTATTCCTATTTGATTGTGTGTTGATAATACTGTACTCACTAATGCAGAACTCTTGAGCTTATTCATTTCTTTTTTCAGTTTCTCTGACCTGCTTAAATGATTAAGGGCTCTAACATTCCACTTTCCGATAAGCAGAAACATTTTTTGTTCTTTCGGATGACAGCATAATCCAGAGTAGTCTCCCGGAGATCCAGCGTAGTACTATTTTACTTCAGGAATGACTCTAAGACAGAAAAACGACGCACCACGAAGGAAAAATGCGGCTAGGAAAAGGCACACAATTCTGGCAGACACTACACTACACGAAAAAGTTTGTCCTCTACAGGAACGGCGCCATGAGTATAAAAACACTTAGAAGAACATAAGGACTACGAATAGTAACATTCGCCCGCGCAACGTAAACAACTTACGACATCGCTGAGAGCACCAGAAAGTGCTCGCTACGAGAGCTCGCCTCAAACTAGTGCGTCATAATCGATTCACAAACACGAGACGCTGAGAGACAAACTACGAGCGATGCGAAGCGCACAAGGACTCAACCAGACACTAAAGCGGAAACAAGGAAGCTCTCGCGGCGCTGCGATAAAGATGAAACAAACAGAACCTACTCGACCGGTGCGCGAAGCGGGAATGACCTATGGAAGCCGACTGTCTGGCCACTGGAGAGGTGCTAATATCCTGCTTTACTAACTTAGAACTTGGTCCCTGTAATGTCGTTTCATTTACCTGCAAAATAGCCAAAAGAATTGGGGAAGGAAGAAAGTTTATAGTTTAGTACCTCGTCGTCGTTAAGGTCATTATAGACGTAATATAAAGTCATTTTCGATAAAGGGTGGGGAAGTAATTCGGCTGTGGCCTTATTTAAAGAAGCTTCGCTCCATCTCCCTCAAGTCATTTAAGAAAGCCACAACCTGGCGCCTCCCAAATACCTGCTTAGTGCCTTAATCAATGCACCGCCTCGTTATGCAGAATTAGGAAAGACAAGTTGACTTCTGTGGCAGCTAAGAATATTAAGTTTTCCTATTCGAATGTCTATTTAATAAGATTTCACGATACATTGTATTATTTCATGACCTGTGTCATTGTCTGTTCTTATTGATATGGAAATGAGCGTTTGGCGTCATTGGCCGGGAGTCCGCTTGCGGGGCAGGTCCGGCCGCCTTAGTGCAGGTCTTATTACATTCGACGCCACATTGGGCGACCTGAGCGCCGGATGGGGATGAAGTGATGATGAAGACAGCACAACACCCAGTCCCTGAGCGGAAAAAAAATCCCCGACCCAGCCGGGAATGGAACCCGGGCCCGTAGGACGGCAACCCGTCACGCTGAACATATTTTTTTTTGTTCGATATAGTTCGTTGCGTTTGGTCTAGGCGGACGTCACAAGACATCCGTTCAAGTTGATCGTTGATTCCTTGACTCAGTTTTTTTTATTACAGAGAGCACGCAGCTTTCTGACCGAACACGCTGAGCTACCGTGCCGGCGTCACTCAGCTATCAAAATGGTTCAAATGGCTCTGAGCACTATGGGACTCAACTGCTGTGGTTATCAGTCCCCTAGAACTTAGAACTACTTAAACCTAACTAACCTAAGGACATCACACACATCCATGCCCGAGGCAGGATTCGAACCTGCGACCGTAGCAGTCCCACGGTTCCGGACTGCGCGCCTAGAACCACGAGACCACCGCGGCCGGCCACTCAGCTATCGAGGCGGACTTCTTGTTTATATGAACAGAATAGAAATGTCGTAAGTCGACAACGTTTCGTCTAAAATACCCTGTAAGAAAAAAAAAGGAAAGGAAACGTCACACCACGAAGGAATTATCCGAATGGGACGGAAATCGGCAGAGATAACGAACATGTACTAAAATGTAGACTTTCACGACTGGAAATATCATGTCCATTATAATTATCCGGGCTGTTATGCTGTGGTCGGTTGATGAATTCCGTGTCAATTCCCAATGTTTCGTCTCCGACTGCGGGAGACATCTTCAATGGGTCCGTAGCTCAATGGAAGGTCCAACACACCCCTCTTCAGTCAGTAGCGAGCCAGTGGGTGTGTTGGACCTTCCATCGAGCTACGGACCCCCTTGAAGATGTCTCCCGCAGTCGGAGACGAAACGTTGGGAATTGACACAGAATTCATCAAGTGACTGCGGCATAACAACCCGGATAATTATAATGGACATAACGAACATGTACAGACAAATAAATGATTAAAATTTCAGGCAAATTGGATAATTTATTCAAGAGATAGAGCTTTAAAAATTGAGCAACTCAATAACGCGCTGGTCCATCTTTGGCCCTCATGCAAGCAGTTATTGGGCTTGGCATTGATTGACAGTGTTGTCCTCCTGAAGCATATCATGCCAAACACTGTCCAACTGTCGCATTAGATCGTCAAAATCCAGAGCTGGTTGTGGGACCATGTCCATAATGCTCCAAACGTTCCCAGCTGAAGAGAGATCCGGCGACCTTGCTGGCCAACGTAGTACTTGACAAGGACGACAAGCAGTAGAAATTCTTGCCGTGTGTGAGCGGACATTACCTTGCTGAAGTGTAAGCCCAGAATGGCTTGCTATGAAGGGCAACAAATCTGGGCGCAGAATATCGTCGACGCGCCGCTGTGCTGTACGAGTTCCGCACACACGACAAAAGGGACTCTGCTATGAAAAGAAGCGGCGCCACAGACCATCACTCATGACTGCTGGGCAGTATAGCGGGAGACAGTCAGGTTGGCATCCCACTGCTGCTCACAAGCATCCCCAGACATGTCTTCGGCCTAGTATCTCATTGACTGGAGTAAAATTGCCTTCAGTGATGAGTTCTGCTTCGAATTGAGCCCCGATTACCAGCGAAGACATGTCTGCAGACGGCCCGGACGGTGGTGGGATACCATCCTGAGTCTCGCTCTCCATATGACCCGACAACCAGCAGTGATGGTCTGGCATGCCATTTCTTTTCATAGCAGGACAACTTTGGTTGTCATCTATGGCACCCTTACAGCACTGCGGTACGTCAGCGATTTTCTACGCCCAGTTTTGTTGCTCTCCGTGGAAAGCCATCCTGGACTTACATTTCAGTAAGATAATGTCTGCCCGCACACGGCGGGAGTATCTATTGCGTCTCCGTGTTTGCCGAACCCTACCTTGGCCAGCAATATCGCCGGATCTCTCCTCAATTGACAACGTTTGGAACATTATGGGCAGGGCTCTCCATCTAGCTTGGGATTATGTCCACCTAACGCACCAGCTGTACAAATCTGGGAACGATATCCCTCAGGAGGACATACAATAACTTTGTCAATCAATGCCAACCCGAATAACTGCTTTTGTAGCCAAAATAGTTTTATATTTATAATACTTTCTTTCACTTTATTTGTTTGTCAAAATTAATTTAATATTTTTCTTTGATGTAAATTTGTTGTGCTTTATAATATACGTTAGTCACTAAGATACAAACGTAAGTTTTGTATGCCTTCGGTTGTAAGATATAAGCTCTGAAGTTACATATAAAAGAATCATAAGTGAATAGGAATTCAGAAATTATATTAATAGCATAATTTTGATGTCGTATTAGCACACAGATATGAAGAGACCGTAGTCATTTATACGGATGTGAATTGATAAAGTAGCTGACGTTATTATAAACTAGGGAATAAACGAGCTTGATTTAAGGGGAAGAAGAGATACGGCCGAAGCGTCTCCTATTCATACCTGTGGGCGCCCCCTCCCCCGCTCCTGCGCAAACGTCGGCGAACCAGAAAAAACAAATTCACTAAATTCTTGTGGAACCAAAAAAATCCGTTAGTAATAAAGAATTTAATATTTGCAGAATGCCAGCAGAGATGTAATTCATCACACAGGCAGGAGAACATTTCGGTTTCCTCTTGACGTAAACGTAAGGCTACAGCTAGCACGTTTTGCCCCAATCTGGGGACTGATCCACTGCCTTTCCTGTCACATCTGAACAGAATTTGTAGGAGGGCAACGACAAACTGTGACTACGGATAAATGAGCGAACCAGGGCATGTCCTATGAGAATGCCTCCTAGTTGAAGATATAGCTAGATAGCTTATAGAAGTTAAAACTGTTTACGAAATACTTAGAGTAAAAGAGGAATTTCATATTGTAACTGTTGTAGCCGATGCTGTCTGGGAAAAAGCAAGGTGTTGCTGTAGTGAATAGACACTACAGCAATAACGAGAAAGGCCAGCAGTCGAGCGCAGGGAACGAGAACGAAGCCTGAGCTTAGGGAGGAACAGGCAAGCCTGAAAGCTCTGCGTTATTTATGGTCCAGTAAAGAGAAAGGAGAGCTCCCGTGGTCTAGGGATAGCATCTTTGATTCATAATCAAAACGTCTTCGGTCCCGGGTTCGATCCCCGCCACTGCATAAATTTTGATAAATAATCAGCATTGGCGGACAAAGACTTCCGGCATAAGAAGTCAGCCTCATTCTGCCAATGGCCTTGTCAAAGAGGGCGGAGGAGCGGATAGAGGTTCAGGGCACTCTCTTGTCCTAGGGGTGGGAAATTGCCCATAAAGGCGGAAGAATCAGCAATGATCAACGACATGGGGATGCAGAAGGCAATGGAAACCACTGCATTAAAGACACGTAAAGTGTATTCACAGGACATGTGACCTGTAATTGAAGAAGTGTCATGATGATCTCTCCATTGGCAAAAGATTCCGGAATAGTCCCCCATTCGGATCTCCGGGAGACGACTGCCAAGGGGGAGGTTACCATGAGAAAAAGATTGAATAATCAACGAAAGGATACCGTTCTACGAGTCAGGGCGTGGAATGTCAGAAGCTTGAACGTGGTAGGCAAACTAGAAAATCTGAAAAGGGAAATGCAAAGGCTCAATCTAGATATAGTAGGGGTCAGTGAAGTGAAGTGGAAGGAAGACAAGGATTTCTGGTCAGATGAGTATCGGGTAATATCAACAGCAGCAGAAAATGGTATAACAGGTGTAGGATTCGTTATGAATAGGAAGGTAGGGCAAAGGGTATGTTACTGTGAACAGTTCAGTGACCGGGTTGTTCTAATCAGAATCGACAGCAGACCAACACCGACAACGATAGTTCAGGTATACATGCCGACGTCGCAAGCTGAAGATGAACAGATACAGAAAGTGTATGAGGATATTGAAAGGGTAATTCAGTATGTAATGGGGGACGAAAATCTAATAGTCATGGGCGACTGGAATGCAGTTGTAGGGGAAGGAGTAGAAGAAAAGGTTACAGGAGAATATGGGCTTGAGACGAGGAATGAAAGAGGAGAAAGACTAATTGAGTTCTGTAACAAGTTTCAGCTAGTAATAGCGAATACCCTGTTCAAGAATCACAAGAGGAGGAATTATACTTGGAAAAGGCCGGGAGATACGGGAAGATTTCAATTAGATTACATCATGGTCAGGCAGAGATTCCGAAATCAGATACTGGATTGTAAGGCGTACCCAGGAGCAGATATAGACTCAGATCACAATATAGTAGTGATAAAGAGTAGGCTGAAGTTCAAGACATTAGTCTGGAAGAATCAATACGCAAAGAAGTGGGATACGAAAGTACTAAGGAATGACGAGATACGTTTGAAGTTCTCTAACGCTATAGATACAGCAATAAGGAATAGCGCAGTGGGCAGTACAGTTGAAGAGGAATGGACATCTCTAAAAAGGGCCATCACAGAAGTTGGGAAGGAAAATGTAGTGGACTGACAAGGCAGCCAGTCCACAGTGACGGGTAGCCGAAAGGGCACACGTACACACACGCCGACTGGCGCGAAGTCTGGAACAGGATACGTGATGAATGTGATAAAGAAAAGAACGTAGCTACTAGAACACTTCACTTTTATATCGTCCTTTGGTATACAGCATTCTTGATGATACAAGTGAGACTATCTTGAGATACATGCAATGGTACAAATGGCGCCTTGCTAGGTCGTAGCCATTAACTTAGCTGAAGGCTATTCTAACTGTCTCTCGGCAAATGAGAGAAAGGCTTCGATCAGTGTAGTCGCTAGCAATGTCGTCGTACAACTGGGGCGAGTGCTAGTACGTCTCTCGAGACCTGCCTTGTGGTGGCGCTCGGTCTGCGATCCTGACAGTGGCGACACGCGGGTCCGACATGTACTAATGGACCGCGGCCGATTTAAGCTACCACCTAGCAAGTGTGGTGTCTGGCGGTGACACCACAGAAAACATACTTACAAAGAAGGTAGGTGCGAAGAAACCATGGGTAACAGAAGAAATACTTCAGTTGATTGATGAAAGGAGGAAGTACAAACACGTTCCGGGAAAATCGGGAATACAGAAATACAAGTCGCTGAGGAATGAAATAAATAGGAAGTGCAGGGAAGCTAAGACGAAATGGCTGCAGGAAAAATGTGAAGACATCGAAAAAGATATGATTGTCGGAAGGACAGACTGAGCATACAGGAAAGTCAAAACAACCTTTGGTGACATTAAAAGCAACGGTGATAACATTAAGAGTGCAACTGGAATTCCACTGTTAAATGCAGAGGAGAGAGCAGATAGGTGGAAAGAATACATTGAAAGCCTCTATGAGGGTGAAGATTTGTCTGATGTGATAGAAGAAGAAACAGGAGTCGATTTAGAAGAGATAGGGGATCCAGTATTAGAATCGGAATTTAAAAGAGCTTTGGAGGACTTACGGTCAAATAAGGCAGAAGGGATAGATAACATTCCATCAGAATTTCTAAAATCATTGGGGGAAGTGGCAACAAAACGACTATTCACGTTGGTGTGTAGAATATATGAGTCTGGCGACATACCATCTGACTTTCGGAAAAGCATCATCCACACAATTCCGAAGACGGCAAGAGCTGACAAGTGCGAGAATTATCGCACAATCAGCTTAACAGCTCATGCATCGAAGCTGCTTACAAGAATAATATACAGAAGAATGGAAAAGAGAATGCGCTAGGTGACGATCAGTTTGGCTTTAGGAAAAGTAAAGGGACGAGAGAGGCAATTCTGACGTTACGGCTAATAATGGAAGCAAGGCTAAAGAAAAATCAAGACACTTTCATAGGATTTGTCGACCTGGAAAAAGCGTTCGACAATATAAAATGGTGCAAGCTGTTCGAGATTCTGAAAAAAGTAGGGGTAAGCTATAGGGAGAGACGGGTCATATACTGAGGATTAAGAGTGGACGATCAAGAACGAAGTGCTCGTATTAAGAAGGGTGTAAGACAAGGCTGTAGCCTTTCGCCTCTACTCTACGCCTATCGAGGAAGCAATGATGGAAATAAAAGAAAGGTTCAGGAGTGGAATTAAAATACAAGGTGAAAGGATATCAATGATACGATTCGCTGATGACATTGCTATCCTGAGTGAAAGTGAAGAAGAATTAAATGATCTGCTGAACGGAATGAACAGTCTAATGAGTACACAGTATGGTTTGAGAGTAAATCGGAGAAAGACGAAGGTAATGAGAAGTAGTAGAAATGAGAACAGCGAGAAACTTAACATCAGGATTGATGGTCACGAAGTCAATGAAGTTAAGGAATTCTGCTACCTAGGCAGTAAAATAATCAAT
This sequence comes from Schistocerca nitens, assembly GCF_023898315.1. Taxonomy (NCBI): domain Eukaryota; kingdom Metazoa; phylum Arthropoda; class Insecta; order Orthoptera; family Acrididae; genus Schistocerca; species Schistocerca nitens. The sequence goes on from NC_064616.1 coordinate 51,753,748, forward strand.
GACGGACGGAGCAAGGAGGACATCATAAGCAGACTCGCTATGGCAAAAAAAGGCATTTCTGGCCAGGAGAAGTCTACTAATATCAAATACCGGCCTTAATTTGAGGAAGAAATTTCTGAGGATGTACGTCTGGAGTACAGCATTGTATGGTATTGAAACATGGACTGTGGGAAAACCGGAAGAGAAGAGAATCGAAGCATTTGAGATGTGGTGCTATAGACGAATGTTGAAAATTAGGTGGACTGATAAGGTAAGGAATGAGGAGGTTCTACGCAGAATCGGAGAGGAAAGGAATATGTGGAAAACACTGATAAGGAGAAGGGACAGGATGATAGGACATCTGCTAAGACATGAGGGAATGACTTCCATGGTACTAGAGGGAGCTGTAGAGGGCAAAAACTGTAGAGGAAGATAGAGATTGGAATACGTCAAGCAAATAATTGAGGATGTAGGTTGCAAGTGCTACTCTGAGATGAAGAGGTTAGTACAGGAAAGGAATTCGTGGCGGGCCGCGTCAAACCAGTCAGTAGACTCATGACCAAAAAAAAGAAAAAAAAAGAGAGAGAGAAAGGAAGGGGACGTGGGTACCAGGGCACCCGAGTAAAACGAGAAGAATCAGTGGTTCTCACTGAAAGTCAGCAAGATAGTGCTGAACCAAATAGCATGGTCGATCTGGAACAGAAAGTACCGAGACCACAGAGAAACCATGCAATCCAATAATAATAAAGTTTGTGTACTTTTATCAGTCTATAGTGACGAGAAAATGAGTGTTGTGATTCAAAAGCAATCGTACTAGAAGTACATTACTAATATTATTATTATTATTATTATTCCTTATGTACGCTTCGTCAGTAGTAGCTGTTGCAGTAAAATCGAGGTGTTGGTAGAAGTAATAGGGCCTACCCATATTGTAGTATTAGTAGTTGTTGTTCTTGTTATTCAGAAGTACGACTCAAAGTTCCTTAGAACATGAATGTATATCCTAAGTTACAGTAACTGCGGCCACTATAGCTGTTATGAAATACATGAAACGTATTCGTATTTGCGAATATGAATAATCATCAGCTGTACAATGGAATAACGACAATGAAAGTTTGTCGTGGACCTGGACTAGAGCCTGGATTTCCCACTTATACGTTATGTGATCAAAAGTATCCGGACACCTGGCTGAAAATGACTTACAAGTTCGCGGAGCCCTCCGTCGGGAATGCTGGAATTCAGTATGGTGTTGGCCTACCCTTAGCCTTGATGACAGCTTACACTCTCGCAGGCATACGTTCAGTCAGGTGCTGGAAGGTTTCTTGGAGAATGGCAGCCCATTCCTCACAGAGTGCTGCACTGAGGAGAGGTATCGATGTCGGTCGGTGAGGCCTGGCACGAAGTCGGCGTTCCAAAACATCCCAAACGTGTTCTATAGGATTCAGGTCAGGACTCCGTGCAGGCGTCCATTACAGGGATGTTATTGTCGTGTAACCACTCCGCCACGGGCAGTTCATTATGAACAGGTGCTCGATCGTGTTGAAAGATGCAATCGCCATTCCCGAATTGCTCTTCAACAGTGTGAAGCAAGAAGGTGCTTCAAACATCAGTGAAGGCCTGTGCTGTGATAGTGCCACGCAAAACAACGAGGGGTGCAAGCCCCCTCCACGAAAAACACGACCACAGCATAACACCGCCACCTCTGAATTTTACAATTGGCAATACACACGCTGGCAGATGACGTTCACCGGGCATTAGCCATGTGTACCATGATTCGTCACGCCACACAACGTTTTTCCACTGCTAAATCGTCGAATGTTTACGCCTCTTACACCAAGCGAGGCGTCGTTTAGCATTTACCGGCGTGACGTGTGGCTTATGCGCAGCCGCTCGACCATGAACTCCGTTTTCTCAGCTCCCCCCTAACTGTCATAGTACTTACAATGGATCCTGACGCAGTTTGGATTTCCTGTGAGATGGTCTGGATAGATGTCTGCCCATTATACATTACGACCCTCTTCAACTGTCGGTGGTCTCTGCCAGTCAACAGACGAGGTCGGCCTGTACGATTTTGTGCTGTGGGTGTCCCTTCACGTTTTCACTTCACTATCACATCGGAAATAGTGGACCTAGGGATGCTTAGGAGTGCGGAAATCTCGCGTACAGAAATATGACACAAGTGACACCCAATCACCTGACAACGTTCGAAGTCCATGAGTTCTTTGGAGCTCCCTATTCTACTCTCTCACGATGTCTAATGATTACTGAGGTCACTGATATGGAGTACCTGGCAGTAAGTGGCAGCAAAGTGCACCTAATATGAAAAACGTATGTTTTGGTGGGTTTCCGGATAGTTTTGATCACATAGTGTAGCTTCGGGTCAAGTTACCATTTTATTTTTTTCGTTTGTTCCTTATTTTTCGTTCCGTTTGGTCGTAGCGGACGTCCCATGACAGCCGTTGATGTTGGTTGTTGATCGCTTCACTCAGGTATTTTTATTACAGAGCGCAGCCAACTCTCTGACCGAACACGCTGAGCTACCGTGCCATTTCCGTTAGGCTATCCGAGCACTACTGACGACCGGACCCAAACTTCCATATGTCGTCAACCACATGTCTACAATCTGAACTCGTATATTCCTTATGTAGATTCCAATACAGGGGAGTCATTTTAATTGAAAATCACTGGCCCGGTATCGGCGGATAAATACGATATTACAGTGTCTGTGTTCTTCAGACGTTTGATGATAAGGCGACCGCTCTCCATAAGAGGGAAATCCGGGATGTGGTCCCGGTCCGGCACAAATTTTCATTGTCATTATTCCATTACACAGCTGATGGTTGTCCATATTAGCAAATCCGAATACACTTCATGTTAGTCGTTGTGGTTGTAATATCACTAATATTGGAAGGTGACAGAGAAAATACTAAAATTATTTAACACAAACTGAACATAACGGAAAGATACGACTCTTTTTCTGTGTGAGGGTAAATCCTATCGTGGCTAGCCAGGTCGCCGGACCTCTCCCCAACTGGCAACATTTGGAGCATTATGGGCAGGGCCCTCCAACCAGCTCGGGATCTGACGCTCTAAGTAGCCAATTGGACAGAATTTGACACGATATCGCTTAGCAGGATATTCAGCAAATCTGTGCATCAATACCAAACCGAATAATAGCGTGCACGAGGACTAGGGGTCGATCAACTCGTTGCTAACTTGTATAATTTGTGAAGCTCTTTTTCTTTAAGAAATGATCCAGTTTTTATGAGATTGTGATCATTTGATTGTCCGTACATGTACGTCACTCCTCTGTCTTTTTTTGTCTTAGAGTGTAAATGTTCCATGGCTTAGGGTTTCTTTCCATTCTGTTCACTTATAAGAGAGAAGGAAGCACGACTGTTTAGCGCCACCCCGTCTTCTGAAATTAGTTTGATCTTCTTTTCACAGTCTCTACATGAACGATGGGTAGAGGACTGTCGTACACTGTTCTGCAAAACTTAAGAACGAGGTACGTAAATTAACGTAACATAGTATTTACTAGGTGGAAATCAATGAAAATGCGGGAGCGTGTAGTGAGACGTCTTCTAGTCGTGTACAGAAAGTTGGACGATGGGGAATTTCCCGCAACACCAGGGGGCTGACGGAACGGGAAAAGACAGAGGTGTGTGTGTGTGTGTGTGTGTGTGTGTGTGTGTCAGTCACAGAGAAGTTACGATCCACTGTAGTGGTGTGGTTCGTTAGAACATCGCCAGGAGACAAAATCTAGATAACTTCACATGGCGAAGAATCACCGAGAAACTGGAAGAAGGATAAAGTGTTGCGAGTGTAGCCCAGGAATTTGGTATTGCTCACAGCATGTGCATGAGAAGCGTTTCGAATCATTGACACTGCTGTCCGATGGAGACAAGGTGGTCGACCAGGCAAGAAGGGACCGACCTCAAGCAGCAAGTGCAATTGCAATCATATTTAACAGGACAGCATGACATGCAATCTGACGCTCCACACTGGCAGGGCGGCTGCACGGATGCAGTCTGTTTGTCCGACGACCAGTACGCTGCGTCCCATTGACACCTGCGCATCGGCGGCACAGTTTGCGATAGTCCCAGGAGTATAGAGAGAGGACCAGCGAGGTGTGGAGTCGCGTGCTCTTCTCGGATGAGAGTACATTCAGTCTGAATGGACGTAAGCTCCTATGGTGGGGGATTGAAACACGTAATGCACGCATGATCGTTTTTGTGATGCAGGTGTTATGGTATGACGAGACATAATGTGTACTGGCCCCCAAACATTTGAACACAGTACACTCACCGGTCCACGTTAGACACTGTACGCCTTCCCCAAGTGCACCTTTCCATGGGTACATTCGGCCCCGAGTTCATTATTATCGATGTTGATGCACGACTGCATCGAACAGCGCAACTGGAGGAGTTCTTGGAACGAGAAGATATTCGGCGATTGGACTGGGCTGCCCGTTCCCACCCAGCACATGTAGGGTGTGTTGGGCAGACGTATTGCAGCACTAACGACTGTCCAGCAGTTGTCAACCACGCTAGTGGAGGAATGGAACGCCCTACCACAGGAACTCTTTACCATTCTTGTGGCCAGCACGGGAGCACGTTGTAGAGCATTCATTCCCGTCCGCGTGGATCACCCAGCCTATTAGAAATCATCTCCCGCCTTTTGTAATGTCCATGGACCATCACAAATCTTTGTCTCTTTAGTGTAATTATTGCCTTTGGATAAAAGTGTCATTTCTGTTCGTCTCACAGCATACTTCTTACAGTTACCTTCTGTGCTATAATGTAACAGTTTTTTCTATGAACTGTGCTATGTTATCTGGCAGTGCCACATCATGCGAAATTTGCTTTCGTCCTTAAGTTTTGCACACCAGTGGATATTCGTAGACTTCTCAGCTAATGCTAGTGCTTGGAAACTTTTAAATAGGTTTTCTTGGAATTTTCATCTTCTGAATGTGCTGCGGTAGCTGTGTTTGTAGGCAAAACTAATGGATTTCAGGTCCACCTGTTATACAAACGATTGTTTTTTTTGTATTATTTTTTCACACAGCAGTATTACGTTTATAGTTAAAGTGATTTGTTAACTGGCCAACCAAACTTACAGGAACATAATTTAATAGCAGATGACAAGCTACCAACGTACAGTAGTGTGCATTACCCAACAATGTGGAAAAAATTAAGGCAATGACAGCAGACAAAAACAATTTTAAACTTAATTTCGTTAGAGTAGTTATTACTTAAAACAATTTCACATTTTATAGCACTGAATGAAGTGTACCCACTGCCGATGGCTGAAAGATTCTGAACAATGGTGCAAATATTGTGAACATGTTTCGATTTATATAAAACAAACGAGTTGTTTGCATAATAGGCAGACTTTAATTCCAGTAATTTCGTGGGATGGCAGACATTTATCTTCAAGAGCCTTCTAGTTCAATTTCTTTAACATTTCCGTGACGGTTTTCTGTAAATCAAATGAATTTGTGACCACTCGTGCTACTGTCCTCTGCACCCTTTCAGTATTCCTCGTTAATCCTGTTCGGAGAGGACATAAAATTGTTTTGTGTATGACTTCTCCTGTAGACTAACTGCTTTTTCCTAGTATCCTATCAATTAATCGAAGTTTGTAACCATCTCTGCTACGACGTACAAGGTCATGCATAAGTGCGAGGTCCATTCGGAAAGTAAAGTCCGATGTGGTGCGAAATGGAAATATTGGATGAAGCTTTCCACAGATGTGTGGGCAGTGTGTGTAGTACGCCAGGCGGTCGCGTCACGTCGCTCTTCTCAGTCCCGAGTGCACAGCGAGCACGTAAAGATGCCTAGGAAATAGCATCTCCCGCCAAGTATGAGGGCCTGATGAGAGATTTCGCCTGATGCCATGTAGCCCACATAAGATAACTGTCATGTTTTTCCTTCTTCACGACAGTTCTCGTCCGCACTCTGCAGAGGCAATGAAGATGCTCCTGTGGCGCCTTCGATTGGAAGTGTTTGATCATCCACAGTATACCCAGTAATTGGCTTCCCCTGAGTTTCATCCCTGCTCGCATGAGCCGCTGGTTACGAAGACAACATTTTGCCGCAGACAACGTGCTGTACACCAGCGTAGAGAACTGGTGCAAAGCACAGGCGGCTGCCTTCTATGAGAAGGGTATTGTGAAGAATCTGGTCGGAAAGGTGACTATGAAGAGCAGTAGCTGGAAGGAGTAGCTAACTGTTTCAAACAAAACATTTTTGATTTTCACAATGGTTTCATTTCACGATCGATCGGACCTTTCTTTCCGGATAGCCCTCGTACCTCCTGTGTTGAAGAAGACAACTGTGTGAAAACTGCAAGCCATTCAGAAAATAGATACATATCAGGGGCTAGATCATATCTTCAAGTTTTTATCTCACATTACAGGCGCTCAATATGGCCACCGTCTGTGACGTGGCAAAGGTCAATAAGTGCGTGCAGCTCATTCGAGTCGCTGCTGCTACCGTCTGAAAAGGTGCAACGGAAGCAACCCGCTTTGGAAATCCTTTCATCGGATTGCCTATCAGCAAGTGCGAACTAATTCGGTACGGAGCAGATAATTTGTCTATAACGCAACATGTTGTGACTCTCCTGGCCCCTAGAGGTGCCCTAGGAACTACGCCGCGCCGCGTATTACGAATCGAAATAGGGAGAGATGCTCTAGCCGCTGATGTGTGTAATTTTTCTGTACGGCTTGTTGTTTTCGAGCAATCGTGTTACGAAACCCTGGAGGTACATACGAATAATCCTTTATAGGCATAGTTAACTTAGCCCGAGAAGGAGAAGTAGGAGGGAAAATTGTAGGGATGCGCCAAAATTATAATACGTAAAACATTAGCGTGAATTTTAAGTGTAGTAGATGTATAGAGATGACGAATATTAACAGCAGATTTGAAGACAAACTATTCGATAGAGCGCCGGCTTGAAGAAGGGAAGTTGGTCATAAATATAAAGGGAAACATAGCGAGGGTGAGGCGGCCGTGTGAGAGTAACAAGTAGCAGAGGGGCGGCCCGGGCTGGAGTGCCGCTGTGCTGAGGGCCGCCGGCAGAGAGGCGACCCGCTAATTGGCAGCGCCACCCAACACCTACACCCCGCCTTTCTTCAAATTTGTTTTCCTGCCCTCCTCGCGACGAGAGCTGCGCCACCTGCTCCATTCTCTTCCGTGTACATTCTGACGCAGGTACACGGAAGCTTCACGCGCCCTGCAAAAAGTCAACGTCGAAGGGAACAGAACTATAGACAGAAAGATTTATAGACAGTGGCAACTAGTGTCAAAGTATTAGGACGGTACATAAGTTTTTGTTTTGCGTGTTGGCATTCCGGTTGTTTTGGGTCTGTTTATTCATTGTAATTTTTTATTTGTCGTCCACAGTTAATACGACAGAGTTGCAAAATACTAACACGCATTCTTTACAGAAGAATGGAAAAACTGGTAGAAGCCGACTTCGGGAAAGATCAGTTTAAATTCCGGAGAAATGAAGAAACACGCGGGGCAATATTGACCGCACGACTTATCTTAGAAGATGGGTAAATGAAAGGCCAACCTACATTTATAGCACTTGAAGACTTACAGAAGACTTTCGACAATGTTAACTGGCATACTCTCTTTGAAATTCTGAAGGTAGCAGGGGTAAAATATAGGGAGCGAAGGGCTGTTTACGAGTTGCACTGAAAAAAGACGGCAGTTATAAGAGTCGAGAGGCATGAAATGGAGGCAGTTGTTTAAAAGTGGAGTGAGGCAGGGTTGTAGCCTACAACCGATGTTATTCAATATCCAAACTGAACAAGCAGTAAGGAATTAAAGTTCAGGGAGAAAAAATAAATTCTTTGAGTTCTGCCATTGACACTGTAATTCTGTCAGGGACAGCAAAGGACTTGCAAGAGCAGTTGAAAGGAATGGAAAATGTCTTGTAAGGAGGATATAATATGGACATCAATAAAAGTGAAAAAAGAATAACGGAATGTAGTCGAACTAAAACAGGTGATGCAGAGGAAATTAGATTAGGAAATGAGACAATTATGGTAACAGATGAGTTTTGCTACTTGGGCTGCAAAATAACTGATGACAGCAGGACTAGAAAGGATAAATGTAGGCTGGCAATGGCAAGAAAAGCGTTTCTGAAGCAGAGAAATTTGTTAACATCAAGTGTAGACTGAAGTGTTAGGAAGTCTTTTCTGAACGTATTTGTCCGGAGTGTAGCTTTGTGCAGAAGTGAAACATGGGCGACGATAAACAGTTTAGACAAGAAGAGAAGAGAAGCTTTTGAAATATGGTACTACAGAAGAATGCTGAAGATTAGATGGGTAGATCACGTTACTAATCAGGAGTTACTGAATAGAACTGCGAAGCAAAGAAATATGTGGCACAGTTTGGCTAAAAGAAGAGATCCGTTGATCTGACATAGTCTGAGACATCAGGGGATCACCAATTTATTATTGGAGGGAAATGTGTGTCTGTGGGGGGTGCGGGGGGGATAGAGGAAAGGCTTAAAAATCGTAGTGGGAGACTAAGAAATGAATACAGAAAGCAAACTCAAAAGGATGCAGATTGCAGTAGTTATTCTGAGAAGACGAGGCTTGCACAGGATCGAGCAGCATGGAGAGCTGCATCAAACCAGTCTTCAGACTGAAGACCACAACAGTTCAATGTTGCTATTTGAGTTTCCAAATTGTCATTTTGTCATTTTCGGTTAGTGAGTGGAGCTGTGGACAGTAGAAGATGGAGTGCCAAGTGGAGAAATCGCATTTGCGACACGTTCTTCTGTTTGAGTTCAGTTGATGGTTGACGGCTGCGGAGGCAGCCAGAACATTTGCGCCATATATGGGGAATAGCCATTGGATAGAGCACGGCAAGAAACTGATTTTTCCGTTTTAAGGAGGATTTTTTTGACATTAATGACCTTCCACATTCAGGAAGATGTTTGGACTTCAATGAAGATCGTTTATGCACGTTAATCCATAATAATCCACGTCGGTGTACTCGAAAACTGGCAAATGTGGTGGACTGTGATCATTCCACCATCGTGTGACATTTGCATGCAATGGGGGTAGGTTGAGAAGTGAGGTGTATAGGTATCGCATGCTCTAAGCCAAAATCATAAAAATCAGCTGGTAACCATGTGTCAATCACTGTTTGCTAGTCATCAATTGGCTCGTGAACAACACGGGCTATTTCTAGCTTGTATCGATACAAGTGACGAGAAGTAGCTGAGCCCAAACAAAGCGGCAACTCCCTGTACAAATACCTGCGCGCATCCACAAAAGATAATGTTATGTATGTAGTGGAACAACGACCGTGTGTTGCACTGCTTCCCCGAGGTGTAACCATCACTGCTGAAATTTATTGCCCAGATCTGAGACGTGTTACAGACGCAGTCCAAGAATAACGACCAGGAAGACTACGGGAAGTAACGCTACTCCACGATAATGTCCGCACGCATTCTGCTAGACTGACAAAAACACTATACAGGAGTTGAGTTGGAAAGCCATTCCTCACTCACGTTATTCATTTGATGTTGTGCCCTCAGAGTCACCCTTTCCGCTCTCTATCGAACAACCTTCAAGGAACTTCCTTTCCGGATGAAAATGCGCTCCAAGTGTGACCTGACGAGTTCTTCACCTGAAAATCGGGTGATTTCTACAGTTGCGGAATCGAAAAATTACCCCAGCGTTGGAAGACTGTTGTAAATACTGAAGGAGACTATGTTACTGATGTCTAAAGTCTTTGTTATGTGTATCTCTTGTGCTTATTGATCTTATGGAATAATGCTACCAACTTCGGCACCAACCCATTATGAAAGTCCTTCCTCCAATAACTAGGCAAGTGGCAGCAGTTACGTTGTTGTTTATATAATCAACCTCCCAATACAGGGCAAAATCTGCGGTAAAAGCACTAATATATTGTAGGAGTTCGGTGCCTCGAAGAAGTTAGCAAATTCGATGTAGAAGAAAACGAGGACGCTGAGAAATGATAAAACTACAGAGAATATTCCCCTTATCAATCCAAAGACCGAAAAAAATTAATAGCGATTTACTATGCATAGCTTTATTGCAAACGGTACACACTACGATTCTTCCTATTATTATTGTTTCAAATGTCTAATAACAACGCAAGGGAAGTACAAATCGTTTGCAAGTTCGAACCACTTTAACGACAGTAGTTACTTCCGAAGGGATTTCCCCATGTTCCTATATAGAAACAAGGAGAGCCGGCACCCGCTGGCTGTTCGCCCTGAGCTTTTAACTGTTGAAATTTCGTTCCCCACGTATTTTTTCCAGTGTCAGTACTTAATTCTTTTTCAGATAGTTAATTAATGTCGTAAGCATACTATAAGTAATTATTTCAAAGTTTTATAAAATACAGGTGGAAAAAGAAGCATAAATATGGTAAGCACAATTTTCTTTTTAATCTTGCTAACTGATAATTCTAAATAGTCCATGTTTTAACACGTTACCTTTCGTTGGGACTTTAAGGAGATGGGACCTGGATAAACTGACTAAACCAAAGGTTGTACAGAGTTTCAGGGAGAGCATAAGGGAACAATTGACAGGAATGGGGGAAAGAAATACAGCAGAAGAAGAATGGGTAGCTCCGAGGGATGAAGTAGTGAAGGCGGCAGAGGATCAAGTAGGTAAAAAGACAAGTGCTAGTAGAAATCCTTGGGTAACAGAAGAAATATTGACTTTAATTCACGAAAGGAGAAAATATAAAAACGCAGTAAATGAACTAGGCAAAAAGGAATACAAACGTCTCAAAAATGAGATTGAGAGGTAGTGCAAAATGGCTAAGCAGGGATGGCTAGAGGACAAATGTAAGGATGTAGAGGCTTATCTCACTAGGGGTAAGATAGATACTGCCTACAGGAAAATTAAAGAGACCTTTGGAGAAAAGAGAGCCACCTGTATGAATATCAATAGCTCAGATGGAAACCCAGTTCTAAACAAAGAAGGGAAAGCAGAATGCTGGAAGGAGTATATAGAGGGTCTATACAAGGGCGATGTACTTGAGGAAAATATTATCGAAATTGAAGAGGATGTAGATGAAGATGAAATGGGAGACACGATACTGCGTGAAGAGTCTGACAGAGCACTGAAAGACCTGAGTCGAAACAAGGCCCCGGGAGTTGACAACATTCCATTGGAACTACTGACGGCCTTGGGAGAGCCAGTCCTGACAAAACTCTGCCATCTGGTGAGCAAAATGTGGTGTCACCGCTAGACACCACACTTACTAGGTGGTAACTTAAATCGGCCGCGGTCCTGTAGTACATGTCGGACCCGCGTGTCGCCACTGTGGGATCGCAAACCTAGCGCCACCACAAGGCAGGTCTCGAGAGACTGAGGAGACCTCGTCCCCAGTTGTACGGACAACATAGCTAGCAATTGGACGTGCTAAGCCTTGCTCTCATTTGCCGAGAGATAGACAGTAGAATAGCCCTCTGCTAAGTTAACTGGCGACCACCTAGCAAGGCGCCATTTGTATCAGTGCCTATAGCTTACTAATATTCAAGAGAGATGTATTCCAAGGACTAATTAAAAGTTAAGTAACAAGCATCTACGTACTTTTCTTCTTATTCATTTATAAGTTCTCATGTTCCAGACTTCACGCCCGTCTGCGTTAGCCTTGCGTGCCCTATCGGCTACAGCATTGTGTCTAGGCTGTATGGTCTAGACACAACACATGATGTATGTGACAGGTGAAATACCCTCAGACTTCAAGAAGAATATAATAATTTCAATCCCAAAGAAAGCAGGTGTTGACAGATGTGAAAATTACCCAACTATCAGTTTAATAAGTCACCGTTGCAAAATACTAACGCGAATTCTTTACAGACGAATGGAAAAACTGGTAGAAGCCGACCTCGGGGAAGATCAGTTTGGATTCCGCAGAAATGTTGGAACACGTGAGGCAATACTAACCCTACGACTTATCTTAGAAAAAAGATTAAGGAAAGGCAAACCTGCGTTTCTAGCATTTGTAGACTTAGAGAAAGCTTTCGACAATGTTGACTGGAATACTCTCTTTCAAATTCTAAAGATGGCAGGGGTAAAATACAGGGAGCGAAAGGCTATTTACAATTTGTGCAGAAACCAGATGGCAGTTATAAGAGTCGAGGGGCATGAAAGGGAAGCAGCGGTTGGGAAGGAAGTGAGACAGGGTTGTAGCCTCTCCCCGATGTTATTCAATCTGTAAATTGAGCAAGCAGTAAAGGAAACAAAAGAAAAATTCGGAGTAGGTATTAAAATCCATGGAGAAGAAATAAAAATGTTGAGGTTCGCCGATGACATTGTAATTCTGTCAGGACAGCAAAGGACTTGGAAGAGCAGTTGAACGGAAAGGACAGTGTCTTGAAAGGAGGATATAAGATGAACATCAACAAAAGCAAAACGAGGATAATGGAATGTAGTCGATTTAAGTCGGGTGATGCTGAGGGAATTAGATTAGGAAATGAGACACTTAAAGTAGTAAAGGAGTTTTGCTATTTGGGGAGCAAAATAACCGATGATGGTCGAAGTAGAGAGGATATAAAATGTAGACTGGCAATGGCAAGGAGAGCGTTTCTGAAGAAGAGAAATTTGTTAACATCGAGTATAGATTTAAGTGTAAGGAAGTCGTTTCTGAAAGTATTTGTATGGAGTGTAGCCATGTATGGAAGTGAAACATGGACAATACATAGTTTGGAAAAGAAGAGAATAGAAGCATTCGAAATGTGGTGCTACAGAAGAATGCTGAAGATTAGATGGGTAGATCACATAACTAATGAGGAGGTATTGAATAGAATTGGGGAGAAGAGGAGATGTGGTACAACTTGCCAAGAAGAAGGGACCGGTTGGTAGGAAATGTTCTGAGGCATGAGGGGATCACAAATTTAGCATTGGAGGGCAGCTTGGAGGGTAAAAATCTTAGAGGGAGACCATGAGATGAATACACTAAGCAGATTCAGAAGGATGTAGGTTGCAGTAAGTACTGGGAGATGAAGAAGCTGGCACAGGATGGAGTAGCATGGAGAGCTGCATCAAACCAGTCTCAGGACTGAAGACAATAACAACAACAACCTTTTGTTAGCAACAACCATACAATCCATTAGTCTATATTAACCCTCCGCCGGTTTCAATACATTTACTAAAACGGTCGGCCGCAATTCACGTGTGAGATTAAAAATTAACGTCGCTAAACGGGGTACATCATTCACGCCTCAGTAAGCCACGGTTTCGTCGAAGTAATTTTAGGCGTCAATAACACGGCTAGTTTTTAAAATAACGTATCTATCTTGGTCTCATTTTAAAAACGAAGGGCAAAAGGTTATGCCTGTATTCTACCGATATTCGTGACAAACTACCATCTTAAAATTCGCAGTCAGGAATATAATCCAGTATTTCGTACTGTTAGAATTCGTTATCTATCCATAAATATGGTCATACATTTAATCCGATCCGATTGAATCAAGTGTTATCTTGAAGAGCGGTGTTGAACACACTTTTTTTGGGGAAAAGGGAAGTGTTTGAAGATCAACAGTAGGGCGTTAAAGACAAAAATTTTGTTCAGGATCATTGTTAGGCACAATTCATCTCACAGATCTTGTATGTTCAGTAATCCAGCTCGTCGTACATATTTCGTAAAAAATAATGTTTGTACGTTGATATAAAGGCTTATATACAAACGATTTTGTGCACCGTAAGTACGAAAGAAATACCAAGATAATTTTCGGAAATTCAAGAAACACCAACACTGAGGCTACTAGATGACCCAAACAATAGTCTTCGGTATGCACACACACACACACACACACACACACACACACACACACACACACACACAAACAATAATATTAACTTCACAGATTACCTGCGCCTCTCTGAGGACTGATAAAATGTGTGCCCTGTATCTCTATTTGCCACCCCTTCATGGAAATCCAAAGCTCGAGTACATAACTGATTTTCCTCTTTAGGTCTGTTGTATTATCGATTATACTGATCCCTCGCATGGTTAGTTTGCATAGTCGTTAGGAAAATGCTTTGAGCGAGTGTAGACACGACGAAAGCTACTTGTGTAAGAAAAGTCATTGTTAAATTCAAATTCATTCGAAAATTAAATAAATGAAACACTCACAATCTCTTGTCCCACAGTACTTTATTTTGTGTTATAACGCGAGCAAACCGAGCAAAATAAATTGCATGTTAACTACGCAATCCAGCGAGGGTACAGCGGTAGAGGGTGAGGGTTACGTTTAGAGCTGTCTGCCATTGCGCTAGATGGGAAGTGCCGTTCGAAACTTAAAGCTAACCGAGGTTAGCTCTTAGAATGAACCCGCCCAGCACGTAAGCCCAGAAAGCATCCACTGCTCGTCGACCACCTTATTTTATGTGATTTTATAACGTATCCTCAGGTAGCGAGATGGCAAATTTAACTGTTGATTACTAAACTAACGTAAAATTTACGATTTCTGTTAGTACCAATTCACGGATGTCGCCAATATTGACAGTATTGGGTGTAAAACAGGACATTTTGAACTTATTTTGTAAGTGAAGGACCACTGGAAACCTTGTAATTGTAATTAACTGCCGGTCGGAAAGGCCGAGCGGTTCTAGGCGCTACAGTCTGGAACCACGCGACCGCTACGGTCGCAGGTTCGAATCCTCCCTCGGGCATGGATGTTTGTGATGTCCTTAGGTTAGTTTGGTTTAAGTACTTCTACGTTCTAGGGGACTGATGACCACAGCAGTTAAGTCCCATAGTGCTCAGAGCCATTTGAACCATTTTGTAATTAACTAGCGCATAACATATGAATGATGAGAGCCATTGAATAAAATATGGAGTCGTAAAATTTAAGATGGTTTATTAACAATATAACATTCCCCCATACCCTTTAGCATCTTGGTCTACATGTGGTTAGGGGTTTCGTAATTATGAAACATTGGATTATATTACGGTCTCACTGGTTTTGTTTGACTTAGTCTGCACTTGGTTTACGTAAAGGATATTATCGAGTATATTCATAACTGCAAACAATAATACGCTCGGAAAGTCTGCTATATTGTCACAGTTTTGCAATGTTATTTCAAAATGTTAGAGAATTTGTTTCCGCGCAATAACAAAGAAATCCACTGGAGGGGCGACAATTCTAAGGACGTTTGTTGCAGTTCGGTACTATGGAGAAACAAATCACCATCACATTCAGTGTGTCTGTTTGATGATGCTTCTGTCTTAGAGAGGGCGGTCCCAACGGACAAAATCGGTGGGCGCTATATTTCATTGTGGCGCGCATAGGATTTGTCAAACAGAAGGCGAACGGCCGCGCTAATTTGGTCTTGTTCACAGAGGGCAGCATACACCTCGTGATTTTCTGCAGAATATGCGTCATTCATGTGTGTAGTATATGGGGCAACGGCTAAAGCACTTGGTTCGAATCCCGGTCTGACACTGGAAATCTTTTGGTTAACCTTTGGAATAAGCTTTACCTCTCAATGTTGTGAAGTGCGTCAGGTACGACCGTCGTTCGAATTTCATGTTGAACATTACAGCTGAACCACTTGCCCCCAGGTGAGTTACTGAGGTACATTAGGAAATCGCAAATCACCCACGTGACGTCCATTTCACGTCCAGTTGAAAAACTTGCACTAGTCTATGAGCTACACATTATTGTTATTATTATTATTATTATTATTATTATTATTATGACGGATGAAACGGAGAGGCTGTTGTATTTAGTGCATGAACATGCAGTTTGGAACAATACATGTCATCTAGACAACAAAAGCATGGCGAAATTGGCGGTAACTTTGAGATAAATAAGACCAAATTTAATCTTCTGACAAAGTATCTGAAACGAAAAGGACTGAACGAAGATCTATATGCAGTTTCAACAAACTACAAAACAAAAAATGCAACTAGACGTAAGTTCCACAGCTCGACCGTAGAGACTGTTCGTTTTTGAGTTACGTTCATACATTTACACCTTTTACAGCACGACACAGACCCGTTTTGTTATAAAAGGAAATGCAGTTTGCATTGCCACTTGGAGATGCAGAACTCGCATCTTTACATGATTCTGCCACGCACTTCAGTGGAATCACGCATATAAATAAAGCCGCAGAGACAACAAACGAACATAGCTTATTAGAGTTTCTTGTGTCAAACAAGTTTATGAATCAGCAATTCATCGCTTCAAAGACTGAACCTGTCCATAGCGTAACAATTGTTGTTAGTGCACAGTTGTTTTGTAAGCTCTTTGTGTTCAATTCGAAAATAAAGACATGTTTTTATGACATCAAAAACGTAGGCCTATCGTTTAGAGATATCATAAAATGAATTAAAATTCTGGTAAAGAAGATGCAGATCTCAAACAAACTCTCATCTTGACTATGATCAAAACGCTTTCCCAGTTCGTTTCAATTTTTCTCGTATTTGGTTCAGCAAGGTTGTGAATTATTTGAAACTGCTCTCGAGATACTCGAAATTAGCCGCATAAACGGTCTTCACACAGCCAAAGTACTTTGAAAAGACGGTTAAATTCTCCATAGTGTTCTCGTTTAGTCCGCAGCTCGTGGTCGTGCGGTAGCGTTCTCGCTTCCCTCGCCCGGTTTCCCGGGTTCGATTCCCGGCGGGGTCAGGGATTTTCTCTGCCTCGTGATGACTGCGTGTTGTGTGCTGTTCTTAGGTTAGTTAGGTTTAAATAGTTCTAAGTTCTATGGGACTGATGACCAAAGATGTTAAGTCCCATAATGCTCAGAGCCATTTGTTCTCGTTTCTTCTTAATTTCATGCATGCAGTGTCATCACTTCCTCGAAGCAAGCGCAAAGACGCTGGTGTCCCTGACTTTGTTCAAAATGTAATTTTAATCAATGGTAAATCAAAAGTTTCTTTTTGAATATTATCTCCTAAGTAGTGGACCATACCCATCCGACTTGAAGCAGATGGTTGGTTGGTTTGGGGAAGGAGACCAGACAGCGAGGTCATTGGTCTCATCGGATTAGGGAAGGATGGGGAAGGAGGTTGGCCGTGCCCTTTGAAAGGAACCATCCCGGCATTTGCCTGGAGCGATTTAGGGAAATCACGGAATACCTAAATCAGGATGGCCGGACGCGGGATTGAACCGTCGTCCTCCCGAATGCGAGTCCAGTGTCTAACCACTGCGCCACCTCGCTCGGTACTTGAAGCAGATTTTGATTCAGTTCCCGCATAACTGAATCAAAAGATGATATCATTTCTACTACTTTTAGAAAATTCCCGTTGACAGGTTCAAAGACTTTTTTTATTATAAGCGGAAAGCCAGATACTGGCGTGACAAAAACTTGATGACAGCAGCAATCCTTCCTAACACGTTACACCATTACTTTTTTGTGAATCAAATAGCCTAGGATGCATCTGATTTACCGTAGTCTTCGTTTTAAGCATATTATTCAACTGCATCCATGACTTCACATCTTCATCGTGAAAATCACTCGTCTCTCATGTTTTTCAGAACTAAGACAAATGATACCAGTCTGAAAAACAACCGAAATCAAACAGCCTACTTACACTTTAACCAAATATTTTAAAACACAAACAATAAAGTGAATCTTTCGAAAAAGTGTTAAGAAACCAGTCTCTCCTGACTTTTATGCCGTTAGAAAGCTTTCTGTAATAGTAAATGTCAGCAAATTTTCTTCCATCATCATTAATGGGAATCATGACGTAACTGAGCTTCAGAACACATTTAGAAACAAATGAAACCCTCACTTTCTTCTGTTCTAGAATATTTCATTTTGCGTTACTGTAGTTTTTATACTGGCCACACGTGCGTAAATGTTTCGAACGACTTCCAAATTTTACTGTGTACGCAAAGACGACCACGCCAAAACGCAGTCTGCGGCGTTTGCTTGCTGTGCCGCACGGGTGAGATGCAGGAGTACGGCAGTATGTGGCAGATGAGATGTTCATTGACTAAGCGTGCGTCACAGCACGTATGAAAAAAAAAACGCACCTAGTCTGCTGAGTATGTACATGCATGGACTAAACCTGCACTTAAGGCCCTTGTCTAAGTTTTTGACGCCTCTTCCGCCAACATATCCGCAAGATATTTTGTGCTGGCTATGGAAAGAAATTTGTATGCAGGATTGGCAGTAAACAATTTACTACTGACTCTTCATATCTCAGCTATAAATGGAAATATTTGAGCAAGGAAGACTAGCTGAAAATAAGAAGGACACTTGCTGGAAAATTATGCAATATGAATGTCCGGTTCGGAACTGTAATTTATTCATTGGTAGATTCAAACTTAATGTGGTGTTGCGCTGGTACATTATCGGCTATCGTGAAGACGCCAGTGATAGTTGTTTGTGTACGAAGTCTTTTAGATTATGCATCAGTTCAGTAATAAATTGAATACAGTGAAGTCTGACGTGTTTCATACCATCATTCCAATAGGAAAGTTCCAAGTTACTCTTCCTTTATGTATTTGCTCAAATGGTTCAAATGGCTCTGAGCGCTATGGGACTTAACTTCTGAGGTGATCAGTTCCCTAGAACTTAGAACTACTTAAACCTAACTAACCTAAGGACATCACACATATCCATGCCCGAGGCAGGATTCGAACCTGCGACCGCAGCGGTCGCGCGGTTCCAGACTGTAGCGCCTAGAACCGCTCGGCCACCCCGGCCGGGTTTATGTATTTATGTTGGAAGAAAATACAAGTACTGCGCCGGTGTTATGATCGTGAAAACGACGCTGGAGAGAAAGATTTAGTCAGACTCAAATGAAGTGAGAAAAGAAAACGACGCGAAACCACATTTACTGTGAAATGGAAATGATAACTCAGATTCATTGAAGTACATTGCTAATCGATCGGGTGTTCTCTGTGAATCCACCCTGTGGTTTAATAGTAGCAAGAATACTTCATTCTCTGCCATTGTGCAACTCAATACTTCCAAATAACTATAAACGACATACCGCCAGCTATTTTCATCGACAAAGGAATACTGCAAAATAATTTTGCTCTCAACCCTCAATAATAAAATCATTAAATTTGCAACACAGTAAATTAAACCTTCAGAAACATCAGTATAATAAAACCAATATTTCGATATCTCTTCCTTTGTTGCTTTAACAGATTGCCACGAAGCACATTAGCGTTATGATCGTAGCATTTACGAGTATGTTTAGGTGAATTACAGCGTATGTATGTGTGGGTATATGGAGAAGCTCTGTTTTGGAGAACATAATAAATAAGTATAACATTGTCGTGGTCCACTGCAAAACCTTGATTTGAATTGCGTTGGCTTCTCTTGTGAATTTTATGTACTGGTGCACTTTGGGTGTATTTTCAACCTTCGAAGTTTCTATGGATGTTAATAATCGCTCATATACAGCGCTTTCATCCTGCACATGCTTGCCTGTTAGGCAGGCAGTCTGCCTCACTTTATCAGCAGAACGAGCAGGCTGTTTGAATCCCATCCAGACCAATCTATACCCAACTCAGGTAGGCTACAGGAATCTTGCTTGTCTGGCCGTCTACCCGCTGTGTTACGCTACCTAGCAGTTTATTCTGTACGCTTTCATCCTAGTGTTATGAGTGCGGTTTGGAAGTTGATGAAAAGAAGCCAAGGTTCAATGAAATATATATTAATTTTGGGTTTTTGTAGGCCACAGAACTATAGATTTTGTTTGTTCTTATTTCATTTTCGGCCTATTTCATCCTTATTTATTTATTTCGATGTGAACGGTTTTCTTTGCAACGTCACCCTCTTTCGACTACTACTGGCTGTTTTGAATTCGAACCATCATCAGGTGTCACCTCTAACACATGTTTTTTTTTGTAAGTAGAACCATCTCTGAAAGTCGAGATCCTTTACACATAAGAACCTGAAGATTCCAATTACACTGCAACGAAAACTGAAGTGAGGTTCTGGAAGTCTGGTTTCCGTAACCTTAGTGTTCCAGCCAAATATGACTCCAGTTATGCCAATTTTAATTACTTTTTCCAGGGTGTGTGTTGCGGGTTCGCTGCATTCATTCAAGTGGTCAAAATAGCTCATACTTAATTCCACAAATGTACTTTAGTTAACACGAAGTTCGTTTTTCATATTACGTTAATCTGAAAAGTACACGTCTGAAAGAAGAAGCTTCCCTTTCATACTAATCATTCTTCGCACTACGTTACATACCGCCAGAACTGAGCCAAATGTTTACTATTTCAGTCAATGTTTGCCCTAAATTTACGAAGCCTGCATACCGCTAAATGGCCTCGAGTCCTTAGCATACATTTCCATGCAGTTGTCAGCCACTAAACCTTTGTCCTATTTCAAAATATTTATGGAATCAAAAAACGGCTGGTAATATTTACAAACATGTCGTAATACACTCGGATTTACCGAATGTTTAGTAACTTTTTGCGTAATTTGTAGTGCGAGAGACCTAACAATTCATTTGAAACTGCCTCATAAACACACAAAACTTTTTCCCTGTTTGAATTGGGCTCTTTTTCACGATTACCATATATTATCCAATTCTTAAGTTTTCTTCAATATGTTACGATGACGACGAACGAATCGCCGCCAATGTGAATGACTGGTGGACAGTGCTAAATAGAAACATACAAATCTCTTCTTTGGATATACAGCAGGTTTGTCAGGGAAGTCGATAAGGAGCTGGCTGCATGGTCTGGGTCTACAACGAAGTCGTTTGTAAAAGATAATATATTGTACGTAACTGGTGGTACAGGAGTCTTCATAGTTAGGATGAATATAATCACAAACAGAGAGCTATAGAGGCATCACATAGGCCATACTTTAAGTAAGCGCGTTGTTAGGGGTTGCTTCCTATCAGCTGAAGGCTATACCACTTTCCTACTTGACGAGTAAGAGTGGCCGAGCGCACGCTAGAGACTTGTTGCAAGCCGCGGAGCGGCGCTAGTCTCGACTCGCGGGTCCAGCGATACTAGTGCGGACTGCGGTCGATAACTGCAACCCCTAACAAGTGTGCTATCGAACGTTGATACCACACAATCACTTTCAAGTTTGGTTTCTTCACTTAACTGCTCCCTCCGTTATGATAAATAAGGTGCACTGGAGCTACCTACGCAAACGTATACTTGTCTCGTCAATTTGGCTTGATACAGCAACCTGTTGTCGGGTGCAACAGGCTGAAAGGGTCCCGTGAAGCTTGCCAGGCTTGCGGAAACCCAAGTTGGCCTGCTTTAACCACTGTGATTCAGTACACGTGTAATCTTGTGTCTCCGTTACTGCAGGTTGAGTTGCTTTAATGGTTGCTGCAGAGATAGGGGCAGGCTGGAAGGAGAATTTGTTCACCTCTGAGTCCAATAGAGTGATCTGCAGGCCGGGGCTCGGCGTTGAAGCTGTTTAACGAGGCTTGTAGTGAGTTCCTCAGTCGAAGAGCAGTAGTTCAAATCAGGATGAAATCCTGTTTCTACACTGATGTGCAAAATTAAAGTAACAAACCATTATTTCCCCGTCTTGTGTCTAATTCGCGATATAATCATACAAACTGTCAACCAGATGTCCATACGATCTTGTTCTGCACGGAAGATGACATTCCGCTCAACGAACAACCATGCCAACTATGACGTCAGGGCACCTATAAAAGAGGTAGTGTTTTCCGGGTAGCCCCACATCCACAATCGCTGTATACACAGACACAGCGGTGCAGTATGACACAGAGAAGATGTCTATCAGACTCACTTCTGTGGGGATCATAGAAAGAACGGAAGCAGGACAGTCGCAAACTGATGTGGGTCGATGAGTTAGTGTGAACCGTTCGGTTGTTTCTCGGATGTGGCGATAGTTTATAGAGACCGAAACCGTATTCGGAAGACCAGGACATGGCCGACCACCTGTGACTTCAGAAGGGAGAACCGTCATTTGGCTGTAAGGGCAAGACAGTACCACCTTAATACTGCACGGCAACTGCTATGTGACCTCTCAGCATCCACTGGACGTATTGTATCGAGACAAACGGTATGCAGAAGGCTTCGGCAGAGTGGTGTTTATTGTCGGAGACCTGCTGTATGTCTGCCTCGGACGCGTCTTCACAGAAGGGAAAGTCTAGAGCGGAGTCATCAACGTGCCACCTCGACGGTCGAACAGTGGGCCAATGTTCTTGTCACAGATTAGTCCCGATGTAGTCTGGAGAGTGATTCTCGATAGATTCGCATCTGGAGGGAGTGTGGAACACGATTTCAGGACCCAAACATTGTGGAAAAAGACCGATATCGAGGGGGATCCCTAATGGTGTGGGCAGGGATTACGTTTACAACTCGAACCCGTATTCATGAAATTGTACAGGTGAATCGAGAGGTTTAACGAGACCTTGGAATCTCATTGGCGGTTGTTGCGAGTTGCTGTGGGCCCAGACTTCGTATTGGTGGACGATAATGCTCGACCTTATAGAGCACGGGTGGTTGAAGTTTTCTTGGAAACGGAAGATATTGCACGCATGGCGTAGCCTGCTCGCTCTACCGATTTGAATCCGATAGAGCATGTCTGGGATGCACTAGGGAGATGGTTTGCATCACGTCAGCATCCACCGATCACTCTCCAAGACTGCGAGCAGCTTTGAAGCAAGAATGAGATTGATGACATCATTCACAGCATGCCCCGTCGTTGTCAGGCCTCTCGTGCTGCCAGTGGGGGTCACACCCCGTACTGAGAACGTTAACCAGTTGTCGGAATGTGTGTGCAAATCCGTTAAGTTGGAAAGAACGACGAACATTTTTTTATACTGTTATGCATGTTGCAACTGTTTACATTCTGAATTCTTTGCATTGTTTCTACTTTACTGTCACCTGTTTATATTGCTTTGTAGTATAATGAAAGCATACTTGCAAAATTACTGTTTGTTGCTTTAACTTTGGACACCAGCGTATTTGCGCTTGCTTCGACGAAGCGATGAAACTGGATGCATGAAATTAAGAAGAAATGAGAACACAATGGACAATTTAACCGTCTTTACAAAGTACTTTGGCTGTGTGAAGACCGTTTATTCGGTTAATTTCGAGTATCTCGAGAGCAGTTTCAAATAATTCACAACCTTGCTGAACCAAATACGAGAAAAATTGAAACGAACTGGGGAAAGCGTTTTGATCATAGTCAAGATGAGAATTTGTTTGAGATCTGCATCTTCTTTACCAGAATTTTAATTCATTTTGTGATATCTCTAAGCGATAGGCCTACGTTTTTGGTATCATAAGACATGTTTTTTGTGGTGTCACCGCCAGACACCACACTTGCTAGGTGGTAGCTTAAATCGACCGCGGTCCATATTAGTACATGTCGGACCCGCGTGTCGCCACTGTCAAGATCGCAGACCGAGCGCCACCACAAGGCAGGTCTAGAGAGACGTACTAGCACTCGCCCCAGTTGTACGACGACGTTGCTAGCGACTACACTGACGAAGCCTTTCTCTCATTTGCCGAGAGATAGTTAGAATAGCCTTCAGCTAAGTTAATGGCTACGACCTAGCAAGGCGCCATTAACCATTTGTAACGTTGCATGTACCTCAAGATAGAGTCTCACTTGTATCATCCAGAACGCTGTATACCAAAGGACAATATAAAAGTTAAATGTTCTAGTAGCTACGTTCTTTTCTTTATCACATTCATTACGAATCCTGTTCCAGACTTAACGCCAGACGGCGTGAGTTGACGCGTGCCCTTTCGGCTACTTCACTGTGGACTGGCTGCCCTAACAGTCCACTACATTTTTATTTTCGAATTGAACACAAAGAGCTTACAAAACAACTGTGCACTAACAACAATTGTTACGCTATGGACAGGTTCAGTCTTTGAAGCGATGAATTGCTGATTCATAAACTTGTTTGACACAAGAAACTCTAATAAGCTAAGTTCGTTTGTTGTCTCTACGGCTTTATTTATATGCGTGATTCCACTGAAGTGCGTGGCAGAATCATGTAAAGATGCGAGTTCTGCATCTCCAAGTGACAATGCTAACTGCATTTCCTTTTATAACAAAACGGGTCTGTGTCGTGCTGTAAAAAGTATAAATGTATGAACGTAACTCAAAAACGAACAGTCTCTACGGTCGAGCTGTGGAACTTACGTCTAGTTACATTTTTTGTTTTGTATTTTGTTAAAACTACATATAGACCTTCGTTAAGTCCTTTTCGTCTGAGCTATTTTGTCAGAAGATTAAATTTGGTCTTATTTCTCTCAAAGTTACCGCCAATTTCGCCATGCGTTTGTTGTCTAGATGACATGTATTGTTCCAAAGTGTATGTTCATGTACTAAATACAACAGCCTCTCCGTTTCATCCGTCATAATAATAATAATAACAATGTTGTGTAGCTCATGAGACTGGTGCAAGTTTTTCAACTGGACGTGAAATGGACGTCACGTGGGTGATTTGCGTTTTCCTAACGTCTCACCTGGGGGCAAGTGGCTCTGCTGTAACGTTCAACATGAAATTCGAACGACGGTCGTACCTGACGCACTTCACAACGTTGAGAGGTAAAGCTTAGGTCCAAAGGTTAACCGAAAGATTTCCAGGGTCAGACCGGGATTCGGGCCAAGTGCTTTAGCCGTTGCCCCATATACTACACGCATGCACGGCACATATTCTGCAGAAAATCACGAGGTGTATGCTGCCCTCTATGTACAAGATCAAATAAGCGCGGCCGTTCGCCTTCTGTTTGACTGATCCGATGAGGGCCACAATGAAATATAGTACCCACCGGTGTTGTCCGTTGAGACCGGCCTCTATCAGACAGAAGCATCATTCAACAGTCACACTGAATGTGATGCTGATTTGTTTCTCCATAGTACCAAACTGCGACAAACGTCCTTAGAATTGTCGCCCCTCCAGTGGATTTCTTTGTTATTGCGTGGAAACAAATTCTCTAACATTTTGAAATAACCTTGTTAAACTGTGTCGATATAAAAGACTTTACGACCGTATTATTGTTTACAGTTACGATTATACTCGATAGTATCATTTATGTAAACCGAGTGCAGACTAAATCAAACAAAACCAGTTAGACCGTAATAAAATCCAATGTTTCATAATTACGAAACCCCTAACCACATTTAGCCCAAGATGCTAAAGGGGATGGGGGAATGTTATATTGTTACTAAACCATCTTAAATTTTACTATTCCATATTTTATTCAAAGGCACTCGTAATTCATATTTTATGCGCTAGTTAATTACAATTATAAGGTTTCCAGTGGTACTTCACATACAAAATAAGTTCAAAATGTCCTGTTTGACACCCTATACTGTCAATATTGGCGACATCCGCGAATTGGTACTAACAGAAATCGTAAATTTTACGTTAGTTTAGTAATCAACAGTTAAATTTGCCATCTCGCTACCTGAGGAAACGTTATAAGTTCACATAAAATAAGGTGGTCGATGAGCAGTGGACGCTTTCTGGGTTTACGTGCTGGGCGGGTTCATTCTAAAAGCTAACCTCGGTTAGCTTCAAGTTTCGAACGGCACTTCCCATCTAGCGCAATGGCAGCCAGCTCTGAACGAAACCCTCACCCTCTACCGCTGCGCCCTCACTGGATCTGCGAAGTTACCAGCCAATTTATTTTGCTCGCGTTATAAAACAAAATAAAGTACTGTGGGACAAGGGATTGTGAGTGTTTCATTTATTTAATTTTCGAATGAATTTCAATTTAACAATGACTTTTGTTACACAAGTAGCTATCGTCGTGTCTACACTCGCTCAAACCACACATTTTATCAATCCTCAGACAGGCGCAGGTAATCTGTGAAGTTATTATTATTGTGTGTGTGTGTGTGTGTGTGTGTGTATGTGTGTGTGTGTGTGTGTGTGTGTGCGTACCGAAGACTATTGTTTCCGGAGAAAGGGTTGGGTCATATAGTAGCCTCAGTGTTGGTGTTTCTTGAATTTCCGAATATTTTCTTGGTATTTCTTTCATACGTACGGTGCACAAAATCGTATATATATATATTTATTTACGAAATATGTACGACGAATTGGATTCCTGAACATACGAGATCTGTGAGATGAATTGTGCCTAAGAACGATCCTGACCAAAATTTTCGTCTGTAACGCCTGCTGTTGATCATCAAACACTTCCCTTTTTTTCCAAAAGAAGTGTGTTCAACACCCCTCTTCAAGATAACACTTGGTTCAACCGGATCGGATTAGATATATGACCATATTTATGGATAGATAACGAATTCTAACAGTACGAAATCCTGGATTACATTTCTGACTGCGAATTTTAAGATGTTAGTTTGTCACGAATATCGGTAGAATACAGGCACAACCTTTTGCCCTTCGTTTTTAAAATGAGACCAAGATAGATACGTTATTTTAAAAATTAGCCATGTTATTGACGCCTAAAATTACTTCGTCGAAACCGTGGCTTACTGAGGCGTGAATGACGTATCCCAATTAGCGACGTTAATTTTTAATCTCACACGTGAATTGCGGCCGAGCGTATTTAAACGGGCCGAGGATTAAAATAGACTAATGGATTGTATGGTTATTGCCAACAACAGGTAACGTTTTAAAACATGGACTATTTAGAATTATCAGTAAGCAAGATTGAAAAGAAAACTGTGCTTACCATATTTAAGCTTCTTTTTCCACCTGCATTTTATAAAATAATTACATATAATATGCTTATGACATTAATTAAATATCTGAAAAAGAATTAAGTACTGGCACTGAAAAAATACGTGATGAACGTAATTTCAACAGTTAAAAGCACAGGGCGAGCTGCCAGGGGTTGCCGGCTCTCCTTGTTGCTACATAGGACCATGGGGAAGTCCCTTCGGAAGTACCTACTGTCGTTAAAGTCGTTCGAACTTGCAAACGATTTCCATTGCGTTTTTATGAGACATTTGAAACAATAATAATTGTGGCATGCAGATATGCACGCATGAAAATGAGTCTGAAAATCAAAAGTTGACTGAATTTTCCGTCCCTTTGGAGGTGCCGAGCGGTCCCGGCGACCCTGCTCATTCCTTATCCTACCAGTTCATGCAATTTTTAACCTCCTTCCGCGGAACCACATCTCAAAACTTCGAAATTCTTCTTTTCCTGTTTTCCCACAGTCCGTGGGTCGCTAATGTAAACGTTGTTCTACAAACGTACATTCTCAGAAATTTATACCTCATTAATATTACATTGAGTTGACAAAGGTCATGTGATATCTCGTAATATCGTGTCAGGCATCCTTTTACAGCAACTCGAAGTAGCATGGACTCAAAATTTCGTTAGAAGCCCCTGCAGAAATATTGAGCCATGCTGCCTGTATAGCCGTTCATAACTGCGAAAGTGTTGGCGGTGTGGGATACTGTGCACGAACTAACCTCTCGATTATGTCCCATAAATGTTTAATGGGATACATGCCGGGCGGTCTGGGTGTCCAAGTTATTCACTCGAATTGTGCTGAATGATCTTGAAATCAATTGCGAACAGTTGTGGCCGGGTGACAAGGCATATCGTTGTTTGGGAACATGAATTCCATGAATGGCTGCATATGGTCTCCACGTAGCCGAACATAACCACTTCCAATCAACGATCGGTTTTGTTGGACCATAGGACCCAAAAAAACTGTTCAAATGTGTGTGAAATCTTACGGGACTTAACTGCTAAGGTCATAAGACCCTAAGCTTACACACTACTTAACCTAAATTATCCTAAGGACAAACACACACACCCATGCCCGAGGGAGGACTCGAACCTCCGCCGGGACCAGCCGCACAGTCCATGACTGCAGCGGATCAGACCGCTCGGCTAATCCCGCGCGGTGGACCAGAGGAGCCGGCCGGAGTGGCCGAGCGGTTCTAGGCGCTACAGTCTGGAACCGCGCGACCGCTACTGTCGCAGGTTCGAATCCTGCCTCGGGCATGGATGTGTGTGATGTCCTTAGGTTAGCTAGGTTTAAGTAGTTCTAAGTTCTAGAGGACTGATGACCTCAGAAGTTAAGTGCCATAGTGCTCAGAGCTATTTGAACCATTTGGACCAGAGGACCCACTCCATTCCATGTAAACACAGCTCACACCATTATGGAGCCACCACCAGTTTGCGCAGTGCCTTGTTGACAACTTGGGTCTACATCTACACCTGCATCGATACTCTGTAAATCACATTTAAGTGCCTGGCAGAGGGGTCATAGAATCATCTTCACAAAACTCTGTTATTCCAATCTTGTATAGCGCGTGGAAAGAACGAACACCTGTATCTATGCTTGCGAGCTCTGATTTCTCTTATTTTATCATGGTGATCGTTTCTCCCTATGTAGGTCGGTGCCAACAAAATATTTTCGCATTCGGAGGACAAAGCTGGTGATTGGAATCTCGTGAGAAGATTCCTCCGCAACGAAAAACGCCTTTGTCTTAATGACGCCCGTCCCAAATCCTGTATCATTTCAGTGACACTCTCTCCACTATTTCGCGACAATACAAAACGAGCTGCCCTTCTTTGAACGTTTTTGATGTACTCTGTCTTTCCTATCTGGTAAGGATCCCACATCGCGCAGCATGTCTTCGTGAAGTTTGCGCCACTCTCTAATCCTAACAACATCCCATACCAACTGAAATCGCGACTCATCTGACAAGGTCCACGCGTCTAGGGTCCAATCAATATGGTCGTGAACCCAGCAGAGGTGTTGCAGGAGATGTCGGTCGTCTGCTACAATATCCCATTAACGCCAAATTTTGCCGCACTGTCCTTACGTTTACGTTGGTCGTAAGTCCCATATTGATTTCTGCAGTTATTTCGAGGAGAGTTGGTAGTCTGTTAGCACTGATAACTCTACATAATAGCACACTGGACTCGCATTCGGGAGGACGACGGTTCAATCCCGTCTCCGGCCATCCTGATTTAGGTTTTCCGTGATTTCCCTAAATCGTTTCAGGCAAATGCCGGGATGGTTCCTTTGAAAGGGCACGGCCGATTTCCTTCCCAATCCTTCCCTAACCCGAGCTTGCGCTCCGTCTCTCATGACCTCGTTGTCGACGGGACGTTAAACACTAACCACCACCACCACCACCACTCTACATAAATGCCTCTACTCTTGGCCGTTAAGTGAATGCCGTCGGCCAATGCGATTGTCTGTGGTGAGAGGAAACGCCTGAAATTTGGGGTTCTCTGCACACTATTGACCCTGTGGATCTCAGAATATTGAATTCTCTATTGCAGGGTTGCCCAAATGGTGCACACTGTGCAAAAGTGCGGAAGTGCAGCATAGTGCGCACATCTTATTCAGTGGGCAAACCGGAACAGCGACATCTATGACTAGATACGTATACCAAATGAGCGGCGACGGTTCCGCTTCCTCGTTTACGCGGTACAGGAGGATCGAAGCACAGCCACTCTTGTCTCTCTCTGGCAACGATAGCCATTCGTGAGACGTATTGAGAAATGGCGAGTATTGCAAAAAGCAAAGAAAGGGAGATCTGTGTTCTCAGACATTTAAACACGACTTGGAACTGCAATTCTTCTTTACAGCAATAGGTGGAAACTCACAGTGTTTGCTGTGCCGCCGAATAATGGGAGGCCAGCGCAAGTTCACTATTGAAAGACACTAGAACTCAAGGCGAGTGAGTGTACTGAACAGTGAAGAACGGAAAGCCAAATTAAGTGAGCTTAAGAAAATGGGTGAGGCACATCAACAGGGTTTTAATGTAAGTCATAATAATTGATACTTCTTGAACTTCTCGTTTCTTGTGTTACATTCGCTTCTGTTTTACTGTACAACGTGCAGTGCTCAATTTTCCAGAATGACAATCACAGTACATCTGCACTGCGAGCAAGTTTCAAAATTTTATTAAGAGTAACAAGACCTGGGAAACCGTTCTTCGAAAGGCAGTGCGTAAAACGCTGCAGAACTTTTAGGTCACATGAACGTTAGCAGGTTTCAAGAAACCGGCCTTTAACAGTGACACGACGTGTAAGCGTTATGATCGACGATGCGCACACGCAGTTAATAAATAGGGCTAAGGATTTTGTTGCTTTCTCTTTTTGGTTGGATGAAGCAACGTTTTGGACGTAATGCATTTGAATGTGACTACGATAGTTGTTCACTTACTCCAAGCTGTAGATGGTGTCGGTATGGATTGGAATCCGTTAATCTCAGTGACCACGGATGTAGCACCAGTAATGCGAGGCCATCAGAGAGGGCTCACAGCACGGATGCGCAAAAAGCTAGGACGCACAGAAGAGAGGTTGTATGGAATTCACGGCATTCTACATCGAGAGGCGTTTTGTGCAAAATCGCTGTAAAACGTCACGCAAATTGCTTTGCGAAATATAAACTATCTGAAGACACACGTACTTACGTATCGCCAGTTTCGGCAGTTCTTGGAGGAATTAGGAGAGGAGTACGGCGACACACATTACTATACCGAAGTACAGGTCTGTCGAGGTAAAATGCTGAATTTTTTTTATTTACGTTTGGTGGTAGCACATTTATTACATGAGAAGGGAAAGAGTGAACCGAAATTAAAACATCTTTGCTGGATATCAGAACTTGCATTTCTCGTGGACATTACGTCTTACATCAACAGCCTGAACATCTGTTTCCAAGCTGAAAATAATTTAATTTCTGACATGTTGCACAAAGTAAATGCTTTTGAAAGGAATCTTGCTCTTTGGGAAAGCTAAGTATTTTCTGAAAACACTGTACACTTCCCTACTATCAGTTTTGTCCACGAAAGTGCTAGATTTCAAGATTACGTTTCAGTAATTGTAAAAATTAGATGATAAGAATTTGTCTCCTGTCATTCGTTGGTTTGCACGGCCATTTTCAGCATCATTTGAAGATGCTCCGAAAGATCTACAGATGGAACTGACCGATATGCAGTGCAATACACGGCTGAAGGACAAGTTCTTTGCAATACGAAATACAAAAGATGGTTCAAATGACTCTGAGCACTATGTGACTTAACTTCTGAGGTCATCAGTTCCCTAGAACTTAGAACTACTTAAACCTACCTAACCTATGGACATCACACACATCCAAGCCCATGGCAGGATTCCAACCTGCGACCGTAGCGGTCGCGCGGTTCCAGACTGTAGCGCCTAGAACCGCGCGGCCACTCCGGCCGGCTAATAGAAAAGAATTCTACGAAAATATTCCACAGCAAGACTTTCCAAGTCTGCACCACGAAGCAGCGAGAGTTATGTCCATGTTCAGATCTACTAACGAAAATTAATAAATCAAGGTTTCTATCGCGTATTACTGAGGAAATCTTCGCAACTGCTTGCGTTTATTAATGGGCCGTATTTCAGTGCCCGACATTGACTTTATCGCTTCTCGTCGCCAATAATACACATGTTTCGGACTTCTTTCTTTTTCCAATTTAAAATTGTTATTTACTAGCTGTGCCTCATCCTACTCTATGTTACATAGGCTAACATCGTTATCTGCAAAATTTGGTATTAAACTGGGTGTTGAAGGTGTACTTATATGCTTAAAAATTATCCTGTAATTATTGTGAGACATGTTTCATACCTTTACCATGAAGGGTATTTAGGTACGTACCTAACGCTGGCGTAAAACCAATCCAGGATGTTTATGCTCCTTTTTTTTATGTTTTGCTTTAGAACCTTGACATTTGTTGATAGGGCAGTGGAATAACACGATACCTTCCCATGATTGCATTGCACACTGTGAAAAGAGCACGGGAGTTCCCTATGTACAGTGTACCCCAGCTAGTGGGTAAGGCGAAGCAGCGACATCTGTGCTTTGAGACATACACTAAATGAGCGGTGACGGTTCCATTTCCCTGTTTACACGTCTGGTAAGTGTACACCTGTGACCAGGAAGTTGCACATGTGCAGCAGCTCCGCACGTGTCCAGAATTTCTGGCCGGCCCTGCGGCCTAACGAATTCCGAAATGGAATGTCCCATTCGTCTAGCTCCAACTACTATTCCGCGTTCAAAGTCTGTTAATTTCCGTCGTGCGGCCATAATGTCGGAAACCTTTTCACATGGGTCACCTGAGTACAAATAACAGCTGCGCCAGTGCACTGCCCTTTTATAGCTTGTGTACGCGATGTCACTGCTAACTGTATATCTGCATATTGCTATCCCATGACTTTTGTCACCTCATTGTAAGGCTTGTATTTCGGTACTAGCAGACTTCTTTTGGCCAAGAATGCTCTCTTTGCCAGTGCTACTCTCCTTTTTATGTTCTTCTTGATTAGTCCGCTATGGGTTATTTTGCTTGCAAGGTAACAGAAGTCCTTAACCTCATGTACCTCGTGATCCCCAAATTTACTGTAGAGTTTCTCGCCGTTCTCATTTCTGAAATTCCTCATTACTTTCGGCTTTCTTCGGTTTATTCTCAACCTGTGTGCTGTACTTATTAGACTGTCCATTCCATTCAGCAGATCCTGGAGCTCTTCTTCACTTCCACTGAAGATAGTAACGTCATCTGCGAATCTTATCATGGATATCTTTACACTATGAATTTTAATCCCACTTTTGAATCTTTCTTTCAAATCCGTCATTAGTTTCTCGATGTACAGATTGAACATTAAAAGTGAAAGACTGCAACCCTACCTTATGACTTCGTTTTTTGTCTCCAAAAGGAAGATAAATGTTTAATGTTCCGCTGACAACGGGGCCATCAGAGACGGAGCACAACCTCGGATTGTTTCAAGGATGGGGAAGGAAATCGGCTGTGCCCTTTCAAAGGAACAATCCTGGCATTTTCCTGGAGCAATTTAGTGGAATCACGATTTGGTCTCCCAACTTTGTTTCTTGTACATACTGTACTGTATCCATCTTTCCCTATAGTTTACTACAATTTTCATTTTACTTTCGAAATCTTTCTCAATTTCATATTGTCCACAGCTTTTCCTAGGTCGACAAATCCTCTTGGTATCTTCGGTATTGTGTGGATGACATTTTTGCGAAAGTCTGATGATATGCCTAAATTCTCGTACATTCGTTGCACCATCTTGAAAGTTTGTTTAGTTGCTACTTCCCAAATGATATTTTGAAATTCCGAAGGATTGTTATGTATCCCCTCTGTGTTATTTGATCTCAAGTCTTCCAAAGATCTTTTAAATTCTGACTGATACTGCATCCACTATGTAGTGGACTGACAAGATAGCCAGTCCACAAAGACGGGTAGCCGAAAGGGCACACGTACACACACGCCGACTGGCGCGAAGTCTGGAACAGGATACGTGATGAATGTGATAAAGAAAAGAACGTAGCTACTAGAACACTTAACTTTTATATCGTCCTTTGGTATACAGCATTCTTGATGATACAAGTGAGACTCTTTAGATTCATGAAGTAACTAATGGCGCCTTGCTAGGTCGTAGCCATGGACTTAGCTGAAGGCTATTCTAACTGTCTCTCGGCAAATGAGAGAAAGGCTTCGTCAGTGTAGTCGCTAGCAACGTCGTCGTACAACTGGGGCGAGTGCTAGTCCGTCTCTCGAGACCTGCCTTGTGGTGGCGCTCGGTCTGCGATCCTGACAGTGGCGACACACGGGTCCGACATGTACTAATGGACCGCGGCCGATTTAAGCTACCACCTAGCAAGTGTGGTGTCTGGCTGTGACACCACACACTATGTCCTCCATATCGGCTCCTATTTCTTCTTCTAACGCATCACAGACAATTCCTTTCCCTTGTAGAGATCTTCAGTGTACTCTTTCCACCATCGCTCTCTCCTCTGCGTCTAGAAGTGGAATTGCCATTGCACACTTAATGTTGCCACCCTTGTTTTTAATTTCACCGAAGTTCGTTTTGACTTTTCTATATGCTGAATCAGTCCTTCCGATGACTATTTCGTTTTCGATTTCTTCACATTTTTCCTGCAGTCAGTTTGCCCTGGCTTCCATGTATTCCTATTTATTTAATTCTGAAATGATTTATGTTGCGATCATCCTGTCTTTCCCTGACCATTTTTGTACTTTTAATTGAATCCTCTGTGGGTTCTTGGTGAAACCTTGTAAATTAACTAAACAGACACTGTTTCTAGCCCAGCTTTAGGGTTATAAGCCCATTTTCAAGTACATTACTGATTCCCAAAGGTGATAATGCACAGATAAACATGATGACAAAGCAAAGGTAATTATCTCAACTTCTTAAGGTATCGATCCATAGCTTAATGTAAAATTATGTCAATGACCATTTTTAACAACTTACATACATTATTACACATCACCAATTATACTAAAATGACCGGACTAAAGTTATGCATCAGCCAAGATATTTTTAACTACGATGGACTGGGTCCCAAAGTTTTGCTTCTATCCTGGGTTCGTGATCTCATCTAAAAGAGGTGAATAATTGAATTGGGTTTGCGCGTTTATTAATATTTATGGGGATATACACATCTACTATTATATGAGGAAGCCCAATTCAATTATTCACCTCACAACCCCAGAAGCAAACTTTGGGCCCCAGTCCATCGTAGTTAAAAATATCTTGGCTGATGCATAACTTTAGTACGGTCATTGTAGTATAATTGGTGATGTGTAATAATGTATGTAAGTTTTAAAAAATGGTCATTGACATAATTTTACATTAAGCTATGGATAGATACCTTAAGAAGTTGATATAATTACCTTTGCTTTGTCATCATGTTTATCTGTGCATTATCATCTTTGGGAATCAGTAATGTACTTGAAAATGGGCTTATAATTCGAAACCTAGGTTGTGCAATAACATTAATAATAAATTGTGAAACAAGGCTAGAAACAGTGTTTGTTTAGTTAATTTTTGTACGTCTTTTTTCGTCGACCTACTGAATTATTTCTTCTGTTACTAAAGGTTTCTTTAGGGTTACCTTCCTTCTACCTATATTTGTCGGTCCAACTTCTGTGGCTGCTCACTTTAGAAACGTCCATCACTTCTTTACCGAACTACCTACTGTGCTATTCATCAGCGCAGTATCTAGAGCCTTAGAGAATTTCAAAAGTATCTCGTCATTTCTCAGCACATCAATATCACCCTTCTTTCCACAGTGGTTCTTGCGGGTGATTCTTTTAAACTTCAGTCTCCTCTTCGTCATAACTAAATTATGATCCGGGCCTATATCTGCTTCGGCGTACGCTTTAGAATCGAGTATCTGATTTCGGAAGCTCTATCTAACTATAACGTAATCCAGCTAGAATTTTCCCGTATCTCTGAGCCTTTTCAACGCATATTCCTTCTTGTGTTCATTCAAGAGTATATTCATTGTCACTAGCTGAAATTTATTTCAGAACTTAATTACTCTTCCACGGTTATCCCAAATTATTTCAGCGAGTTCTAGGATGATTAATTAAAAAGCACCGTGTTATATTTCTTGTAAATAAGATTTTAAACTATTACCTGCCTTTCTTCTTCGAATGTCGTGAACAGAAGCTGCCAGTGAGCGCGAAGGAAGGAAACGATACTAATTAAGAGAATGAGAAATCTTCCTACTTTAGTTCCTACGTATTATGTTAAAGAATGTTTTGAGTATGACAAAATTAATATAACGCACACGTCATCGTCTGGTTCTGTCGTAGCATAGTCGATCACAATTTTCAGAAGTTAAAGGTATGTGCAGAAGCGACTACTGTGTGGAAGCTACGGATACGAGACTCACATCCTTTCCTTAGAGCATTCCTGCCGCTGCGTCTCAGCAACATAACATTATATCACATACAGCCCAGAATATCTAACAAGGAGAGGCCGCCAATTGTGAAATTCAGATTCGATTCATACTACCCATAATAGAAGCTCATGGCCAGAGGTGTAATGTGGCAAAGCACCAAGATGCACTTCTCAGCCGCTGTCGAGAAAATCGACAGTTAAAAGAAACCGTTGCGGTGAAATACTCTCTACGATTAACAATTTTCTACAGCGTCGTGGCGCAGCGGTAAGCGCTCGGGTTCGTAATCCGAAGGTCGCCGGATCGAATATCGCGCCATGCAATTTTTTTTATTATTAGTTTTTTTTAATTCAAATAAATAAATATACAAACGGAAAAATGGAGGCGGTACAATTGGAGAGCGATCCGCCTTCACCAACATGCATAAGCAATTCATTAATAGTATATATCGCATCTACCTTCTTTCGAAGTTAGCAGGCAACTACGCTGTTATGTGGCGGCTCGTTTCGGCCCATTCAACATCTGTCCTTCAAGTGTAACCAGCGAGTAACGGAATTTATATTTCATACCTGCCACAGCAAATTTGTGTTCGTGGGGTCTCTATTCTAATTCGAAGATTTGACTTACGCTATACGTATTCGTTTCGGAATATCGTTTCTGCGTCTTCCGTTAACTACACGTGGTTAACATTATGAAGACAATTAATAACATTTGTTAAATACAAATTTGTTTGCGGTTTTTTCACGACAAACGACTTTCAACAACTTATTATATGCATAATTGTTGCAACTGATTGCCGGGAGTATATATATATATATATATATATATATATATATATATATATATATATATATATATATATATATATATATATATACTCCTGGAAATGGAAAAAAGAACACATTGACACCGGTGTGTCAGACCCACCATACTTGCTCCGGACACTGCGAGAGGGCTGTACAAGCAATGATCACACGCACGGCACAGCGGACACACCAGGACCCGCGGTGTTGGCCGTCGAATGGCGCTAGCTGCGCAGCATTTGTGCACCGCCGCCGTCAGTGTCAGCCAGTTTGCCGTGGCATACGGAGCTCCATCGCAGTCTTTAACACTGGTAGCATGCCGCGACAGCGTGGACGTGAACCGTATGTGCAGTTGACGGACTTTGAGCGAGGGCGTATAGTGGGCATGCGGGAGGCCGGGTGGACGTACCGCCGAATTGCTCAACACGTGGGGCGTGAGGTCTCCACAATACATCGATGTTGTCGCCAGTGGTCGGCGGAAGGTGCACGTGCCCGTCGACCTGGGACCGGACCGCAGCGACGCACGGATGCACGCCAAGACCGTAGGATCCTACGCAGTGCCGTAGGGGACCGCACCGCCACTTCCCAGCAAATTAGGGACACTGTTGCTCCTGGGGTATCGGCGAGGACCATTCGCAACCGTCTCCATGAAGCTGGGCTACGGTCCCGCACACCGTTAGGCCGTCTTCCGCTCACGCCCCAACATCGTGCAGCCCGCCTCCAGTGGTGTCGCGACAGGCGTGAATGGAGGGACGAATGGAGACGTGTCGTCTTCAGCGATGAGAGTCGCTTCTGCCTTGGTGCCAATGATGGCCGTATGCGTGTTTGGCGCCGTGCAGGTGAGCGCCACAATCAGGACTGCATACGACCGAGGCACACAGGGCCAACACCCGGCATCATGGTGTGGGGAGCGATCTCCTACACTGGCCGTACACCACTGGTGATCGTCGAGGGGACACTGAATAGTGCACGGTACATCCAAACCGTCATCGAACCCATCGTTCTACCATTCCTAGACCGGCAAGGGAACTTGCTGTTCCAACAGGACAATGCACGTCCGCATGTATCCCGTGCCACCCAACGTGCTCTAGAAGGTGTAAGTCAACTACCCTGGCCAGCACGATCTCCGGATCTGTCCCCCATTGAGCATGTTTGGGACTGGATGAAGCGTCGTCTCACGCGGTCTGCACGTCCAGCACGAACGCTGGTCCAACTGAGGCGCCAGGTGGAAATGGCATGGCAAGCCGTTCCACAGGACTACATCCAGCATCTCTACGACCGTCTCCATGGGAGAATAGCAGCCTGCATTGCTGCGAAAGGTGGATATACACTGTACTAGTGCCGACATTGTGCATGCTCTGTTGCCTGTGTCTATGTGCCTGTGGTTCTGTCAGTGTGATCATGTGATGTATCTGACAGGAATGTGTCAATAAAGTTTCCCCTTCCTGGGACAATGAATTCACGGTGTTCTTATTTCAATTTCCAGGAGTATATATATATATATATATATATATATATATATATATATATATATATATATATATATATGTGTGTGTGTGTGTGTGTGTGTGTGTGTGTGTGTGTGTGTGTGTGTGTGTGTATACATTTTAATTACAAAAAACAAATACTAAAAAAAAGGTTGCATCGCGCGAGATTCGATCCGCCGACCCTCGGTTTACGAACCCGAGCGCTTGCCGCTGCGCCACGACGCTGTAGAAAATTATTAATCGTAGAGAGTATTTCACCGCAACGGTTTCATTTAACAGTCGATTTTCTCGACAACGGCTGAGAAGTGCATCTTGGTGCTTTGCCACATTACACCTCTGGCCATGAGCTTCTATTATGCGCAGTATGAATCGAATCTGAATTTCACAATTGGCGGCCTCCCCTTGTAAGCTTTTATCGCTATACAAGTATGACAGCTTATTTTCTGAGTTAGTCATCAGCGAGACATGTCACGTATTGAGTCGTATTGGATCTGATAGCTCGAAATGTGGGTCTCTGTGTCCGTCAGAAATAGGTATCAATGAACCGCAAACTGGGAACGATTCAGTATGACAGTACTGTCCCGCACTTCATCTACTGTCTACCTCGTTTAACATCGTAAGATATACTTCCGTACAGCAGCTCGTGGTTTCTTAATAATATGCTAAATTCATCTCAGCCATACATGTCTTTTATGTATGGAAAATGTGGCATAGAGAATGTTTTAATAAAAATTGGACTCTCTCCTGAAGTTTTCGATGTTAGAGTTTAAATGCCATCTCCTTCGTCAGCCAGTAACTGTGGTTCAAATGGCTCTGAGCACTATGGGACTTAACATATGAGGTGATCAGTCCCCTAGAACTTAGAACGACTTAAACCTAACTAACCTAAGGACATCACACACATCCATGCCCGAGGCAGGATTCGAA
Source organism: Schistocerca nitens (assembly GCF_023898315.1). Lineage (NCBI taxonomy): Eukaryota > Metazoa > Arthropoda > Insecta > Orthoptera > Acrididae > Schistocerca > Schistocerca nitens. The sequence continues at coordinate 51,792,521 of NC_064616.1, forward strand.
CCTGTGACCGTAGCGTTTTGGCAGCACATTTGTTTTATTCTGTACAAGAGAAGTTGTTAGTAGTACATATTTACCATCGTAAACTACTTCTTTTCGATTATAAATTTTTGACTCATCACATTTCTACATTTCTTCTTTTTTTTCCATGACCAAGTAACTTTATTTGGCCGCACGGAAACAGAAAATACGAGGGGCGCTGAACAAGTTAAGCAATACATTTTTTCTGAAAGCAGGTTGGTTTTATTCTGTATTCCAATGCACCATATTATTCCCCACTCTTTTTTCTAGAAAACCCTACTTTTCAACAGAATCTCTGTTCAATGCAACGGCGTTACGTTATCCTACTGGCAGAGCCTGAGGGCACACATGGTACCACTCTGCTGGTCGACGTCGAAGTCAACGCCTTGCTGCAGCAATAACCTTCCTATCATCCACGTACTGCTTTCGCACATATGGTCCATTATTGCTATTTATGGTCTTCTGTCAGGCGGCGAGGAACCCAGCGGAGACACACGCGTGCGTCAGTACTACCAACACACACGTCCTGTTGTGCAGCGAGGCGTTCGATTGTGATCCGTCGACCATCTCGAAAGAGAGTGTCGGCATGTTCCAACATTGCAGGAGTCACAGCTGTGTGCGACCAGCCGACACGCAGGATCTCGGGCACGTTTGCGCTATCTTGTTTCGAAGGTGGTAGACGCCTCGACGACGACTCACCGAGCTTTTGTTCACTGCCGAGACTCCGTAGACATTCTGCAAGTGCCTACGAATATCTGTGATGCTCTGGTTTTCCGCCAGAAGAAACTCAATAAAAGCTTTCTGCTTGTAACGCACTTCTGTTATAGACGCCATTTCGAAAGCTACGTATGGGGCCGCCACCTATTCGAATTCCATGAAACTATATAAACCGAAGGTGTAACACATTCCAAATTTTCCAACCGAAAATGACTAAGAAAAAAAATGTGTTGAATTACTTATTGATCTACCCTCTTAAATTAGTAATACCTGATGCCCTAGAGCTAATTGTGGACCTCCAATAACACGTCTAGTGATCATACTAACTGACGTATTATGAACTGTTAAGTGCATTATCATCAACTGCTGCAGGTCCTGTCGTCCCATCTGCCTCACCTCCGTGTTCAGTAAGGTCTTCGAGGCCATCCTCTCCCACCGTATTCACCGCCACCTTAACCAGAACCACCTCCTTCCCCTTACCCAATGTGGCTTCCGGCCTTCCTTCTCCGCCGACGACCAAGTCCTTAACCTTACCAATCTTCTTTCCCTAACTTAACTCCCGTCGCTCCGCTATCTTTGTGTCCCTTGATCTCCAGAACGCCTATGACCGTGTCTGGCATCCCGGGCTCCTCTTCAAACTCCAGACCTATGCTCTCCCCATCAACTTCGTCCGCCTCGTTGCTTCCTTCCTCTCCCATCGTCCCTCCTATGTGACTATCCACAATTCCAACTCCCGTACTTTCTATCCCTCTGCCAGCGTGCCCCAAGATTCTGTCCTTTCCCCTCTCCTCTATCTCCTGTACACTGCTGATATGCCCAAACCTCCCCCACCAGTTCATCTTCTCCAGTTTGCTGATGACGCCGCCTCCCTAGCACTTTATCCTACCCTTCAACGGTCCCAAAGTACCCTCCAAACCCACCTTGACCAATTCATTGCTTGGTCACCATTTATGGCCGTCCTATCCACCTCACTCCTACCCTCAAATACCTTGGCCTCACACTCGACCGCCACCTCACCTGGACTCCCCATCTCCTTACCATCCAAAACAAAGCTCAAAACCACCTCTGCCTCCTGAAACTCTTGTCCGGCCGGACGTGGGGTCTGCATCCTTCCACCATCCTACACACCTAGAAATCCTTGATCCGCCCCATCCTCTATTATGGCAGCGTAGCTTGGATTTCCGCCCCTCCCCAGTTCTATAAAGCCCTCCAAATCCTTGAAAGCCATGCGCTCTGCCTCGCCTTCCGCATCCACTTTCCGTCCCCCACATGCATCCTCTACGACCTCATCCACTTCCCTCACCTTCTCCTTTTCCTTGAACACATCCGCACACTATATATTGTCTGCCGCCTTAATCCCCTCACCCCCTGGTGTCGCCCTTCCTCTCCACCCCCAACCAGTTGCCACGCTTTTACCGTTGTGTCCCACCCTCTCTCCATATCCACACCCTCCATCTCCTTCCTCAACACAACTTCCGCCATCTACCCCTTCCAGATAATGAGCTTCTCCCTGACATCTACCCTTCCTACCAACTCTTACCCCATCTTCCTGCCTCATTCTCAGCGCTCCCTCTCCTCCCCCTCCCTCCTCATGAGCGGCTTCCCCCTCCTATTCCCCCTCCCTCTCTTGTGCCCCCTTTCAGTGTCTTTGCACTTCCTCCTGCCTTGTCTTCCCTCTTCATCTCCTGCCCCACGTGTCTCCTGCCTCTTAGTGTACCCACTGACGCCCCTACTCTCTTCATCCCGCCACTTCCCCTGCTGCCCCTTGCTCTCCCCTCCTTTTCCATCCTCTCTGACCTTTCCCTCGGCAGGTCCCACCTGGCAGTTTTATTCTTCGTCTTGTGTGCTCCAAGTGGGTTTTAAGTGTGTTGTTCCGGAGTGTTTTTAATACTGTGGCCGACTTTTAACCTGTGCATGCGCCTTCAGTGTCTTCTCTGTTTTTTAAGAATCGCCAACTGTGTTTTTTAACTTTCTGGTGACTTTTTTAACTGTCCCCCATGAACATCTCCACGTCAGTGTATTTTTACCTCCATTTTCTCCCCTTACTCTGTATTATGTTCCTCTTTTTCATCGCCGTATGTATATATCATTTTATTCTTGTTTTAGTTGTCGTGTCACTCGGCTGAAGAGCGGCGGATTGTGCCACTGACAGCCCTCCCCTGCCCATATGGGGCAGGGGAATGAAATCACAATAAAGAAAAAAAAACTGCTGCAGGATATCCCTAAGGAATTCATCATGCATCACTGCACATCGTCTATGCAGAATCAATATACAAAAAAATGTTCAAATGTGTGTGAATTCCTGACAGACCAAACTGCTGAGGTCATCGGTCCCTAGACACACTACTTAACCTATCTTAAACTAACTTATCCTAAGAACAACACACACACCCATTCCCGAGGAAGGACTCGAACTTCTGGCAGGAGATATCGCGCAATCCGTGACAAGATGCCTCAAACCGCGCGGCCAGAATCAGTATACCATCGTATGAACAGGGTATTAAGAGTTGGAAGCGTTCTTGACAGTAAATGGCTCTCCATACTGTTACTCTTTACATGTTTATCCAGCTTCGCATTACCGAGGTATTTCGCAGTTGATAGGTTACTATTTGTTAACGTCCTTGCTTCTTCTTCTACATCTACATGGGTACTCTGCAAACCACATGTAAGTGCCTGGTAAAGGATTATTAGAACCACCTTCACAATTCTCTATTGTTCCAGTCTCGTATAACGCGCGGAAAGTACGAACACCTATATCTTTCCGTACGAGCTGTGATTTCCCTTATTTTATCATGGTGATCGTTTCTCCCTATGTAGGTCTGTGTCAGTAAAGTATTTTCGCATTCGGAGAAGAAATTTTGTGATCGAAATTTCGTGAGAAGATTCCGTCGCAACGAAAAACGCGTTTGTTTTAATGATTTCCATCCCAAATCCTGTATCATTTCAGTGACACTCTCCTCATTTCGCGATAATACAGAACGTGCTGCCCTTCGTTCAACATTTTCTATGTACTCCCGTCAATGCCACCTGGTAAGGACCCCACACCGCGCAGTAGTATACTAAAAGAGGACGGACAAGCGGTATAGGCAGTCTAATTAATAGATCTGTTACATTTCCTAAGTGTCCTGCCAATGAAACGCAGTCTTTGCTTAGCTTCGCCACAGCATTTTCTGTGTGTTCCTTCCAATTTAAGTTGTTCGTAATTGTAATCCCTAGGTATTTAGTTGGATTTACGGCCTTTAGATTTGACTGATTTATCGTTTGACCGAAGTTTAACGGATTCCTTTTAGCACTCATGTGGATGACCTCACACCTTTCGTTATTTAGAGTCAATTGCCAATTTTCGCACCATCCAGATACCTTTTCTAAATCGTTTTGAAATTTGTTTTGATCTTCTGATGACTTTATTAGTCGATAAACGACGTAATCATCTGCAAACAACCTAAGACGGCTGCTCAGATTGTTTTCCAAATCGTTTATGTAGATAAGGAACAGCAAAGAGCCAGTAACACTATCTTGGTGAGCGCCAGAAATCATTTCTGTTTTATTCGATGACTTCCGTCAATTACTACAAAGTGTGACCTCTCTGAGAGGAAATCACAAAACTTAGACGATATTCCATACGTACGCAATTTCACTACAAGCCGCTTGTATGGTACAGTGTCAAAAGCCTTCCAGAAGTCCAGAAATACGGAATCAGTCTGAAATCCCTCGTCAATAGCACTCAACACTTCATGCGCTTAAAGAGCTGGCTGTGTTTCACAAGAACGTAATTTTGTAAATCCATGCCGATTGTGTGTCAATAGACCGTTTTCTTCGAGGTAATTCACAATGTTCGAACACAACATATGTTCCAAAATCCAGCTGCATGTAGACGTTAATGATATGGGCCTGTAATTTAGTGGATTACGCCTACTGCCTTTCATCTTCTGACAGAGGCAAGTAATCGGGAAGGGTGAGGCTTACATTTTCGGGTATAATCCAGTGGTTCTCTCGTTGCAAAAATTAAATTTATGAAACAATATTCTGATGTCTGCTAAGTTATGAACGAGATTTTAATGTGAACTGAGTAATAAAATGAAACTGCAAACAGATATTTTTTTAAGGACATGCACATATTTTTACCGTTCACGTGCGCTTTAAATACAGAGCTTCATAATTTAGAGATCCAAGTTAATTATAAACTCCCCTGAGGCAATCAATTGGGAAATCAGCATTTCATTCCCGTCACTAGTCTGAAAACTCGCGCTTCATTTACGAAGTCACCTCTCTGAAGTGATAGCTCCCGTCTACAGCCGTGATGAAAACGACGGAGTCGCTCAGGTCCACGAGATGAGGCGATCCTCGCTCGGTGTACGGTCGCACATCTCTGGAGTGATTGCTTTTCGCGAGGAGTCCTGATGGAAAGCAAGTACAGGGAATGCCAATATGCAGCAGGAAATGAAGCTGCCAGCACCGAGTCTGATTCCAGAGATAGAAATTCTTTTGGGTTGTAGAGAACGGCACATACTGCTAGTAACCGATCAAGTGTATCTAAGAATAACACAAGTTAACGTAGTAGGTTTCTCACTTTAAGTACTTACAGTAAAATCTGAAAATAATTAAAATCTTCCTTTTTATTCGCATTATGTTATTTAAATATCTGTGTAGATAATTCTTCTGCTGCAGTGAGGCTACCAAGAATATTAATTCCTACCCTTGTAGTATAAACTGAATTAATCTCCATATGGGAGCAATATAGCGTTATCTGACGTAAATTACTGTATCAAAGATGGGTTCCACACTCTTCACTGTTAACAAGGTTTGATTTTCTGATATCTTTGTACAGGATGAAGCACGGGGCTACTGGGATCAATGTCGGAATTAAATGCTGGTCGCACAGTTGTTTCATGAATGGTTTCAAACATGTGTATTGCTGTCATATACAGCTCATACACTAGCAATTTTAAACGAATATAATTTTGTGTTTACCCATACGAAATAAAAACTTATTTATCGTCTGATCTTCTTGATTCCCACACTTAAATCATTCCACAGCGTAGAAATATCTGTGACTAAATCACAGTAACTTATCTGGAATTGGTCGGTACGTTAATTTCCGCACAAACGGAAACGTCCTCACTGTAACTTAAAGGAAAATTTTCAAAATAAATTTTTTGAACCATTTACGTAGAAGGTTCAATGTCCAATAATATTATGTGTAGACTTGTTACAGATGCATGAGAAATTCCTTTAAACTGTCGTAAAGCAGGGGATGAAGTGATAAATTCCATAAAAAACTTCCATTTCACTCAAATGTTTTTTTTATATATAGTGACGTTGAGCTTGAGAGGGACTGTTTGGTTCAATTTATCTTTAAAGAAGGCTGATCAAGAAGTTTTTATTCACTAGTTTTACGTTAGAGCCATGCAACTATATTAGAAGATACGAAATGCAATAGCACTGGAAGCAAAATTGTTACTTAGGAATTTTGCTTGTGCTAATGGCGACGTTTTCACAGAAGTATTTCTCAGATAAAGTCATTCAATAGACGTGTTTGTTAAGAGATGAAAAAGTTTAATGATGAAAAAAGCTACACTAAAGCTGGTGATAGTAAAAAGTGTGATAAATGTTTTGAGGAGAAGACATATCTGTTTTAAGCAAATAAATAGCCTAGAAACGTTTCACTATAGTAACAGAAATTTTCAAACTGTGATGCTGATTAGTCCGAACATCGTAACGTTCCAAGACTACAGAAACACTGCAGTTCAGACAGTGTCCTAAGGAGTAACTCTTCCTAAAAAACCGAGCCTTTATTTTACCAGTCACATAATCTGTGGATAAAAATTTTATGAATAAAAAACTCTAAATGTCTTAAGTAAAGTAGAACATACAGTATATGAAATGCATTCACATTGCGTAAAGCAGCTTAAACAAGGACGGCAACACATTATTTTAAACGAAACGTTCTCTACTTACGACGTTTCTATTCTTTTCAGGCCTTTTTCAGGCAGCGAAAGACGTCCCCGGAGACAGATCAAAAAGCCTCCCCGGTGCTTCTGACAAACAGGTTTCAGGTACTGTCTCTGGCTGAGCCAGATGCAGCTGCCTTCCCTGTTCCAGTGGATGATTCTCAGCCTTCAAGGTCCGGGCAATCGCAGAGGGTGGGCTTATTGGTAGTTGGGAACTCCAATGTTAGGCGCGTAATGGGGCCCCTTAGGGATATGGCGGCTAAGGAGGGGAAGAAATCCAGTGTGCACTCCGTGTGCATTCCGGGTGGAGTCATTCCCGATGTGGAAAGGGTCCTTCCGGATGCCATGAAGAGCACAGGGTGCAGCCAGCTGCAAGTGGTGGCTCATGTCGGCACTAATGACGTGTGTCGCTTTGGATCTGAGGAAATTCTCTCTGGATTCCAGTGGCTATCTGATTTGGTGAAGGCTTACGAGATGAAGGCAGAGCTCACCATCTGCAGCAACGCTGACAGAACCGACTGCGGACCTTTGGCGCAGAGCCGGGTGGAGGGTCTGAATCAGAGGCTCAGACGGTTTTGCGACCGTGTTGGCTGTAGATTCCTTGACTTGCGCCATAGGGTGGTGGGGTTTCGGGTTCCGCTGAATAGGTCAGGAGTTCACTACACTCAGCTGGCGGCTACACGGGTAGCGGAGGCTGTGTGGCGTGGACTGGGCGGTTTTTTAGGTTAGAAGGCCTCGGGAAAGTACGGGCTGGGCTGCAATCTCAAACGGTGCACGGCAAATACAGGACGTTCTTGGATCAAGGAACAGTCGGAATTGTAGTTGTAAATTGATGTAGTTGTGCTGGGAAAGTCCCTGAGCTTCAAGCGCTAATAGAAAGCACAGAAGCTGAAATCGTTATAGGTAAGAAAGCTGGCTAAAGCCTGAAATAAGTTCTGCAGAAATTTTTACGAAGTCTGAGACGGTGTTCAGGAAAGATAGATTAGGCAGAATTGGTGGTGGAGTGTTTGTGTCTGTCAGTAGTGGTTTATCATGTAGTGAAGTCGAAGTAGATACTCCGTGCGAATTGGTATGGGTGGAGGTTATACTTAACATCCGAATTACGTTAATAATTGGCTCCTTCTACTGACCCCCAGACTCCGATGATAGAACAGTTCAGAGAAAATTTGAACCCATACAGTTATAGTTGGTGGGACTTCAACCTTCCCTCGATATGTTGGCAAAAATACTTGTTCAAAACCGGTGGTAGGCAGTAAACATCTTCCGAGATTGTCCTAAATGCTTTCTCCGAAAACTATTTCGAGCAGTTAGTACACGAACCCACGCGAATTGTAAATGGTTGCGAAAACACACTTAACCTCTTAGCCACAAACAATACAGAGCTAATAGAGAGCATCATGTCTGATACAGGGATTAGTGATTACAAGGTCGTTGTAGCTAGGCTCAATACCGTTTCTTGCAAATCCACCAAAAACAAACGCAAAATAATTTTATTTAAAAAAGCGGATAAAGTGTCACTAGAAGCCTTCCTAAGAGAGAATCTGCATTCCTTCCGAACTGACTATGCAAATGTAGACGAGATGTGGCTCAAATTCAAAGATATGGTAGCAACAGCAATTGAGAGATTTATACCTCATAAATTGGTAAGAGATGGAACTGATCCCCCATGGTACACAAAACAGGTCCGAACGCTGTTGCAGATGCAACGGAAAAAGCATGCGAAGTTCAGAAGAACGCGAAATCCCGAAGATTGGCTAAAATTTACAGACGCGCGAAATTTGGCACGGACTTCAATCCGAGGTGCCTTTAATAGGTTCCACAACGAAACATTGTCTCGAAATTTGGTAGAAAATCCGAAGAAATTCTGGTCGTATGTAAAGCACACAAGCGGCAAGACGCAGTCAATACCTTCGGTGCGCAGTGCCGATGGTACTGTTACCGACGACTGTGCCGCAAAGCGGAGTTATTGAACGCAGTTTTCCGACATTCCTTCACCAGGGAAGACGAATGGAATATGGAATATACCAGAATTTGAAACACGAACAGCTGCGAGCATGAGTTTCTTAGAAGTAGATACTTTAGGGGTTGCGAAGCAACTCAAATCGCTTGATACGGGCAAGTCTTCAGGTCCAGATTGTATACCGATTAGGTTCCTTTCAGATTACGCTGATACAATTGCTCCCTACTTAACAATCATATACAACCGCTCGCTCACCGATAGATCTGTACCTACAGATTGTAAAATTGCACAGGCCGCACCAGTGTTTAAGAAGGGTAGTAGGAGTAATCCATCGAACTACAGGCCTATATCATTGGCGTCGGTTTGCAGTAGAGTTTTGGAGCATATACTGTATTCAAACATTATGAATCACCTCGAAGGGAACGATCTATTGGTACGTAATCAGCATGGTTTCAGAAAACATCGTTCTTGTACAACGCAGCTAGCTCTTTATTCGCACGAAGTAATGGCCGCTATCGACAGGGGATCTCAAGTTGAATCCGTATTTCTATATTTCCGGAAAGCTTTTGACACCATTCCTCACAAGCGACTTCTAATCAAGCTGCGGGCCTATGGGGTATCGTCACAGTTGTGCGACTGGATTCGTGATTTCCTGTCAGGAAGGTCGCAGTTCGTAGTAATAGACGGCAACTCATCGAGTAAAACTGAAGTGATATCAGGTGTTCCCCAGGGAAGCGTCCTGGGACCTCTGCTGTTCCTGACCTATATAAATGACCTGGGTGACAATCTGAGCAGTTCTCTTAGCTTGTTCGCAGATGATGCTGTAATTTACCGCCTAGTAAGGTAAGAAAGCTTTTGACAATGTTGACTGGAATACTCTCTTTCAAATTCTAAAGGTGGCAGGGGTAAAATACAGGGAGCGAAAGGCTATTTACAATTTGTACAGAAACCAGATGGCAGTTGTAAGAGTCGAGGGACAGGAAAGGGAAGCAGTGGTTGGGAAGGGAGTAAGACAGGGTTGTAGCCTCTCCCCGATGTTATTCAATCTGTATATTGAGCAAGCAGTAAAGGAAACAAAAGAAAAATTCGGAGTAGGTATTAAAATCCATGGAGAAGAAATAAAAACTTTGAGGTTCGCCGATGACATTGTAATTCTGTCAGAGACAGCAAAGGACTTGGAAGAGCAGTTGAACGGAATGGATGGTGTCTTAAAGGGAGGATATAAGATGAACATCAACAAAAGCAAAACGAGGATAATGGAATGTAGTCGAATTAAGTCGGGTGATGTTGAGGGTATTAGATTAGGAAAGGAGATACTTAAAATAGTAAAGGAGTTTTGCTATTTGGGGAGCAAAATAACTGATGATGGTCGAAGTAGAGAGGATATAAAATGTAGACTGGCAATGGCAAGGAAATCGTTTCTGAAGAAGAGAAATTTGTTAACATCGAGTATAGATTTAAGTGTCAGGAAGTCATTTCTGAAAGTATTTGTATGGAGTGTAGCCATGTATGGAAGTGAAACATGGACGGTAAATAGTTTGGACAAGAGAATAGAAGCTTTTGAAATGTGGTGCTACAGAAGAATGCTGAAGATTAGATGGGTAGATCACATAACTAATGAGGAGGTACTGAATAGGATTGGGGAGAAGAGAAGTTTGTGGCACAACTTGACCAGACGAAGGGATCAGTTGGTAGGACATGTTCTGAGGCATCAAGGAATCACCAATTTAGTATTGGAGGGCAGCGTGGAGGGTAAAAATCGTAGGGGGAGACCAAGAGATGAATACACTAAGCAGATTCAGAAGGATGTAGGTTGTAGTAGGTACTGGGAGATGAAGAAGCTTGCACAGGATAGAGTAGCATGGAGAGCTGCATCAAACCAGTCTCAGGACTGAAGACCACAACAACAACAACAAAGGTCATCCGAAGTCCAGTATCAGTTGCAAAGCTATTTAGAAAAGATTGCTGTATGGTGTGGCAGGTGGCAGTTGACGCTAAATAACGAAAAGTGTGAGGTGATCCCAATGAGTTCCAAAAGAAATCCGTTGGAATTCGATTACTCGATAAATAGTACAATTCTCAAGGCTGTCAACTCAACTAAGTACCTGGGTGTAAAAATTACGAACAACTTCAGTTGGAAAGACCACATAGACAATATTGTGGGGAAGGCGAGCCAAACGTTGCGTTTCATTGGCAGGACACTTAGAAGATGCAACAGGTCCACTAAAGAGACAGCTTACACTACACTCGTTCGTCCTCTGTTAGAATATTGCTGCGTGGTGTGGGATCCTTGCCAGGTAGGATTGACGGAGGACATCGAAAGGGTGCAAAAAGGGCAGCTCGTTTTGTATTATCACGTAATAGGGGAGAGAGTGTGGCAGATATGATACGTGAGTTGGGATGGAAGTCATTAAAGCAAAGACGTTTTTCGTCGCGGCGAGATCTATTTGCGAAATTTCAGTCACCAACTTTCTCTTCCGAATGCGAAAATATTTTGTTGAGCCCAACCTACATAGGTAGGAATGATCATCAAAATAAAATAAGAGAAATCAGAGCTCGAACAGAAAGGTTTAGGTGTTCGTTTTTCCCGCGCGCTGTTCGGGAGTGGAATGGTAGGGAGATAGTATGATTGTGGTTCGATGAACCCTCTGCCAAGCACTTAAATGTGAATTGCAGAGTAATCATGTAGATGTATAAGAAAAGGCCATGGCGCAGGTCATATAGTAATGTATCGTGAAATCCTTATGAATAGACATAAGAATAGGAAAACTTTAATATCCTTAGCTGACGCAGAAGTCACCTTGTAATCCATGATTCCACATAACGAGGTGCCGCGTTGACTGAGGCACTGAACACGTACACTATGTGATCAGAAGTATCCGGACACCCCCATAAACATACGTTTTTCATATTAGGTGCATTTTGCTGCCACCTACTGCCAGGTACTCCACATCAGCGACCTCATTAGTCATTAGACATCGTGAGAGAGCAGAATGAGGCGCTCCGGGAACTCACTGACTTCGAACGAGGTCATGTGATTGAGTGTAACTTGTGTCATACGTCTGTACACGAGATTTCTGCACTCCTAAACATCCCGAGGTCCACTGTTCCCGATGTGATAGTGAACTGGAAACGTGAAGGGACACGTACAGCACGAAAGCGTTCAGGTCGACCAGTTGAAGAGGGTCGTAATGTGTAATTGGCAGACATCTATCCAGGAATTCCGAAATGCATCAGGATCTACTGTAAGTACTATCACAGTTAGGCCGGAGGTGAGAAAACTTGGATGTCATAGTCGAGCGGCTGCTCATAAGCCACCCATCACGCCGGTAAATGCCAAACGACGCCTCGCTTGGTGTAAGGAGGGTAAGCATTGGACGATTGAACAGAGGAAAAACGTTGTGTGGAGCAACGAATCAATGTATCGATCCGATGGCAGGGTGTGGGTATGGCGAATGCCTGGTGAAAGTCATTTGCCAGCGTGTGTAGTGACAACAGAAACATTCGGAGACGGTGGAGTTATGGTGTGGTCGTGTTTTTCGTGGAAAGGGCTTGCAGCCCTTGTCGTTTTGCGTGGCACTATCGCAGCACAGGCCTACACTGATGTTTTAAGCACCTTCTTGCTTCCCACTTTTGAAGCGCAATTTGGGGATGTCGACTGCATCCTTCAACGCGATCGGACACCTGTTCATAATGCACGGCTTGTGTCGGAGTGGTTACACGACAATAACATCCCTGTAATGGACTGGCCTGCACAGAGTCCTGACCTGAATCCTATGGAACACCTTTGGGATGTTTTGGAAGGCCCGCTTCGTACCACTCTCACCGACCGACATCGATACCTCTCCTCACTGGACCAATCCGTGAGGCATGGGCGGCCATTCCCCCAGATACCTTCCAGCACCTGACTGAACGTATGCCTGCGAGAATGGAAGCTGTCATCAAGACTAAGGGTGGGACAACACCATATTGAAATCCAGCATTACCGATGGAGGGCGCACGAGCTTGTAAGTCATTTTCAGCCAGGCGTCCGGATACTTTTGATCACATAGTGTATTTTTAGGAGCCAGTTTCAAATTTCGACCCTGACTTAGGTTTTCTGTGGCTTTCTTAAATGACACGAGGGAAATGGCGTGATGGTTCCTGACCACAATCAGTTTACTTCCCCATCCATTTTCGAAAATGGGTTTATATAACATCCCTAATGACCTCAACGACGACGAGGTACTAAACGGTGAATTTTCTGTCTTTCCAAGTTAGTTTCGCTGCTTTGCGGGCAAATGAAACGTTATTAGTTTTGAAAATAGAAACTAAGTTCTAAGTTACCAAAGCGGTGTATTAACATCTCCCCAGCGCCCAGGCAGTCCTCTTCCGTAACAGAGTGGTTGGCTACCATACAGAAGATCCGCGTCCGATTCTCAGTACTGCACTGAATTTCCACCAGTGGACGTTTGTTTGCTAGTCTAGCTACGTCTGTTGTTGTTTAAATTTTATTATGTGAAATTATTGGACACTTGTGATTGTTTATTATTGAGGGAGTGCCAGGGCACATGCTGAAAACTGCACAAGTAATTTTGGCTATATCGAGATACATGGGAATCCAGGACTACGATCAATGCTTTTTGACACTACTTCTGGAATTCACGTTTCGTTATGAAACAATTATGCTGGAGGATTCGCGAGTGTTTGCAGACCGAGTCAAGACGAAAGTAATTGATCTGGATGGTCATAAACTGGCTGTCCAGAGGACAACAAACAGGAAATTTACCACCTTCCGCCGCGAGAAGTTCTTTTAGATGTTGCCACGTTGTGGGCTGAGGTTATCACCGGCCCTCTGCTGTTTTTTATCCTGCGATTACCGACTGAAGAGTACGACAAAGTTGCAGCGAAAGGAGCAGATTGTTAGTCTTATGGCTGGTAACTCAATGACTGACACTATTATAAGTTTGTCGAATTCCGTGAATGTCAAACTGCCTGACTGCAAACTTCAACAGCAACAGGTACAAGGACAGCAGTCTCTGTCAGTTGTGAAACGACAAAGCTCACAAACAACTTTCTCAAGAACACATACAATTACAGTTCCAAAAGCAGTAGATAAACTATTTACAGGACACAGCATCCAGAGACCTGGAACTGAGCCAAAGATCCAAGATCCAAACAACTTCATGTACTAGCTTGAAACGAAAGCGAGAAGATGAAGGTGAAGACTATGATACTTCAGCGTTAGAGCACATGTGAAGTGGAACAGTGGCTTAAGAACGGCTCATACTGTACAATAAAGAGACTGTGTTTCACTTACCTACTGTTTTAAATTGTATTTCTTTATTTTATGTGCTGAGGAAAATTACTAGGTAAAGGTGAGAGCTTGAGGAAAAAAGTACTTTAGCTACTTTTGTTGTTATGAAGTTCAGGATCTGTATTGCCGGGTATCCATTAAAAAAGGTTCCAGTTTTGCTACAAAAAAAAATACTTAATGTGGCTGACTGCCATGTGAAGAATCCGGGTTCGGTTTCCGGCACTGCCAGCGATTTTTCTTTGGGGTGAGGACGGGAAGAGGCTGCCAAGTGAGGAGCTACGTGACCGAATGGTAGCGCTCCTGGTCTGCTAACACGACAACAACCGGGAAGATCGCATGCAGACCGCTTCCACATGACGTCAGTGCCTAATGGATGACACAGCTCTCGGTTGTACCCGGTTGGCACGTCTGTGACCTGAACGGCGATGCATGCCGCGGGAAATTAACGTTACAGTTTGTACGAGAAGATTCATTTGTGATGAATTTACTTCTAGACCAGACACGATCTCTGCTGAGTTGTATTTGCATACACTCTTCGCTGTACGTTACAATGCTCCGGCGAACGCTCAGTGAGCGTGAGGTGTGAGGACCAGCAGCAGGTGACGTCAGAGAATTTCAAGCAAACATGCTCTTGAAACGGCTACCACTGTAGCCTTAAGGCCAGGTTTTCATTCAAAATGGTCGAAAAGTCGACTTTTTATTGCAGTTTTTGAAGGGTATATGTGTCGAGAGTGCTGGGACGAGAAGATATTTTAATTCGTGCTTTACAAAAGTTTCTGCAGCCCATCGTTCGAAGCAGTAGCATGACCACCGTGGGACGCTCTGAGCCGGAGACGCCCGGCTCAGATAGAAAATCTGTCGTGCCGCGACGCACGTTCACAAAATAATTTATATTGCAGCATGCACGCAAACATTTACGCCGCGAAAGCTGACGGACAACGTGTGCAGTCTGCCGAACGCAGCATATGTAGCTCATCCGGAGCGGCTTTTCTCCCCAAGAAGAACGAGGGAATTGCTCTCTAGAAACATTTCGAGTTAGAGGAAGGGTTGGTATATGATCCTGGAATTGCAGACTAAATATTAGTAACGAAAACATGTTTTTGGTCAAGTTTTGGGCAAAATTGGCCAAAAAGTAATTTTTGGTGCGCCATATTGGACTATGAATTTAGAATTTTGAAAATCTAAAATCAGATTTGTGTTCAGCGACATTAAAAATTTACAGTAACAGGCAGTTTTTATGCAAATTTAATTAATAATGCGTTTAATAGTTTTCCCTAAACCTGAAACAGGTTTTTCTCGAGGAACGATTTTTCAAAACTGCGTGCAGCATAAAGTAAAAACAGTTCAACTTATTAACTTCCACCTTTTACCCTCGAAAAGTTAACACTTCTCTTGGGAACTTATACCCATAATATATGAAATTTGTTACAATTAACTATTTTTTGTAATGCTATAAAGAGTGAAACACACCCCCAAAAATCGAATTCAATGTTCGAGTTAGTATAATATCGTTAAATTTAAGGTTATTCCACTGTGGGTAGGTATAAGGACCCATAAATTTAATGTAGTATCGACTTACGTTATCCATTTTTGATACACTGCAAGCAGGCTGCGTACTTCACACTCGCAGGCCCTTGATCAAACCACAACTACAGGCGCCGTTTTGGTTTGTTTGTTTCTTTTAGTGAAAATCCAAATCAGAGTATAATCAGTCATAATCCCCAAACAGATCCTTTGTTTGTCTTTTCACTGTCTCAAAAAATATCTAAACTTTGCTTATTTTTTACTGATGAGAACCTGGCCTTAATGACGTGTCCACAGCCTCTACCAAACATATTTCACGTGGTACGGTGGCTGCCCTCTGTATCAGACACTTTCGCGTGTCCATCCTGAGTCCTCGATGTCGACCCGAGATGTCTGACGAACAAATGTATACAGCAGAAATCCTGATTAAAAGTACAAAGTTACGAAACATTCTTGCATGTTAAACTGTGTGCTGGACCAAGGATAGCAAGTGGAGCCTTGCCTCCCACGTGCAGTTCGGACTGAGCTATACAAGCCCAGCTGAAATCTCCATTCTACCAACACCGCTCCGCTATTTTCGAAAATATACACAGAGGATTTCCTGTGTACTTCGTAGTGCTAGCACCTTTATCAGAAATTATGCAGTGCAAAGTGTTATACTTACAGCCTCAGAGTTGTTTCTAGGCTGAATATTTCACTCTGCAATGGAATGTACGCTGATCAGCCACAACATTATAACCATCTACCTAAGAAGCGGTATGTCCACCTCTGGCACTGATAAAAGCGGCGACGCGTCGTGGCATGGAAGCATTGAGGCCTTGGTAGGTCTCTGGAGTGAGTTGCCACCACATCTGCACACACGAGTCACCTAATTCCCGTGAATTCCGGGGAGGGAGGCCACGAGCTCTTATGCCAAATTCACATTGCGTTGCCCGCACATTATTTGGAACTCTACACTGCGTCCCTTGAACCACTTCATCACACTCCTCGCCTTGCGACATGGATCTTTATCTTGTTGAAAAATGCCACTGCCGTCGGGAAACATTATCGTCATGAAGAGGTGTACGTGGTCTGCAACCAGTGTACGATACTCCTTGGCCGTCATAGTGCCTTGCACGAGCTCCACTAGACGGTTGGATGCCCATTTGAACGTTCCCCAGTGAATAATGGATCCGCCACCAGCTTATCTCCGTCTCGCAATACAGGTGTCAAGGTCCCGTGGAAGATGACAGATTCGCGCCCACTCATCGGCAAGATGAAGAAGGTATTCGGACTCATCACACCATGCAACGCTCTGCCATTGCGCCATCGTCCAGTGCCCATGGTCACATGCCCATTTTAGTTGTAGTTGCCGATGTCATGGTGTTAACATTGGCACATTCGTGGGTCGTCGGTTGCGCAGGCCGATCGTTAGCAGTGTTGGGTGCACTGTGTGTCCAGATACATTTGCACTCCGACCATCATTGAAGTCTGATGGTAGTTCCGCCACATTTAGTCGCCTCTCCTCTTTTACCAGTCTGCTCAGACTACGACGTCCGACGTCTCTGATGAAAGGTGGCTGCCCAACACCACGACGTCTGGACATGGTTTCACCTTGGTTTCGCCAAGTGTTGAAGACACTCACCTCAGCACTCCTCGAACAGCCGACAAAGCGTGTAATTTCAAAAATGCTCGTGCCGAGCCTTCGGGCCATCACAATCTCCCCTCGGTCAAACTCACACAAATCACACGCCTTCCCCATTCTGTTCACGGACAGCACGCTCACTGATACTACATGCATCGTCTGACTAGCGGTCATTACTAACGAGGTGACGGTGCTATCGCCTGACGGGGCTTATATCGATAGTAGGCAGGTGGTCACAATGTTGTGGCTGCTCAGCGTATGCCTTTTCACGAAACTCTCTACGAAATTAAAATTGTTAGCTGGACTGGAATTCGATATACAAATATTATCTTACGGAAGAGTCTGTATGCAGTTCAGAAGGTGGAAGACATGTACGGATAAGATGTTGGTTAGAGCCAGACTGTATAGTCCAGTCAGTAGCTACTCACAAAATGCAAAGCTACTCGTGCCAGGAGTGGATGGAAAGACAGTTCGAATCTGCTGAACATTTTCATTGCAGATCACACCCCACAGGACAGTGGAAGCTTAATTCTGTTAATCTGCTTGTAACAATGAGAACACAGGTGATGATCGAAGCCGGACTTTTTCGGAAGGGGGAAAGTAATGAAAAAAGACAGTTCAACGTTGATAGCAGAAATTTCAGCACATGAGTTCATTACAGACGAGTTTCACTTCACTAACTAATATCGACTGAAATGATATCGATTTAAACATCACTCAAGAGTTGTATTGGAATGCCCGTAGAGGACCGGAACTGTGAGCAAGTTTACAGAAATTAGTTTATTGTTTCCTAATTTTGTCTTCCTGGTGGTAGTCAGCAATGTTTTTATCGTAATTATTACAAAAGTGCTTCTGCAAACATCTGACTGCAAAAGCAATGGTACTGTCTTAACACAAAAGAACTTGTAGTTCTTAGTCACGATTTTTATTTAAATTATACACGAAACACATCGTGACATTATCTCTGTTCGGTAGTGAGTTGTATTATGCTGTAATTTGTCCAATGTTACGGTTGGGAGCCGGCCGGAGTGGCCGTGTGGTTCTAGGCGCTACAGTCTAAGTTCGAATCCTACCTCGGGCATGGATGTGTGTGATGTCCTTAGGTTAGTTAGGTTTCATTAGTTCTAAGTTCTAGGCCACTGATGACCTCAGGAGTTAAGTCGCTTAGTGGTCAGAGCCATTTGAACCATTTGTTACGGTTGTCTTGTTTGAGCTGTTGGATCGTTTCGAAACCTTCACTGTCATATAAAGACGCGTTAATTTATAATTGTTGATGATAACGTCATTTACATTTAAGTACTAGTGAACGTAAAAACTAACTTGGCTGTGTATTGAACCGGGGACCTAGAAACGATGGAGAGGCTTCGTTCCGCCGTAGTCCTCAGTGGTTCACAACCCCACAACAGGCCACAGCAGTCCACCCACCTCACGGCCGCCCCACACCGAACCCATGGTTATTGTACGGTTCGACCCCAGACGACTGTAACCCCAGTGTTTGCGTGGTAGAGTAATTATGGAGCACGCGTACATGGAGACAGTGTTTGCGCAGCAACCGCCGACATAGTGTAACTGAGGCGGAGTAAGGGGCTGGCCGGCACACCGGACCTCGACACTAATCCGCCGGGCGGATTCGGGACGGGGACCGGCACGCCTTCCCGTTAGGGAAGCAGCGCGTTAGACCGCGCGGCTAGCCAGGCGGGCAAATCTATCTCACTTCCGTAATTTTGTGTGGCCAGTCAAACAAAAGCTCACATATGATATCATGATTTATCATGCTTTTTCCTCTGGTTCACTTACAAACGCCAGAAATAATAAAAAGAAAAGAAGCTCGGTATTCTATATGTCTAAAAAGCAGAAACTGATATTAAAATTCTATAAATATTTTTGTTACAGTAGAGACAGTGAAGGGATCCAATACTTATACAAGAAGTTTCCATAAATCTCGCTAACTTCAGAGGATAACCTGAATGTATGAGTAACAACATGCATTATACGTTTAAAAACCCGTAACCCAGAAGACAATAACCATTGTACATTTCATAGAACATTCATAAGAGCAAAAGCTTTCATCCATGTAGCTGCCACCGTACACAATGAAACATTTGTCTATACTCCCATGAGAAAATACGGAGTGCCTTTTAATAATATTTTGGTTTTGTTCAGCTAGTATTTCAACGTCCCAGTACATGATCACGGACTCATTTTCAGACGCTGTTTCTTCAATTGATATGATATTATTTAACTAAACAAACATTGTTTTTTGCCTGGTTTCACAATTTTATTATTAATGTTACTGCACAACCTAGGTTTTGTGTTATAAGCCCATTTTTAAGTACTTATAACCCGAAATCTAGGTTGTGCAATAACATTAATAATGAAATTGTGAAACAAGGCAAAAACGGTGTTTTTTTTAGTTAATTTACAATGTTTCACAAAGATCCCACAAAATGGTTCAAAAATGGTTCAAATGGCTCTGAGCACTATGGGACTCAACTGCTGAGCTCATTAGTCCCCTAGAACTTAGAACTAGTTAAACCTAACTAACCTAAGGACATCACAAACATCCATGCCCGAGGCAGGATTCGAACCTGCGACCGTAGCGGTCGCGCGTTTCCAGACTGAAGCACCTAGAACCGCTCGGCCACACCGGCCGGCAAGATCCCACAGTTGATTCAGTTAAAATGATATTATTTGTTATGTTAGTTATATTTTAGGTTATTATTGGTATTCGCAGGATTTGTGAGTGCAGAACTCGGAAAGATCTCGGAAGCAGCAGGGAGGACGTATTAATAATGTGATATTATGGGCCTAATTCCTAGTTTGATGATTAGAAAAAGACTTAGAGAGAGATTAAGTTGTTAGTTGAGGTATAGCGCACAATTCATGTCACTATGCAATGTGTGTCATAACGACGTGTGTGTCAACTTTTGGCCGGCCGGTGTTGCCGAACAGTTCTAGGCGCTTCAGTCTGGAACCGCGCGACCGCTACGGTCGCAGGCTCGAATCCTGCCTCGGGCATGGATGTGTGTGATGTCCTTAGGTTAGTTAGGTATAAGTAGTTCTAAGTTCTAGGGGACTGATCACCTCAGATGTTAAGTCCATAGTGCTCAGAGCCATTTGAACCATTTTTTTTTTTTTGTCATCTTTTGCGGGCTGGCTTCCCCGGTAAAATTCCTTTTTGGTACTGGCAACGCGAGGATAGCCTGTCAGACTGCGAGAGGTCGGAGACTGCAAACGCTCAGTACCGTCTACGAGCGTCACTGTCGGCGTCACTGTCGGCCAACATTTAGTTGCTAAGAGTAGTCAACCAGAGGCAAGCTTTCTAAATCTACAGCTAACGTCATGTGAAAATATAGTATATCGTGCAAGATGTCATTTAACGGAGACTGTGGTTCTTAGTGATGTACCTAAGCACGAGAGTAATGTTAATAACTGTGGAAGAAATAACAGATAAAGTGGCAGTGGCTGGTTGCGACGTCTACCGTTGTGTGAACCGAGGAGAACGCTCGTTCTGTTAACGTCGGCTGTCACTTGAATGCTGTGCCGGTAGAGTATAAATGTCTTATAAGATGCGCTTCATCCAAGTTTTCTTTAACAGTGAGGCTTCTGATTGAAATGCGGCAACCAATATGTCCTTTTTTAACAAATGGAATTACGTTGTTTGATAATTAGGTTCGTATTCGGATGGACTGCACGCCAGGTGTTTAAAGAAAAAATTTTTATATCCAATTGGGCTGAGCCTACAAAGCAATTTACTAGTGGGCTGAAAGAGCCGTATGGCACTGATGTCTGGGAAAGTACGTAGGGTAGGTTGTCCCGCCTAATTGGAAAGGGCTTTCTTCCTCCTCGCCCAAGGGCCTCTTTGTACGCAGAATTTCAGTATAAATATGTACTGTAAAGGAACAAGGAACAGAGCACTAGAATAATCAACTTCTAGCTGAAATAACGTACATTCTATGAATTTCTGAACTGCGCAGTTCAGGTTTCTGTAACATTAATGTGATCTAGCTGCTAACACGGCCAGTTGTAACACCAGGTGCTCCGTCACGCAGACGCTTCCAGCAGCCGTTGAATAGCACCAACGGCTGGTGCGGGTGCCTGTAACGGCCTAGTCCACTCGTAAATGTATAAAATTACGATAAAAATAATCACATCCTCAAACCGGAGTGCGACAGAATAACGTTTGTTTAAAGCACGCCGTAGAATTCAATAAATATGTTAGTTTGAAGGAGTACTACTATTTCTGAACAACTTCTTTCAGTGATGATGCTGAGCGTAAATTTGAACTGCGACAGCTCTTGTGGTTTTTCAGATCTATCTTCGTTGTTGTATCATTTGGTTGCTAAGACCTAGATGAAAGGATTCACTCCCAACCATCAGGATTTTCCGCCAAGTAGTTACAAAGTCACAATTAAAATGCAAACGTGTACATTCAATAATTACTCTTGTGAATCGTCATTTGCTCCCAATGTTATCTTATAAGGAAGGTTTTAACGAATAAAGTTGCATTACTTTCACCGAGATTGCTGGTGTTTCGACTTTTATTTCAGTCTACATTATTATTAAACGATTATTTTCTGTGGAAGTCAATCACAGTGCACGGAATCGCAAATTATCTGGAAAGAACATTGTTCTATAACAAACCAAAGTGGGGTAAAGTATCGACACGTAACTTGATATTGACAATATTTGTTGAAGTTGATCGCGGATGCGACATATATTTCTTAAGAGTATTTGTGATTAGTTGCGATAACTGCTCGATGAAGAACCATGTAATAATTCTGGAAAGCTTATACTGGGAGACAACAAGAAAGAAAACATTGTAAAGGATGGAATTTTTAGCCTACAGACAATGTGTGAGTAAAATTAAATGCGTATGGACGAGTTTGACAGGAGTTGCATAAACGGTAACCAAATTAATGAATTGATTGCATGTTAACTACGGAATCGTGGCCATAAAAATTAAGAAAAAGTGTGTATTGAAGCACTCTGTGGAAGTTTCGGGGTGTCCGCTGGACTGAGTCAGAAGTGCGTGCACAGAGAACAGTTTTGCAGTTGTTATCACATAAAAAGAACGGAACTGAATTCCCATGGCCTAGAAACATCTTACATTCTCTGGATAAAAAGCAAAGAGAAGTAATTTTTAACGTGCCGTTTCCGAGGGGCTCATTATAGATGGAGTACAAGCCCGATAGGACACGAAAAGAGAAGGAAATCAGAACAATACCTTTCGAAGGAACCATCCTGGTTCTCGCGTAAATGTATTTACAGAAAAGGAGAAACTAAATCTTAGAGAAACTCAGCCGCCCAGTTCGTCCACAAAATCCAGTGCTCAGGTTGATGCCGTGTTCCCTGAATTCCGAAAGCCATTCTATAGAGATTCACAATACCGTTTAGTGAAAAAAAAGTTTGCCACGTATCAGACCTGATTTGTGACTGGATTGAGGGCTTCCTTGCGATAGAACTCAACACGTCCTTTTTGTTGGAACAAAATCGACAGTTGGAAAGATAATTTCGGGAATATCCGAAGGGAGTATAATAGGTCCGCTACTGTTTACAATTTATATTAATGATTTAATGGGTATTCGCCGAGATGATGTTGTCTTCAGGAAGGGTGCAACGCCCGAAGACAGTAGCGAAATACATATTGCGCATAAATAGGCGAAGATATCCACCACTGTTGGCGTAGACTATTGTCGAGAAATCACTAGCGACAATAACTACCACAGAATACCTAGAAAAATCGTCCGGAGCGACCTAAAGTGGAGTGTCCACGTAAAAACAAGTAGGAAAAGCAAATGTCAAGATGAGATTCATTGAGAGAATCTGAAGGAAATGTAGCTGATACACGAAAGAAGTGGCTTAGAAAACACTCGTCCGATCGGTTCTCGATTAGGTCCTACTGTTCGTCAGGTACCCTTACCGGGGAGAATTAATATAAAGGGTTAGAGAACATAGAAACGCGGTACGTTTCGTCACGGAGTCGTTTAGTCTGCGCGAGAGCTTTACGGGGATGCTTGAAAAACTGCAGTGGCATTCGCTACAAGAGAGATGTTGGGCATCACGCAGAGGCGTACTGTTCTGAGACGGGAGAGTCGGGCAACATATTACTGCCTCCTATATACGTCTCGTGAAATGACCACAACGAGAAAATCAGAGAAACTAGAGCTCATGCGGAGCTTTACCGACAAATATTGTTCCCAAGCGCCATTCGTGAATGGGGCAGGAAGGAGGGAAATATATTGGTACACGAAGTATTCTCCGCAAGCTGGTTTATGGAGTAAAGAAGTAGATGTGAATGTAGATTTATTATTTTATTTATGTAGCGTATGGCAATGTACATCATTTTATGCTTCTTACAAATGTTTAACATAGATATACGAGGGCGGTTCAGAAGGTAACCTCCGATTGGTCACAGTGCGGGTTGTGGGGGGAGTAGCGACGCCATCTGTGCGTTCACGCACTCAACAGGTCAGTCGGCATCAAGCCGTGGTCGAGTGAACGTCGTACCTGCGCTAGTTTAGTTTTTGTGGCAGTTTGAAATGTGTGCTGCAATAGAAAACCCCGCCAAATGTGAAGTGCGTGCTGTCATAAGGTTTTTTACAGCCAAAGGATATTCTGCAGCAGCTATTCATCGTGAGCTTTGTGCCGTGTACGGACCAAGAGTTATGAGTGAAGGAGTTGTCCGTGAATGGGTACGTTTATTTAAAAGTGGACGAGAAAACGTTCATGATGAAGAGAGGAGTGGTAGACCATCATTGGTGACTGACGAACTCGTTCAGACAGTTGATGCAAAAGTTCGTGAAAATCGACGTTTCTCAATGTCGGAGTTGTCTACTGGTTTTCCACAGATTTCTAAGACTCTCTTGTACGAGATAGTGACAGCAAGATTGGGTTACCGTAAGTTCTGTGCACGATGGGTGCCCAAAATTCTTACCGACCACCACAAAACTCAAAGAATGGCCTCTGCATTAGACTTTCTGTCACGTTATGAGGACGAAGGAGAACCATTGTTAAACAGAATCGTGACCGGTGACGAAACCTGGATTAAGTACGTGAACCCTGAGACAAAAGAACAATCAAAGATGTGGGCACATTCAAATTCGCCTACCAAACCAAGAAAAGCCTCGCAAGATTTTTCTGCCAGAAAACTGATGGCTACGGTGTTTTGGGATGCCAAAGGGGTGTTGTTGGTTGAATTCATGGAACGTGGTACGACCATTAATCAAGACGTGTACTGTGAAACAATAAAAAAGTTACGACGGGCTATACAGAACAAACGCCGTGGTATGCTGACTTCCGGTATCGTTTTTTTGCACGATAACGCCCGTCCTCACTCTGCTCGCAGAACAACGGCCCTTCTTGAGTCCTTCAAGTGGGACGTTATCAACCATCCACCTTACAGCCCAGACCTGGCGCCAAGTGATTATCACCTCTTCATGCATTTGAAGAAATGGCTCGGGTCACAGCGGTTTGATGACGACGAAGAGCTCAAAGATGCGGTCACAGGCTGGCTCCAGGCACAAGCGGGTGATTTTTATGCAGAAGGAATTTCAAAGCTTGTGAAGAGATACGATAAGTGCCTCAATCGCTATGGAGACTATGTAGAAAAATAGTGCAAAGATGTAGTTGTAAGATGTATATATTAAAATATTTTTATTTAACTTGGTGTATTTTTTTAAATCAACCGGAGGTTACTTTCTGAACGGCCCTCGTACATAAAAACGCAATAAAATATGCTATGTATAAAACACACAGATAATGGGCAATACAGTTAAATACAAACATCGAGATTATATATGTTCAATATAATTAAATACAAACATCAAGAATATGTATAATGTCTTTTGCGGCGTCTGTTGCCATCAGAAAATCACTGAAATTGCCACTGTATGCTCTTGTGTCGCACTCTTGGACGATGTGGCGGATGGTCTGTCTGTTGGCTCCGCAGTCACAGTTGGGAGATGGAATTTTTCCCCATTTGTGAAGACTGTCTGCACATCTTCCATGATTTGTGCGTAATCTGTTGAGGGATGGCCATATTTCACGCGGTAGTTCATATCCGGGCGGTCTCTCAGTGATGCAGGAGAGGGGCTTGACAATGCTCAGGGCACACCTCTCGCCATTGTTCCCTCCAGGTCTTTATTGCATTAAAATTTATACTTTGCAATTCCTTGGGTGTTATCATTGTTGGATGTCTAGACCGAAGTCTGTTTCTTTCCAGGTCAGGCGTATCGCTATGTACAGGGAGCTTATTTTCCTATATTCCCGGAGAAGAGCATTCTTCTGACGTAGGTCCGCAGGTGGTATGTGCTCAGAATTGACAGCCAATGTTTTGGGGTTGATCTCATGGTTAAGCTGACAATCCACGTCGTGATATTCAGCTGCACGTCGATTTTCTTTGTGTGAACACTGTTCATCCAGACCGGAGCGCAGTACTCCGCGGCCGTGTAGACCAGTCCGAGTGCCGACGTGTGTAGCGTGCCAGCCGACGAGCCCCAAGTAGCGCCGCACAGCTTCTGGAGGATTTTATTCCTCGTCTGTAGTTTGGCTGCAGTATTTTTCAGATGCCGTTTAGAAGTGAGCGCTCTGTCCAAAGTGACTCCAGGGTACTTTGGATGCTCATTAGATCGGAGCCGATTTCACTCGACACGAACGTCGTTTGCTTGCTAATTTATTATCGAGATGGAAACATGCAGTTTCGGTTTTTGTTGGATTTGACTGTAATCTCCATTTGCGAAAGTATGTACTTAATGTCTCAGAGTCAGATGTCAAGGTTGTTTCCATGACCTCAAAGTTCTCGTGTTGTGTTGCCAAGACCCAATCGACTGCGTACCCAAAATTCCTGGAGGATGTGAATGGCATATCGGCAATATACAAGCTGAACAGTAGTGGACCCAACAAGGAGCCCTGTGGTAGGCCGTTGTTCAGGATCCTTTGGACGCTTATCTGTTCTCCTGTTACTACTTGGAATGTTCTGGCCTCAAGCATGGCATTTATAAGTCTGGTAGTTCTCAGGCAATTGACTGTTTGCATGAATTTGTATAATAGGCCATGTCTCCAGACAGTGTCGTAGGCAGCAGACAGATCTATGAAAACAGTTGATGTTTTTAATTTCCTTTGGTACCCAGCCTCTATATACGTAGTTAGTGACATAACCTGGTCTGTACAGCTGCGCGCAGGGCGGAACCCGGCTTACTCCACGGGAACTGAATCCAGAATTTTGGTGGCAAAGCGGTTATAGAGAAGTCTTTCCGGGAGTTTATAGACAGAGCTCAATAATGATACTGGGCGGTAGCTCCGGTCCGTTACTCGGCTTCCCTGGCTTTAGGAGAGCAACGATTTTTGATCGGTTCATTTGCTGTGGGACTATCCCGGGTGTTATAATATCTGTAAAGAATTCTGCTAACCATCTTTTCGCATATTTTCCGCAGTTCAGAAGAAACTCCGGATGGACTTCATCAAATCCTGTTACTTTTCCCGATTTTACGTCTTTGAGAGTGCTCGTTATGTCTTCTGCGGAGAACGGACGGGAAAATTTCGTTTGGTCATCGCAGAGATATTTTAATGTTGTGAGCTCATGCTTAATCTGAGTGGTGTGAGCTCTATCTTGCGGAGTTTCAGAGGTTGATACTACATGGTAGGCAATCTTGTTTGGATGTAACGGTGTTTCTTTGTGGACGCTCTTATCGCCGCTCTTAAAGGGGACCATACTTTTCTACTAGAAGTTTTGAAGTCTAGTTCTTGAACGATTTCCATCCGTCGTTCTCGTCGAGCCACATCAAGATTGTGTAGTAGGTCGTCAGCAGTTTCCTGGTAGTTGCTGTTGAGGAATGCCTGGTACTGATTTTGACATTCTTTGTTACATGCAGGGATATATTGTTTACGGTTCAAATGGCTCTGAGCACTATGGGACTCAACATCTTAGGTCATAAGTCCCCTAGAACTTAGAACTACTTAAACCTAACTAACCTAAGGACATCACACACACCCATGCCCGAGGCAGGAATCGAACCTGCGACCGTAGCAGTCCCGCGGTTCCGGACTGCAGCGCCAGAACCGCTAGACCACCGCGGCCGGCTATTGTTTACGGTACCCTCTAGGTACTGCCTTTTTTTTTGCGGAGCTTATGACCGCTCCAACAAGCCTCTTGTAGTTCTTTAGTTTAGGAGGTATCCATCCCAGGCACTTATCCAGAATGTTAGAAAAAATTTCCCAGTTTGCTACCTGGAAACTCCACGACGGGAGAGGAAAGGAAGTAACCAGGGGAATAGTTATTCGAATCTCTATTAGAGCGGGTCGATGCTGGCTGTGTGGGAAGTCTGGTAGAATATTTTTTTGTATGTAGATTAAATGGTGCAATTAAAGTGTGTCGTGGATAGACAGTGAGGTGCTGCGGCGAGCAGTCGTAAACCTTGCCAGTGGACTACTGGAGGCGACACAGCCACCGGATGTGGCAAGTAAAAAAGGTCCGGACGGCTGGATAGATTCGACGTGAATATATGCACATATATATACTCCGTGGCGCGTAAATCACTTGCACGACAGCAACGTGACCCACACCGGTTCAGAGCGTAGTTACGGGCTGTATCAGTGTGATTGGAACAGAGCAAAAGGGACGATAATACTAACAGTGGAGTAGTGGGTGTTCCTCGTGGAAAGCTACGCGACAACAAAATCGTGGAAACGGCGTCGCCAGTTATTTGCTGAGAAGTTTAATAGTGCCAAAGCGCCAGCAAAGAACACCATGCAACGCTTAGTCCGAAAACGACGTTAGACAGGATCTTCTTCGAACAAGGCAGTAAACATTCCGAAACGTGGCCGCACACCAGAAAATGTGGCTGCAGTCCACCAGAAAATGCTTCAGAGTCCTACCAAATCAACCCGACGCTTGTCGAAAGAGACCGTCATATCAAGTCGATCGTACGCACGACCACTCCACCTGGGCATATAGTCTGGTCGCTGCCCGAGCTGGCCAGCCAGATAACCCGATATGTCAGTGTGCGATTACTTTGTGTGGGGAATTACAGAGTCTAAAGTGTATCGCAACAACCCTCATAGTCTTCAAGAATTGCAGGAGAACATTTCGGATGAGACTGCAGAAATTCCAGCAGTCTAACTTCGATCCACTTTCAGAAACTTGCTGACCAGGGCCCAAAAGTGCCAAGTGATGACTTGTGGTCAGTTTCAACATCTGCTATAGTCAGATTAGTATTGTATTTCCTTTCCTCTGCTGTGTTTCTTTCTACTCTAGAACTCTGTTCTCTGAGCCATTTTTGTTTGCCCCACCCTGTACAAGTGTCTGTGTGCAGGAGTAAGACTCACCCAAGACAATCAACGCTGTTCTATTTTCCTGAAAACCGCTTTAAATTCTTAGGACGTATCTACAAAGTGGAGTCATCAAAATTACCTCCACCTCAGCACATATAGTTATACATGTTACTGAAAACTGCGAAAAAGAAATAAAATGCAGCAAATTTACCGGTGATCACTTGCCCAGCAAATATAATTCCTAATTCAAAACCTTAATATGTGCAGATTCTGCCGGCCGGTGTGGCCGAGCGGTTCTAGGCGCTTCAGTCTGGAACGGCGCGCCCGCTACGGTCGCATGTTCGAATCCTGCCTCGGACAAGGGATTATGTGATGTCCTTAGGTTAGTTATGTTTACGTAGTTCTAAGTTCTAGGGGACTGATGACCTCAGATGTTAAGTCCCATAGTGCTCAGAGCCATTTGCAGATTCTCAATGAAACCGTTATTGTACAAATATTAAATGTCCCAAATATCCAATGGAGCCGGAAAGTGCCAAAACAGCGGCTACCATCAAATGTGTAGATCTTCCAACAATGTCTCATCCTGAATAAAAAGCAGAAGTCTTTCCAAGCAGAAATGATATGCTATGGAAAGTTAAAACAGCCATGTTTAACATATTACCAGACAAGAAGGAAAATGTGGTTACTGCAATGGATCAAGTGCCAAGACATTTTCAGGCATGATCGGTGTTCAAACAGTAACTGACTTCTATATTAATATTTCAAAATCTGAAAATAATCATTTTTCAGCACTTCCAAAAGCAACATACAGTCCTACGCTATGATCTACACAATGACAAAGAAGAAGAATCTAATCATTGGATTTGTTAACGCAGATGGACACAGTACAAAACAACTTATACTCGAGTACTTAGTTGACAAAAAAAATGCCAAACTCTTCCGAATTACAGAAACAGGATCTGGTGAACTTCCAGTTCAACTAAAGGATTACATATATCATCGCTATAACGCACAAAGTTACAGAGGAGGATGAGTCATATTTCATGACAGAACTAGCCCTGCTATAAGAGTTATGCTTCCCGAACTATACGATCTTCAAGTAACAATATTAAAAATAAATACTAAAGGCCAGACTCATAATCATTAGGCCGTGATATACAGTCCTCTAAGGGATACAATAAATATATAATTTATGAGTTGTTTAGTACCCCTGTGACCTTTAATTATAATGGGCGACTTCAGTGCCAGTTCCGTTTTATTTAGTGACACAGGTGCAAACGTAATGGTGGTATACTTGAACAACTGGTTCATAATAATAACTTTACAAGATTTGATAAAGACAAGCCAACCTACAGAGGACCTACTGGCACATCAGTACCGGGTCATGTAATAAGTTCACGTAGCAATAATTACAAATGCAGTGAAATGTAGATCGATGATGGCATCGGGAGCGATCATTACCAGTTTTCTTCGATACATCTCTAATAACAATCAGTGCCAAAAATTTACAACAATAGCGACAACCACAGAAAATTATCCAAGATATATACAAATTGGATATACAAAAAACCAATCAAATGATTAAGGCATCCATTGAGGAAGCTGAAGGTACAATCAGCAGAGAAGATACCAATGATTAAAATGAAAAAAAAAGTTGACGTCACAAAATAAAGCCGTAACTGAGTGCACAGCCAAAATCCAAATCATACCTCGAGACCAAAGGATTCCCCGTCACATATTTAATAGTATAAAAATCAAGAGAAGACTGTATACTGTTTTTAAACAAATTAAGAACCCATTGTACAAAACAGAGCATAAAAGATTGAATAATTTGGTAAGAAACCAACTAAAATAACTTCGATCCGAAAAATGGGTCCATAGAACCAGAAAATTTGATCATAAAAACGTATCACTGACTTGGAAGACCATCAAAAACGTAACAGGAAATGCAAAAAAGGAAAGTCCATCTTTGATCCATCAAGGGAGAATTGTAGAAGAAGATGAACTGAAAGCTCAAATCTTCAGAGAAGTTCTGCATAATGTTCACCAATTTCCGACTGATGATAATTTCGACCTAATCATGAAAGACGAGTAAACGAAGAGCTCCAAAATCTGTTTAGTGGCGACCAGCACTTGAATGAACATCAAGCTGAACTACTGAACAATATTACAGAAGAAGTAAACGATGCTATTAGCGAAGTGAAAAATGATTTACCAGGTCTTGATGGAATGACAAGAAAGGTGCTAAGACTGGCACCAGGTGAACTACTTAAGTCATTACAAAATTTACTTAATATGGTTTTTAAGCAACAAAAGATAGCGCACCAGTGGAAGATGGTGAAACTGACATTGATTCTAAAACCACAAGAACTTCTAAATGATCCCTTGTCGTATAGACCTGTGATAGACGAGACTTTTGATGCAACATTCCGCAACAGGATACAAAAGTTAATGGATCATAAACAATTCTACCTGTACAAGCAGGTTGTAGAAAGGCACATTCAACAATGGATCCAATTTTTTTTCGTTAGCAAACAGCGTGACACAAGCACTAAATGTTGCTTAGCCCTAGCCCTAATGTTGGATACTGAACGTGCGTTTGATGAAGTCAGGCATTCGGGACTTTATAATACATTAATAAAACTTGGCTTTCAGGTTAAATTGATAAAACAAATAGCAAGTTCACTTGATAACAGACCAACATTGGTATTCATAAATGACAGCAAATCAATACCATTTCATCTAATCTCTGGAGTATATCAAGGAGGGAAAATTATTGCCGATTCTTTTTAGGTTATATACATCAGGTATTCTTCTGTCAGTCAAATGGGATGAAGGCGTAGCAGATAATACGGCTTGCTGGTACCATGCATCACATCTGAAAGCCTACATAGATTAGCTACACAATATATCACCGTATTGGGTCCGTGGTTTGCCAAATGGAAAATACGCCTGAACGCTCAGAAAAGGCAACTCATAATATTTCAGCATCGAAATTTTACAAATTGCAATCCGCAATCACAACCAGCAAATTCGTCAAATAACTTGGAATCACCTCTGACGCGATGATGGAATATAGGCAAACAATCGATGAATCAATTATGAAAGCAAAGAACAGACTAAATTTACTGAAATAAATAAAATAAAAATTCGATGGAGATCTTCACCTATGATCATTTATACATACTTTACTTTTATAAGACTGATATCAGAATATATACGCCGATATGGATGGTAGCTTCAGCACACACGCCAAAAATTTTCAGCATCGAAAGAAGAATAGCATCAAGTCTAAATCCAAGCACCAGTAGGAGAGAACTTTATAATTATACCAATGTACAGCTACTCGAACAACGATTAATTAAATTACCTGCAAAACGTTGGATTATCAAGATTGACAACAGAAACCAAAACAACTGAATCTATAAAACTGATACCATTTAAACTTAACTTTTGACGATATAAAGAATCATACCCTCCAAAAATAGTTGCTGAAGCCTTATAAATCATAGTATACTGGCAAATCTTCAAGAAAATGATATTTTACGACGTTTTAAAGAACATAACCAAGAAGAAGAGTGATCTAACTTATATGAATCCTTACCGAGTTTTTTGGGGGGAGGTTTTTCCTCGCTACTTAGGATGAATATTGGTTTTATATTTTACTCCCTGGTTCAGCCAAAGAGATAAAATTTATTATTAATAATGTAAGAGCTCAAACCCCAGTACTTAATAAATAACCAGTGTCACTAAAGCAATAAAGACATATCTTCGGCCTAACCGAACACACCAGTCTGTTCGAAAATAGGCCCGCCGTCCCCATAAGGGATGAAAAAAATACTGGGGCAGGAAACAGAAGCTAGCAAAACAACAGTGCCTCAGCCGACGATGGCACCAGTGATGACTTCATTAATACACCACATAATTAAAATTGATTTATCATCATGTGTGTTGTACGCTTGAGCTATGCAAATCGAACCATCAGGCTGAAGGAATAAATTTCAAACTATATTGACGCCTTTGTGTTCGTTTCTTTAATCGCCCTTATCGCCTCATTCACCCCCATGAACCATGGACCTTGCCGTTGGTGGGGAGACTTGCGTGCCTCAGCGATACAGATGGCCGTACCGTAGGTGCAACCACAACGGAGGGGTATCTGTTGAGAGGCCAGACAAACATGTGGTTCCTGAAGAGGGGCAGCAGCTTTTTCAGTAGTTGCAGGGGCAACAGTCTGGATGATTGACTGATCTGGCCTTGTAACATTAACCAAAACGGCCTTGCGGTGCTGGTACTGCGAACGGCTGAAAGCAAGGGGAAACTACAGCCGTAATTTTTCCCGAGGACATGCAGCTTTACTGTGTGATTAAATGATGATGGCGTCCTCTTCGGTAAAATATTCCGGAGGTAAAATAGTCCCCCATTCGGATCTCCGGGTGGGGACTACTCAAGAGGACATCGTTATCAGGAGAAAGAAAACTGGCGTTCTACGGATCGGAGCGTGGAATGTCAGATCCCTTAATCGGGCAGGTAGGTTAGAAAATTTAAAAAGGGAAATGGATAGGTTAAAGTTAGATATAGTGGGAATTAGTGAAGTTCGGTGGCAGGAGGAACAAGACTTTTGGTCAGGTGTTTACAGAATTATAAATACAAAATCTAATAGGGGTAATGCAGGAGTAGGTTTAATAATGAATAAAAAAATAGGAGTGCGGGTTAGCTACTACAAACAGCATAGTGAACGCATTATTGTGGCCAAGATAGACACGAAGCCCATGCCTACTACAGTAGTACAAGTTTATATGCCAACTAGCTCTGCAGATGATGAAGAAATTGATGAAATGTATGACAAGATAAAAGAAATTATTCAGGTAGTGAAGGGAGACGAAAATTTAATAGTCATGGGTGATTGGAATTCGTCAGTAGGAAAAGGGAGAGAAGGAAACATAGTAGGTGAATATGGATTGGGGGGAAGAAATGAAAGAGGAAGCCGCCTTGTAGAATTTTGCACAGAGCATAAATTAATCATAGCTTACACTTGGTTCAAGAATCATAAAAGAAGGTTGTATACCTGGAAGAATCCTGGAGATACTAAAAGGTATCAGATAGATTATATAATGGTAAGACAGCGATTTAGGAACCAGGTTTTAAATTGTAAGACATTTCCAGGGGCAGATGTGGATTCTGACCACAATCTATTGGTTATAATCTGCAGATTGAAACTGAAGAAACTGCAAAAAGGTGGGAATTTAAGGAGATGGGACCTGGATAAACTGAAAGTACCAGAGGTTGTAGAGAGTTTCAGGGAGAGCATAAGGGAACAATTGACAGGAATGGGGGAAAGAAATACAGTAGAAGAAGAATTGGTAGCTCTGAGGGATGAAGTAGTGAAGGCAGCAGAGGATCAAGTAGGTAAAAAGACGAGGACTAATAGAAATCCTTGGGTAACAGAAGAAATATTGAATTTAATTGATGAAAGGAGAAAATATAAAAATGCAGTAAATGAAGCAGGCAAAAAGGAATACAAACGTCTCAAAAATGAAATCGACAGGAAGTGCAAAATGGCTAAGCAGGGATGGCTAGAGGACAAATGTAAGGATGTAGAGGCTTATCTCACTAGGGGTAAGATAGATACTGCCTACAGGAAAATTAAAGAGACCTTTGGAGAGAAGAGAACCACTTGTATGAATATCAAGAGCTCAGATGGCAACCCAGTTCTAAGCAAAGAAGGGAAGGCAGAACGGTGGAATGAGTATATAAAGGGTTTATACAAGGGCGAAGTACTTGAGGACAATATTATGGAAATGGAAGAGGATGTAGATGAAGAGGAAATGGGAGATAAGATACTGCGTGAAGAGTTTGACAGAGCACTGAAAGACCTGAGTCGAAACAATGCCCCGGGAGTAGACAACATTCCATTAGAACTACTGATGGCCTTGGGAGAGCCAGTCATGACAAAACTCTACCATCTGGTGAGCAAGATGTATGAGACAGGCGAAATACCCTCAGACTTCAAGAAGAATATAATAATGTCAATCCCAAAGAAAGCAGGTGTTGACAGATGTGAAAATTACCGAACTATCAGTTTAATAAGTCACAGCTGCAAAATACTAACGCGAATTCTTTACAGACGAATGGAAAAACTGGTAGAAGCGGACCTCGGGGAAGATCAGTTTGGATTCCGTAGAAATGGTGGAACACGTGAGGCAATACTGACCTTACGACTTATCTTAGAAGAAAGATTAAGAAAAGGCAAACCTACGTTTCTAGCATTTGTAGACTTAGAGAAAGCTTTTGACAATGTTAACTGGAATACTCTCTTTCAAATTCTAAAGGAGGCAGGGGTAAAATACAGGGAGCGAAAGGCTATTTACAATTTGTAAAGAAACCAGATGGCAGTTGTAAGAGTCGAGGGGCATAAAATGGAAGCAGTGGTTGGGAAAGGAGTGAGACAGGGTTGTAGCCTCTCCCCGATGTTATTCAATCTGTATATTGAGCAAGCAGTAAAGGAAACAAAAGAAAAATTCGGAGTAGGCATTAAAATTCATGGAGAAGAAGTAAAAACTTTGATGTTCGCCGATGACATTGTAATTCTGTCAGAGACAGCAAAAGACTTGGAAGAGCAGTTGAACGGAATGGACAGTGTCTTGAAAGGAGGATATAAGATGAACATCAACAAAAGCAAAACGAGGATAATGGAATGTAGTCAAATTACATCGAGTGATGCTGAGGGAATTAGATTAGGAAATGAGACACTTAAAGTAGTAAAGGAGTTTTGCTATTTAGGGAGTAAAATAACTGATGATGGTCGAAGTAGAGAGGATATAAAATGTAGACTGGCAATGGCAAGGAAATCGTTTCTGAAGAAGAGAAATTTGTTAACATCGAGTATAGATGTAAGTGTCTGGAAGTCGTTTCTGTAAGTATTTGTATGGAGTGTAGCCATGTATGGAAGTGAAACATGGACGATAACTAGTGTGGACAAGAAGAGAATAGAAGCTTTCGAAATGTGGTGCTACAGAAGAATGCTGAAGATAAGGTGGGTAGATCACATAACTAATGAGGAGGTATTGAATAGGATTGGGGAGAAGAGAAGTTTGTGGCACAACTTGACCAGAAGAAGGGATCAGTTGGTAGGACATGTTCTGAGGCATCAAGGGATCACAAATGTAGCATTGGAGGGCAGCGTGGAGGGTAAAAATCGTACAGGGAGACCAAGAGATGAATACACTAAGCAGATTTAGAAGGATGTAGGTTGCAGTAGGTACTGGGAGATGAAGAAGCTTGCACAGGATAGAGCAGCATGGAGAGCTGCATCAAACCAGTCTCAGGACTGAAGTCCACAACAACAACATCAACATCGCCTCATTGATAAACACTAATATTACTGCCAGACATTCGTTGGTGGAGACTATTTAGAGATGTCAGTTGTTAATGTGTTTCGTTTTCAGGAATTTGTTCCCGGCTCAACCCGTTGCGTCACAGAAGCCGAAAGAAAGTGGCAAATCTACGAGGTATTACTTGTTTTGGAAAAAAAGCGCAAGTCATTCCCGATTTCAAGTAGGGTTGTCGAACAGATGTTCCAAACTGTACGCCTACGTCTCTGACGACAATCGGTTCTAGAATTTTGGAACATGTTTGACGCTCGCGTAGTATGACATTTTTGCAGACCGAAAAGCTTCTCTGTAGTAACCAACATGGGTTTCGAAACAACGATCGCGAGAAATCCAGTTGGCTCTGTCCGTCCGCGAGACCCAGAAAGCAGATACAGGCGCCCAGGTTGATGCTGTGTTCCTTGACTTCCGGAAGGCGTCCTATACATGTCGGTCGGCCGGAGTGGCCGTGCGGTTCTAGGCGCTGCAGTCTGGAGCCGAGCGACCGCTACGGTCGCAGGTTCGAATCCTGCCTCGGGCATGGATGTGTGTGATGTCCTTAGGTTAGGTTTAATTAGTTCTAAGTTCTAGGCGACTGATGACTTCAGAATTTAAGTCGCATACTGCTCAGAGCCATTTGAACCATTTTATACATTTCGAATCTGCCGTCTAGCGCAAAAATACGAGCTTACGGAGCATCAGACCAGTTGTGTGACTGGACTGAAGAATTTCTATCAAACATAACACGGCATGTCATTCTTAACGGAGAGAAATCTTCACATGTAAAAGTAAATTCTGACGTACCACAAGAGAGTGTTATAGGACCATAACTTTTCACCCCCCCCCCCATGTATGTAGGACATAGTGGATACCGTCATCAGTTTCATGAGGCTTTTTACGGACAATGCTGTTGTATACAGAGAATTCTAAACACCAGAAAACTGTTCCGAATTGCAAGAACACGCTTCGAGCAGGGTTTACCAATTGACGCTCAAATTAAACAAATGTAACGTATTACGCGTAAATAGGCCGAAAGACCCGTTACTGTGTGATTACACGATTGCACGAGTTCAGAGCAATCACTGTAAACAGTCACTTCTGTAAAATTTGTAGGATTACCGTACGGAGTGATTTAACGTGGAACGACCTCATAAAACTAGTCACAGGAAGTGTAGTCGACTCACAAAGAAGGTACGATAAAAAACCTTTATTCGACCTATACTTGAATACTGATTGTCATTCTGAGATGAGTACCAGGTGGGATTTTTAGAGCAAACAGAGATGATCCAAAGAAGAGCAGCACCTTTCGGTACAGATTCATTTAGCAAGCGCGAAAGCATCACGGAGATGCTCAATCAACTGCAGCAGCAGAAGCTGCAAGAGAAACGTCCTGTATTCCGGCGTACTTTACTACCAAAATGCCGTAAGCCGTGAACTACGCCCCGTCACGCCGTTGGAAGTCTCCTGTAGAAATATTAAGTCATGCTGCCTCTATAGCTGTCCATAATTGCGAAATGTTGCTGGTCAGGATTTTGTGCACGAACTACCGCTCGATGATTTTCCATAAATATTCGATTGGTGGCCAAATCATTAGCTCGAATTGTCCAGAATGCTATTCATACTGATCGCGAACAATTTTGACACGGTGACATGGCTCATTGTTATTCCCAAAAATGCCACCGTTGTTTGGGAACATGTCGTCCATGAATGACTGCAGATTGTCTCCAAATAGCCGCTGCGCGGAGTGACAGCGCGGTTTGGGGCGCCATACACGGATTGCGCAGCCCCTCCCACCGGAGGTTCGATTCCTCCCTCGAGCATGGGTGTGTGTGTTGTTCTTAGCATAGGTTAGTTTAAGTAGAGTGTAAGTCTAGGGATCGATGACCTCAGCAGTTTGGTACCTTAGGAATTCACAAACATTTGAACTTTTTTTCCAAATAGCTGAACGTAAGCATTTCCAGTCAATGATCGGTTCGACCAGGTCGTTAGGAGAGGAAATGAATTACCGAATAAAAAATACAGGGTGTCATTTAAAAACGTCATACCGCTGTTCATATCTTTGTAAAAAAAACAAAGCTATAACGAAGCCAATCATGCTGACTGACGTGCCCCTGAAGGCTAAAGAACATTTTATTGTAACATTTTGTAGTTTACATGTGGAAAAACAGTTATTTAGGGTGGTCAAGGCAAATGGGACACCCTGTATATGTAGATGTTGATGTCGATGCAGACGTACAGACTTGCCTACCTGGGTAACTGTTGACTTGCAGACGGTCGACGCTTGGTGCAAAAATGATTCAAATGGCTCTGAGCACTATGGGACTTAACTTCTGAGGTCATCAGTCCCCTAGAACTTAGAACTACTTGAACATAACTAATCTAAGAACATCACAAACATCCATGCCCGAGAAGGGTCGCTCGGTTCCAGACTGTAGCGCCTAGAACCGCTCGGCCACACCGGCCGGCGCTTGGTGCAGGAATTATCAATTGAGATAAGCAAATACAGGGTTATTACAAATGATTGAAGCGATTTCACAGCTCTACAATAACTTTATTATTTGAGATATTTTCACAATGCTTTGCACACACATACAAAAACTCAAAAAGTTTTTTTAGGCATTCAAAAATGTTCGATATGTGCCCCTTTAGTGATTCGGCAGACATCAAGCCGATAATCAAGTTCCTCCCACACTCGGCGCAGCATGTCCCCATCAATGAGTTCGAAAGCATTGTTGATGCGAGCTCGCAGTTCTGGCACGCTTCTTGGTAGAGGAGGTTTAAACACTGAATCTTTCACATCACTATGCGTGAAACTTGCCCGCACGCGTTCAACCGTTTCTTCGCTAACTGCAGGCCGACCCGTTGATTTCCCCTTACAGAGGCATCCAGAAGCTTTAAACTGCGCATACCATCGCCGAATGGAGTTAGCAGTTGGTGGATCTTTGTTGAACTTCGTCCTGAAGTGTCGTTGCACTGTTATGACTGACTGATGTGAGTGCATTTCAAGCACGACATACGCTTTCTCGGCTCCTGTCGCCATTTTGTCTCACTGCGCTCTCAAGCGCTCTGGCGGCAGAAACCTGAAGTGCGGCTTCAGCCGAACAGAACTTTATGAGTTTTTCTACGTATCTGTAGTGTGTCGTGACCATATGTCAATGAATGGAGCTACAGTGAATTTATGAAATCGCTTCAATCATTTGTAATAGCCCTGTACAATATATCACGCATAAATAGGCACAAAGACCCATTATTATGCTATTAGACGATTGCACAACTATCAGTGTAAGCAATCGTTGTTTTCGGAACACATGTTGATTCCTACATAGGAAATTTTCGGTCTCCAGAAATGTCATAGTACCTGAGTATAAAATATGCCCCAAAATTCTAGAACAGATCGACATCAGAAATAGAAGCGTGTAGTTTTGTGCGTCTGTTCGACGACCGTTCTTGAAAACGGGGATGATATACGCATTTTTCCAATCGTCAGGAACGCTTCACTCCTGCAGAGGCTCACTGTGCACTGCTGCTAGAAGAGGGACAAGTTATTTTGCTTACTCTACTGAAAATCGTCTTGGCATCCAGTCTGGTCCAGTGGCGTTTCCTCTGTTGAGCGATTTCAGTTGGTTTCCTATCCCATGGTCAGTTATTTCAATGTCTGTCTTTTAGACGTTCGGGCAACGATTTAGTGGAGGAACTACAGTGCGAACTTCCTCAGTGAAAGAGTTTTGGAAAAAGACGTATAGCATTTCGTCCTTCTTTGTGTCATCCTCCGTTTAGATGCCATAATGGTCACAGAGTGTAGACAGAAGAAAAGGAAAACATTGTTTTAGAATCTTACTACTAAAGGCATAGCCCAAATATTATAGTTGACTAGTTCCAAAACTCCTTGTCTATCGCGATGATCTAGTTCTTATTCGTTTTAATTTTTTATGGTGAACGTTTGATTGGTTGCCTCCTTAAAATTTGGGCATTGCTTATAGCTTTAGCGAGATGCGGGATACTGGCGCGTTAGGTCATTCCACTTCAGGTGAGAATAACGTGCGAATTTGGTTACGTCATACGTTAAAGCGTAGAATTATATGTATTCAGGCTGACTGAGTTGTAGATGGCACACCAAAAAGTTATGAAAACATTGAGACCAAGTAAATTGTGATACTAGTAAAACCTCGATATTTCGAGCAGATATTCATACTTGGTTTCAGCAACAAACCTTTGACGGGAATCTTTTATTTACTATATGGTATCAAGAACTGATTTGTTTTTACCAACGACTGCGAACCTGATTTACAGTACGTATTTTCAATTGCTCCACATGTCAGTGGCGAGATCGCTTAAATCGCTCTAAGTGACGACACCCATTCGTTCTGCTGATTAGAGCGTTCTGATATACATAATTAAATACTTAGTACTACTGTCTGGCCGGCCGGGATGGCCGATCGGTTCTAGGCGCTACAGTCTGGAACCGAGCGACCGCTACGGTCGCAGGTTAGAATCCTGCCTGGGGCATGGATGTGTGTGATATCCTTAGGTTATTTTGGTTTAAGTAGTTCTAAGTTCTAGGGGACTGATGACATCTGAAGTTAAGTCCCATAGTGCTCAGAGCCATTTTTCAACTACAGTCTGCAGCTGTAGAAGAAATAGTTACGTCGCGTGGTAAAATAGTATTTGACCCTCCCAACCGTGACCACATTGCTATATTCACATATATTATCCATAGAGGGACAGAAAGTGTGTAAAAAGAGACCAGCCATTTTTGACTGGAACAGGGAAGGGGAATCACGTAGTGGTACCAGAAGTACCCTCCGCCACACACCGTTACATGGCTTACCGAGTATGACGTAAATATAGATTTAATTTCTGCGACACATCAAGACATCATGCATAAAATTAGCACAGTAGCTGAGGAAATGAAGCTCGGCGTTCTGTGCTTCCAGGAAATATACACGAAAGGCGAAAGAAAAATCCCTTGGTTGCCAGTCGCAGCTCAAATCGTCACACACGGTCTAAAACCGATGACAGCCGTTGTCTTGTTTATGAAGAATACCTCAGCTGTAAAAATAGCACAATATTGTAATGAACACGTGACTTACGTAGAGGTTCTGACGGTCACGGGAAGTATGAGTTTTGTCTCAATGTATTTCCAGTTCAGCGACGCCATAGATGGATACGTGCAGCAATTTAAATACAGGTACCCTTGGTGGGAAGTTGAAAGCTGCCTCACCACGAGTGACCACAGTGTCATCTGTACAACTGATTCCTGTAAAAGACGACTCAAAGATTTAAAGACGCCATCCAATGTAAGGAAACCCGATTGCAACTATTTGAGGAGTACTTTCACCTGTACTGACCCGGTGCAGGCTAATGACAATAACGACACAAAAGGTTAATAATACGGCACTGTAATACAAGAGGCTATGAAAGTTGCAATACCAGTTATACGACAAAAGGGCTGGAGTACACAAGTACGCTAGAACGAGGGTCTCCAAAGACTGAGGACAGAGGTCAAAAGGACAAAAACATTCTACAAGAAAGGCCGCACTGCGGAAGAAAGAGCTCTTTGATTGGGCAGATACAGGGATCCTAATTAGCAATTTAAAGTCTGCCTGCGGTAAGCAAGCGCGGAGAGCTGAAAGCGATTCGAGACACAGAATCTACATCTTGACCCACGCGGTACGCCGTATAAAGTCGTCTGTAAAAAGATAAAATCTCCCGAAAAAGCTCGACTATTGTATCAACAGATTGGCCGAAACGTCGCAAACACATTTCTCTTCATACTCGCCACCTCACGTCACCGTGTAACAGTAGAAATTTGAATTCCTCGTCATTTTCTGGACTGAGCTTGCAGAAATGGCTGTCGTTCAAGGAATGTACTGTTAATTCGTTAACAGCACCAATGACACAGTACAGAAATTCATGAAACCTCTTTCTTTAAGTTTTTACGTATGTTTTACACAATGGAGTACCATAAAGTATATAGCACATTTTAAATGGGCTATAAATTCACAATATCTACCGACCGTTAGCTGCGCATGCAAGAAAAATTGCTAAGAGATTTTTTCTTTTTGAAAAAATCTACTTTCTTCTCTATAAAAGAGTTTTTCATATCGATAATCAAATTTCTGACGAACAACAATTCTGTTATCTCATTACTCCGATTTATTTATCGAACATCAGTTAGCGGCAATGCTTTATTGTCTCCTGCAGGAGAGCTTCTGTACAGTTTGGAAGGTAGGAGACGAGGCACTGGCAGAAGTGAAGCTGTGAGGACGGGGCGTGAGTCGTGCTTGGGTAGCTCAGTTGGTAGAGCACTTGCCCTCGAAAGGCAAAGTTCCCGAGTTTGAGTCTCGGTCCGACACACAGTTTTAATATGCCAGGAAGTTTTATGAATTCATTCTTCAAGTATATATTCGAACATTAGAGGCCCTTCTTTTTGTCAGCTATTTTGAGGAAACAAGTTTCCAAAATGCATTGGGTAACTGAGTAGACGCCGCCGGTTTTCAGACTGCTCCAAGGACACAGCGCATCAAAACACACACACAGATTCAACAGATTTAGTCACTACGTTTACGTGTTTCGGAAGACAAAAACCGAATTTCGGAAAAAGCTTTACGCTGTCGTGTTTACATGCTAATATCTCAAAAAAAAAAAAAAATGGTTCAAATGGTTCTGAGCACTATGGGACTCAACTGCTGAGGTCATTAGTCCCCTAGAACTTAGAACTAGTTAAACCTAACTAACCTAAGGACATCACAAACATCCATGCCCGAGGCAGGATTCGAACCTGCGACCGTAGCGGTCTTGCGGTTCCAGACTGCAGCGCCTTTAACCGCACGGCCACTTCGGCCGGCTACTAATATCTCAAATGGATTTCCTTGCACAGTTAAATATGTCGCCTGGAAAACAGCTGTTACAGTTTATGATTTAATCGGTACAATCGCTGTTTCTCTTCAATTAGAAGAATTTTAAACAGCTTCAGTCTAACATTTCTGCCGGCCGGTGTGGCCGAGCGGTTCTAGGCGCTTCAGTCCGGATCCGCGCATCTGCTACAGTCGCAGGTTCGAATTCTGCCTCGGGCATGGATGTGTGAGATGTCCTTACGTTAGTTACGTTTAGGTAGTTCTAAGTATAGGGTGGTCTTCAGTCCTGAGACTGGTTTGATGCAGCTCTCCATGCTACTCTATCCTGTGCAAGCTTCTTCATCTCCCAGTACCTACTGCAACCTACATCCTTCTGAATCTGCTTAGTGTATTCATCTCTTGGTCTCCCTCTACGATTTTTACCCTCCACGCTGCCCTCCAATGCTAAATTTGTGATCCCTTGATGCCTCAGAACATGTCCTACCAACCGGTCCCTTCTTCTCGTCAAGTTGTGCCACAAACTCCTCTTCTCCCCAATTCTATTCAATACCTCCTCATTAGTTATGTGATCTACCCATCTAATCTTCAGCATTATTCTGTAGCACCACATTTCGAAAGCTTCTATTCTCTTCTTGTACACACTAGTTATCGTCCATGTTTCACTTCCATACATGGCTACACTTCATACAAATACTTACAGAAACGACTTCCTGACACTTACATGTATACTCGATGTTAACAAATTTCTCTTCTTCAGAAACGATTTCCTTGCCATTGCCAGTCTACATTTTATATCCTCTCTACTTCGACCATCATCAGTTATTTTACTCCCTAAATAGCAAAACTCCTTTACTACTTTAAGTGTCTCATTTCCTAATCTAATTCCCTCAGCATCACCCGATTTAATTTGACTACATTCCATTATCCTCGTTTTGCTTTTGTTGATGTTCATCTTATATCCTCCTTTCAAGACACTGTCCATTCCGTTCAACAGCTCTTCCAAGTCCTTTGCTGTCTCTGACAGAATTACAATGTCATCGGCGAACCTCAAAGTTTTTACTTCTTCTCCATGAATTTTAATACCTACTCCGAATTTTTCTTTTGTTTCCTTTACTGCTTGCTCAATATACAGATTGAATAACATCGGGGAGAGGCTACAACCCTGTCTCACTCCTTTCCCAACCACTGCTTCCCTTTCATGCCCCTCGACCTCAGATGTTAAGTCCCATAGTGCTCAGAGCCATTTTTCTAATATTTCTACTTGTCCTTCTTTGTACAAAAAGCCACATATTAGGCGGAAATTCTTAAAAACAAGACGAAACCTGGAAACCCAAGCACGTTTCAAAACAGGCAACGTCTACATGCGGAATTGGA
Source organism: Schistocerca nitens (assembly GCF_023898315.1). NCBI lineage: Eukaryota > Metazoa > Arthropoda > Insecta > Orthoptera > Acrididae > Schistocerca > Schistocerca nitens. Next base: position 51,836,480 of record NC_064616.1, read on the forward strand.
AAACCGGCAAGGAGAAGCGGATTTCCAGAATCGATTTTAAGTGTTTACATGCTCACCCAGAAGCGGTACTGGGAAATCGGTTTACGAAATCCGGTTTTGGGAGCCCAATGTAAACGAGGCGACGGCGCTTCGCTGCTGCTATAAGGGTAGTCCGCGCCGAGTAGTAGCCGAATATTCCCAGCGTCTGAGATCGGCCTAGGCCTCCAGGAAAAAACATCTGCTGTCAGTACTGTGCCTTATGAAATGATTCTTAAAATATTTCATTTCATGCCAATATTTAGAAGAGTAAATTCCATACCATTTTGTCTGTTAGCAAGTAACAGAACAATCATCAGTCTAAAATCAGAGCGCTTTCGTTAAACGCACCCCTTCTTTCCTCTTTCGATACTCCGCCGCCTTGAGAAGTGAAAACGCACCCCATGAGGGCTATAACGCCCTGGTTGAGTATCACACGTCTAGAGAACAGAATAATAGCTTAAGCAGTATCGGACTGGCTTTTTAATTGGATCGAGTACTTACTTGGACCATAACGGCAAGGTTAAAAAAAGCATTTCTGGGAGTACGCTAACAGTGTCTGATAACACCGTTCCGATCACGTTCAACAAATATGATCTAATGGATAATACCATAAAGTCCGTGGAGCTCTTTACCGATGATGTCGTTATATGTAGGAAAGTCGCAATTTCAGAAAATTGTTGTGGAGGGCAGGAAGATCCGATAAGGACTGGTATTTGGTGCAGGGAATGGAAGTTTACTCACAAAGTAAGCAAATGCATTTACTGCGCATAAATAGGTGTAAAGACACATTGCTTGTCAATAGCGCTATTGATGATCAATCGAAGCGTATAGTATCTAGGAATATACGTCCGTAGCAATCTAAAATGGAGTGACCAATTAAACTATATTGAAGCGCCAAAGAAACTGGTATAGGCATGCGTATTCAGATACATACGAAGGGCGTTCAGAAAGTAAGCCCCGATCGGTCGCGAAATGGAAACGACTATGAAAATCCGATAAAGCTTTGCACAGATGTGTTGGGTAGTGTCTCTAGTATAACCCCAGTTAGCATCACGTCGCTCTTCTCATTTCTGAGCTCGCAGTGAGTGCGTAAAGATGTCTAGAAAATAGTGTCTGCCGCCAAGTACGAGGGCCTGGTGAGAAATTTCGCCTGAAGCTATGCAGCTAACATTACATAACTGTCGTGCTGTTTCTTCTTCAAGACAATTCTCAGCCGCATTCTGCAGGGGCAATGAAGATGCTCCTGCATCGTTTTCAAATGGAAATGTGAGATTACCCACAATACAGTCCGCAATTGTCTCCCCCTGAGTTTCATCTCTGGTCACATGAACCGCTGTCTTTGAAGACAACATTTTGACACAGACAACGAGGTGTAGGCCAGCGTGGAGAATTGGCGGAAAGCACTGGCGGCTGTCTTCTATGATGAGGCTATTGAAAAGTTGGTACAACGCTATGACAAAAGTCTAAGTCAGAACGGCGACTACGTAGAGAAGTAGCTGAAAGGTGTAGCTAATTGTTACAAGTAAAACATTTCTGATGTTCACTGTGGTTTCAATTTGGCAATCAATCGGAGCTTACTTTCTGAACAGGCCTCGTATATATGTAAACAGGCAGAATGCGGCGCTGCCGTCGGCAACGCCTATATAAAACAAAACGGGTCGGGCGCAGTTGTTAGATTGGTTACTGCTGCTATAATGGCAGGTTATCATGATTTAAGTGAGCTTGAACGTGGTGTTCTAGTCGGCGCACGAGTGATGGGACACAGTATCTCCGGGGTAGCCATGAAGTGGGGATATTCCCGTACGTCCACTTCACGAGTGTGCCGTGATCATCAGAAATCCGGTAAAACATCAGATCGTCGACATCTCTGTGGCCGGAAAAAGATCCTGCAGGAACGTAACCAACGACCATTGAAGAGAATCGTCCAATGTGACGGATGTGCAGCCCTTCCGCAAATTGATTCAGATTTCGATGCTGGGCCATCAACAAGAGTCAGCGTGTGAACCATTCAACGAAACATCGATATGGTCTTTCGGGGCCGAAGACTCACTCGTGTACCCTTGATGACTGCACGACACAAAGCTTTACGCCTCACCTGGGCCCGTCAACACCGTCATTGGACTGCTGGTGACTGGAAACATGTTCGCTGGTCTGACGAGTCTCGTTTCAAATTGTATCTAGCTGATGGACCCGTACGGGTAAGGACACCACCTCATGAATCCATGGACCCTGCATGTCAGTAAGGGGCTGTTCAAGCTGGTGAAGGCTCTGTAATGGTGTGAGGCGTGTGTAGTTGGAGTGATATGGGGCCCCTGATATATCTCATACGACTCTGACAGGTGACACGTACGTAAGCATTCTGTCTGGTCACATGCATCCTTTCATGTCCATTGTGCATTCCGACGGACTTGGGAATTCCAGGAGGTCAACGCGATACCCCACACGTTCAGATTTGATACAGAGGGGCTCCAGGAATACTCTTCTGAGTTGAAACTCCCCTGACAGGAACATTATTGAGCATATGTGGGGTGCCTTGCAACGTGCTGTTCAGAACAGTTCTCCACCCCCTCGTACTCTTACGGATTTATGGACAGCCCTGCAGGATTCACGGTATCAGTTCCCTCCAGCACTACTTCAGACATTAGTCGAATCCATGCCACGTCTTGTTGCGGCACTTCGATCAGAAATCCGGTAAAACATCAGATCGTCGACATCTCTGTGGCCGGAAAAAGATCCTGCAGGAACGTAACCAACGACCATTGAAGAGAATCGTCCAACGTGACGGATGTGCAGCCCTTCCGCAAATTGATTCAGATTTCGATGCTGGGCCATCAACAAGAGTCAGCGTGTGAACCATTCAACGAAACATCGATATGGTCTTTCGGGGCCGAAGACTCACTCGTGTACCCTTGATGACTGCACGACACAAAGCTTTACGCCTCACCTGGGCCCGTCAACACCGTCATTGGACTGCTGGTGACTGGAAACATGTTCGCTGGTCTGACGAGTCTCGTTTCAAATTGTATCTAGCTGATGGACCCGTACGGGTAAGGACACCACCTCATGAATCCATGGACCCTGCATGTCAGTAAGGGGCTGTTCAAGCTGGTGAAGGCTCTGTAATGGTGTGAGGCGTGTGTAGTTGGAGTGATATGGGGCCCCTGATATATCTCATACGACTCTGACAGGTGACACGTACGTAAGCATTCTGTCTGGTCACATGCATCCTTTCATGTCCATTGTGCATTCCGACGGACTTGGGAATTCCAGGAGGTCAACGCGATACCCCACACGTTCAGATTTGATACAGAGGGGCTCCAGGAATACTCTTCTGAGTTGAAACTCCCCTGACAGGAACATTATTGAGCATATGTGGGGTGCCTTGCAACGTGCTGTTCAGAACAGTTCTCCACCCCCTCGTACTCTTACGGATTTATGGACAGCCCTGCAGGATTCACGGTATCAGTTCCCTCCAGCACTACTTCAGACATTAGTCGAATCCATGCCACGTCTTGTTGCGGCACTTCTGCGTGCTCGGGAGCCCTACATTGTATTAGGTAAGTTTCAGTTCTTTGGCTTTTCAGTGTAGTTGTAGCACAACGAGATTCAAGACTGACATTATTTGAAAGGATCCTGAGGCAGTATAATTCACCAATGAAAACATTAGTTCGAGCGATTTTTTAGTGTTGCTAGTTAGTTCGGATGCAAAAAAAAAAAAAAAAAAAATGGTTCAAATGGCTGTGAGCACTATGGGACTTAACTTCTAAGGTCATCAGTCCCCTAGAACTTAGAACTACTTAAACCTAACTAACCTAAGGACATCACACACATCCATGCCCGAGGCAGGATTCCAACCTGCGACCGTAGCGATCGCGCGGTTCCAGACTGTAGCGTCTAGAACCGCAGCGCCACACCGGCCGGCAATTCGGATGCACTTCAGTTAGAACTGGTGTAGGAAGTCCAAAGAAGGGAAGCACGTTTCTCCATAAATTTGTTTAGTCAACACAAGAGCGTCCCGGAATTGCTTATTCAACGCCAGCGGCTGAGTGGTGTGTGCCACACAAAGGGTTACTATTACAGTGCTTCGAATGCACTTTCCAAGACTACATGTTACGTCTCCCCACATGCATTGCCAGAAATGATTCTGACGTGGAACTAAGCTAAATTAGACATCAAACGAAGTCTTACTGGCAGCCTAACTTTTGGCACACCACTGACGTATGGAACAGGAAAGGGGAAAAGTTGTAGCAGTATTCAAAGTAACCTCCTCCGCAGCTTGTAGTGTGATGCGCAATCTAAATTAGATGTAGTTTTGGTGAGTAACTCGGACGACACATTACACTGTTCCAGTGCAATTTATGTGATGATAATGTGATAGTTTCAGCTTCATTAACCACGTATTATAGACAACGAACGCCGTACTCGCTTTAAGACAGTGGACTAGAACGGTAGAGGATATGGATTAATCCGGCGCTGTTAACCTGATTAGTTTTTCCGATGCCGCGCAGCTATTCTGGTGGTAATACGGCAGCAGAGCCCCTGGGAGCCATCCGGATCCCGACCTGCCTTCAAACGACTCACAGCCGGCCGGAGTAGCCAAGCGGTTAAAGGCGCTACAGTCTGGAACCGCGTGGCCGCTACGGTCGCAGGTTCGAATCCTGCCTCGGGCATGGTTGTGTGTGATGTCCTTAGGTCAGTTAGGTTTAAGTAGTTCTAAGTTCTAGGGGACTGATGACCTTAGAAGTTAAGTCCCATAGTGCTCAGAGCCATTTGAACCATTTGAACCAAACGACTCACTCTAAGGCCCTTGTACAGTTTATTTACAGGCGTCCTGGCAAATTTCGGTCTGCTTCCATTTACACACTACGAGGCTGTAAGTCTGCACCTGCACTGAACACCCTCTGTGTGTCGCCAGGCTTCGCGTTGGAGGGCATACAAATGCAGACGCAGTGCATCGAACGTCATATACATGCTGTGTTCAAGAATGAGTCAGTGGAGATACAGTTCGAACGGTACACAATTGTAGGGGCTCATATTTCGAGCATTCGTATTTCACAGGAGCTTAAGCGATATTATAGTGAAACAACTAAAGTCAGACGTCGCTCTTGTAGGCTACAGGAATTAACTGACTGGAGCAGCCGAATTTGGAAGCATAATCTGTGCCTCATTCGTAAGACATCGTTTTCATCTACTGAAACGGCATCCCACTGAAGCCCAGATCCAAAGGTAAATGATACAGCATCTCGTCCCGTGAAGGTTGTTTATTTATTTTTATAATTAATTATTATTTTTTTGTCATTGTACACTGATGTGACAAAAGTCGTGGGATAGCGATATGCACATATACAGGTGGCGATGGTATCCCTTACACAAAAGAAGTATCCGGCGATCAGCAGTGTACGAGCGTGCCTAAAATACCAAATTCAGACATTATCTCTCACCGTGGACAACACAGTGGCCGAAGTTCTTCACTTAACGGCAGAGATCAGCAGCGTTTGCGTAGAGTTGACAGTGCTAACAGACAAGCAGTACTAACTGAAATAAACGCACGAACAACTATGGGACGTACGACGGACGTATCCGTTAGGACAGCTATGTGAAATTTGGCGTCGATGGGTTATAACAGCAGACGACCGACGCTAACAGTACGACATCAGCTGCAGCGCCTCTGCTGGTCTCGTACCCATATCGGCTAGACCCTAGACGACTGGAAAACCATGGCCTGGTCAGATCGGTCCCGAGTTCAGATGGTAAGAGCTAATGGTAGGGTTCGAGTGTGGAGCAGACCCCACGAAACCGTGGACCCAAGTTGTGAACGAGGCACTGTGCGAGCTGATTGGTGGATCCGTAATGGTGTGGGCTGTGTTTACGTGGAATGGACTGGGTCCTCTGTTCCAACCAAACCGATTATTGACTGGAAATCGTTATGTTAGGCTAACTGGAAACCATTTGAGGCCCAATATCACCGAGTCACAGTTGTTCGCGATCTGTTTAGAGAACATTCTGGACAGTTCGAGCGAAAGATTTGGCCACCCAGATCGCCCGACATGAATTCCATTGAACATTTATGGAATATAAGCGAGAGGTCAGTTCGTGCATAAAATGCTACACCGGCAACACTTTCGCTATTATGGACGGCTATAGAGGTGGCGTGGCTGACTTTTTCTGCAGGGGGCTTCCAACGAGTAGTTGAGTCCATGCCGCGTCGAGCTGCTGCACTACGCCACGCAAAAGGAGGTCCGACTTGTCACTCCAGTGTATGCTATTACGTACAATTTAAACACAAGTTGTTGTCATTCATATTCGCGTTATTACTATCCACATTCAGTTCTTTCTTTCTGCACATCGGCATTTAATGATACAAAATGCACTATAAATGTTGACACAGTGTTACTTGCCATTACCTCAAGTTTTTCTGTTATTAATGAAGACTACACACACTGCCAATTGTAACTAGGTCTACCACTACTATTGTCCTACAACTTGCTTCCCTCCTATGTGTCACTAGTACACACTAGCTCAAATAGGTTACGACACCAGTTTTTGCCTGTCATATTCCCCAAGGCATTCATCTGTCGAGTACCAGTTCTTTGGAGGCTACAGAGGGCGTTGTCTGCTAGCTCCCTCGTTGTTGCCTGTGAGCGGCACCCATTTTACCCCGTTTCCAATTCCTTGCGTAGCGAGACACGGCCCACGGCTATTGCTTCACGGTGCCTCACAAACAGTTGACACATTTAATATAGTCACGACGCTTTTATTTCTGAAATGAAATTTTTCAGGTTTTACAAACTGACACCATTAATCCTGCAGGGCTGTCCATAAATCCATAAGAGTACGAGGGGGTGGAGATCTCTTCTGAACAGCACGTTCCAAGGAACCCCAGATATGCTCAATAATGTTCACGTCTGGGGAGTTTGGTGGACAGCAGAAGTTTTTAAACACAGAAGAGTGTTCCTGGAACCATTCTGTAGTAATTCTGGAATTGTGGAGTGTCGCATTGGCCTGCAGGAGTTTCTAAAAAAAATGGCTCTGAGCACTATGGGACTTAACATCTATGGTCATCAGTCCCCTAGAACTTAGAACTACTTAAACCTAACCAACCTAAGGACATCACACAACACCCACTCATCACGAGGCACAGAAAATCCCTGACCCCGCCGGGAATCGAACCCGGGAACCCGGGCGTGGGAAGCGAGAACGCTATCGCACGACCACGAGCTGCGGACGGAGTTTCTCAAGTCCGTCGGGATGCACAATGGACATGAATGGATGCAGTTTATCAGACAGGATGCGTACGCACGTGTCACCTGTCAGAGTCGTATTTATATGTATCAAGGGTCCCATATCACTCCAACTGCTCACGCTCCACACCATTACAGAGCTCCACCAGCTTGAACAGACCCTTGCTAACATGCGGGATCCATGGATTCACGAGACTGTCTCCATACCCGTACACTTCCATCCGCTCGATACAATTTGAAACGGGACTCGACTGACCAGGCACCATGTTTCAAGTGACCAACAGTCAAATGACGGTGTTGACGGGCCCAGACGAGGTGTAAAGGTTTATGTCGTGCAGTCATCAAGGGTACACGAGTGGGTCTTCGGCTCCGTAGGCCCATAGCGATGATGTTTCGTTGAATGGTTCTCACGCTAACAATTGTTGTTGACCCGGCATTGAAATCTGCAGCAGTTTGCGGAAGGGTTGCACTTCTGTCACGGTGAACGATTCCCTTCAGTCGTCGTTAGTCCCGTTCTTGCAGGATCATTTTCCAGCCGCAGCGATGTCGGATATTTGATTATGATTTCTCATATTCATGGTACTCTCGTGAAATGGTCGTACGGGAATATCCCCACTTCATCGCTACCTTGGAGATGCTATGTCCCATCGCTCGTGCGCCGACTATAACACCACGTCCAAACTCACTTAAATCTTGATAACCTGCCATTGTAGGAGTAGTAACCGATCTAACAACTGCGCCAGACACTTGTTGTGTCATATAGGCGTTGCCGACTGCAGAGCCGTCTTCTGCCTGTTGACATATCTCTGTATATGAATAAGCATGCCTATACGAGTTTCTTTAGCGCTTCAGTGTAGTACAGCACTAGCCAAATGAAATGTTGCTCTACCTTACGTAAACTATTGTGTGTTCATTGGAAGTTTAGTGGCAATAAGATACGGCAAAAAACCGTTTTCGAACATTGTGTTGTATGAAAATGGTTCAAATGGCTCTGAGCACTATGGGACTTAACTTCTGAGGTCATCAGTTCCCTAGAACTTAGAACTACTTAAACCCAACTAACTTAAGGACCTCACACACATCCATGCCTGAGGCAGGATTCGAACCTGCGACCGTAGCGGTCGCGCGGTTCCAGACTGTAGCGCCTAGAACCCCTCGGCCACACCGGCCGGCTGTGTTGTATCGGTCAGCATTTACAGTTTCATTGAGAAACGCTGGTTGCTTTAGGCCGTGACTGGATAGCGCTACCCACATTGTCACTTTTTCCCCAAGCGTCGTTTTTTCATGAACATGAACATTTCGCGTGTTTTCTCTACCGCCAAATTGAACGTTTTGTTTGTTTACTGTTCCATTGAGGTGGAAATAAACTTTATGTGAGAACCACGCGTTGAATATTATTTAATCTTTTCATTCTGCCCATTATGAATACTCTTGTCTTTTCTGTTTGTTCTCCTCACTCCGGTTCTGTGATACAGCCATTTTATGAGGGAAGAGCTTAAGATCACTCTGTAAAATTCTTTGAACAGAACGACGGGACATCCCCATTTTCCTTGCTGCCCGCAGGATGACTTGTTTGGACTTCGTTGAATGGCGACCCGTAGCGCTGCGATTTTTTTTCCGGGGAACGAATAGTCGATGCCTCACGTCGTTTCGCTTCCAACAAACTGCTGCCGTTGCCGCCGCCGCTACCGCCGCTTCCTCCTCCTTCTCCTTCTTCTTCAAATTTTCTTGTTATCTGAGAAGTGTGCACCTTGATGGAGCTCAGCGCATGTGGAATATTGCCCCAAATCTTTTCTGCGTTGATGTGACACTTTTCTGTTCAGCGTAAAGGAGAACCGCCTTGCCTCGCTGTTTAACAGATCAACGTCCATGCTCGGCCACTGCGAAACGTTAACTGCGAAACAAGGTACTGGCGATGTTGCAACAACACGACTTGTTAGAGCGAAATTTGAATGAAATATAACTAGTGGTACAATTTTTATTCAGTGTTAAAATGTGTCAACTATTCCTGCACCACACTGTATGATCGCTGTTCACGAGTTGCAGCTCGGCAATGGCACATAGTCTGCGAACAAAGAGGCGGTTCCTGTGATCTACGATAATGCAATTCACGAAGTTAACTGGTAGCTCGAAGCAAGGTCCTGAGCTTAGCGAAAGTCGTCGTTGGGGTGTGCAAACAGTCCAGTGAGCGATCCGATTGAGAAAACGTAAACACAGACGATTTCAATCACCCTGCTACCTAAGGCACATAACGAAGGTTTCAGACAACCGCGCGGGCCGAACAACTGCGCGGGCGCGTTAGTCGTGGACACTATCGTGTCAGTGGACGGGCTCACGTGACTTGCTTTTGGTGGGGGCGAAGCTTTTTGTGGGTGCAAGCTGCAGCCGTGCTATCAAGCTCTAGTATCTCTACCCCCTCTTCCATATTTATACTCTGTCTGGGCGGGAATCCGATTCATTATCCTATTCTAAAGAAACAACACATAGTGTAGCAGACGGGGGCCAATTGATAAAATCAAGTAATACGCAAGCCTTTCTTGAAATAGCGTCAGCAATGTGTCTACGTTCTGCCTAGCAATATTGTCTACAACCTGCCATTTCGTCACGCAATGCAGTAGCTCCTTGACATCGAGTCTTCTGCGCGGATCCAGATCCTGCTGATCAGTATGAACATTTGCATACAACTGGTATCCCAGTTAGTTTCTTCTGGCGTGCCTTCTGCGCCATAGACACATTCAGGGGTTTGTCTTCACCGAATTCAATTCAGGTTCGAATCCTGCCTCGGGCATGGATATGTGTGATGTCCTTAGGTTAGTTAGGTTTAAGTAGTTCTAAGTTTTAGGGGACTCATGACCTCAGACGATAAGTCCCATAGTGCTCAGAGCCATTTGAACCATTTGAACATTTATGTTTCATTTTTATGGTCGGTAAACACGGAAACCTTATAGCATCACTTTGTTGTCCATTTGTGCGTCTGTCTCTGCTACCATTTTTCTCAGGAATGGGTACGCCTATCAAGTTTATATTGATGTCACATACTGAGGTCTACGGTCCCTTGGCGGTGTACAAATTTAAGTTTTTAAGTCAATGCTATCAAAACATACGGCCATTTGTGTCACTTATTTTGATACCCGCAAACTCACTCATTAAAACCTATAGGGTACTTCCCGTTGACCTAGAATCATCAAATTTGGCTCGGAGCAAGTTTTCACAGTACTGGCGAGAAAAAAAATCCAAACTTTGTTAATTTGTAATTATGTCACACGGCAAACACTTCTTGTAATCTGTTATCCGATTGTCTGTCTGTCCATCTGTTACGACTCCTATTCGTCAGGAATTACAGTAGCAAATACGAAATTACCCAAAAATTTAAACTTAAGACTTAAATCATTCTCGAAAGACTTGGAATTCTTGGGATCGATATCTTGTGTGTATCGATGTCGATAACAGGCAAAAATCATCGAGACTACCGATTCACAGGTTGGCTGAACTATCTACATACTTATTAAGTTTATACGGAACGCCCAGGGAGCGAGTCCTACTTGCACTTGTCCAGTTTTTTCGTTGCATATCTGTGAACTTGGAAATAGCACACGTGGATGTACTTTCTTTAAAACAGGCTGTTTTTGGGGTCATTTCAAGGTCACCTGACTGAAGTGAGAGCCACTGCGTCCAAAAAATGATTTTCGGCCAATGAAATTGGCGAAAAAATATTTCACTTTCGCATTTCTCTGATTGTGTTTCCAGCTTTCACAAAAAGAACTCTTTTCTTACCACACAGGTCATAATGTCCGTCCCGTTACGTAAGGCCTACTTTTAGCAGGACAGCTATAAATGTCTGCCCATTAAGTTTTCGACGAGATAGCCATAAAATTAATGCCAACGTTCCTTTTTAGATATCTACCGAGTCCCGTGACTTTTTGGATCCCAAGAAACGCCGAAAATATTAGAATAACCTGTCATCTTCTTGCTGTTGCTTTTAGTGTGAGCAGATGTTGGAACAGCAGACACTTTGGGCGTAATTCAAGTTCCAGTCTGCTGTAAGAGATGTCCTCAATAAGATGGGGGCCAAAATATTATTACAACCTGTCTAATGGAGTGCTGGCCCAGCGATTCTGTGTGGCATGGATTCGATACCTCCTTGGTAGGTTTTCGGAGGTATGTGGCACCAGATATATACCCACAGTTCACGCAAATCCTGCTAGTTACAGGCTGGTGGTTTGTGGGCACGGAGCTGACACTTGGGAGAGTTACATCGGGTTCAGATCAAGCAAATTCGGTGGCCAAGACATCAATGTGAGTCCACTATCGTGCTCCTAAAACCACTGCAGCACTATTATGACATTGTGAGATGAACCGTTATCCTGTTGGAAGATGCCATCACCATCGGAGAAAGCTGTCATGTTATCCTTATCTGTCATGGAAGCCCAGGTGAATGGACTACCGCGCCCGTTTCCCCCCATCGTCCCACCCGCCAGCATGATGCTGCTCCCACCGGCCTACGTCCGCGGCGCGATGCATGTTCGACGAGCAGTTGTTCGTCTAATTGACGGCGTATCCGCAGGCGACTATCGACCTCGTGTGACAAGAAACGTGATTTGTCCGACCAAGCGACACGCTTCCATTGATCCACGGGCTGATACTGATGATCCCGTGCCCACTCTAATGGTAATTGACGATGTCGTTGGTTCAACATGGGAACACGTAAGAGTTGTCTGCTGCAGATCACACTGTTCAACAAAGTGTGCTGAATGGTGTGTTGCGAATTGGTCGACCTCCACGATCTGCGACGAAGCATGGACGTCCAACATCTTGTCGCATATTCGTGGATTCAGCGTCTTACCACTTTCTGTAGATGCCCATGACAGCAGCAGGCCGACAGGCGATCAGCTTCGCCGTTTCCAAGATGCTCGTTCCAAGGCGCTGGGCCGGCTGGGGTGGCCAGCGGTTCTAGGCGCTACAGTCTGGAACCGCGCGACCGCTACAGTCGCAGGTTCGAATCCTGCCTCGGGCATGGATGCCTGTGATGTCCTTAGGTTAGTTAGGTTTAAGTAGTTCTAAGTTCTAGGGGACTGATGACCCCAGAAGTTAAGTCCCACAGTGCTCAGAGCCATTTGAACCATTTTTTGAAGGTACTGGGCCATAGCAATCTTCCCTTTATCAAAGTCCCTGAAGTCACTGCATTTCCCCATTTGCGGCCCATATCGTCACTATAATGATACCCCATACGTCTCAACTCCGCTTATGCAGAATTTTTGAAAAAAGTGTCACTTATTTCTACAGCAGATAGTATTGCTGAAAATGGGATAGTGTCTGTCATGCATAAATCACAGTTGCCTTTCTGCAAGGGTAGATTTCTTCAATAGCGCTGGAAATTCATCACGCAGAAATCGGTGATAAACAGCACCTGTAATGTTTGGTGAATTGTATGGCCCCATGAATCTACCACCGACAATTCTTGCCCATACACAGATCAGCGGAAAAATTCTCCTATATCAGCACAAAAAAGGCGAATACGCTTCTGTTTAATTTAAAATACTCCGATCGAAAAGTGGAGTAGCAGCTGCCTCATTCTACCATCCGCAACACCTTTATAATGTTCCCAAAAATTTTGTCACAAGAACATATGATAGCTCTTTTTAAGATGCATCTCACATATCTCTCCCTCAAGCTCCCCTAACTGTAACTCGCTCACATCCTGTAGTCCATCGCTTAAGTCGCTCATACCCATCCACTACACTTAACTTCACTACTGGCCATTAAAATTGCTACACCAAGAAGAAATTCAGATGATGAACGGGTATTCATTGGAAAAAAATATTATACTAGAACTGACACGTGATTACACTTTCACGCAATTTGGGTGCATAGATCCTGAGAAAGCAGTACCCAGAACAACCACCTCTGGCCGTAATAACGGCCTTGATACGCCTGGGCATTGAGTCAAACAGAGCTTGGATGGCGTGTACAGGTACAGCTACCCAAGCAGCTCCCACACGATACCATAGTTCATCAAGAGTAGTGACTGGCGTATTGTAACGAACCAGTTGCTCGGCCACAATTGACCAGGCGTTTTCAGCTGGTGAGAGATCTGGAGGATGTGCTTGCCAGGGCAGCATCGAACATTTTCTGTATCCAGAAAGGCCCGTACAGGACCTGCAACATGCGGTCGTGCATTGTCCTGCTGAAATGTAGAATTCCGCAGGGATCAAATGAGGGGTAGAGCCACGGGTCGTAACACATCTGAAATGTAACGTCCACTGTTTAAAGTGTCGTCAATGCGAACAAGAGGTGATCGAGACATGTAACCAATAGCACCCCATACCATCACGCCAGGTGACACGCCAATATGGTGATGACGAATACAGGCTTCCAATGTGAGTTCACCGCGATGTCGCCAAACACGGATGCGACGATCATGATGCTGTAAACAGAAACTGGATTCATCCGAAAAAACGACGTTTTGCCATTCGTGCACCCAGGTTCGTCGTTGAGTACACCATCGCAGGCGCTCTTGTCTGTGATGCAGCGTCAAGAGTAACCGCAGCCGTTGTCTCCGAGCTGATAGTCCATTCTGTTGCAAACGTCGTTGAACTGTTCGTGCAGGTGGTTGTTGTCTTGCAAACGTCCCCATCTGTTGTCTCAGGGATCGAGACGTGGCTGCACGATCCGTTACAGCCATGGGGATAAGATGCGTATCTCGACAGCATTGATACGAGGCCGTTGCGATCCAGCACGTCGTTCCATATTACCCTCCTGAACCCACCGATTCCTTATTCTATTAACAGTCTTTGGATCTCGACCAACGCGAGCAGCAATGTCGCGATAAGATAAACCGCAACTGCGATAGGCTACAATTCGACCTTTATCAAAGTCGGAAATGTGATGGTACGCATTTCTTCTCCTTACACGAGGCATCAAAACAACATTTCGCCAGGCAATGTCGGTTAACTGCTGTTCGTGTATGAGAAATCGGTTGGAAACTTTCCTCATGTCAGCACGTTGTAAGTGTCGCCACCGGCGCCAACCTTGTGTGAATGCTCTGAAAAGCTAATCATTTGCATATCAGAGCATCTTCTTCCTGCCGGTTAAATTTCGCGTCTGTAGCAACGCACCTTCGTGGTGTAGCAATTTTAATGGCCAGTAGTGTAATTCTACTCACTCTTTCAGCCCAACGCATTGTCATTATCTGTTTGTTTCTCTCTGTCAGTATGTCCTGTCACACAGCCACAGTCTGTCCTACTACTACTGCCTCGTCTCACTGTCACTGTGTCTCTTGCTCTCTCTTACTGCCAATACCTCATTCCTTCCTTCCTGCTGCTGTTGTCTCTTCTCATTGTTACTATCTCTCTCTCCCTGGTGGTCATTGTCATAGCCTCTGTCTCTAATTGTCACTGGCTCTCATCCACATCCACTTTCTCCTGCTCTTTACTGCTATCCCACAGCCACTGTGTCCTTCAATCTTTTCCTGGCACTGTTCTGTCAACGTCAACTATGTTCCACTGCCGCTTTGTCCCTCTCCTCATTTCACACTGCCATTGTATTCTTTGCTTTTTCTATGCCACGACCATTGCCTACAATGTTCCAGTACTTATTATTTATTACTTTTTCATCTCTTTCTCACTACCACTGTCTCCTGCTCACTCACCATGAAAAAGCGCAAATTCGTTCGCATGCCAAAATTTTTGGTAAAATTTTTAAAGGTGCTGAGGAAGGTAGAATCTGGCAGCTCGTACCCAACTTTTCGGTCAGAGTCTTTCAAATTAAACAGGAACATATTCGCCTTTTTGTGCTCCGACAGGAGCATTTTCCCGCTGGATCCCTTCGTTTTCCTGCTACATCAGGGCATGTCACTCATATGAAAAGAAATTTACGTGTCAATAACATTTTGATGGTTCACTTATGTAAAACTGAAATGATGCAAAACTAACTTTACACCTCAATTTCACGTGCGCAAAAAATTTGCATGTGCTTCAGTACTATAAAATGGGGTTTCCAGAACCCTTCTGATGATAATGGAGGGAGACACTTTACAGTATGTATCTCCGTGCTACGTCACTTCAGAAACTGCGGTTTCGCTTCACATCTTATTTTACGTCAGTATTTGTGTGTAAAAATTGGGAACTTTGAACCTCTGTATCTCGAAACTAAAAAAAGATAACAAGAAAATTTTGAAGGTTCTTCGAGATCTTGATCTTAGGGATGTACCGTAAAAATTTCAGCCATTTTCTGTGAATAGCTACCTTGGAATACACGACTCGGTTTTGGTTCCCAAAAACCATGTTTTAGGGGTGTTTCTCGATAAAGGCTAATTTTTTTTTGAAAACTGGAAGGCGGTACTTCTAGATAAATGCATAGAGCATATACCGTTAAAATTTGAGCAATTCTATGCCTTTAGTCATTTAGTAAAATGGTGAGAAATGTTATCTTCGTTTTCTTTTCAGGAAACGGCCATGAACTAAACGGTGCCTCCATAAGCCCCTTAAGGCCGTAGAACCATAAGGCAAAAGGAACGAACAGATGTGCTCCATTTGCCTACGCTGGAGGAAGTGTGTAATATTCAATCTTTAACCCTGTATTAAAGGAGAGTTACAGTAAGACGATCCTTCTGTTGGGTAGACAAATGGGCCGTAACCCAAGGGTTATACAAAACACTTGGCACTATCTTTCTATCACCAACAGTACCCGAGATATGAGCCCTGTAAAAAGTCTGTTCGTATGCGCGGCGTTTTGAAACATATTGGTAGCGCACACTGTCGTACGCGTACCGATACTAGAGAGATCATGATGCCACACCTGCATTATTACTCGAGGACTTACATCTGCCCCTATGTGCTTATTATGGTAAATTACTTCGCTGTATCTAGTGAATCCTGCTTCATCTGAAAATAAAACGCACAGTGAACTGCTGGTCTTTAACGGCACTTATCTGCACACGAATTGGGTTCCGGACATATCATTATAAGAACTTTTCTTTTAGTTCTGACCAATTTTACCTTCTGAAGGAATAGGTGACGCTTTTTTTAAAACACCTTGTGTACTTAACTGACTACGTTCCAGTCCTCCAACGCAACCAGGCAGGATTAAATTTCGCAGTGGGTAGCGACCATAACGTTTTGCTGATCAGTGTACGACGCCTGTGAACCTGCCAAAACCGCCTGGCTCGGTCCTGTTTCCGGCAAGGTAGAGTCCAACGAACTATGGAGCCAGAACAGAATCGTCGATAGCTTGGGAAGAAGTAGGAAGTTTGAATTTACACTGAACGCCACTGGCGGAAGAACTTATCAGACCCGGTCAATGACAAAAAATTGAAGAGAATTCTGCAGCACCAGAAGGTCAGAGCCGCCGGAGCAGTCGTCATTTGGTTCTCGCTTTCCACCAACGCCACATAAGCTCATTGGGCGAGTAATTAGTCACCCCTGGAGAAATGATTACAAGCATCGTTTAATACTACGTAATTCTGCCCCTTGAGTTGGCAACAGCCTGGATTCGGTTAGGATGTGAGCACAGAAGGCTGTGCAGGTACGTCGCATCTCGGTTAAGCCGCTCGCTGAGGGTTTGATCGCGTCATTACACCACATTTCGGAGACTCTAATGTTTTGCGGTAGACTGGAACAGCTAATATTTACAGAATTAACACACTGTCAGAATGAAACATTGTTATGCACTATTAATAATTTTATTACACACAAAATACCTAATCTTGACTGTTGTGACCAAGTGCTGTAAAAACTGAAATCTAACAGACATTTTTATTTAAGCTGGCTTAACAGTCTCTGTTAAGATATTCACCTATAGAGTAGAAGGAGTTGCCTATCAAGAAGTCTTTCAAACTCTGTTTAAACCGTGCTTTATCTGAAACCAAGTTTTTAATGGTTGCTGGGAATTTATTGAGAATGTGTGTTCCTGAACATTGGATCCCTTTTTCGACCAAGGTAAGTGATTTTAGGTCTTTATGTAGATTGTTCTTATTCATAGTACTGATGCTGTGTATTGAGCTATTGGTTGGAAATAGAGATGTATTACTTGCAACAAATTCCATGAGGGAATAAATATACTGAGAAGCAGTGGTAGAAAGTTCCTTGAATAGGTTTCTACATGAAGTTCTTGAATTTACACCACAAATGATTCTTATCACACTCTTTTGCACTCTAGAAGCTTTTGCTCGGTTTGATGAGTGACCCCAGCATATGATCCCACATGACATAATAGAATGAAAGTAAGCAAAGTATGCAAGTTTTTTTATATTTATATCTCCTACATCTGACATTATTCTCACTGCAAATATAGACTTGTTTAGGTGCTAAAACAATTCTGTGTTATGCCCTTCCCAACTGAATTTATTATCAAGTTGTAATTCCAGAAATGTAGCACTGTCAACCTCTTCGATCTGCATGTCTTTAGTTATTATACACATGCTGGAAGGAAATTTCTTAGGGGTTCTGAACTGCATATAGTGATTCTTCTCAAAATTTAAAGACAGTGAATTAGCTTTAAACCATTTATTAATGTCAGTGAAAATTTGATTAGCAGCTATTTCTAAATCTGTACTTCACTTGGTACTTATAGCAATGTTTGTGTCATCTAAAAACAAAACAAACTTAGCATCTGGCAATGTAACAGATGAGAGGTCATTAATGTACACAAGAAAAAGCAATGGACCCAACATGGAACCTTGAGGAACACCACATGTAGTTAATTCCCAGTCAGATGAAGACTGACTGCTCACTGCACAGGTATTTCTCAATCACACCCTTTGTTTCCTGTTAGGTAGATAAGACTCAAACCATTTTGCAGCATTGCTGGTGCCACCACAATATTCTAATTTACTTAAGAGAATTCTATGGTTCACACAGTCAAAGGCTTTTCACAGGTCACAGAAAATGCCAATAGCCTCTAATTTATTATCTACTGAATTAAGTACAGTTTCACTGTAAGTGTAAATAGCTTTCTCTATATCAGAACTCAGAAGAAATTCAAACTGTGACTTGGACAATATATTATTTTCAGTCAGATGCTTAAGGAGATGCTTGAACACAACCTTTTCAAATATTTTTGAGAAAGCCGGCAAAAGTGAAATTGGTCGATAGTTGATGGAATCTCTTTATCCCGCTTCTTGAAAGGGGCTTAACTTCAGCATATTTTAGCCAGTCTGGAAATGTTCCGTTGATAAGAGATTGACTATACAAATAACCTAAGATGGAACTCAACTCGTATGAGCACTCTTTGATTAACTTCGTTGGTATGTCATCATATCCACTGGAATACTTGGATTTTAAGGATTTTATGATGGATGCTACTTCTTAGGGAGACGTGAGTGTCATTTCTATTTTACTGAAGTTATTTTTAAAGACTGGCATCAGATACTCCATTGCACTGTTCACCGAACCTGATAACCCCAAGCTGTCAGCAACAGAAATGAAGTACATGATTAAGAGGTTTGCAACACTACATGCACTTCTTACCGAAGTCTCATTTATTTTTAGACCTATCCGTTCCTCTTCCTTTTTGGCCCCACCTGTCTCTGTTTTCACGATATCCCATACAGTTTTTATTTTGTTGCCTGAAGTAATTATCTTTTTCTCAGCTTCGATTTCTAGATTATTTGCTTCAATATTTTGTTCTATTCATTGTAATGCATTTCAATTCCAACATCACAGCTATTCCTGGATAGTAGATACAGTCGCGTTTTTCTCCCACGTGATATCTTTATTCCTTGTGTAATCCACTGTTTTTTTTTTTTTTTTTACTTCTGTGAGATTTGAGTTACCTTTAGGGGAAAACAATTTTCAAGAAGTGGAGGTAACTTTATTAATGAATGCTTTGTATTTTCCACTTGAGTCAGAAGTATTGTAAACAGCTATCCAGTTCATGTCTTTGAGCAATTCCCTGAGTTTCTCCATTTTTGACTTATTTATTAACCTTCTGTACTCAGATTTAATAGTTTTTTTATCCTGAAAAGTTTCAACATTTAACACAAGATGCTGCATGTCATGACCAGATAGCCCATTTACTATTAGTTTTGTGATATGACCTTTTTCCCTAGATTTGTCTATAAAGATAAAATCAATAGCAGTCTCAGAGCATTTACATATCCTAGTGGCAAAGTTCATAGTAGGAACTAAATTGAATGATAGTGTTACTGACTGCAATATGAAATGGTATAGCAGAGCTTCCAGATGTTTTATGAAGAGGTTGAAATTTCCTGAAGGTGATCTGTATGTACCTACTATTATAAAGGACTTATTATGAAATACTACCACTGTTGCACAAGCTTCTGAGTGCTGCTCTGAGCAAAATTTATTAATATGAATATTCTTGAAATAAAAACAGTTTCTGACAAATGCGGCAACTCCTCCTTTCTCCAGATTTTCTGTACAGAAGTAAAAAGCTAACTTGAATCCTGTAACATTTAACATACCTATACCAGTGGTCACATGACGTTCAGAGAGGCAGATTATACCAACTGGTTTGCTCAACTCTAATTCTTCAACACAAATAAGCAACTCCTTAAACTTATACCTTAGTCCTCGGATATTCAGATGCAATAACGATAACTGATTTTGTGCACTGGATGAATTACAACTGGATGAACCTAATTTTCTTGCCAATATTGGAGTATCCCTAGTTTCAATCAGAGGCTGTCTGAATGAATTGCATACATTTAAAATTTGCTTTCTGGCTGCCTGTGTTATCAATGTGAATGTTATTTCAGCCTGTCTCTGACCTTTTTTTGTTTCTGCCCTCCCTACCCTAAAAAAACTGCCGATCTGTCACTTGTAAACACTTGTACTTTACCACTTGTGACAGTGGCCCCCTTAAGTTATTTGCTATTAGCCCAAACAGTTTTCCCTTCAATTTTCTGTAGAGGTGAAGGCCATGTCTAGTATAGTCCCACCTGCTGATAGAGTCAACAGGAACCACAGTGATATGAGACCCCATATCTGATCCAATCAGCCGTTTCACCTCTAAATTAACTCTCCTAACAAAAGAGTTTAAATGTGGCCGGTCATGGCGCCTCAGAACAGACACAAGCCCAACACCAGTATGTCTCGTTGATGAAGCTCTCTTTACCAGGTCACTCTCAATTGAATAATTACGGTTGCTATCTATGCTGTTGCCCGCCCCACCGACCATTACCACAGTATCTTCCTTTGTGAAGTCTTTGCAGAGTCAACCTACATCCTCTATCACCTGACCCAGACTTGCACTAGGTTTAAAAAAACTTGTTACCTGGTAACCTGACCCTAGTTTATCCTGCAACAGTTGCCCAACACTTCTACCATGTGGACTACCTAACAACAAAACTTTCTTCTTCTTCACAGCTTTTTCTGACTTCTTACTTTTCAGACACATTTTGAAAGTTTGTTGTGTCCTGTCTACTCCTACATCTATTTGTGGCTCATCAATTTCCAACTGTGACAACAGATCAAACCTGTTTTTCACATTAACAACCACACTGTCTGAGAACTCCCTATTCCTATTTCTTCAATAAACTGTTGTCACGTCCCACCTCTCTTTTTCCTTCTCCCCCCTCAACCTTTCCAGATCTTGTTTCACTTAGTTCCACCTGAAGGGCAGCAATCATTTCCTCCTGTTCCACTATCTTGCTATCTGTACAGGAAATTCTACACAACCTATGAGTCATGTTTATTTCCCCAATTCCCACGCCGCTACAGTCACCCACATGAAGGAAAATGCAACAACTCTCACACCACACCCCGGAATTCACAATCCTGCGGCAAGTCATACCCTTCTCACTCATGGCAAACAAATTTCAGCTTTAGCCTAAGTTAAAGCTAGAGTAACTTCGTAGACTACTCAATTAATATATTAAATTTCTTAGAAGTTTAGGCCTTAAGTTCGGATACTAATTCAAAACTTCTGGAGAAACAAAAACGATATAACTTCTATTGTTTACGTGACGAAACAAAAAGTAAACAAAGAACTGAGCCTACACTATATAAAGTTTTCACTTATTTTGGTACTTTTCACTTTGACTACTTACTTGAGAATAAAATGGGTAGCGTATTAGAATACACTAACAACACAAACTTTACTTTATTGAAATAATCACGTAACTTACAGTATATCACAACGTAAAAATATCCTAATCCAGAACTCGCGCCTATTAAATGTTTTCTTTTTTCAGAAAATACGTAGAGAATGTGAAACCTTCAATTGATAGCTTACAATAAGTATTAATTTACTTAATTATGATGTACTATTTCCTTAAGTAATTGTTATTACTCAATTAAACACTTATCTTTTGAGAGCTGTGAATGTGCACAACTCGTCAACCAAGGGTGCTACACTTCCCGTCGCAGTGTTCGCTCGCTAACAGGTGAGGATAGACCTTCATTCATCGCCTGCAGCAAGTCCTGCCGGATTTGGAAGCGTTTTTTATTCACGAGCCGTGAAACGTGTTTGCGATTCCTCTGTCTAGATCTTTTTCCGACGATAATTCTGCCGTCGTGTTGCGTGGCCACGTGTGTTACAACACTGCTTGTAGACACGTGGATCAGTCCGCAGCGAAACACCAACAAATCCAGCAGCTTCACACACCGTATGGCTGTGAGCGCGGCCAAACATGATTGCCGCTATTTTGTCACGTGGTCACGAATTTACATTTATCGATCTTTACGTAAAATGTCCGCTTGAAACGTAAACGTCTCACTCATCGCTACTGCCTTATGGTGACGTGGAGGCAGTGCGAGTGCGGTTGAGCATGTGACTCGATTGCTGTGCCATACGTAAAGGCTTAGCAATTCATCTGTATTGGCGCACTGGGGTAAATAATTTTTTGTCCAGTGGGCTTATCACACAACTGTTCGACATTATAAAACTGCATTCTGGGCTCCACATGGAACAATTGGCATACAACCGACCAAGCCAAATGACGCTGTGTGTATCGGTCAATTGTATAATTTTCTCATAGCATCGAAAATATAAATTAATAATTTATTTTCTTATTTAACTTCAATGCTTATGTAATGTGTTTCCAAATTTATAAATATGACCGTTGTTGGTTTACCTCCAGATAGTTGCCGCCCAGCAGTCGTTAGAACGGCTGACAGAATCTGAAGATCAAGCTTGCCTTCGGTTCACACAAATCCAAACTTGAGGAGCACTAAGTAATATGTAAACGCAACTGCATTCTGGATCTCACGTGCAATAATTAATGTGCAATAAATCTCACACCCAAACCAAGTAATTCTGTGATAAATTCATAACGCATTCATTTGTTTTAACGTATGTTGTTCTACATCATCTGCTTTTCCGTGACCTGTTGCTATCTCTGTTAACTGGATAGTTGCTACACTGTCTTCCCCGGCCTGGCGGCTAGCAGTCTTTAAAATGGCTGACAGCATGGGACAATCAGACCATTATTTCTCGTTTAGCGTCAGCTCAACAAAGTGTAGCCACCACTGAATGAAACACATGTAGTCGCACTTTTCAGACATATATTATCGAATAGTATCACCGGCTTGAAATGAAAAGAAGAAACCTGCGAAAATTATAAGAATCGAAATAAATCAGCCACAAGAACTACGTTTTTGGTATTTTAGAATAAGGCACGCCGTTGTACAGTAACATGTCTGAAGCTTTTATCAAAAAGTTTATGAGAAAAAAGTTGTGGTTGGATTAGAGGACTGTGTCCTCAGAATCAAATAATAACTGAAGCTATCAGCTTAAGGTAAAGAATCGTTATGTAACAAGTTACTGTTAAATGTGCAAAATGTTGCAAGATTTTTTACAAGTATATGTACCATGAGCTAATGATAGTTAATTAGTATGCAAAAAAATGTGGTGTGAATGGTATGACTATTTTACAAGCTCCAGACAAAGAGTAGCGAATTACACGCTTCGGGAAGAATTAACTGAGAAGAACACACAGTGTCTTGCCGTTTCTAATTCTGTACCACTTTGATTTATATTAACTGGTACAAGGAAGAGCCCGATCAGCTTGGCCAGTACACTATGCGTAGTGGGTTTTAATCAAGCTAAAATTTTTGTTGAGAAAGGATGTCCCATACTACTGAATGAATACAATATGAAGCAACAGACAAACGGATCTGCAGTTATTACGTTTTATTTTCTCTAACAGCCAACCAGTTTCTTCCTGAGGCAGAATGTTTCACATCAGTATTAAAACGAATGAGTAGAAGTAAGGGATAAAGGGAATAAACGCCGAGATCACTGAAAACAGTACCATGTGACCCAACGTAACGAAGAACCCATGAACAATGCTGATATGACGCAATGTACGCTCACTCATAGATTTTTCGTCCAGTGGGAAGATCTAGCAAATGATTGTCAGTAGACCTCAATTTAATAGCGTTAATTTCACTATGTGACGAAACCTGAAGGGCAGCAATCATTTCCTCCTGTTCCACTATTTTGCTATCTGTACAGGAAATTCTACACAACCTATGAGTCATGTTTATTTCCCCAATTCCCACGCCGCTACAGTCACCCACATGAAGGAAAATGCAACAACTCTCACACCACACCCCGGAATTCACAATCCTGCGGCAAGTCATACCCTTCTCACTCATGGCAAACAAATTTCAGCTTTAGCCTAAGTTAAAGCTAGAGTAACTTCGTAGACTACTCAATTAATATATTAAATTTCTTAGAAGTTTAGGCCTTAAGTTCTGATACTAATTCAAAACTTCTGGAGAAACAAAAACGATACTGAAGGTCTGTGGAGACAGTCATATGCCTTCTTAAAATCTACAAATGTTATTGCCAGAGGTTTGTTCCGTTTCTTGTAGTATGCCATAATCAATTTTAAACTAATTATCTGCTCTGTAAGAGGAATGCCACGTTGCTCCGCAAGTGTAACCAAGGCAGCATGAAGAAGTATGGGACTCATAATCATGAATGATTTTCCTTCTCCCCCCTTAACCTTTCCAGATCTTGTTTCACTTAGTTCCACACCTGCGTACATTCTTGACCTTCGCTATTCAACGCAGTCAAACCTCACCGTTATCAGTACATTAGAAACTATCGAACTTTATACAATAAACAATTTCACCATCCTTGTGTCTGTAGCGGCTCACAAAGACACGCCCATTATATGTAAACGGGCAGCTGACGTTGTGCGTTAGTATTTTTTGAGATATGAAACATACTCGTCATTAACAGCTTATGCGGAAGAAAATTACCCACTGTCACAAGGAAAAATTATATTAAAAACTACTACTTTGTCCATAACAATCAAAGATTTTGGTTCGATTCCACGTGTAGCACACGGTTTTAATCTGTGACGGAAGGTAAAAAGGTGACTCTGCCTAATGCCCTTTCTGGAATGCAGTTAGTACAGTGGCTTTAGTGACTAAGTGAAAGGTGTATCCACAACTACATCTATACTTCGCAAAACACTATAAGCTGAGGGACACCGTATTTCCTGTTGTAACATGCTTCAGAATTTCTTCCCAGTCTACTGACGGATGAATCCAGGAAGAGCGACTTTTCTTATATCTTTTGTCACAGCTGTTGTCAGTGAAATTTAATTTTCGCTAACCATGCATTAGTACTATGTAAGGAAAAAAATATTTATTTTGTACTGCGATCAGTCACATAACTTGTTTTAATTGAAATTTTTTTTTCGTATTTCGAACTTGTTTTGCTCATCACAAGACCTTTTTTGCGTGCATAAGACAACAAAAGTTAATAAATCAATCTAAAACTATGTGAAAATTTATAAACTACCTCCACTATAATGCTGATGCAGTCGAGCAAAATGGTAAGGCAGATGGGTGACGAGATAGTGAGCTTCAATGCTGTTAGCTGTCTATGTGATGTAGCGGTCAGAGTGCTTCACCTCGTTGATGTTGAGTTGCACAACATTGGCTGCGTTGGACGCGTGAACAACTCTAAGAACTAAATTCAAAATTACAAGTCTATATGAAAATCTGGGACCCAGCTACGGTGAATTAAAATGAGTAACCTTCCTTCCTCAGGACAGTTTGTTAAAGCTAGAGGTGATGTTTTAGATGAAATATCTTCATACGTCCGACATAAATTATTTTTTGCAACTCCACAATGAACGAGAATCAGCAGTCTTTGTCCTATATCTCAACAATAACAACAAAAGCTAACACTTTTAGACATAGCTTTGTCGTCTCCTCCCTCCATTTACGACTAAGAAAAGTCTGCATCAAGACTGTAATGGACATTGTTTTTAATTTTCACATAGTTATTTTTAGAACAATTCCGTAGTTTTCTTGCCGTACGTATGCAAAAGAAGCCTGAAGACGAGTAAAACATACTCGAAACATGTCTCAGTATTTTCGCTTAAAACAGACTGATGTGACTGGCAGCAGTAGCAAACAAATAATGTACTGATAACAGTCTCGGTACCTACCCGTAGCCACTATGGCCACAGCTCACTCTTTAGAAGATTGAAAAAAAATCCATCGATTCCCTAAATTTTCAAAGTTTTTTGCGATATTCTCTGGACAGCAAAATTAAAGCCATGTTATATTCCGAAAAAAATAAAGACCTAAACGGATTGAGAATAACGCATGTAGATAGATCTGTGAAAGAGAGACTCATGCTGAAATGAAAAGAAATAAAAGCGAATAAAAATAGTGTTCGGATGAGGAAAAAGAGTTTAATCGTGAATGAAGTAGGTTGTGCATTATACACTCATAAAGCGAGCCATAGAAATCGGAATCTCGAATGAGTGATGAACATGAATCTGGTGAATGATCACTCCTCGCAGCTACAGAGCTCCATGTAGCGCTTTCAGTAACGACTGGGATAAGTTGGCCGAGCTATGATCGAGCAGGAGGTGGTGGCCTGGCTATCTCTCTACTACCCAACACATCTCGCAAGCACTCGGTGAAGAGCAGATCCAATGACCTCTCAGATTACCTAATGTATTATATATTTTGAAGCTGGAGAAATTCATTTACGATTTTTACTCAGTGCACTCATGCTTAACTATTCACGAAATACAATAATGGACATGTGTATCTCGGTAGGGTCGCCCGTTTAGGCAGTGAACTTCACGTCTATACTGATGAACTGTCTAAGTAGCTTCACCTAAGACATGTAGTTCTGTTCGACTGTCGACCTTGGTACCCATCTACAGCATTACCCCATGACAAACACTTTAGTCGATTCTCGTAATTTTAAGCTGATTATTGTTTAAGGCTGCATCAAAAGTGGTTTCTTTGAAACTCCCACAGCCGAGTTCCTTCCTGTCCAGATTCTAGCTAGTGTACCAACTCTGGTAACATCGTCGTCCACAGGACTTCAAATTCTAATTTTCCTTCCTTCCTTCCTGTCCTGTATAAAGTGTTGCCTTCTCTTCTTCAAGAAATACGCAGTACAGAGACCAATAAATCTGGATACCGCATATGAAAATATTTATCTAGTAGTCAACCGCGTGGTACTAGATGGGAATTAAACAGATACCGAATTCCTATAAGCACTTTCTTCATCTGTTTTTTGTGCCTTTATCCCGCATCGGCGCAGGTTCGGCATGGTTGTTAGCGAATCTGGCATGGTAAATTTAAGGGGTGGCCGGATGCCCTTGATGTCGCCATCTCGTTATTCCCTGTGGCGGAATGTATGTAGCTCACTTGTCTAAGTGCAATGTTTTTATGTGAAAATGTATGGAAGTCTTCTAAACGTTACCGAATGATGTCACTGAGGTGGACTTGGCCATTAGCCCAGTATTCACCTAGTAGGATGTAGAAAACCACCTAAAAACCACATTCAGATCAACCGGCACACAGGCCCTCCGCGTTAAACCGCAGGACATATTCGATTCGGGGTCAATGAACCCCCTCGTTCCGGAAGCGGTGTTTTAACACGCACTGTCATCCGGAAGGGTAATTCAAATAAACACGTTGAATAATGATTCATAGGATGTCATGTGTTAAGAGCGTGAATTGTGTTTCATGCGAATGAAGTTCTCGGAATCCATTAAAATCTGTTCAAAGTAGATCGTCTCCTTTGAAATTAAAACATTTTCTACAGTTTTGATACATGTAGGCGTCAATGATCCAGTGTAGCGGCTATTGTTTCTTTTATTTACAGGTGAGCCCTAATGGACCATGAAGTAAATGTCAGGTTGCGACAGCGGATGGTAATGGAGTTCCCCTTCAAGAGCAGGGATGACTCTGCCACATCGATTCACAGGACGTTGCTCTTTGTTTATGGGAAGACACAGTGGATTGCAGCAGGGACCATACCGCTGAGGTCATCGGTCCCTAGACTTACACTCTACGTAAACTAACATATGATAAGAACAATACACACGCCCATGCCCGAGGGAGGACTCGAACCTCCGTCGGGAGGGGCCGCGCAATCCGTGACATGGCGCCTCAAACCACGCGGCCAGTATGTAGCGGTTATGTGGGTAACTAACTCTGCGCCCTCTGTAGATGATTGTGACATACCCTGTCGCGTTCCAGTTTAATTCGCTCTTAGCCATAATTTATGACTCATATTAGAGTTAGGCGGGAATAGTAATATCGTCATACGCATGCTGTAATATTGGATGATCTGCTGCACATCAGGGCAGCGGCCAGCACCAAACAGAGACTAATCGCAGCCCTAGATACACACGCGTGATCATGTGAATTAGGGACACATGCGTAGTGGCGTAGAACACTCCCTGTTGCACAGAAGACGTCGTGGCATGAACTTCAAGAAACAGTGAAAGCGTTTGGGAGCCATCCCGTTTCATAGCCGATCAACTTCAGCCCTTAACACAAGGAGATCTGTGGAATCTGAGCCTAGGTGCGTACATCACGCTCGATTGTGTCCCAGAAGTGTTTAATATAAACGAACACTCAGATTTTAAGGGGATACAGTTGCGAATAAGCTCAAGAAATCGATTGTTATTAGTCTTGTCCAGTGCTCCAATTATTTAGCTACAAAATGTCGTTTGTTTCATGCAAATTTGACGATTAGATTCGGAATTATTAATATGTTCGTCATGTGTAGTAACTAGTGCCACGCCCATTGTTGGTCTGTATTGCTCAGCAGTGACTGTAGTACAGCAAACATTTATATTCCACAGATATTCTCATTTCGATTGCAAAACAGAATCTTTGTTTTGAACTTTGCCAGCATGTTTGCATTATCGTTCGTCAGCTTTTCATCTTTGTTGTTCGCGTTTTGGGCGATAAATAGTAATGCTTTTGTGAAATGTTATAGCAGAATGGGTAGAATAAGAAAATTTGGATATAACCCCAAGTTTCGTGGAAATAAATATGAAAAAATAAACCACGAAACTGCTAGTTATGAACAGAGGGAAGAAAATAACATTGAAAGTGAAGTCAGTGCGAGTGTCAGCGCTTCCAGTAAAAAGCTTGTAGGAGCTGCCGGTTTTTCCAAGGGACACTCAAATGCCTGAGAGTGAAATAAATAGTGAGAACAGTGCTCTCCTTCTACTGACACACAAATTCTGATTTCCATGAAGTTATTATGTGTGCTTGTGGGAAAAAAACACTTGTATGAACTGTGGTGGAAAACGTCACTTCTTACGGAGATATGGCGAAAACCTAGGGAACTGTTTTTAATTTAGTTCTAAAATGTTTGGCATGTAAATGTACTGCCACTACAATGTGATCTCACGTAATCAGAAGCAGAATGTATGAAAAAATGTAAGATTAGTGTATTCACTTAGATTTACCGGGGAAGTGCGAAGTTCGGGCGCAGTTCTTTGCGGTGATGAATATTCGCCGGCCGAAGTGGCCGTGCGGTTCTAGGCGCTGCAGTCTGGAACCGCGAGACCGCTACGGTCGCAGGTTCGAATCCTGCCTCGGGCATAGATGTGTGTGATGTCCTTAGGTTAGTTAGGTTTAACTAGTTCTAAGTTCTAGGGGACTAATGACCTCAGAAGATGAGTCCCATAGTGCTCAGAGCCATTTGAACCATTTGATGAATTTCCCCCACGTCCCAGAAAGTCTGATATTTACAACAAGACTATTGGTGCAGTTATAGCTGAGGTGAATGAATCTAAAATGTTTAAGACAGCAAAAGAAGTTGTTAACTTGAATGATACGAAATCTGACCCAAGGTATATTGCTGCTGGTGTTGATGGCAGTTGGCTGAAATGTGGGCATACTTCCCTAAATGGCATTGTGTCAGCCACTACTTTTGATGCTGGAAAGATTCTGGATACTGAAATAATTAGTAAGGTCTGTGAAATCTACAGTAAAATTCCACTACCCCACATGGGTGCAAAAAGGAACTAGGGCGTATAAGTGGACGGTGTTAGTACCATTTTCAAAAGGTCTATGCGGTTAAGAGGTGTCCTGTATACAGACTATCTTGGGGATAGTGGTAGTTAGGCTTATCAGAAAGCGTATTGGGTATGTACAGAAAAGAATGGGATCACGACTTCTGAAGATATGTAAGGAAAAAAAGTTAGGTGGTAAAGGTGGCCTGACAAAGACTGAAATAGACAGGATCCAGGATTATTATGCTATGGAAATTAAGAATAACTGCATGTTGCAAGCTATGAGAAGAAATATCTGGGTTATATTCTTTCACAAAATTTCAAGAGATGAGAAACCACAACGTCACCTTTGCCAATGGGGAACTGACAGCTGATGCAAATTCAACAGCCAGGTTCAGCTTCCAGTTATAAGCACAAATAATGAATTCTAAAAAATATCCTACTTGCTGTGAAACCTATATTCAGAGACCTTAACCAACAAGATCTTTTAAAAAAGTGTCTCCATGGTAAAATGAAAGTCTGGATTCTGTCATTCTGACAACACTACCAAAAACAGTTTTTGTGGGAAAAGAAACATTAAAGTCTGGTGTTTGTGATGCAGTGATGGGCTTCAGTGCTGGAGTGTCAAAGAAGATTGATGTCTTAAGACTCTAGGGGACACAGGATGGCATCAATACTACAATGGCTGAAAATCATCGACATGGAACATACGCGTCATGCTGAAATTTGTACAGGAAATGCTACCATGGAGGCCAGCATAGCCAGAAGATCAAAGAAAAGAAGATAAAAAGGAAGAAGCTGTGCCACAGTATAGTCCTGGAACGTTTTAATAGTGTGTCTGTATGATAATGTACAGGGTGTTTCAAAAATGACCGGTATATTTGAAACGGCAATAAAAACTAAACGAGCAGCGATAGAAATACACCGTTTGTTGCAATATGCTTGGGACAACAGTACATTTTCAGGCGGACAAACTTTCGAAATTACAATAGTTACAATTTTCAACAACAGATGGCGCTGCAAGTGATGTGAAAGATATAGAAGACAACGCAGTCTGTGGGTGCACCATTCTGTACGTCGTCTTTCTGCTGTAAGCGTGTGCTGTTCACAACGTGCAAGTGTGCTGTAGACAACATGGTTTATTCCTTAGAACAGAGGATTTTTCTGGTGTTGGAATTCCACCGCCTAGAACACAGTGTTGTTGCAACAAGACGAAGTTTTCAACGGAGATTTAATGTAACCAAAGGACCGAAAAGCGATACAATAAAGGATCTGTTTGAAAAATTTCAACGGACTGGGAACGTGACGGATGAACGTGCTGGAAAGGTAGGGCGACCGCGTACGGCAACCACAGAGGGCAACGCGCAGCTAGTGCAGCAGGTGATCCAACAGCGGCCTCGGGTTTCCGTTCGCCGTGTTGCAGCTGCGGTCCAAATGACGCCAACGTCCACGTATCGTCTCATGCGCCAGAGTTTACACCTCTATCCATACAAAATTCAAACGCGGCAACCCCTCAGCGCCGCTACCATTGCTGCACGAGAGACATTCGCTAACGATATAGTGCACAGGATTGATGACGGCGATATGCATGTGGGCAGCATTTGGTTTACTGACGAAGCGTATTTTTACCTGGACGGCTTCGTCAATAAACAGAACTGGCGCATATGGGGAACCGAAAAGCCCCATGTTGCAGTCCCATCGTCCCTGCATCCTCAAAAAGTACTGGTCTGGGCCGCCATGTCTTCCAAAGGAATCATTGGCCCATTTTTCAGATCCGAAACGATTACTGCATCACGCTATCTGGACATTCTTCGTGAATTTGTGGCGGTACAAACTGCCTTAGACGACACTGCGAACACCTCGTGGTTTATGCAAGATGGTGCCCGGCCACATCGCACGGCCGACGTCTTTAATTTCCTGAATGAATATTTCGATGATCGTGTGATTGCTTTGGGCTATCCTAAACATACAGGAGGCGGCGTGGATTGGCCTCCCTATTCGCCAGACATGAACCCCTGTGACTTCTTTCTGTGGGGACACTTGAAAGACCAGATGTACCGCCAGAATCCAGAAACAATTGAACAGCTGAAGCAGTACATCTCATCTGCATGTGAAGCCATTCCGCCAGACACGTTGTCAAAGGTTTCGGGTAATTTCATGCAGAGACTACGCCATATTATTGCTACGCATGGTGGACATGTGGAAAATATCGTACTATAGAGTTTCCCAGACCGCAGCGCCATCTGTTGTTGAAAATTGTAACTACTGTAATTTCGAAAGTCTGTCTGCCTGAAAATGTACTGTTGTCCCAAGAATATTGCAACAAACGGTGTATTTATATCGCTGCTCGTTTAGTTTTTATTGCCATTTCAAATATACCGGTCATTTTTGAAACACCCTGTACATTAGTTTTTTGTATGTATTTTTCTCAAAACTGAGGGTGATAAAACATCAGACTTTCGGTAATCAGATAAAAAATGGGACCTGTAATGACAACAGAAACAAATTTACATGCTCCAAGATATTTATAAAAGTTATAATGTTTTGTCTTTTAGAACAAGATGATAATTACCCACAACATGCATAAAATAGTGTAACAGATCTTTATGTGATTTGCGGATGATGTTTCATATGTATACTGTAAAAGTTTTAGCTCTTTACCTCCACTATTTTCTTCAGTAAGTGTACCTGAATTTTACTCATTTTAATACTGATTTCTTATGAAAGTTCCTTCGCGGCTGTGCCCCCTTAACGGATTCAAAATAAGCGTAAAAGGATGAACGCGGCTTTGTTTCACGTACACTCCGATCTGTAGCTGGCTGAATAACAGCGCAGGTCCTCTCCTTGTATTAATATGCCTCATGTTCCTGGCTCAAAACTAGAAACAAAAATAGCTTTCTATATGTACAGTGTGACGCAAAACTTACCTTATTGTCGACTGCGAAGACGCTTCCGCACGTGTTGCAGGTAGGTTTGCGACACTGTGTACAGTCCTGGCCCATCCCTGGAGATGCCTGCAACACAGGAGAAACCGTTAATTCCAGTTAGTGCGTACTCGTTTTCATAAATTACGGAAACAGGTAGAAGAGATTGCACAGATGCATACATTTGAAAAAAGAAGCAGTCAGATGTATAAGGCGTGTGTCATTACTGCTGTGGAACTGGGATCATGTTGTAAACCGTAGTGTATGAGCCGTTGAGAAACATTCACATTCTTCAGATCGTTGATGCGGAAAGCCGTTTGAAGACGTATGTATGTCTCTTCCTATATAGATCAATCTTATATTCTTGCCTTATTATAATCTTCATACTAGACATCTCTTTTCAGTGTCTTTGAGAATTTGTTTTCCCAAACATGGCAAGGCATTTCTCTAATTACAATTGCTTTGGAATTTTTTCTCTTAATTTTCTCTAAAGACATTTTCTGATATGACCATACAACAGCAAAACGCTTGATAGGCCTATACAGGGTGAGCCACATCAGACGGAACTTCCATTTTATTTCGTGAACGATTTTAGATACCAAAAAGAAGATTTGGAGAAATGATAGTCCGCTAAGGAGCACATGCTTTGGTAGGTAACAAAGAATCTTAACTCTTGTATCGATCTAGATACTGAGGCAAGTATGACTTTTTATAAAAAAATGACATACTTTTTTAACGGCATCCGAAAGCGCTTGTTAAGACGAGTATAGCGATATAATTGTTGTTAACTTTGAGGTTGAAACTCTTTACAAAAGAATCCGAGAAATATTCAAAAATTAAAAGGCAAGTCGTCCGAAATCGGCTATGGCGTTGTAAACACGCGAATGCCAGGCTTCGTCGTTGTATCAAGCCTTTCGATTGTTCACTTGTCTGCACTGCAGAACTGTCAAGAACCATGATGTCTGTCGGCAGATCGTTTCTGCTTCGACATTTTTGCATGCAGAGATGTACACCAATGAGAAGAACTTAGACGTGCTACCTTTATATGGGGAAATCAAACAAATGCTGTCGCAATGGTAATGGAAAACTGCCTGACGAAACTGTAGAAAACCTGGAACCAGACGCACATTGAAATAGTTTTCCCAAGTTGTATCTGATGAGCCAAGAGCTAGAATATGCCGCAGTCCATATACGAAAAACATAGGTGACCCTGTGTTTACGTCGTATAGGAAAGTGAGGTTTTACCTTCGTACCTATCTTGCTGCTTATAACGACGGAGCCTGGCATGAGAGCTTGTGTTTACACCGCAATAGCCTACTCGGGCCGCTTTGCTTTCCAATTTTAATACATTTCTCCGACTCTTTTGCGATATGTTTCAACGTCAGTAGTAACAAGCGCTATATCACTGTAGCTGTCTTTCCGAGAGCTATTGGGGGGTTTGTGTTGTTTGGGGGAGGAGACCAAACAGCAAGGTCATCGGTCTCTTCGGATTAGGAAGGGACGGGGAAGGAAACGGCCGTGCCCTTTCAAAGGAACCATCGTGGCATTTGCCTGGACGATTTAGGGAAATCACGGAAAACCTAATCAGAATGGCCGGACGCGGAACGAGAGCTATTGAGTGCAGTTATGAAAAGTATGCAGTTCCATTAAGAAACCATACTTATTTCAGTATCTCGCTTGGTACCAGAGTTCTGAACATTATCCATACAAAACATTCCGTGCCCCTCAGCATACTATCAATAGCAGAAAACCTCGTTTTGATATCTTGAACCGTTCACGAAATAAACGGAGTGTTACGTTTTACCTGACTCATGATGTGTATTACATGTATGTGATTCCTTTCCAAATGAAATTGTCGTATATTTTCATTTTTATTGTAACTTATCCTTCTCGTTTTTCTGTACGCAGATGCGAACGAATGTTGTCTGGGGAAACCTGTTGGCCTAAATTACTGTCCTTATTATTGCTTCTGATTACTACATCACTACTGGGACAAGGTAAGTTATTAATGGGTCGTTTTCGATGGCAGCGGAAAACTTCTCACTTGTCTCATGAGCAGAGGAGTGAAGTCTGCTTGTAAATGGTTGCCAATTTTATAGTTTATGATACTGTCTGAAGAATGGAGTGGCCTAAGTATTTGAAGAAGTATCCATAATTAATATCTAAATTTTCAGCCACTTGGTAGACTGGTCAATATCTATACGCTTTACCACGCGCATTGTCTTCTTTCTACTGACTATCATAACATGTTTCACGTGTTTCTTTTTTTTCAAATCAGTTATAGTTTGTTGATTGCTGCTTAACGTGTGTTAAACTGACGTAAGAATTTTTTCCACGATCTGTACTTTTTCCTGCTCTTTTCAGTTCTAGACACGCATTTATTTGACGTGGAAGAGCATGTCGGAGATTATAGACAAATTTTATTTATTAATGTTGTAATTATTGCAACATGCCAGCCACGATACTATAATTCAGTGTCATGGACAAATTTGGAAAGCTGGAGAGCAGATTTATGAGACGAGAGCTAAGTTATAGCTCTAATGTGTTACTGGAACATACATGACTCTCTCGCACCCCAGAAATTTATGTTTTATAGGTAACAGTTAGCGAGTCTCTTCAGTCGGGAATACAATTAATTTTTTTTCAGTGAGACAGTCGTGGTACTCTAATACTGAATATTGCTATTGCCTGAATTTAAATGTAACTTACTATGTTTTAGTGATGTCATATTTTATACCAGGAATGTATAAATCATTCTGTAGCACCTGGTGTGTAACTGCGTAAATAGTTTTGAAAGAGTTATGTTATTTATATTACGTTTGGTTTAGTTAAATCTCATCGTTATATACAGGGCTATTACAAATGATTGAAGCGATTTCCTAAATTCACTGTAGCTCCATTCATTGACATATGGTCACGACACACTACAGATACGTAGAAAAACTCATAAAGTTTTGTTCGGCTGAAGCCGCACTTCAGGTTTCTGCCGCCAGAGCGCTCGAGAGCGCAGTGAGACAAAATGGCGACAGGAGCCAAGAAAGCGTATGTCGTGCTTGAAATGCACTCACGTCAGTCAGTCATAACAGTGCAACGACACTTCAGGACGAAGTTCAACAAAGATCCACCAACTGCTAACTCCATTCGGCGATGGTATGCGCAGTTTAAAGCTTCTGGATGCCTCTGTAAGGAGAAATCAACGGGTCGGCCTGCAGTGAGCGAAGAAACGGTTGAACACGTGCGGGCAAGTTTCACGCGTAGCCCGCGAAAGTCGACGAATAAAGCAAGCAGGGAGCTAAACGTACCACAGCCGACGGTTTGGAAAATCTTACGGAAAAGGCTAAAGCAGAAGCCTTACCGTTTACAATTGCTACGAGCCCTGACACCCGATGACAAAGTCAAACGCTTTGAATTTTCGGCGCGGTTGCAACAGCTCATGGAAGAGGATGCGTTCAGTGCGAAACTTCTTTTCAGTGATGAAGCAACATTTTTTCTTAATGGTGAAGTGAACAGACACAATGTGCGAATCTGGGCGGTAGAGAATCCTCACGCATTCGTGCAGCAAATTCGCAATTCACCAAAAAAGTTAACGTGTTTTGTGCAATCTCACGGTTTAAAGTTTATGGCCCCTTTTTCTTCTGCGGAAAAAACGTTACAGGACATGTGTATCTCGACATGCTGGAAAATTGGCTAATGCCACAACTGGAGACCGACAGCGCCGACTTCATCTTTCAACAGGATGGTGCTCCACCGCACTTCCATCATGATGTTCGGCATTTCTTAAACAGCAGATTGGAAAACCGATGGATCGATCGTGGTGGAGATCATGATCAGCAATTCATGTCATGGTCTCCACGCTCTCCCGACTTAACCCCATGCGATTTCTTTATGAGGGGATATGTGAAAGATTCAGTGTTTAAACCTCCTCTACCAAGAAACGTGCCAGAACTGCGAGCTCGCATCAACGATGCTTTCGAACTCATTGATGGGGAGATGCTGCGCCGAGTGTGGCAGGAACTTCATTATCGGCTTGATGTCTGCCGAATCACTAAAGGGGCACATATCGAACATTTGTGAATGCCTAAAAAAACTTTTTGAGTTTTTGTATGTGTGTGCAAAGCATTGTGAAAATATCTCAAATAATAAAGTTATTGTAGAGCTGTGAAATCGCTTCAATCATTTGTAATAACCCTGTACATTTACATAATGTTAGATATAGTGGGAATTAGTGAAGTGTGGTGGCAGGATGAACAGGATTTCTGTTCAGGTTAGTGCATGGTTATCAACCCAAAGTCAGGCATATAATGTTGTTGGCTGGAGTAGAATTACCTTCAGTGATGAATTCGTCTTCGAACTGATGTGTCTGGAGACACCTTCGACAGCAGCTGGATACCAGCCGGACTGTCACCCGCCATACGGCCCTGCAACCTGGACTGATAGTCTGGGGTACCATTTCATTACATAGCAGGACCCCTTTAGTTGCCATCCGCGACACACTTACAGCGCAGCGATACGTCGATGTATTGTGTGCCCCGATTTGCTGCCCTCCATGGCAAGCCATCCTGGGCTTACATCTCAGCAAGATAATGCCCTACCGATTTCTACTGCTTGTCGTAGAAGTTGCCAAACCCTGCCTCGGCCAGAAAGGTCGCTGGATCCCTCCCCAATTGAGAACGTTTGAAGCAGTATGGGAAGGGCGCTCCAGCCATCTCGGAATTCTGACGATCTAATGCGCTAATTGGACAGAATATGGCACGATATACCTCTCCCTCAGGAAGAGATCCAACAACTCCGTCAATTAATGGGAAGCCGCATAAGTGCTTACATAAGAGCTAGAGATAAACCAACGCGTTATTGGCTTTCTCAGTATGTGAAATTCTCTCTCTTTAATAAATCATCCAATTTTTCTGAAATTGTACTCGTTTATTTTTCTGCACATGTACATAACATTTACGTCCCATTTGGATAATTCTTCCGTGGCGCATCGTTTTTTCTTTTTTTGTCTTAGAGTGTATTATCACAGGACTCTTTAAATATGTTGCAATCATCACACTAGTCTTGAAAGAGGGTGTCTCTTTGATGCAGTAAGACCAAAGTCTTTTACTTAGAAGCTGCAGCTGTGGCTCCACCTAAACAGATTTCTAAACGAAAATCAAAGGAAGGGAACAAGTTTAGAGTTTAACGTCCGATAGATAAGTATTCTTTTCAAGCAATTTAAGGGAGCGATGAAATTCCTAAATACGGAAGGGCGGAGGGAGATATGAATCCCTTTCCTGTTTAATTTGAGTCAAGTACCTTTTTCTGTACATGGTTTACTTGTAATCAAAGGAACATTAGGATTACGTGTTGCATTGATGTCAACATCAAATCAAACCCTATTTTTGAGAGAAAACAATGGATCACCATAAAGTATATTGTGGATGCCACCTTGTGCAGTTCTACGATTTATAGTTTTCGTGTTGACATAACTATTATTCAGTGCTGTTGTAAAAGCACTTCTGGGATTGTATTCCTTACTTAGCTCCATATTTGGGTATTTAAGTGGCTTTCGTCTCGAACAAGTGCATTTTCTCCATGTATTTTCACCTGCAGTTTTCCGTAATTATGCTATGAAAATATTGGCTATTTCTTTTCAATCTTCCACTCATATCTGAGTAACAACTATTTTACTATGTATACTACCTGATCAAAGGTATCTGGACACCCCTATGTAATGTGGAATTGACCAATATATGTCACGAGAGGCGGAAGCAACAGTACGAATGGAGACGGAGAGTACTATGTTGCCAGAAGCAGTAAGAGCAGAATGGTTCGGTGACGACAGCTCAGTGACTCCGAATGTGGACTACTCATAGAATGTCCCCTAAACAACAAATCCATCCTAAAGCGGCCCAAGTCGATTGCTGGTAATGTAATTGTGAAGTGGAAACGCGTAGGAGCAACCACGGCCAAACCGAGACCAGCCAGACCTCTTCTACTCTAACGGATGGGGCCCGTCGAGCATTGCGGAGGGTGGCTATAAGAAATCGCATTAAATGAGAGGAAGAACGAATCACTTGTGTGCTACCAGCTATCCGACTAGCACAGAGAGTTGGGAGAGATGTACAACTCCTCATAAGCCACAGTTCTCAGCGAAGCCGGAGGCGATGTAAAGAGCGGCGCCACTGTACACTGACGAGTGATTTGGAGTGATGAATCTCGCTTTACCATGTGTTTGGAAAATGTCCGGAGAGCCTTACCTGCCTTCATGTGTTGCGCTAACAGTGCAATCCGAAAACAAAGGAAGTAGGTTACAGTACGCTTGTTCGCCCACTGTTTTAATACTGCTCAGCAGTGTGGGATCCGTACCAGATAGGGTTGGCAGAAGAATTACAGAAGATCCAACGGAGAGCAGCGCGCTTTGTTACAGGATCATTTAGTAATTGCGAAAGCGTTACGCAGATGATAGATAAACTCCAGTGGGAGACTCTGCAGGAGAGACGCTCAGTAGCTCGGTACGGGCTTTTGTTGAAGTTTCGAGAACATACGTATACCTCGCGAAGAGACCATGAGGATAAAATCAGAGAGATTAGAGCCCACACACAGACATAGCGAAAATCCTTCTTTCCACAAACAATACGAGACTGTAATAGAAGGGAGAACCGATAGAGGTACTCAAGGTACCCTCCGCCACACACCGTCAGGTCGCTTGCGGAGTATGGATGTAGATGTAGATGAAGTACAGAGTAGATGGTGTTACAGTACGGATGTGTCTTTCGTTGACAGAGTGTGGGCCCTTATTACGCTTAAGAAAACGCTAAATGTGAACGGATATGAATGTTTTTTACACCATTGTGCATACTCTCCTTCTTCTTCTTTTGCTTCTTCTTCTTTTTTTCTTGGCCTTATCGCATGTATTACAGGATCGGCATGTTAGTCTGGATTTGGCAATGTTGGTGGCAGAGGATGGCCACGTGCACTTCACGTCACCACTACTTTCTCGTCCAGGAAGAAATGTGTGTACTCAATTTGTCTGCTTCTATCATCCCACGTGAAAGTGCAAGAATGTTTTCAATATGCTTGCGCATCGTCTAACCGACGCGGGATGTGGGTACCAGCCCGTTAAGCATCTAGTTGGATGTGAGAAACCGCCTAAAAACAACTTCGAGGCAGGCTGGCACACAGGCCCTCGTCGTTAATCCGCTGAGGATGACGCACATCTCCGCATTCCGGAATTGGTGTGCTAACGTGCACAGCTACAGTTTCTAATCGGCTAAAGACATAACCCATATCAGTGTTCACTAATAGGTGTCCTGGCCGCCTTCATAACTGAGTGGTCTGTGTGGCTGGGAGACCCGAATCGTTTCCCGACATTGCCAGGGATTTTGCCTTGATAGGAGGAATGAAACGGGTTGCAGCACCCTCGTGATGACAACTAAGAAGAACAGTAGCGGCACCAGGTCCGCTAACCTGACAATGACCGAGAGTGTGACGTGCTCACCCCCATCCCGCCATACCGCATCTACGTGAAAACATAAGCTAATTGATGACACGATGGTCAGTGGTGCTATGCTATTATAGGTGTTCAGATACTTTTGATTAGAGAGTGCACAATTTTGGCAATAAAAACTGCAACACCGTGAGGACAGTATAAAGAAATGTCGAATTGTTATGAAGTGTATTATGTACTTGGACAGCTGCACAGTGTAGAAGTAATGTCACTACATTCTGCAAATAAGCAAAGGTAAAATAGTACATTTCTCTTTCTGATATCGCATTCGCGTGTTCGTTGCTTATGAGAATATTGTTTTAAGCCTAGTGTAAGAAAGAGAAACGTCTACCAGCATATGATGGAGTTCGATACCGGTAGGTTCGCGCCCTGTACAGGTTGAAGCTTCTTTTTTTCGATATTGCTGCTCGCGTTAGTCGGGGCTCCGCGATCGTGATGCGAATATTGAATCAGTTTTCTGGTGGGCCATGCTCAAAGTCGTGCAGGACCTTACTGAACCCACGCGACTGGTCTCCGACTGGACAGAAATATTATATCCTCTGCCACACATGACTGTACACCTACGCCACGTACCTCGAGTCAGGAAATGAGTTTGTTTGCAGTAAGACAAGTATCGTCACATACAATACAACAACGTCTGCAACACCGCGGACTATCAGCATGGCGACTATTATTGTAGCCACTCATGATGTTCTACAGTAGAAGCACGCTGACAATGGTGCGCCCAACAACATAGGGCACAGGAGAGTAGTGGGATGAAGCGAATCCTGACCCAATTTTTGTATCAAATTTATATGTTGATTAATTAAAATGATCAATTAATTACCCCCTTCTCCTCCCCTTAACCTGTTGTTCTGCTAAGAGTTTTGTGATCCGCTGAGGGTTGTTTAATGACCCTCTGGGGATAATCTGTCCTTCTGAGAACACCCCTTCCCCACCTCCTCCTTAACGCCTCTGGGTAAAGGAACACTTGTTCAGTTTTGACCCACTTGACCCCTTCCTGGGGCTTCCCTCAGCCCTCCCCTCCCCCACTTCTCCTCCCTCCACCACTTGTAAATTGGCGGGAAAAAGGCTCAATCTGTGCTGAGCTGCTGGAGAAGAAAGATGTAATGTACAGAGTCTTTATTTATTTACTTTATTTATTTTTGAGGGCGTTGGATTGTCCTACACACTTCGTCACCCCATACCTTTCTGCAACCTCCCACACCCAGTTTCTGCAGACCTCTAACTCACACTTTTTCCAATCGCGCATATCTATGTTCACGACGAAGTTTGAAGATCAACTGTCCTAGTCCACAATACCACCATCAGAGGGCGCTTGAAACTATTCTACAGGCACCCCCACCCAAACTCTCTGCCAGCCCCTGCCCCCACTTTCCGACGTCCCCACTTCTTCCGATCGTGCATATGTGTATGTTCATATCGAAGTTTGAAGACTGACTGCCCTAGGCCGCAATACAGCCACCAGAGTGTCCTTGAAACTGACCTACAGCAGCCCCCACCTGCCCTCACTGTCCATCACCCACGGCCCCCACTTGTGAATTGGCTGGAAAAAGGCTGGAGTGGAAGGTACTGTCTTTATTTTTGGTAGGAAATGTATTCATATGAGGACATGTCGGTGTTGAAAATAGAGGAGATTAATAAGTGTTTCACCTGTAAGCTTAGAGCTGAGTACTGCGTAAACGCCCCCCACGTGGGGAATGGAAGGCGTTGATAATGAATAAGTATATGACGAATACTTTACAGCAAATAATAGTGATGAAGCTGTATGGACTGAGGATGCATTTCGCAACCCATAGGGACTACAGACTGTGCTGGAGCTGTTCATGATTTTTGAAATGGCCAGTCAGTCCACAATGCAGGAGACAACTTTGACCTTTTCCACATACCAAATCTGCAAGTGAAATAGGTGCTCAGAAACTTGTACACAGATACATGGTATGAAGGAACTGGGCAACAAACTAACACGGAAGGGTAGGGAGACCAATACACACTACCACAACTGATGGAATATGCTCCGCTGCTATAATTACTCATCGAAACCGTGGTAAAAAAACGCCACTAATAAACAAGAGGTCATAATACAACACACGCTTTGGGAACTGAGAAAAAATCATTGTAATAAAAGAAGTTCTGCAAAAACCGACGCCAAAAGATCTCACCAGGAGAGAGTGGCATCAGCCCCATGTGTGCTCACCTCAATGTGTGGACTAACACTAACCAGTAACCCTGTATTACCTCTGTTCGTACTTCCCCTCCTTCCTCCCTCTTCTCCTACCATAGGTAGGGATTTTGTTCTACAGGCCTGTTCTAGCCTGCCGCTGATGGTACACAAAGAGATCTATCTACTGGCAGTGAGATACTGTTTCTGGTCTGCAAAAGCAGTCGCAGATTGACTAGATACTAAATAACAGGATGGTTCCTGCAAAACGTTAACCGTATTTCACGGAAATACTGCCTTTCCTGGACTATTCGTTATGGATGAAGAACTGAACGATCAATAGCCGCGTACTTTCAAACGTCCTGACGGTGCCGATATTGTCCGAAAGTGGTCCTTCGCTAAGTAAAATCAGCCTCATGTGCGAAAAACATTGAAATAACACCACCCACATAAATGATATACACGCAGATCTTTATACTAGTAGTCTCATAGTGTGCCGATCGACCCGCTCTCACCCCCCCCCCCCCCCCCACGCCCCCCTCCCCCTCACAGCTGGAGAGCAGTGTCTGCATTCGCTAGCCTACTCTACTGCATGTGGTTATAACCTGTCACTGCACACATTTATTCTGATTCCTGAGGTAAACTCTCTGGTAGAGGTTCCAGACACGCCACTGTACCGAATAACAGCGTGTGCGTGTGTGTGTGTGTGTGTGTGTGTGTGTGTGTTCTAGATGCTGGGGAAGGATCAGATTCCTGCTGTACAGCCGGTAAATGAATAGATGGTGGAGGAGGAATTTTACATAGATCACATGATCCTTGTGAAGCGTGTCTGCCTAAAATGTTGACGTTTTTAGCAGCTCAACTGCTGTAATGTCAGCACATTTATTTTAAAAAAGTGACTGAATAAACACAAAAATTCATTTGCTGCATGAAGTATTACCATCGTTTATTCTCTAGGTGTGATGCTTATGCTTGCTACAACGAATATTGTACT
This sequence comes from Schistocerca nitens, assembly GCF_023898315.1. Classification (NCBI taxonomy): domain Eukaryota; kingdom Metazoa; phylum Arthropoda; class Insecta; order Orthoptera; family Acrididae; genus Schistocerca; species Schistocerca nitens. Next base: position 51,879,514 of record NC_064616.1, read on the forward strand.
GACAGACCTCACCTGGCCGGCCGAAGTGGCCGTGCGGTTAAAGGCGCTGCAGTCTGGAACCGCAAGACCGCTACGGTCGCAGGTTCGAATCCTGCCTCGGGCATGGGTGTTTGTGATGTCCTTAGGTTAGTTAGGTTTAACTAGTTCTAAGTTCTAGGGGACTAATGACCTCAGCAGTTGAGTCCCATAGTGCTCAGAGCCATTTTTGAGACCTCACCTGACATTGTGTAAAGGGTGTAGTCTCATATTTTTAAAGCAAGTACTGTGAAAGTATAAGCAGTGGATATAGTACTAAATAAATGAAATTTCGAGCTGAATAAGTGTAAACTCACACTAGTGTTTTGAACTTATGCTTGCTACAATGATTATTGAACCAGAACATGGAATTTTGGGTTGAATATACTACAAAATAAACGCTTAACACCAGCCACAGCCATTAAATATACATTCAAGTGGCAAGCTTCACACACTATGGTGAGTAGGAGACTTCACCAATAACCAATAACGTAATGCTGGTAGGACCAAACAACAGCATCATAATCAACACTGAAAAAAAAAATGGCTCTGAGCACTATGGGACTCAACTGCTGTGGTTATCAGTCCCCTAGAACTTAGAACTACTTAAACCTAACTAACCTAAGGACATCACACACATCCATGCCCGAGGCAGGATTCGAACCTGCGACCGTAGCAGTCCCACGGTTCCGGACTGCGCGCCTAGAACCGCGAGACCACCGCGGCCGGCTAATCAATACTGAGCGAACGTTCCAGGATGGATAGACATGCTTTTCTTGTGAGTGGTACCAGTGTGTCTGAGAAAGAGAGAGATGTATTCCCCTTACACGCGAGCAGAAATTAAAAAAAGAAGAAAAACACACACAATAGCAACTACTATGTTAGGCTATGAGTGCATCCAGCCCTTGGTTCTATAGGAAGATCGACATTGTAATAACATCACATGATTGTTGAAAAAGAAATCCTTCCACCAGAACAGTGCCTGGGTCTTCACCTCGATGTGTGGACAGAGACTACGCAGCTTAGATCTGGTCTTACATCCCCTCCTACGTCCCCTCCTCTCCCCCCCCCCCCCCCAAAGTCAGGGTAATGGTTTTCCAGGTATGTTCTATCCTGTCGCTGATGGTACGCAAAAAGCTCGATCCACAGCAGGTGCTCTGGTTTGGTTGGTATTAGGTTGACAATGATATATCGTTTCCAGTTTGCAGCTGGACTATCCCATTGGTAGTGGTTCTGCTTTTCTAGACCTGTTATATCCCCTCGCTGATGGTACATACAAATATTCATCTGTTGGCGATGCTCTGCTTTGGTCGGTGTTAGATTGACAATGATATACTGTTTCAGGTCTGCAGAAATCAAACGTAATTCTAGGAAATGCCGACTCCTGAAACAATAGCGAAATACTTGGCTATGGGAGGGTCAAGCTGCAGATTGGGAACATATCGTCAACCCAACACCGACCAAAGCAGTGTTTCGTTTCCTATAGAACCAAGGGTGAGATACACTCGTAGTATAACATATTCGTTGCTTTTTTGTTTTTTGTTTCTTAATACTCGCTCGCTTTTAAGAGGATTACGTCTTTCCCCTCCTAAGACACACTGGCACCACTCACAAGAAAATACACGTCTATCCATCACATCACTGGATTCTTCGCTCAGTACTGATTATCGTGTTGTTGCTGGGTCGTAAGAGCATTACGTTATTGCTGAAATCTCAAAAATGGTTCAAATGGCTCTCAGCACTATGCGACTTAACTTCTGAGGTCATCAGTCGCCTAGAACTTAGAACTAATTGAACCTAACTAACCTAAGGACATCACATACATCCATGCCCGAGGCAGGATTCGAACGTGCGACCGTAGCGGTCGCTCGGTTCCAGACTGTAGCGCCTAGAACCGCACGGCCACTCCGGCCGGCCGGTGGAATCTTCTGCTCACCATATTGTGTACAACTTGCAAGCTGGATGTATGTTAAGGGCTATTGGATGGTGTTAAGTGCTTATTTTGTAACATATTCAGTGCAAGATTCAATATTCTCAGCTGTATAATCTATGTACCAAGCATAAATTCATACCATGAACGTGAGTTTACACTTATTTAGGTAGAGACTTCACTGATTTTCAGTACTATATCCGCTATTTGCACTGTTCCCATCACAGTATTCATTTTACCGAGCGAGGTGGCGCAGTGGTTAGCACACTGGACTCGCATTCGGGAGGACGACGGTTCAATCCCGTCTCTTGCCATCCTGATTTAGGTTTTCCGTGATTTCCCTAAATCGTTTCAGGCAAATGCCGGGATGGTTCCTTTGAAAGGGCACGGCCGATTTCCTTCCCAATCCTTCCCTAACCCGAGCTTGCGCTCCGTCTCTAATGACCTCGTTGTCGACGGGACGTTAAACACTAACAACCAACCAAGTATTCATTTTAAAAGTGTAAGGCTACACCCTTTACATGGTGTGAGGTGAGGTATGCCAATACGCTATTTGTTGTAGCAAGCATTTGGATCATACCTATAGAATACACAATGGTAACACTTAAAGAAGGAAATGGGTGTTTGCGTTTATTCAGCAACTTTTTTAAATATATGTGTTAACATCACAGCAGCTGAGCTGCTAAGAACGGCAAAACCTCAGGCAGATACGCAGTGTGCTACTCCACGAAGACCAAGTGATCTGTGTTAAATTTCTCCTCCACCATCTATTCCTCCACCGTTTGTACAGTAGAAACCTCGTCCTTCCACAGTATACGAGAACACACCCACCCACACATATACACAAAGCTATTATTCGGTACAGTGGAGCATATGAAACCTCAACCACACAGCCTTAGGACAGTTCAGAATAAACGCATGTGATGAGAGGTTATAACCGCATGCAGTGGTGGAGGCAGCAAGTGCGGACACTGCTCTCCACTTGCCGGGGGCAGAGCGGGTCGATCGTCGCACTGTGAGGTGACTAGTATAAAGATCCGTGTGTGTCTTATTTGCATGGGACGTATTATTTCAATGTTTTTCCTACATGAGACCGATTTTGCTTAGCCGAGGACCACTTTCAGACAGTGTCGGCACATCCACAGTGTTTGAAAGCACGCCTCTTTTGACTGTTCTGTTCTTCTTCCGTGATGAATAGTCAAATATTTCTCTGTTATTCCATGGCGATAAGTCTTTCCGAGAAATAAGTTTAACAGCTTGGAGGAAGCATCCTGTTCTTCAGTCTTTTGTCCAGCTGTGACTGATTTCTGCACACCGGAAACTGTATATCACTGACAGTAGATGGATCTCTTTGTGTGACATCATTGACAGGCTAGAAGAGGCCTGGAAAACCGGGATCCCTACCTACGGGAGGAGGAGGAGGGAATAGGTTAGGTTGGAGGGGAGGTAAGGCTGGTTCTAAGATGGTTGGTCTGTGTCTGCAGATCGAGGCAAAGCATGTACAGCTGCCGCAACTCTCTCCGAGTGAGATCTTCTCGGGGTGGTTTTTGTGAAGTTGTCTCCTGCACTGTCGATTGACTGTCCATTTCAAAAAACACAAACAGCTCCAGCAGAGTCAGTAATCTCCATGAATTGCGAAACGAATCTTCAGTCATTTCTGTTGCATCACTATTATTCGCCCTACGCTCATCCATTATCACCACCTTCCATTCTCCATGTAGCCCTTATCACCTCCTTCCACTCTCCATGTAGGAGACTATGGACGAAGCGAGTCTCCACGAGGCTATAATACACGAGCGTGCTGCTCTGGCCTACCTCGATTCAGTACATGTTCAATTGTTCTCCTAGCCTAGTTGACTAGCGACCTGCCACAGCTCTACAGAGGTAGCTCTAAGTACACTCTCTGAGAAAGAAAGGAGGTAAAGCATATATTATTACCACCAACTTTCAAATCGCGCAATGATCACCATTAAAAATAATGGGAAATCACAGCTCGTACTGAGGCGTTCAGATAGTCGTTTTTCCCTGGAGCGATCCGCGAGTGGAATAGTGGGGAGGGGGAATATGACATTGCGCGAATATTGCCCTCCGCCACACACCGCTTGGTGGCTAGCGGAGTATACATGTAGATGTAGATGTGTAGTTTACTTCTGTTATCCATTTTATACATAAAAAATTAAGCTGTTTCTGTAACAAAAACTTTTTCCTTCAATACATCGTGTTTCGCCAAATAGGTTGGCATGAATAGCTCTTAAAATTTATAAATACATATTTTATTTCGAGTATCATGTTTAACAGTAACTTTTATTATGGACAAATATGTAACTAATGATAACGATGAAATGATGTAAAAAGCAGCGCCGCTATAGTCACGCCATCTGTTGATAGAGCGTTTAGCAAGCAGGTACAAGAGGCCATTCCTGTCGTTCCAGTGTATGCTATGTCCATGTTAGGTCACCGTATATAGTTACTGCTGCTATTTTGCGTTACTTCATGATTTTCCTGCGGATTTTTGACGTCTTGTCAAAGTTTTATGTAACACTTGTAGTCAAATGGTATGTATTCGTCTATCAAAAATAATTGTTGTGCAACTGCACTGCATATTTAAGACACGTGTGTTTTATGTACGTACACTATGTAACTTCATATTTGTTATTGTATTCTTATTAGGTCATCTGAAGACGGTTAAAGCCCGAAAAGCGAAATGAAGAATAAAATAAATGTGTTTACAGAAATCTAGTATCTGTTTTTCCGCGATCCTCCAGCCTTTTTTCGATTCCTTATAGTTTTTGTGATTATAATGTTCGCACACTTCTCCTAAGACTTTCGGTTAGATATGCAATGTGTAATTACTCAATACTCGGCTAGATTCCGAGCATTGTAAATAGCGATAGTTGGTACCTCTATGTGATATACTTCCATTGGCTCCACCAAATTGTTAAAACTTTTGCTAGGCTGGGATCACCACAATGAACGGTGACGATTGCAGCCTCCCTTTTACACAAACTTCGCAAAAGCAGCCGAAAAGTGCCGCAGTGAACAGGGATGCACTTCATGTATCCATCAGTGAAGTGACTAGCAACGCAATCATCGCGTTCTACGACGCATTCACTCACCGACATGTTCCACCTGCCGATGCACAGACAACAAGAGACATGCAGTCCTCGTCGAAACGTCAACGGGATCGTACGGAGGAGGAAGGACATGACAACCACGAGACAAAATGCAGAAAGAGTTACGTGTCGACGCCACCTAAGAAGGAACCATCACCCACCAACATGCAAGCCGCACTGCTAACTTATATTCAATTACGAACAAAGGGCCTTTCATCTTATATGTTGGAAGCAGAGACAGAAACGTAGGAAGGCTCCACCCTATGGCGCTAGACAAAGTTATTAGAGGGGGATGCGAGTCATTATTCAAGCACATAACCAGTATTAAAAAAAACTGAACCTTTTTCGAACAGGCCACCAAGGCTCAACGGTACCGACCGGCCGCCGTGTCATCCTCAGTCCACAGGCGTCACTGGATGCAGGTATGGAGGGGCATGTGGTCAGCACACCGCTCTTCCGGCCGTACTTCAGTTTACGAGGCCGGAGCCGCTACTTCAGAATCACGTAGCTCCTCAGTTTGCCTCACAACGGCTGAGCGCACCCCGCTTGCCAACAGCGTTCAACCTGATGGTCACCCATCCAAGTACTAGACCAGCCCGACAGTGCTTAACTTCGGTGATCTGGCGGGAACCGGCATTACCACTGCGGAAAGGCCGTTGGCAATCAGTATTACTGCAGCAGGGAAAAACCGTTTGAAAATTAAGACTGTGTGAGGATTATCTGCAAATGCCGTGGTTCAACATTATTTCTTAAACAAGGCAAATTTGGAGGCCTATATTCCGAAGTTCTTTAGTACTAAACAAGGCATCATCAGTAGTGCTGAGACCTCCCTCAGGAGAATGAATTGCTAACGGAAATAAAGTGCTGCTGCAAAGGTATTGCCATCAGGCGATTTAGTAAAATTAAAAATCTGAAAGCGGAAAAGGAAACAAAGACGTCACCAGATAGTGTTGTGATATTTAGATCACAGCGACTCCCACAGTTTGCTTATATTCATAGAGTTCGCCGTCCAGTGACTGTATACACTGTGTGATAAAAAGTATCCGGACACTCCCAAAACCACAGTTTTTCATGTTAGGTGTATTTTGCTGCCACCTACTGCCAGGTACTCCATATCAGCGACCTCAGTACTCATTAGACATCGTGAGAGAGCAGAATTGGCCGCTCCACGGAACTCACGGGCTTCGAACGTGGTTTAGGTGTTTGGGTGTCACCTGTGTCAGACGTCTGTACGCGAGATTTCCGCACTCCTAAACATACCTACGTCCACTGTTTCCGATGTGATAATGAGGTGGACACGTGAAGGGACACGTACAGCACAAAAGCGTACAGGCCGACGTCTGTTGAAGAGGGTCGTCTGTTGAAGAGGGTCGTAATGTGTAATAGGCAGAGATCTATCCAGACCATCTCACAAGTATTCCAAACTGCATCAGGATCCACTATAAATACTATAACACTTAGGCGGGAGGTGAGAGAACTTGGATTTCGTGATCGAGCGGCTGCTCATAGGCCACACATCACGCTGGTAAATGCCAAACGACACCTCGCTTGGTGTAAGGAGCGTAAACATTGGACAATTGATCAGAGGAAAAACGTTGTGTGGAGTGACGAATCACGGTACACAATGTGACGGTCCGATGGCAGGGTGTGGGTATGGCGAATGCCCGGTGAACGTCATCTGACAGCGTGTGTAGTGCCAATAGTAAATTTCGGAGGCGGTGGTATTATGGTGTGGTCGTGTTTTTCATGGAGGGGGCTTGGCACCTCTTGTTGTTATGCGTGGCACTATCACAGCACAGGCCTACACTGATGTTTTAGGCACCTTCTTGCTTCTCACTGTTGAAGAATGGTTCAAATGGCTCTGAGCACTATGGGACTTAACAGCTGAGGTCATCAGTCCCCTAGAACTTAGAAATACTTAAACCTAACTAACCTAAGGACATCACACACATCCATGCCCGAGGCAGGTTTCGAACCTGAGACCGTAGTAGTCGCGCGGTTCCAGACTGAAGCGCCTAGAACCGCTCGGCCAAACCGGTCGGCTCACCGTTGAGGGTCCGCATCTCGTGGTCGTGCGGTAGCATTCTCGCTTCCCACGCCCGGGTTCCCGGGTTCGATTCCCGGCGGGGTCAGGGATTTTCTCTGCCTCGTGATGACTGGGTGTTGTGTGCTGTCCTTAGGTTAGTTAGGTTTAAGTAGTTCTAAGTTCTAGGGGACTGATGACCATAGATGTCAAGTCCCATAGTGCTCAGAGCCATTTGAACCATTTTTTTCACCGTTGAGGAGCAGGGATTTCGATTGCATCTGTCAACACGATCGACCGCCTGTTCATAATGCACGGCCCGTGGTGGGGTGGTTACACGGCAATAACATCCCTGTAATCAACTGGCTTGCACCGAGATCTGACCTGAATACAATAGAGACCTTCGGGATGTTTTGGAAGGCACACTTCGTGCCAGGCCTCACCGACCGACATCGATACCTCTCGTCAGTGCAACACTCCGTAAAGAATGGGCTGCCATTCCCCAAGAAACCTTTCAGCAACTGATTGAACGTATGCCTGCGAGAGTGGAAGCTATCATCAAGGCTAAGGGTTGGCCAGCACCATACTGAATTTCTGGATGGCGTCACGAACTTATAAGTCCGGATACTTTTGATCACGTAGTGTGTGTACACTCCGTCTTACAGTGTTATAATTGTTTGCGATTTGAACATGGCAGCAAACAGTGCAGAAGCAACACAAGATGTGCATACCGCGCACGCCAACACAGAAGTGATGGCTGTTGGAGGGGCAGTCATCCAACCTCGATTTATTATTCTGGTGGGCGCAATGACCAAACTTGAACTCGCCCAAAGTATTTCAAACATAATAAAATTAACCATATTAGTCTCTCAATAATATTACATTTCGAGAAGGCTGCTCCTTTCGACTCGACAACGGCTCAATGCAAATATCGGCACCGCCACCTACGATCCGCAGCAACCGATTCATGCCATGACAAAAGTGCCTCAGACGTAAGGAACTGTGGCTGCAGTGGGTTCACCGCAGATTCCACTGCTCCCTCCTCTAACACAACATGCTCATCTTCATCACCAGCAACGCGTAGATTCTGTGGAACGTAGAGGACCCCATAGAAGTGTTCTCCCCTGGAACAAACTGTACCAAACAGAACGCTGCCTTCCTCTTCTCCACTGATTCCCAACCATTACCCAGCACAATAAGAGAGACTCAACATCAGAATGATGTTGGGAACTACCTCGTTAATAATATCTAGGTATGAGCGTGGTTGTGATAAATGATATGTCATACGAGTAGGCTACTAATCCGTCCAGTCCAGTACAGATTCGATCCGGATGTCCAAAATATGTTGACCACACTCCCTCCAAAATGGCCTTTAAGTCAGTACGAATCTAGTATAATATATTTGTCCAATGAATCCCCGTTTATCATTTGCATTTCTTTTTGGTGTAGCAATTTTAATGGCCAGTAGTGTATTATTCTAGAACTGACATATGATTACATTTTCACGCAATTTGGGTGCATAGATCCTGAGAAATCAGTACCCAGAACAACCACATCTCTCTGTAACAACGGCCTTGATACGCCTGGGCATTGAGTCAAACAGAGCTTGGATGGCGTATACAGGTACAGCTTCCCATGCAGCTTCAACACGATACCACAGTTCATCAAGAGTAGTGACTGGCGTATAGTGACGAACCAGTTGCTCGGCCACCATTGACCAGACGTTTTCAATTGGTGAGAGATCTGGAGAATGTGCTTGCCAGGGCAGCAGTCGAATATTTTCTGTATCCAGATAGGCCCGTACAGGACCTGCAACATGCGGTCGTGCATTATCCTGCTGAAATGTAGGGTTTCGCTGGGATAGAATGAAGGGCAGAGCCACGGCTCGTAACACATCTGAAATCTAACATTCACTGTTCAAAGTGCCGTCAATGGGAACAAGAGGTGACCGAGACGTGTAACCAATAGCACCCCATACCATCACGCCGGGTGATACGCCAGTATGGCGATGACGAATACAAGCTTCCAAAGTGCGTTCGCCGCGGTGTCGCCAAACACGGATGCGACCATCATGATGCTGAAAACAGAACCTGGATTCATCCGAAAAAACGACGTTTTGCCATTCGTGCACCCAGGTTCGTCGTTGAGTACACCATCGCAGGCGCTCCTGTCTATGAAGCAGCGTCAAGGGTAACCCCAGCCATGATCTCCGAGCTGATAGTCCATGCTGCTGCAAACGTCGTCGAAATGTTTGTGCAGATGGTTGTTGTCTTGCAAACGTCCCCATCTGCTGAGTCAGGGATCGAGACGTGGCTGTACGATCCGTTACAGCCATGCGGATAGGATGCCTGTCATCTCGACTGCTAGTGATACGAGGCCGTTGGGATCCAGTACGGCGTTCCGTATTACCCTCGTGAGCCCACCGATTCCATATTCTACTAACAGTCATTGGATCTCGACGAACGCGAGCAGCAATGTCGCGATACGATAAACCGCAATCGCGATAGGTTACAATCCGACCTTTATCAAAATCGGGAACGTGATGGTACGCATTTCTCCTCCTTACACGAGGTATTACAACAACGTTTCACCATGCAACGCCGGTCAACTGCTGTTTGTGTACGAGAAATTGGTTGGAAACTTTCCTCATGTCAGCACGTTGTAGGTGTCGCTATCCGGCGCCAACCTTGTGTGAATGCTCTGAAAAGCTAATCATTTCCATATCACAGCATCTTCTTCCTGTCGGTCAAATTTCGCGTCTGTAGCACGTCATCTACGTGGTGTAGCAATTTTAATGGCCAGTAGTGTACATGACTCAATAATGTATTGTATCTCACAGGGAATGGTTCAATTCGACATGTTCAAATCTAACCTGAAATATTCATACAGGAAGAATACACCGAAAGAAGTGCACTGTCAAAATTTTAGCTTCTAAGGCGCATTGCAAGTATTTTTAAAGAAATGTTACTCATTTCTGATGCACTAATAGCGGCTTATAACAGCGGTTTGTTCAGCCCTTGCTACCTGGTGGCGAATCGCTGAATAATCAGAAGCAGCCGTCACAAGAAAACGTAGCGCCGCATAACGCCAAGTTCAAAGTGCACACACGCGAATTTTATGCACTTAAAGCATACCAAAATGTCTCAAATCATTAACTGTTTGAATAACTTGAGGCTTATATCGTCAGCTAAACTGATGCTGATATATTTGTTACATTACAGATTACTTCTGTTAGCCGGCCGTGGTGACCGTGCGGTTCTAGGCGCTGCAGTCCGGAACCGCGGGACTGCTACGGTCGCAGGTTCGAATCCTGCCTCGGGCATGGATGTGTGTGATGTCCTTAGGTTAGTTAGGTTTAAGTAGTTCTAAGTTCTAGGGGACTGATGACCTAAGATGTTAAGTCCCATAGTGCTCAGAGCCATTTGAACCATTTTTTACTTCTGTTAATCAGGGCTTTAATATGTTAACACGGAATATTTTATAACAATGTCTGTAGCACAGTTCTTGTGATAATTTTTGAATAATGTGTAATTTATTAAAAATGGAACTGTTTCTTGATTATTTCCACTAGTTTCTCACAAAAATGCGAATCTTCTGTTGGATGACGAAAACAAACATTTTCTTTACACCAAGCACACCTTATAAAAGAAATATTAATGCATTTCGGTACGTCACATTAATTTCTAGTTTTATTCAGACTGAACTGGGATGGGGTAGGTAATGGTCGTGGTCGTTTTTCTGCATACTGTGCTTCGTACCAGGTGTACTTGATCAAATTCGTAAAACCTGGTGACGCAAACTTACAGTACTCAAATAACTGAAGTTTACCAATACTATTATGATGCTAAATCTGAAATGACAAAGTGCTATCATAAATTATATTGATCGACAGATTTTTTAAAAATGCTTTACAGTGTAGAAAAATTTGTTTATGAAGAGGCTGAATCTTTTCTTCGTCATCCTAAAGACAGATGTGATTATATGTAAAGCAACGAATTATTTGCTGCAGCTGGTAAGAACACGTTTCGTATGTAAAAATGAAAATTATTCTGTTCCGTTTAGTGAGATTTTGCTACATCGACAGCAAGATTTTTGCTGCTAAAGAGCCCGTTTTTAAAGTTTTTGTCCTAATTTGCCTAGGGTTCTGAATAACGGTATGAAGCTGCGGAAACAGTAATCCACATATCACTGGCATTGTTGTATACGAATGTGTCACCGACTGCACAAGTGTCTTTGTCTTTCTTTCGCTCGAAATGATGAAGTTCTTCCACGAAATGTGACTGATTGGGTTTATACACTGCATTTTACGCGATAACTAGAAGCATCGCCTTTATGCGAACTACGAATTTCCCTGTAGTATTACCTATTAATCACTCACCTGTACATGTTTACTTGAAGTAAACTTCGTAATTTTGTGACTTCCTTTCTTTATAATTTCCTGAATCTGTTCGACTAGGTCGAAGAAACCTGGATATCATTAAGTTCAAGCTCACTTGCAATACAGATTGCGCAGTTACGACGGTCTCCGTCGGTAATGGTGCACTGACTCTCACGAGCAGTTCTAAATCTGTCGAATAGTTTTTCTTTCACAATTTTGATAGCTCCATTTTGGGGCATATTTTGTGCTTTGCGCAAATCTTTATTCCATTTATGCAGTTCATATTCAGGTTTTACGAAAGAGAAGCGACTTTGCACACTGCTTGATTAAAAATCGTTTTCTCCGTCCTTCGTTTAACCAACAAATTTACAGCCTTTCCTTTGACACTGAAATCTATCACCGTAAATGTTTTCTGAGGACTAGGCAGGTACTCTGTTTTTGTTCTGGACTTTAATTCGCACAATAATCATCGCTCGAACAACAATTCTCGGAACTGTCAGTTCCTTATGATGTTTCCACAATTTCTAGTAAAATGTCGACATCGTTCGAATGGCTGTACAGGAAATTAGCTAATAAATAACAAATATTTAGGTCTTCAGGAGAAGTAGATAATTGCGACTGCATACCACGTTCTTCTACCGAGGAGATGGCGCAGTGGTTAGCACAATGGACTCGCATTCGGGAGGACGACGGTTCAATCCCGTCTCCAGCCATCCTGATTTAGGTTTTCCGTGATTTCCCTAAATCGTTTCAGGCAAATGCCGGGATGGTTCCTTTGAAAGGGCACGGCCGATTTCCTTCCCACTGCTTCCCTAACCCGATCTTGCGCTCCGTCTCTAATGACCTCGTTGTCGACGGGACGTTAAACACTAACCACCACCACCACCACGTTCTTCATGTTTTCATCTTTGCAATGGTTGAAATCATTAATTGGATTCCACATTACTGTGAAACTGTGGAACCTGCGCAAAACAAATGCTGTTAGATAGCTACCAAGTACGAAGAAAATACAAAGAAAATTAATTCTCTTATCTCATTTGTTAACACTTGGCGATACCGCAATGTCCTGCTACTTATCTTGGATATTAAATGAGTTGTAAATTCAAGCAAATAGTAACTGGGAACAGTTGTGTCAGATAAACTGAAATTTGCTTCACAAATGACGACCGTGTTGTGTTGTAATACTTGATGGCAGGGTTGTACATTCCTCCAGCCACCTGCTGAGTTATTAATTTGGCAATTTTTAAATGTTTTTAAATACTTTCAATGAGTCTTAGCAACTACAATTTAGACCTTGTGTTTCCTTCGGCAAATTCTTCTCGTAAAAAAATTTTAGGGCAGATTTCGACACGTCGAATTGGACAGTTCCCTTGTCAGAGAAATGATGGTTGTCAACAGTGCATCAGAATTCTTTAGTGAATAAAAACTCTGGATTCGAGATTTCAGGGGGTCGGATGGAGTGCGGGGCAGTAAGTGCCTGCCTCCCCTTGAGGACGCCTAATGCATTCGATGGTCTTCGGGAATTTGGTACTCATTCCTCGGTGTAACAGCTTGTCACTAACTGCCTGACTAGACGCTATTCGATGAAATCCAAATATCTGAAGACCGTCGACTGTATTAGATTTAAGTAGCAATGTCCGTATAATAACCTAATTCCTAAATATACGAACGGTAAAATTAAAGTATAAACCGTAACCGCTAAAAAGCTAAGATAATTTGTTAACACAAATTTATGTGGTCGCTGCAAGTGTTGCCCTTTTCTCTACATCTTCAAGATAAGCGTGGTGTGGACACTCCCATCTACTAAGGAGAGACTGTCGTGCGCGTAGGGCTGCAAACATAAGTTCTTTGTTTGGCGAGCACTCAGGCACCTTGTCGCACCTCGACTAGCCAAATAAATCAGCTAGTCTTAATCATATATCAAATATTATATATATTATATATATTTATATTTGAAGACGATTTACACTTTCAAATACTGAAATTTATTTCTGAAATTCAACTTAACTGTACCTAACAGGTATAGATACTTCAGGTAGTACATTTACACCTATGAGGTCCAGATAATTTGGTTTCTGGAATAAAGTTCAGTATTTGAAACTGTAGATCGTCATCTAATATGAATATATACACTGAAGCGGCAAACAAACTGGTATAAGCATGCGTATTCAAATACAGAGGCAGAATAAGGTGCTGCGGACGGAAAATGCCTATATAAGACAAGTGTATGGAACAATTGTTAGACAGGTTACTGCTGCTACAGAGGCAGGTTATCAAAGTTTAAGTGAGTCTGACGTGGTGTTATAGTCGGTCCGAGGTAGCGATGAAGGGGGGATTTTTCCAGTACCACCATATCACAAGTGTACCGTGAATATCAGGACTGTAAACATCAAACATCCAACATCGATGCGGCTAGAAAAAGATCCTGCAACGATGGGACCAACGACGACTGAAGAGAATCGTTCAACGTGACAGAAGTGCAACCCTTCCGCAAGTTGCTGCAGATTTTAATACTGGACCATCAATAAGTGACAGCACGCGAACCATTCAATGAAACATCATCGATATGGGCTTTCGGAGCCGAAGGCCCATTCGTGTACCCTTGATAACGGCACGACGCAAAGCTTTAAGGTTCACCTGGGCCCGTCAACACCGACATTGGACTGTTGATGACTGGAAACATGTTGCCTGGTCGGACGGGTCTCGTTCCATATGGTATCGAGTGTAGGGGTATGGGGACAACCTCATGAATTCATGGACCCTGCATGTCAGCAGGGAACGGTTCAAGTTGGTGGAGGCTCTGTAATGGTGTATGGCGTGCGCAGTTAGAGTGATATGGCACTCCTGATACGTCTAGACACGACTCTGACAGGTGCCACGTACGTAACCATCCTGTCTGATCACCCGCATCCATTCATGTCCATTGTGCATTCCGACGGATTTGGGCAATTCCAGCAGCACAGTGCGATGTGAGAGTATGGGGGCCCTACACTATATTAGGTACGTATACCAGGCAGACGAAGACAGGCCTGTGACGAAAATGACGACGATGCTCTATGACCTCTCGTTGTCTTGATTCTAAAACTTGTACGGGAATCACGAGATGTGAGAGTATGGGTAAATGAATCAATAATCTATGAGAAGAAATGGATACGTGTCTGACATGGAAGTTTGGATCGGTTCTCAGGTTCGAGTCCCGGTTCGCCACGATTTATCATTTGTCGCTCTAGGTAGTACATCTACACCTATTACATTTAAGTTGAATTTCAGGAATAAATTTAAATATCTAGGAGTATTTGCAACAGGTGGGGGGGGGGGTGTGTGTTAAACGTAGCAATAAACACCGAGAGTGGCCTTTTTTTGTCCTGTATGCATATTTTGTTGTGAACAGGGCTTTATGGCTACAAGTGTTAATTGTTAATTCAGTGTCAACAAATTCTGTGCCTCTTTTTTCGGTATTCTGCAACACCGATTGTTTTCGTTTTTTTCACGTGACCATGGCCTGCTGATAACCTTTCCAATTGAGCTTGCTTTTCAGGTAACTATCACTGTTTTGTGATGGTTAAAGTGATGTGTGGATGTGGAGTACAGTAACGTGTCTCAGAGGATTACGAAACTGAAAGGTAGAGAGAGCGCGCAGCACAGCCAGGAACATTGCCTACTCCTCTCGCGGTACAGTTAAACAAGCGAACTAGTTGGCTTAGCTCTGTCCGAAGTATAGAGAACCGCCAATACATGCTCCCATTCCATGAGTCATGGCAGAGATGTTTGCATTTTTATTTAAGATTTTGGGGCATACTGTACATGCGTACAGTACAGGACTCTCTCGCCTTCCGTTTTTGCTCAAATACTGTCAATGAGAATTTTTGCCACCAGCAGCTACTTCTGAGGAGAGACCACACCAGTCGGTTAGAGGCTTAGGTTAAGAAGGCGGACTGCAATTGCAGCACTGACCAATGCGTTTTATACCAGTGAGAAGAAGTATGTTAAAAAGCAAAGGTTGCTTTAAAAAGCCACATCAGGGCAGACGTTACTTTTTTCCCATGGTGTCCTTTATGGTACCTCAATAGATAGCGTAGATACATAAGGCTGGAAAATTTTGATATGTCTCACAACACGAACGTACGACACAGTCTAACGAAAGCTGTTCTCTCTAAGGAAATCCAGTCAGAGTTAAAATACATAATAATTGAGAACAATAAGAGTACCAAACTAGTATCATGTGGTAGCCAAAAGCGGTTCATTTGTAATGAGTCATCGCTAAACAAGATTAAAAGACGAATTTTAGTGGTTTCTGGCAAATTATAAAAAAAAAATCTGTAACTTTTCTTTCCGTGTGACGCGTAATAAAAGTTATGTTGAAATTCAGAACTGAGAAATTAGGACCAATATTTGGTCTCAGAGCCATTGTAGAACGGTTCTGTTTGTTTCAGTGATTCGCCCTTATAGTTTAAGAATCAATGCTATACAGCACAATTCTTGAAGTGAGATGGTACAGAGGTTACCACCCTAAACTGCATTCAAGACGATGGAGGGGCAATTCCCTGAACATTTCTTAAGTAGCAGAACCTAGTGCGTTGTCATGTACGGCGAGTGTTCATCAGAGACAAGGATTTCATCAGGAGGGCCCCAGAGAAGTGTTCTCTATACTCGTAAATGATCTGATGAATAGGATGAGCAGCAATCTGTGACTGTTTACTGGTGACGCTGTAGTATGCGAGAAAGTCAGTCATTTGACTGTAGCTTACCCTGGCTGTAGAAAAACTTAAGATAATGTAGATGAATAGGGAAAAAGTCCTGTAATTCTCGAGTAAAGTATTTGTGGTATGCTGACTGACACTGTCACACCGATTAAATATCTAGTCGTAAAGGTGCAAAGCGATATGGAATGGAATAAGCACGTAAGGACGGTGGTAGGAAGACGAGTAGTTGATTTAGGTTTAATTTTAGAAAAGTGTAGCTCACCTACGAAGGAAATCGCGAATAGTAGTGCGACCCATTCTTGAGTATTGCTCGAGTGTTCAAAAGCGTGCAGCTAGATTTATTACCGGTAGGTATGATCAGGATGCGAGTGTTGCGGAAACGCTTTATGAACTCAAATGGGAATCAGTGGCGGGAATCAGTTTTCGCGAAACACAATCACGTTTAAAAAAAATTTCAAATGTGTGTGAAAACGTATGGGACTTAACTGCTAAGGTCATCAGTCCCTAAGCTTACACACTACTTAACCTAAATTATCCTAGGGACAAACACACACACCCATGCCCGAGGGAGGACTCGAACCTCCGCCACAATCACGTTTAGAGAACCAGCATTTGCAGATGAGTGCAGGACGTTCCTATCGCCGCCAACGTACATTTCAGGTAAGGATAGCAAAGTGAAAATAAGAGACAATCAGGGCACGTACGGAGGCATATACACAGTCGATTTCCCTAGCACCAACTGCAAGTGGATCAGCAAAAGAAACGACTCGTAGTGGTACATGGTACACTCCACGGAGTATTATGCAGATGTAGGTAACAAAATGGAAAAGCCAGTGCTTTGGAGTTTAGAGACAAGCATGTTACACTATGCTGCAGAAATACTACAGATGGCATCCGTCATTAGGAAAGAATTTTGAGGTAATAATGTCTTTCCTACGGAACTAGGCTATGTTGGCATTGAGTAAGTCACAACTGCAGCTAAAATCTTAGTCCGTTTAAGATTAATGGGATTTTGTAAGGGATTAATTGTTCATTCTTGTGGAAATGTTCTTGAACAAATCGAGGAATAAAAGTGCTGCTGCCATAAACGTATCTACAGAATTATCTTTGATTGGCAATGTGATATTGATAATTGTGACATCATTAACGTGATTATCCTCAATTTGTAAACTCGTTAATGCTCCCTCAAAACAAAGAATTATATTTTATTTACATACAAATACGTAATATATAGATTGTGTGATGGAAGATGACACAAATATTTAGTATTTAGGGTTATAAGAAGCAGAAAAGACCAGACACCAACCAAGTGTATGAAAATCATTCGTTTCTGTCGGATTTTGAGAATAAAGCCGGGTCCGCAGTGATCAGTAGCGACCAGTAGCGTTACCGGATATAGCTACACGTCTATCCTAACACAGTTTACACTGCGGGTATATGCTGCTCGCATTTCAGAATACCACGCCTCCGCTACCAATCTGATCGACGTT
Organism: Schistocerca nitens; assembly: GCF_023898315.1. Taxonomy (NCBI): domain Eukaryota; kingdom Metazoa; phylum Arthropoda; class Insecta; order Orthoptera; family Acrididae; genus Schistocerca; species Schistocerca nitens. Next base: position 51,897,166 of record NC_064616.1, read on the forward strand.
TGTGTGTGCAGCTTAGCTCAAACTGAGAGCGTGTCGTAGCCACAACTTTCCCTTGTGACAATATTGTAACGTGACAAGGAATGAAATTTTAACTCTATGATAAAATCTAAATTGAAAGTTTTTAATTTGTCCTGCAATTAGCAATAGCTAAACTGTAGGAGACAATAACGGGGCTCTTCTAGAATGGCTGTATATCATTCTTCTTCTCCTTTTATTTATTGCTGCGATTTCAAGTAACGAGCCAATAACTGAAGAGACTGGCCTATCAAATAAGATCTGCAGAACATTTAAAGAAGTAATTGGAAATGTATTTATTACGAAACAGATCCAGAACTTACCGTTATTGCTTCAAGCAAAACATCAAAGGAGCAAATTATTGTGATGGCGAAAATGGAATATATACTAGAATACATTAACACCCTAATTCGTCTACACTACTCCTGTCAGCGGCTTACTACTGTTTTTATCTTGAACTGCGTTGTTTATTCTTTGATACTATCAGTATCAGTGACGACCATGGTGGAATGCGTAACCTTGTGTCACCGTTTTCATGTAACATACCAGTAAGAAGCTTAGCACTCTCTGGCGTGAGTGTGGATGTGGTAGCTAGACGTGAGTAACGCAACTATCATAGTGACTGCAAACACCACAACGATTTTTCGTCTCACAGTTCTGGACACAGGTTTTCTTGTAAAGATTAGGAAACGCTATTTTCTTCCAGGATGAAAGAGAGATTGCAGTTATTTCAGTAATTGCCTATAGATCCGATGACATGTGCTAAAACAATTCACATCGTCTCCAATAGTCTGAGTAATTCTTAACCTGTACAATGAATGTACCTACCAAGTAAACAAGTATAGAATATCCACGACACCTTCTGCCGACTAAATAGTGTGGTGAAAGAGGTAATCTTTCACTTGGTACCTAGGCACATGAAAATTCAGAGAAGGGGTTTAGCACTTGTAACAACCTAGAAGAGTGTACTGAAAGTCCCTCATGTAATTGTGCCTTCCCTGACGTGCTGCCACTTTGCTTTTATACAGAAACATGTGCCAAAGAGAACAAGTGGATACTTAGTCTGTGGTGCCATATGTTCTTGTGCTATATACTGGTACGAGAAGTTTAGTATTTCAGGAATAGTCGTACCAAGAAGTGTTGGAGCAGTGGTAAAGTACTGGACTTAAGTTAGACTATCGTAGATGATGTTATTTATGTCACTGCAGCTGTCTGTGTGACATTATAATCGATGTAGATACCCACTGATCCAATAGTTAGCATCTGAAGATGGAGGATGTTGATCCTGAAGTCTATAATGTCCTAAAGAGAATTTATTAATAAAATGCAGCTGTTGTTTAATTTCACTTCTTGAAACATTGTACTGTTCATGTAGCAACACATCTGATTCATTTTCATTCAACTAGGTGAAACTGATTGCTTGCAATCAAAACCTCTACCAAGCTACAAAGATTTTACGCCTACACTGGTCTGCCGTCGCAGACTTTCGCGCTCTCGATAAGAGTAGTGGGCGCACAGTAAACCAGTTGAGTCACAGGTCAATGTGTTCCTACCGACCACGATGGCTGCTTATTATAGTTGCCAAATTACTGGAGTGTCTGCTCTTCGCTCGGTAGGACGCCGAAGTAAAGCCAATAATTCCACTCTGCGGAGACCTGTCGATCTCCTCAACTTGCTATCCAGAAATACTCCCGGAAATTACTAAGCGTTGAGCCTATCACTCAAATAGCTCTGGAGCAGCCACGTTTGTGAAATTTATTCTGCTATTCTGGGGCTCATAGCAGTCCAGCGTAACAGTGGTGCACCGCCGGTGGCCTGTGCCAAAAGTAGCAGGCGCTACGATGGCGAACACCACCACAGCAGTTTGAGTACAAGCCTCATCCACAGGCGACTGCGGCAGTGGCATCGCTCCAACAGGCCGCAGGCAGCGCGGACCTACTAGCTTGGCAGAATTCTCGTCCTGTCCTGGCGACTGAACAGCATTTAGCCTACCGTGAGGCTACACTAGTCACTTCTCGACGGACAAGCTCTTTGGGCTTTACGCCGACCACTGCCCTGGTTCCTCAGTCAGAAGCTCTCCTGGAAACCTCTCGTACCATCCTCGGATCTTCGCTTTAGACGAAATGTGGAGTTGCCAGTAGTCGTCCTCGAACTACGCCGAGACATCCTGAACTTTGGTATTTTGGCCCGACGCAATTTTTGTGTAGTTAGAAACAATCAGTTTCTCGTGAACCAGTGTTTTGAGTATTGTAACTGTGTTTCAGTTTTCAGGAGCTAACAGTCCACCGGACTTACGTATTTTACCCTTTTCAAAGACAGAGCTTAAACGTTAACTCTTTCTTCTGTTGTATAATTGCTTTAAACGGGAACCTTTTAAATTATGATTTACCGTGACTGTTATTGATATCGAAGGAAACAACAAATTTACTGTGACTAATCACTGTTTGTTTCCAGAAAGCGTTTCAAAGGTTTAAAGCTCCATGATCAGGTTGATTTTTTACGTGTTATGGCATATGTGTGTTGTGTTACGACTTTCTGGTATCCTGTGGCACTGTATCCAGTGGTCACAGGCTCTTTTCTCTGCCATAATAAACTGTCACACTTTGTAAACAAAGGTGACCATCTTTGTTTACAAAGTTAGTTCTATAGTCCGTTTAAAATTCCTTGATAGGTGACGTCTGTTGCTTGCCGCTACGGTGTTGTCATACCGTCCGCCGGAGTCACTTCACAAATGCTGTTAGTGTGTAACGCGGAGTGATGTTGAAAGCGGCCGCCTCAAGGTATGTCGAAACGTAAGATGCTCTGTCGACAGCTGATTTTAAGTGACCAATGGCTGAACTACGGCAGGAGACGAGTTTTGTATCCCTGAATTTAAACGAACCACAGCCTCGTGATGTGTAATGTGTCCGAGAAAATGGCTTTCAACAATCTGCGGCAGAACTAAAGTCACGATCACTTTGTTCACGGCGATTAAAGCTAACCTCTACGAGAAAACTCAAGACATAAAAAGTTCAGAGTCGAGGCTAAAAGCAAACTGTAATTTTTTGCTATCATTGGTTACCTGAAACTATCCTCCCTCTGGCTACAAGAGCAGCCACGTTGCAAACTGATAGACATTCCTCATTGGCATTTGGTTGCAGATTATAGACGACACAGGTATATTCAAGACGAAAAAAGAATGATAGGTAGAAAAATAAGAGCAAATAAAAAAATCAATACGATGATGAAAATGATCTGCCAAGAAATTAGAAAGAAAGAAAATACATTTAAACCAATGAATTGAATAAAAATAATAATCAAACTCTTTTGATCAGATTTAGAAAAAAAAAATTCACGATATGTGTTGAGATTCGAACCTACGACCTACGACATGGCAGCTTATAACACTGAGGCTTATCTAATGCAAGCCGATCTCTGTGATTATGGTAGCCGCAAATGTGATGCTGAATCGCATTTAGTGCGAAAGTATCCAGTAGTTTAGTTAATGCTGTGTATGAAACAGGTGTATTGAAAGGTATATACACGGGCCAAATTAATTCAAGTTTTGTAAAAAAATATTATATTGGACCAGAGATGGTCAAATTTAGTATCGATTGTGTAGTAGCGTTGCTGCTCAGTTGCAATCACTGATTCAAGGTGTTATGGGTAATGTGTTAGAGTAACTTTAGATCGAGTGATGCATTGAGGACCCTAAAGGGTAAAGACGTGTTGTATATGATGTGTGCTGGATATATACATACTCTCAGTAATGATGTTTTTATTTTCAATATACCATAATGTTTGCCAAATGTAAAAGGAATCTCAACAGAAGTTGGAAATGATTAAGGTAAAGAAAGTTGTTTTGTTACTAATGCAATGCGCGTATTCATAAGAGATGATTGAGGCACTGTATAGCACTCACATCCAATGATTTTGTAAAGCTCATTGTTAAGGAATAATCAGTTTACTGAATGTGTTAATCGTGAGCATTATTAATGTTCAAAGAGTCAAAATACAAGTTTTAAAGTTAGTGCCATATTGTTACTTACCCCCAGTCAATACAAGTTCCCAGATCCATGGCATTTTTGATTGACTATTTTTATTAAGAAAGTATTGTCTCAGACTTTTTCGATTTATTAAAATGTATGCTAACTAACAGTCTTGCACAACAGCTGTATGTTAAATATACAGTTTGAAGTATTACCAGACAGCAGTGCAAAGAGCGTTACCATTCCGCTGATAAAAGTAGGAATTATTTTATATCAGGGATAGCATTCATTAAGCACAGAGACCATAGTTTATAAATTGATCAAGTTTTGTTTTATTACCAGGGCCAATTTCAAATCAATAGTGTTGCATTAGATTCAATTTTGTGTTACGTAAATTCATATAGTTTTGGTTTGTTTTCATGTTATTGACAGTTTACATTTTCGCAGCTAAATTAAATTTATATTCTCGCATTCTAACAGTTGTGTTTCTGAGTACTGTCAGATACGTAATTTCAGTAGTATTCCAAACGTACACGTTTCAGTATTTCATTAGCATCGTTTTGTATGAGTGTTGTTTGTGGTGTGTCTATCATGTATGATGAAATACGAAATGATTCGGGATCCAAACACATCAAGAAAGAATGGCGGACAAGGAATTGGAGGTGAACTGACCAATTTTTGAGGCAGTTTGGCAACGGCGAGCGGTTCGGCCGTGACATTGAGCGCTCTGATTGGAGAAAATCCGCTGCAACACGTGAAGAGTCAATTGTTAAGTAATTTTAATCAGACTATAGGATGACCTGGTTCCTTTCAACTTATTATTTCCTAGCGGTGTCTTTGGTGCTGTTATGCCATCCAGACCCAGTCGTTCTCTGTGTCTAAGTGGGTCGCCCAAAACATAGAGATGTATGCTAAGGCACCTGCGAACAAATATTTAACAAGAAGTTTCCAGAAAGATCTCTTCCTGTCGCAGTGTTATCCTTTCTTTTCCTGCGAATTTCTGCTTTGTACACAGCGCCTACATTAGTAATTGTAGTCGTGTCACATGCAGCTAGAATCGCCCGCATAGTAAATAAATCCACTTCTACATCTAACAACACATACACATGTTTCTGACAAAATCACTAAACTTTCTGACTGATCTGTTGACAATGAGTAGGCCAAGTGCTGACCAAGCTCCACTAGAAAGAAATGTGAGGGCCTATACAAAAGACAAAAAAAAAAAAAACTGTTCAAATGTGTGTGAAATCTTATGGGACTTAACTGCTAAGGTCATCAGTCCCTTAGCTTACACACTACTTAACCTAAATTATCCTGAGAACAAAAACACACACCCATGCCCGAGGGAGGTCTCGAACCTTCGCCGGGACCAGCCGCACAGTCCATGGCTGCAGCGCCGTAGACCACTCGGCTAATCCCGCGCGGCGGACCTACACAAGCCAACGTGGTTACAATATATCCCCCTCTCAAACCACTGAGCATGAAGTGGCCCATGCTAAGTTCGACGTAGAGAAACTAAACCGATTTAAAATCGCTACGTATTTCTGGCGGAATTTGTTTAACATGTGAGAAAAGTGGCACCAAGTAGACGAGTTTATAGTATCATACTCAACTGATTAGAGAATGTACAAAGCAGGAAACTGTAAAAGAAGGTTGAGCTAGAGGGAAGAACACTTGGCGGACAGAGTACTGTTCATATAAATTGTCTGAATTATAATGAATTAAAGTTAAATTGTGAAAACGATGCCATTGCCACCTACCGAACACTCACCGTAATTCGAGAGAGCAGCAGTGCCTCAGGAACGTAATTCGCATCTGGAGTGGTTGTCTAGCGGTAGAGCGGAAGGTTGTGGGATCGAATTTCGGATGGCTCACTTTCTTCACTCTGCCTTTTAAGCTGGAATTCACATATCAGTGATGTGGAGATAGGCATTTCCAAATATCACACTGCCAATTTCTGCTTCCGTCACACTCACACATCACAAGTCACACTCTTAATTCACTGCATTTTTTCGAAAAACGGGCAGTGAATAACTCAGCTTTGAAGTATCGGAATAAATAAGACCAATAACGATAAGATAACCACCTCATCATCTGATTGTGATGTGAGACAATTTGAAGTAATCAAACATTTTTAACCAATAGTTAACCTACAGTCGTGTGAGAGCAATTACGTCGCTAGAAAACATGCGAATCTAAAATATGTATTTTTTATTTTGAATGATGCAAGTAAAACGTTTACAGAAAAACTACTTCAGCAACTTCGCTTCGTTTACATACAGCGCAGCAAGTGACTAAACTTTCATCTTTCTGCCTGCCTTGATTCAAACCTAGATATGGACATGATTCTTTATGCGGCACAGCGAAGACGTCTACATCCACGTCTACATCCACACACATACTCTGCAAATTATTGTATGGTGCATGGTGGAAGTTACCCTTTACTACTACTTTTCATTTCCTTTCCGGTCCCACTCGCAAACAGAGCGAGGGAAAAACGACTGTCTAAAAGCCTCCGTACGAGTCCTAATTTCTCGCACCTTATCTTCATGGTCCTTAGATGAAATGTACGTTGGCGGCAGTAGAATCGTGCGGCAATTGGCCTCAAATGCGCTTTCTGTGAATTTGTGCAACAGTAATTTGTGGAAAGAGCACCGTCTGTCCTCCAGGGATTCTCATTTGCGTTCACGAAAGATCTCCGTAATACTTGTGTGCTGGTCGAACGTACCGGTAATAAATCTAGTAGCACACCTCTGAATTGCTTCGAGGTTTTCCTTTAATCCAGTCTTGTGGGGATCCCAAACACACAAACAATACTCAAGAATTGGTCGCACTAACGTTCTACACGAGGTCTCCTTTACCCATGAACTACAATTTCCTAAAATTATCCCAATACAACGAACTCGAGCATTTATCTTCCCTACTACCACCATGAGGTGATTATTCCGTTTCATATCGCTACGCAACGCTACGCCTAGATGTTTAATCGAAGTGACTGTGTCAAGTTGCACCCTACTAATGCTGTATTAGAAGGTCACAGAAGTGTTTATCCTACTCATTCAGCTTAACTTACGTTTTCCACAATTGGAGCGAGCTGCCATTCACTACACCAATTAGAAATGTTGCCTACGTCATCTTCTATATTCGTACAGTCACTCAACGACAGCTTTCGGTACACCACAGCGTCATCAGAACATTGCTGTAAATTGTGCTCACCCTGTCCGTCAGGTCATGCGTGTATATAGAGGATAAACGCGCTTCCCTCAGGCGCTCCTGCTGATACCCTTGTCCATTATGATGAACACCCACAATCGAGGACCACTTTCTGGGTTCTGCTGCTGAAAAAGTCTTCGAGCCATTCAAATATCTGGGAACCTAAACCGTATGCTCGGACGTTCGTCAACAGTCTGCAGTGGGACACCGTGTCAAATGCTTTCCGGAAATCTGCAAATATGGAATCTGCTGTTGCCCTCCAGCCATTGCCGGCCAGAGTGGCCGTGCGGTTTTAGGCGCTACAGTCTGGAGCCGAGCGACCGCTACGGTCGCAGGTTCGAATCCCGCCTTGGGCATGGATGTGTGTGATGTCCTTAGGTTAGTTAGGTTTAATTAGTTCTAGGTTCTTGGCGACTGATGACCTCAGAAGTTAAGTCGCATAGTGCTCAGAGCCATTTGAACCATTTTTGGAACCTCCATCCATTATTTGTAGGATATTATGTGAGAAAAGGGAAAGCTAAGTTTCGCACGAGCTACACTTTCTAAATCCGTCCTGATCTTTCTGTCTCACGGATATTTATTATTTTCGAAATCAGAATGTGTTCAAGGATTCTGCCGAAATCCGATGTGAATGATAGTGGTCTATAATTATGCCGGTCAGATCTTTTACCTTTCTTATGCACAGGAGCCATATGTACATTTTCCATTCGCTTGGGACTTTTCACTAGGCGAGAGATTCGCACGGAAAGATATAGGTGTTCGTTTTCTCCGTGCGCTGTCCCAGAGTGGAATAACAGAGAGTTATTATGAAGGTGGCTCGATGAACCGTCTTCCAGGCACTTAAATATGATTTGCTGAGTAGCTATGTATATGTAGAAAATCAGGCTGAGTAAGGAGCCAATTCCGCAGAATACCGAATTGGAATTCCATCTGGACCTGGCGACTTATTTGTTTTTCATCTCTTCCAGTTGCTTCTCTACGCCCGGGATGCCAATTTCTATTGTTTTCCTTGCGAGAGTCTGTACCACAGTCAAACGACGGTATGTTTATACAATCCTCCTGCGTGAATGATTTCTTAAACGTGCAATCTAAAACCTCAGCTGTCTTTTTGCTGTCTTCTATTGCCACCCCAGACTGGTCGACGAGTGACAAAATAGAAGCATTCGTCCCGCTTAATGATTTTACATTTGACCAGACTTTTCTCATTTTCTCGGCAAGATCTCTCGCTAAGGTACGACAGTGGAAGTTGTATACTTCACTCATTGATCTAACGCACGAACTTTAACCAATTTGAATTCTATTGTTGAACCACAGAGGATCCTTTCCATCCGTAATCCACTTACTTGGCACATACAGGTCGACAATTATTGAACTATATGAAAAAAACACATAAATTAGTTACAAACTACGGCGTGCACCTACTTTATTCAACATGTAAACGTCACTACAGATATTCAGATTTAGGTTATGACATGTTCGATATGCCTGCCATCATTGGCGATGTGTGGCGCAGACGAATAGCGAAATTTTGCACTACCCGCTGAAATGTAGGAACATCGATGCTGCTGATGACCTCCTGAATGGCTGTTTCCCGCTCAAAAATGGTTTTGGGGTTATTGCTGTACACCTCGTCTTTAATATGGCCTCATAAAAAGGAGTCGCATATGTTCAGATCCGAAGAATATGGCGGCCAATCGAGGCCCATGCCAGTTGCCTCTGGGTACACCAGAGCCAGTATGCGGTCCCCAAAGTGGTCCTCCAGGACATCAAACAGTCTTCTGCTTCGATCGAGTCAAGTTCCGTCTTGCGTGAACCACATCTTGTCAAAATCAGGATACTTTGAATAAGGGGGTGAAATCATCCTCCAAAACCTTCGCGTACCGTTCGGTAGTCACCGTGTCATCAAGGAATATCGCACCGATTATTCCGTGACTTGACATTGCACACCACACAGTCACCCGTTGAGGGTAAAGAGGCTTCTCGATCGCAAAATGCGGATTTTCAGTCCTCCAAACTCGCCAATTATGCTTATTGTTTGACATTTTCACGTGCAAATGGCCGATAACAATAAAGCGGGCGCGCATGCGCATACTAATTCCCATCATGTACCACGACCGTGCAGTTTGGACGTCGCAACGCAAACCGTTCAGAAGTTATGACGATTTTATTTCATATAGTTCAATAATTGTCACCCTGTACGTTTCCAGAGCGCGATTTACAATCAGTTTAAACTTTGCCCATAATCCGTCTACGTTCATCATACTGGAGCTAAATGATGTCCATTCATTGTCTAATTGAGGTTCTAAGAACTGCTTGTCTACTTTCTCTAGCGTAAACATCTTCCTTGCCTTCTTAACGGATTCAATAACTTTTTGTAAACACCGTCGCTATGATGACATCATGACATCCCTGTTTTTATACTGTCACTGTTGATAAGGTGAGGAATGTTTGCAGCTACAAGGTCTAAAATATATCCATTGGGTGTGGGTTGTCTAAATAGTTGTTCAAGGCAATTTTCGGAAAACTTGTTCAGAAGTTCTTCAGAAGACTGTCCGTCCGTACCACCTGCAGTGAATCCAATGACGTTCCAGTCTATACTCGATGGGTTGAAGTCACCTCCAAGTACTATTGCATGATATGCGTACCTCCGCGATACTAGTTGTATAGTAGGTCCAGAAATCTGAAGCCATGATCGTTACAGGATCGACGGAGTCTGTACCTGAGACCCTCCACTAGTTCTAAACCAAAAGACCCCGATCAAGTCTGGGTACGATGCTGCAAATAATTGTGAGCTCTCCTTGCACCCCGAGAGCGAGGCCAGCAGTCTCCACTACTTTCACCAGATCTCCCTAGGAACTGAGGATGACAGAACCAAAGCGACAGGCGTCATTGGTCCGGACATGAGCAACAACTTGCACACGACTGCAACCTTTACGATCGATAGCCGCAGTCAGGTCTCCTCCATATCTCGGATGAGGCCCCCTGGCAGACATACCGTGTGCACACCGAATTCTTTCCGGCCCTTTACGTTATTTGCCTAAATGACGCCATAACGCGCCTGACATTGGAGCTCCCGTAATTCGTAAACCTTAACTCTAGTGTACCTGATCGGACCCTGCTGAAGGAGCGGCCACCAGTCCACTAACAGAATGAATATGCGAGGCCAAACGGCCAGCCTTCACATTGAATCTCCACCTCGAGCGACGCTACGACTTAACAACCCGCCACCCGCCCTGCAATGGACCCCCGTGCCGGGTACACCGGAAAGCGCCTTCACAGCAGAGACTGTGTGCGAAACACGAGACAACTGATGTGTCCCATGTGATGCGCCAGTTTCTTCACTGCAGCCACAACCCCAGACAGCAGTCTCCATACTGCTGACCATGGACGTTAGTGTCTTCAGCTGTTCCCGAATTGCCGCCAGCTCCTCCTGTTTCCACACACGGACGCACACAGCCTATCCATCCTACAAATACTAACTTGAGAATTAAACTGTACAAACAAGCAAAATAAAAAGCTAAGTAGTGGCTCGCTAGTCTCCTGGTGCTTCACCACGCGGAGGCTGGCAGCTGACAGAGCTGTGGTCAGCACATACTGGGCGTCCAAAACAATCAAAGAAATGACCTGCTACACTACAGACTGTGTGAGTGTACACGCTACCGTTACTAAAACGTGATTGTATACCTCTCAGATACAAAAATACGTAATGAATTTAAGAATGAAACCTTACAAGCACACAAAAACACGGAAAGAATTTATGAATTAAACTGAGAAAACAAACAGAGAAGCTAAATATGATACTTCCTAGCCTCCTAGTGCTTCACCCACGTAGGCAGACGACTGACAGGCTGTGTTCGACGGTTACTGCCGGTCTAAAAAAAAATTAACAAATGATGACTGCCCTTAAGATTCCAAGTCAAAGAATTGAGGCAATGAGTCTGAACAATGCATCACAGTGCGCACCAAGCTTCACAAGAAGAGTGCTGTAGCATGGGCTAAAAGTGTACATCATTCACATTTTTTCTTATTTTTTCCTTTATTTGGCTACCTCAGCCAACCTCTCATGAGTACTGTATCACTCACACACACACCCATAATTCGAATACAATGCCACCGAATATACCAGCAAAATATAGCATTCTACGACATACAGTTCAGGAGATAATACGTCATAAGCACTGAGATGCATGAAAAGCTGCTGCATCATGCATTTTAATTTATTACTTCTTCACAACAAACTCTTTTCACAATAAGTTTCACAGACAGTAGCCATATACACCACTGGACGTAATTCCAAAATTATGTATTGTACAACACATAGTTCAGGAGATATGACGTCAAATACTGAGATGTGTGATACTGAAACTGCAGGCCGAAATTCGCTGGAGAAACAGGTGAAATCTGTGTAAAAATACATTTGAAATATGTTAAATATATTTATGATATTTTTCACATGCGCGTACGCGGCAAAAGCCACGGATAAAAAGCCCATCCTAAACACTAGGAACGATTTCAACTAATTTTGACACAAATATTAGTTAAGATATGGAAAGAAACACGACGAGGCTCCTTTTGGGGTGATAGTGATGACGGTGAGAGAGAAGGGAGGAGGAGGATATGGACAGCCAGAGAAGGGAAATAGGAGATGTAGTACACAGATCGGGTGGAGGAGAAGATGGGCAGAGAGGGGGGAATGGACAGAGAAAAGAAAGAGGAGGAGAGGGACAGAGACAGGATGAAGGAGGAGGAGAGAAGCGAGAGGGCCAGGAGGAGATGGGCAGGAAGAGGGGGGAGGAGAAATGGACAAAGGGAGGGCGAGGAAGAGGTGGACAAGGAGAGAGTGAAGTAGGAGATGAACAAGGAGATGATGAGGAGATGCACAAAGGGGGAATGAGCAGATGGACAGGTTGGGAAAGAGCAGATGGAGAAAGGGGAGACGAGCAGATGGACAGAGAGAGGGATGAGGAGCCGATGGACATAGAGAGGGATTTGAGCAGATGGAAAGAGAGAGGGACAGGAGGAGGTGGACAGAGACTGAGGGTGAAGGAGATGAAAGGGGGTAGATAAGATGGACAGAGAGAGGGTGCGGGGCAAAGAGGAGATGGGAAGGAAGAGAAGGACTAATAGAAGACTGGAATAAATACATACCCAGGCAACGCTGGGTACTCAGAATGTAAAGCACGCAGCTAAATGTTTCCAACAGGTACAGTTCCGGGATACGCTGAGGTGTCCCATTAGTTCATCGACCGATAACGGCCTCAAGGCGCACCGTATTCTAACTTCTTTGGCTACCGACATCGACGCGCTCCGAAACTCATTTAGGAAATTACATATTCTTGACCGGTTTGGAAGTGAATACGCATTATATTTGTAATTGTTATCAATGCCGAAAGAGGAGAAATTGCCGTCCCGCAAAGTCTTACTCGGGACGGATCGTGACACCGCTAAAAATTGGGGGCATTCGGCGAAAACAGGGACATCAGGCAACATTAACTCATGCCTAATGGGAAGCGAATTTAAAGCTAGAGTTCAAAGGGCAACAACATTAGATTCTGCATCTATGGTAGCTGCAAATTTTCATTCGCTAAATCTACTTTGGAAAAATGTTAACCACCAGACAATTTGAGTAGCAGTTGTTCCGAAGTACTAGAGAGTACGTGTCTATGATTGATTAGATATGTTCTAAGTCTGACATCACCGATATCAGTGAGCTATCCGGATTTTGAAGATTTATAGACTTTTAGCCCAGTCCCTTCAAGTCACAGACTCAGTGACGCCAAAGGCACGCAGGCGAAACAGCTGTCTTTCCACATCTGGTTTTACGGGAGTAGTTTCGACTCGATCGTTCCTAAACTCTGGGACAGTTCAAGGCTTAACAATATGTGCATCAAAATTACTTGCACGACCGAGATCATGTGTGAAATATATGGGATATCCTTGACGTACATTCACCAACACATGGAAAAAAATGTCCGGATTGATTAAATTGTCAGTGTCTTGAATAATGATAAAGGCGTGTAGCACAAAATGACGATTGTGTAATTGTGTAGTTATAATAATCTTGCTTTTGCGATACACGTGATTTTACGTGGATTCTTTGGTAAATATTCCTTTAACCGGACAACACTGTTTGCTATAAGAAATCAACTGGTGTAGCTAATTTGACGCTGGTGAACCTCTGACTTGATAACAAGGTCTAGGTTGATTACGATGCTGTTTTATGGTGATTATTACGATTATTCTCATTGTTTGTTCGTGCTACGATAGCTATAGGTTGCTAAGTAGTTGATATCAATCGGGAACAGAATGAATTTTCTGCAAGGTTCAAATGGCTCTGAGCACTATGGGACTCAAATTCTGAGGTCATCAGTCCCCTAGAACTTAGAACTACTTGAACCTAACTAACCTAAGAACATCACACACCAAACAGCGACACCTTCAGAGATGGTGGTCCACATTGCTGCACATACCGGTACCTCTAATACCGAATACCACGTTCTCTTGCATTGATGCATGCCTGTATTCGTCGTGGAATACTATCCACAAGTGCCGGCCGGGGTGGCCGAGCGGTTCTAGGCGCTACAGTCTGGGACTGCGACACCGCTACGGTCGCAGGTTCGAATCCTGCCTCCGGCATGGATGTGTGTGATGTCCTTAGGTTAGTTAGGTTTAAGTAGTTCTAAGTTCCAGAAGACTGATGACCTCAGAACTTAAGTCCCATAGCGCTCAGAGCCATTTGAACCATTTTTGAACCTATCCACAAGTTCATCAAGGCACTGTTGGTTCAGACTGTCCCACTCCTCAACGGCGATTCGGCGTAGATCCCTCAGAGTGGTTGGTGGGTCACGTCGTCCATAAAAAGCCCTTTCCAATCTATCCCAGGCATGTTCGATAGGCTGCATGTCTGGAGAACATGCTCGCCACTTTAGTCGAACGATGTCGTTATCCTGAAGGAAGTCATTCTGAAGATGTGCACGATGTGGGACTGAATTGTCATCCATGAAGACGAATGCCTCGCCAATATTCTGCCGATATGGTTGCACTATCGGTCGGAGGATGGCATTCACGTATCGCACAGCCGTTGCGGCGCCTTCCGTGACCACAAACGACGTTCGTCGGGCATACATAATGCCATCCAAAAACAGCAGGGAACCTCCACCTTGTTGCACTCGGTAGACATTGTCTAAGGCGTTCAGCCTGGCCGCATTGTGTCTAAGGCGTTCAGCCTGACCGGGTTGCCTCCAAACACGTCTCCGACGATTGTCTGGTTAAAGGCATATGCGACACTCATCGGTGAAGAGAACGTGATGCCAATCCTGAGCGATCCATTCGGTATGTTGTTGGGCCCATCTGTACCGCGCTGCATGGTAGCATGGTTGCAAAGATGGACCTCGCCATGGACGTCTGGAGTTGCGCATCATGCAACCTATTGCCACAGTTTGAGTCGTAACACGACGTCCTGTGGCTATGCGAAAAGCATTATTCAACATGGTGGCGTTGCTGTCAGGGTTCCTCCGCGCCATAATCTGTAGGTAGATGTCATCCACTGCAGTAGTAGGCCTCGGGCGGCCTGAGCGAGGCATGTCATCGACAGTTCCTGTCTCTCTGTATCTCCTCGATGTCCGAACAACATCAGTTTGGTTCACTTCGAGCGCCGGCCATGTGGCCGAGCGGCTCTAGGCGCTTCAGTCTGGAACCGCGCGACTACTGCAGTCGCAGGTTCGAATCCTGCCTCGGGCATGGTTGTGTGTGATGTCCTTAAGTTAGTTAGGTTTAAGTAGTTCTAAGTCTAGGGGACTGATGACCTCAGATGTTACGTCCCATAGTGCTCAGAGCCATTTGAACCATTTGAACCACTTCGAGGCGCCTGGACACTTACGTTGTTGAGATCCCTTCGTGGCACAAGAAACCGCGGTATTGACCGTCTAGGCATGGTTGAACTACGGACGACACGAGCCGTGTACCTCCTTCCTGCTGGAATGATTGGAACTGGCTCTGAGCACTATAGGACTTAACTTCTGAGGTCATCAGTCCCCTACAACTTAGAACTACTTAAACCTAACTAACCTAAGGATATCACACCCATCCATGCCCGAGGCAGGATTCGAACCTGCGACCGTAGCGGTCGCGCGGTTCCAGACTGTAACACCTAGAACCGCTCGGCCACTCCGGCCGGAGACTGGAACTGATCGGCTGTCGAACCCCGTCCGCCTAATTGGCGCTGCTCATGTATGGTTGCTCACATCTTTGGGCAGGTTTAGTAACATCTCTGAACAGTCAAAGGGCCTGTGGCTCTGATGCGATATGCACAGTCAACGTCTATCTTCAGGAGTTCTGGGAACCGGGGTGATGCATAAATTTTTTTTATGTGTGTATTGTACTAGCGACCCCACCCGGCTTCGCACGGATAGCATGAAGTGTCTACGACCAGACGACGCATGTGGTGTAGCGTATTTTGTTTGCTTACCACTGCTTAGAATTACGAAAAAATTTCAGACAACGACGTTACAGCAACTGAATATCCTCGCTTTCATATGATTACGCGATGTAAGCAGTGCACTCTGAGTGTGTGTGTGTGTGTGTGTGTCAGTCGTTCACTATGTATCAGAGGTTGCCTGAGGCAGTACAAAAAAAAATGAAAAAACACGTATGATGTACATGTTTAGCTTGTTTTAAAACACTCTTCTTGTTAATCTTAGTACTGTTTACACTCATTGCCACAATCGTTTGTGGTGGTTCCTTAATGTCAGTGTTCTTCGCCATGTCACGCCAAGAATCGCGTCCGCATTTAGGTTTGATTCAAGGAAAACAGAAAGCTGAAAAACAATATTGCAATGCACTGGGAAAGCGACTTTTAATTAAAAATGTCTCCCCTGTATGGGAACATACATATGGACGTACGAGTGTAGGTTGTACAGACATAACTGACGACATATGGAAGTCTGGCTTGGGCCATGAGTCGTGCTCGGATAGTCTAATGAATGTTGGCACGGTAGCTCACCTCTGTAAAAAAATAAAAAAAATAAATAAAAAAAATAAAAAAATAAAAAAATAAAAAGAAAACAATAAAAATTAAGTGAACTGTACAACGATGAACTTGAAGGGGTGTCATATGACGTCTGCGCAGATCAAATTCTGAGAAAGACGACGAATAACATGGAAGAAAAATGGATAGGCAACCGCTCGCAGTAAGTAGGAAATCCAGGCTGAATACCCGGTCCGGCACAAATCTCTATCCCATTATACAGCTTATGGTTTTCCTTATTCGTAACTGCGAATACATTTCAAACAATTGCAGAGAAACTATTATTGGTTAAAAATATTCGAGTATGTCAAATTGTAAGTCTCACATCGCAGCCTGATGATGAGGAGGTTATCTTTTCATTATTGGTCGTATTTATTGCGATACTTCGAAGTTAAATAACTCACTGGCCGTCGTTCGACGAATTTACGGTGAATTAAGAGTATGAACTGTGATTACTAATCTGAGGGAAGCAGAAATTGGCATTTCGATAACTTTACCATATTTCGAAATGCGTATCACCACATCGTTGAGAGTTGAATGCTAGATTAAATGGCACAGGGAATAAAGAGACAGCCGGGATTCGATCCCACAGCCTTCCACTCTACCGCTAGACCAACACACTATATACGTATTAGATCCAAGAAGCGTTTTTCAGACACTGCTGCTTTCTCGAGCTATGGCGACTGTTCGCTTGGTGACAATGGCATTGTTTTCACAACTTAATTTTAAATCATTATAATTCAGGCAATTTGTATGAAATATTTATAAATTATATAAGAAAACTTTAGTCGTTAATCAATGTATCTATCAGTAAAAATCAGGTCCTGAGATTAGCTTGCATACACACGGACACGACCACGAGCAAGCCACTTTGTGTCATGCACAGATGTGAAGTCAACGCGACTATGGGAGACAACTGGGAGGGATAGTCGAAACCCATTGGTTAGTTCTAATTGTGATGGAAATCCTTCCATAGAATCTAGCCCGTTTAGCTGCGCGGTGTATCCATGCCGTCTTAGGCGCCTTGCCACGGTTCCGCAGCTTCGCCCCGTCGGAGGTTCAAGTCCTCACTTGGGCATGGGTGTGTGTTGTCCTTAGCGTAAATTAGTTTAAGTTAGGTCAAGTAATGTGTAAGCCTAGGGACCGATGACCTCAGCAATTTTGTCCCATAGAACTTACCACAAATTTCCAAAATTTAACTCGTTTAGAAAACCGATGGTGGCTGACAAAACCACATGTTCTCCAAAATTCGATTATTTAGCTCACCGATTAATTCAAAGTGACACACTCACTACTTCGAAACGGAAAGTAAATACAGAGCACCTGTTGATCCAGAAAGTGAATTAGCGATAAATATGATAGGGAGAATAAAATAAGCATCGTGGGTAGATCAAAAGATGTAGAAGCCTATTACGAGAATAATGCTGTCGAAGTAATAAAAAAGAATCCAAAGAAATATGCAATCAGTTCATGGGATGCAGAATATTCAAGAGCTGTTGTGACAAACAAAGCACGATGAGAGAACATTGCGCAAGGCAGTCACCCGATAAGTTCTTACAAGAAAATAGAATTCCTAATGATGCATGTTTTGAAAACAAGGAAGGAAGAGAGCTGGATGGCATTTTGTAGGAATGTACGTGGAGATACTAACGTCAAAGAAACAAGGAGTTTAACAGGATAGCTGGACCACAGGATCTAGGCACTAACAAATGCAAAACGAAAGACTAGTGACTCACAGACGCATTCCCAGACAAAATAGCACTCCTCTCACCAGCGTCAGAACCTCTGAGTCATCCGGAAGAAGTATCACACTATTTATTCGTTCTTTTCTTTTATTTTGAAAGGCAGACCTGTCTACTATTTCAACGAATATAGCACCATGAGTGGAAAATATTTACTGTGCAGTTAATTAGAAACCACTAAGAACAGCTGTTGGAAATTTACAACAGAACAGCGTGATACCAATTATTTACCACATACTAAATTACATAGATTATTAAACGAATTCTGAAACCTCAAATGGATCATGCGTCTGTCTCCACCTATAAATACGTAGCACTCATTGTGCATCAGGAAAACTTTAGAACGATTAATTGAAAAACAGATCTGAATGATGGATCGAACCGTACAAAATACTGCCAGACTAACGTAATGGTTTTCGAAAATGTCATTCCACATCAGATAATTTTACGCAACTACTATAAACATATGAAGATCTTTCTCCGAGAGACTGCGTTTTACAGCCAAGTTTACGGACACTGAAGGGACACGCGATAATGTTATCATTCGCTTATTTTTGCAAAGAACGACAAAGACAGGGCTGCCCTACAGATCCGTTTGTGAAATTAAGAAATTTTTGATTAGATAGAGTATTGTCTTCTGCTTACAAAATAAGGTGTGAGACTATTTGCTTTCCGCAGTTAATCCCTCAGCTATTTTCTGTTTACGCAGCGGACATGGCAGCCAGACTGGCTAATGTTTTCGCAGTAGCAGACGATAGACCATTCGAGACCAGAATTCTGGCTGTAAATATTCTACTTCAAGTCACCAACCAAACAGCACTTCGTGCACCAAATGTTCTTCCCTCTTGTTCATACTTCTTTCACAGTTTACTTGACCTGGTTCCTGCATTGAACATTCTGTAACCAACTGGGTACGATATTACAAACTCGTGATATGCACTAGGTCTTCTTGGTGGCTCTTTGTTAGTACGCTAAATAAATTTCGATACAAACACGTAGCGATCGGAAATCGGTTTAGTTTCACCAAGCCGAACGCGGCGTGGTCCACTTCATATTCAGTGGCCTGTGTGACAGATGTCGCACTGTAAACATGTTGGCCTACACGGACCGTCCCATTTCTTTCCAGTGAAGTTCAGTCAGAACTCAACGGGTCAGAATGTTTTTCGACTTTGTGCTCCCATGGCAGAAATGTGTCCATGTAGTATGGAGTGATTTACTATGCCGGCAATTCTAGTTGCATGTAACACAAGTACAATCACTGGTCTAGGCACTGTGTACAAAGTACGGATAGAACTACGACAAGAACAGATCATTCTGGAAACTTCGTACTAAATACTTGTAGGCAGGTGGCTTAGCAGGTCTCCCTAAACAAGCGGCCACCCACTTAGACCCAGGAAACGACTGCGTGTGGGAGGCACAACTGCACCAAAGATGCCACTAGGAATCAATAAGTCGAAGGGAAGCTGGCGACGCTAGAACTGACTTTCTAAAGATTGTAATCTTCGTTTACGAAGTGTGACGGATTATTACGACAGAGAAAGGCGTCTGTGACCAATGGAGGCAGTGCTACAGGTTACCCCAAAGTTGTAACACAACACACAGTGCCCAAATACACGTAAATCAACATGATGATAGAGTTTTAAGCTTCGAAACACGTTGTCGAAACAAATAAACAGTAATTAGTAACAATAAATCTGTTGTTTCATTCGATATCAATAACAGCCACGGTAAATCCTAACCTATAATGTTCGAATTTGAAGTAATTATACGACACAAGAAAGAGTTCACAGTGAAGTCTCTGTCTTTGAAGTGAATGAGATACTTACTCCGGGTGGACTGTGAGCTACTGAAAACTGAATTACAATTACAAGAGTCAAAGTACTGGTTCACGAGGAACTGATTGTCTCTAGTTACGCATACACTGCGTTGGGGCAAAATACCAGAGAGCTGCAGGTCTGCACTGTAGAGGCCAAGTCTCGGCGTAGCTCGAGGACGACTGCCGGCGGCTCCACGTAGCATCGGAGGCGAAGATCGAAGGCAGGTACACGGGAGGATTCCAGGAAAGCCTCTGACTGAGGAACCGCGGCAGCGGTCGGCGTAAAGCCAGAGTTCGCCCCTGGAGAACTGACTATACCTACGGCGCGTCACGCTAAGTACTGTTGAGGCGCCAGGATAGGATGAGATCTATTATCGAGCAAATGATTCTGCGAAGCTAGTAGGTCCGCGTTACCTGCCGCTTGCCGGAGTGTACCGCTGCCGCCAGTCGACGGAACTGTAGTAGCGGGGTTCGCCATTGTAGCGCCGGCGATTTTTGGCACAGGTCACCTGTGGTGCAGCTATGTTTTGGTGGATGGCTACGGGCCTCTAATTAGGAGAATGCAATTAATTTCACTGATGGTGATTCCATTGGTGGAGGGTAGTATATCGTAATTACTGACATCCGGTGAGGCGGAGGGAAACGCTAATGAAACCATGGCTACAGAGGTATTTGAGTGGTAGGCCTCAACGCTTGAAAATTTCCTGTAGTTTTCCTGGATGGCAAGTTGAGGAGACGGAGCGCAAGTCTCCGCAGACTGGGGATTTTAGTTTTACTTGGGCGTCCTACCGAACGCAGAGCAGACACCACAGTGATTTGACAGTTTCGGTAAGTAGTTGTTGTAATCCACAGGAACAAACTGGCTTATGAATCAAGGCATCCACTGTACTATCATTGCCGTTTTCGCGAGCTCGAAAGTTTTCGACGGCAGACCAGTGTAAGCGTAAAATCTTAATCACATGTAAGAGGCTATAATTGCAAAGAGTGTTTTTTACGTAGTAGAATGAAACTGAATAAATTTTGTTGATCCAGGAAAAGTAAAGGATTTAAACACATAAAATTTTACAACAGCTGCACTTTATTAAGAAATCTTCTTTATAACATTACAGACTTCAAAATCAGTAACCCGTATCTCTAGATGCTACCTGCTGGATCAGTGGGTATCCACATGTATTATAATGCCACACGTAAAGCTGCAGTGACATAAATAATATCAAGTACAACAATCTAAAGAAAGTCCAGTATTCTACCATTGCGCCACCTCTCTTGGTATGATCGTCTACAAGAGGCGATCAAAAGGTTTGCGTTTGATGGCGTTGCTGCAGCGTCCATGCGATGTGTCGTTACCCCAATGGCGGTATATAAGCTCTACGGTCATGTAGGCAAGGGATTAGTGAGGCATTCGGGTCTTTCCGACGTGTGTGTAGTATATGCGGAAACGTGAACTACGGAGACGTTATTACTAGTGTCCGGCCGAACTTTCGGGTTCGGCTTTGGCTGCCTTCGGTCAAAAATCCCACCTTCGGACAAAATATGCAGAGGTTTTGGCCAAAGCCGAAGGTTTCTAGAAAGCGCCGAAACTGAACTAACTGTTAGAACTGTCCATGCACAGTGGACACCCGACAATTAAACTGCAAAGCTTTCACATATTTGGTGCGGACTGAGTACACTGTGTTCCGTCGGTCGGCCGCCATCGGCAGTAAATATAAGTTCGTGCACGAATTAGATTATCTACTTTGGTGTTTTGTCATACGATTTGTAAAATTTTTATCTGGCTGGAAAGAAGAGAAGAATGATTTTGGGAAAAGCACATAAAAACCAAAAAACGTAAGTATTGTTTTACAATATTTATTAAGTTATTCACTTCTCAATAGCACTTCAACCGTTGTTTATTTTTTAATATCTGTTCTTAATGTTACAGGTTTAGAGACAAGTGTCACCATACCTTGTAAAGTTTTGCTTGCTCGCTGGGCTCCCTTAGTTATTCTCGGAGCTCGTCGGCAGAATCCGGAATGTTTCTTAAGTCTATGCACAGCTGCCAACGAACGCGATTTGCAGTGTGCGATACTGTAATGGGCAGACGTTCAGTGCACAGTGGACATGTAGTGATTGCGATTGACGTGTTAATGATTATATCCGTTCTGAGTATTAAACTAACTATTTGCATGGTTTTCAGTGCGTCACTCATTGAATAATTGTGTCTCATCAGGATTAACTTTTTTCTATATTTCATATTCATTGACATAAATATGTACCACATCTTATGGTTAACGCTTTCACGAAACCTTTTTTAAATACTTTCGCGCTGTTTACACCACAGCAAGCGAGGACTTCGAAGCGCAAACGGCGCGCGTGTTGCCAATTCTGTGAGGAAACCATTCCCTTGTTACTCCCCTGTTACGCTGCGGTCTTTGTTTTCGCTGCCCTGGCCGCGTGTCCTCCTCAGCTCATGTTACTAGAAAAACTTAACAAGGTATATTCGTTAGGTTTACATGCGTGCGATATATCTCGAAGCTGGACTTGTGCATTTAGATTGTTTATAATTTCATCATATTCGCTTGTTACCGACAACAATGGCAGAAAAGAAACAATATTTGAAAGACAGTGTGCGGCGTCTTTATGAAATTTTGTAAAAACAAATCTCAAAGAGAACCCTGTTTAACCTGTGCCAGAAAAAAATCATATTAATATTTATACTGTTCCGATTTTACATATGGCCGGCTCTCGTTCCTCGCACCGGGATAAGGTTCATTATGCAAATATTTTGCGCGATATTTTTTTTTATTTTTTTTTATTTTCGATGACTAATCTCAAGAAGGACTCTGCCTAATCTCTGGCAGAAAGTATACAGATCAGTATTCCAAATGCTACGACTATCGGGTGGCCGACGCTCGTTGTTCGCAGTCGATATTCACAGATATTCGAGATAGATCGCACGCAGAGGGGCGAGAACAGACGCGCAGGAATTCCACAATTACTCGTTTTTATTTACACTTTCTTCATTAGTTGTCTTTCAATTTAAGGTCAAAGATATTTATGACGTGGTGTTGGCCCTGACAGTAAAAAAAACAACGATTTGCGCCGCCTTTTGGGACGATAATTTTCGATTTATTGCGACATATGTTCGTCACAGTTTTGGAATCATCAGTTGGCACTATATTCTATTTAATTTCTGTAAATAACTGTATTTTTAAGTACGCGCTGCTCAAAATATTCTTGTGTACCTTTACATTTATGTATTGGAAGCTTAGGCTCTTACGTCATTTTTCTCTTAAGGAATGAAGAGTTTTAGGTCCTAATATAGCAAGTCATCTGCGAAAAAAATTGTTAATTCCTTATTAGCTTAGAAGAGGGCTTGTTTCTGAAAAGTGTCGTTTTGCGTATTCTACTTCTCTATATACTTGGAGAACCAAAATACCAAATTCTGTTTTCCTTCCTCTTTGGATACCTATATGTTAAAGACGGTAGAGGCCCGGATGTTAAAGCTTGTTATTCAATCAGATTATTTGAGCAGTAAGTGAAATGGCGTATTTGTTCGCCTGAAATTCTCTTTTTTTTATTGTATTTTGTTTCAACATCGTTGACTGCTGTCTGTGAGAATTTTAGGACGAACAATAAATTCACAAGACATGCAGATACCTCCTGGCATAATTGGCAATCCGGAAAAATAATAATATTAGAAATGATACTAGCAATAATAATAATAATAATGAATTGACGTTTCAAATCCCCCCACAGCCGGCCGCGGTGGCCGTGCGGTTCTAGGCACTGCAGTCCGGAACCGCGGGACTGCTACGGTCACAGGTTCGAATCCCGCCTCGGGCATGGATGTGTGTTATGTCCTTAGGTTAGTTATGTTTAAGTAGTTCTAAGTTCTAGGGGACTGATGACCTAAGATGTTAAGTCCCATAGTGCTCAGAGCCATTGGAACCATCCCCCCAAAGTTTGTAATTTTAGAGAAGTTGAAACAGCGCTCAAGATTTTCTTATTTTTGTTCTAGTAAGAATAACTTCGCCATTCCAAATTACCTTGTCTCAATTAATCTGTAGTGTAAAATTTTCTAAGAGAAGTTGTGGAATATCCATTTCGTAGACCACATTCACTGATGCGAAACGAACATACGGAAACCCGTGTAATCGACAAATACGGCCGGAAGCACTGTGACCGTCCTATCGGCCGACGATATCGGTCGACGTCTGTCGAAAATAATCTGACGACCGATGTCGGTTGCGTTGTGACGTTTCTCTTTTACGTGCATGGATTATTTATTTTTAATTAATCAAAAGCTCATATTCGAGGCCTCTGTGGCATATTGGTCCGCGTTTCGAACTACTAGGGCGAGGGGTTGCGGGTTCGAATCCCGTTGGTAAATGTGGGTGTGATGAGCACGAGCATTTATAACAACAGATGGATTTTTCTACGTATTAAAGTATGTTTATGACCCTACCTAGTTGCCATAGTATAAACTTCGGCTTAGTTTGGGGCTAGAGATGGTTGGCGCGATTGCTGAAAGGTTTATTTGTTTATTCTCTCTTCTTTCAGGTACATAATGGCTCCTGTGACACTATATCCCATCTGGGAATATTTTTGGAAAAACAATGATAAAGCAACTTGTAAAGTATGTAGTAAATCACTGCGTCTTGGTAGTGCCTTACCAAAAAAAAAAAAAAAAAAAAAAAAAAAAAAAAAAAAAAAACATTACAAATATTAAGAATCATTTGTCACAACTTCATAAAACTGAATGGGCAGCTTATTGTAAGACAAATGAAAAACACCAGAGTTTGATCATAGAAGAACGAGAGACATTTAAGTCTTCGCAGGACAAAAATATAGTCAAAAAATCTACATCACCGGATATAATTGAGAAAAAAGTAGCTTTACCGTGGCCTGATAATCATCCGGTATCGTTATGAATCGGTAAAAGTATTATGGATCTCACTATCGTCGAAATGCTGCCATACAACGTTATTGAAGGAGATGCATTTCGTAGGCTCAATCTGACTGACCCTGATACTTCTTTCAGGCACAGGGAAAAGTCTGAGAAATATTTTAGAATGACTTTAATACAAGCGACGTACGAAAAAGTACAAGGAAAAGTCGTACTTCTTTTAGAAAAGGCTGAATTAGTCAGCTTTATCATTGACATATGGAGCAATCGAGCAACGATGTGCTCACTGCTGAATTGCATAGCCCACTTCATTAAAGGACCCTAAAGGCAAAAAGTTATACTGGCAGCCAGTGTCCTGGAACAAGATCACACAGGGTAGCATATTTCAGAGAAACTTAATTAAATTATTGCCGAATTTAGTTTAACAAATAAAATCCACGTCTGTATCTGCGACAATGCTTTTAATATGCAAGCTGCCATGCGTTGTGGAAAATTTGCTTATACTGGATGAGTAGTTCATAAGCTGCAGCTATTTATTCATGATGTTATATTGAAAGACGCTGCTGTAATGGATGTAATTAAAAATGTCGCAAAATTTTAGGACATTTTAAAAGAAGTGAATAAGCTTCCCGATATTTAAACAAGTGTCAAGAAACAATCGACTTACCCAAACAAGTTTTGATTCTTGATGCCGAAGCCCGTTGGAACAGCACTTATTTAATGTTGGAAAGACTCCTTGAACAAAAAACTGCTATCAATTTATACATCGCAGAACGCGTTGGGATAATAGTACCGCGCGACCGCTACGGTCGCAGGTTCGAATTCTGCGTCGGGCATGGATGTGTGTGATGTCCTTAGGTTAGCTAGGTTTAAGTAGTTCTAAGTTCTAGGGGACTGATGACCTCAGAAGTTAAGTCCGATAGTGCTCAGAGCAATTTGAACCATTTGATAATAGTACCAACTGCAGAAGAAGGGGTGGAAATAAGCTACTGTATAACAGTACTTAAGTGCTTTCATAAAGCAACACTTAATTTTTCAAGCGATTCTTCATCAGCATCTTTAATAATACCATTGCTCGTCATGCTTAATTCAAAATTGACCACAGAAGATGAAGATCTTGAAAATGTGAAACTGCTCAAGACCCAGCTGTGCGAATCTGTTAAAAGGAGGTTTTCTTACGCAAGAAATACTTCGCATTTACTGATTGTAACTCTAATACATCCCGCTTTTAAAACGAATTATTTGACTAGCGATGAAACGGAAAACACAAAGCCTGAAATAATATCATTTTTACGACAGAATGAGTCTCGGTCAAGTCAAGTAGCTCGTATGAACGTAGATGTTGATGAGTCTAGACCTTCCTGTTCAACGTCAGATACAGATATTGAAAAATCATCCTCAAGAAATGATGATGATTTATGGGATTCACATGATAAACTTGCATTACCTGTCACAAGAGGTAACGAGTTGGATTTGGGACATCACTATTCTTCTTTTGAAGAACAGCTAACATGTTTTTTAAAAGAACCTTTGCTTTTGGGGAATGCTGACATTTATGAATATTGGGCTGCTAGTCCATATACTTATATACGCCCCATCACACTTAAATGTTTATTTGCTCATCCTACTAGTGTTGTTAGTGAATAACTGTTCAGCGCAGCGGTACAGATAGATGCGGAGAGGCGATGTAACTTGATTGGTGAAAATGTGGACAAATTATTATTTTTAGCTTAGAACATAAGACTGTTTAACTTCGATTATTAATTCTTTTTCATTGATAGATAGCAAAACGGTAATGGAAATTTAAGATTCATTCGGCTATTCTTATGTGTTTTTCCAATTGTAATTTTTCAAGTACTTTTTTTAAGTAAATAAATATTATAATTGACGTTATTTCAAGGCGTTGTTATTTCTGGCTGGTTACAAGATAACTTTAATCGTCTCGTTAAATTTTTTATATTGTATTTAAAACTCATTATTTTATTCACATTTTGCCAATCTTGAATAGAATTTCTTGATGCTATTAAACCCTCGGCTTTGGTTTCAGCTTCGGCCGAAGGTTATGGCGATGGCCGATTGATTGGCTTCGGCTTCGGCGAGAAATTGACCTCCGGTCAGACACTAGTTATTATTAAATGCTTCGCCGGCCAGAGTGGCCGTGCGGTTCTAGGCGCTACAGTCTGGAACCGAGCAACCGCTACGGTCGCAGGTTCGAATCCTGCCTCGGGCATGGATGTGTGTGATGTCCTTAGGTTAGTTAGGTTTAATTGGTTCTAAGTTCTAGGCGACTGATAACCTTTGAAGTTAAGTCGCATAGTGCTCAGAGACATTTGAACATTTTTTTACTAAATGCTTCCAAACTGGTCGAACGTGCTGCTCTTCTTTTCTTGGCTTCCGAAGGACAAACACCGATAGACATCCATCTGAGAGTGAAGAATGTGTATGTGGCAGTCTGTCGAAATCTACCATTGTGGTATGGTGCTACAAGTTCCTTGTTGGTCACGATTCGATACAAGATGGCGGTCGATCTGGAATGACAAGCTCATGAAGTTACGCCAGTTCAAGAGGGCACCCGCCCTGCAGTTCAAAATGGTTCAAGTGGCTCTGAGCTCTATGGGACTTAACTTCTGAGGTCATCAGTCCCCTAGAACTTAGAACTACTTAAACCTAACCAACCTAAGGACATCACACACATCCATGCCTGAGGCAGGATTCGAACCTGCGACCGTAGCGGTCGCGCTGTTCCACACTGAAGCGCCTAGAACCGCTCGGCCACAACGCCCGGCGTACAACGTGAAAGATTACTTCTTTCACCATACTATGAAGAAGACAAAAGGTGTCGTGGATATTCTATACTCCTTTATTTGCTGGGCACATTCATTGTACAGGTTAAGATGTGCTCAGAATAATGGAGATGATGTGAAATTTTTTAGCACATGTCATTGGATTATTAGGAAATTGCTGAAATAACAACAACGTCTCTTTCATCCGGGATGAAAACAGTGTTCCCCGTCTTTATCAGAAAACCTGTGTCCACGGTTGTAAGGTGGAAATTCTTTAACGTATTTACACCCACTGTCGCAGTGGAATTACTCACGTGTAACAATCACAATTGCGCTTACGCCACAGAGTGCTACACTTCCGACTGGTATGTTACATGAAAATGGTCACACAAGGTTACGCATTCAGCCATGATCGGTCATTGATAGGTGAAATATCACAGAATATCATTGTTAATGACAGAAACAATAGTAAGCTGAAGACAAGGGTAGTGTGGATTAAGTAGACTATCAGTATATTCTAGGAAATATTCTGTTTTCACCATCACAATAATTTACTCCTTCGATGTTTTACTTAGATCAATAACGGTAAATTCTGGAACTGTTTAATAATAAATACGTTTCCAATTACTTCTTTGAGTATGCTGCAAATCTTATTTTAATGGCCAGTCACTTAAATTATTATTGGCTCGTTATTTAATATCGCAGCAATAAATAAAATGGAAAGCAGAAATATATACAGTTATTCTAGAAGTGTCTCACTATTTTCTCCTGCGTTTTAGCTACTGCTAATAAGAGCACAAGTTTAAAATCTATTGAATTTGGATTTTACCTTATGGTTAAAACTTTATTCCTTGTTAAGTTACGATAGTACTACAAAGGAAAGTAATAGCTACGAAATACACCCAAGTTGCGCTGAATACCGTGGTACTCGTCAAGGTAAACGTGAAATGTTCTGCTGTAGGATCATTCCCCTCAGTCCTGCTCCAAATAAGGAATAAAAATATAACCGATCAAATTGGTATGTGCTGCATAGTATTGTGAAATGCGAGTAGCGTGCAGCCGCAGTGTAAAGTATGTTAGGATAGATGCGTGCCTGTGACTGGTCGGTATTGATCAGGCTTCCGCTGGCTTATCATTACCCCGTTCGCGTGACAAGTATGGACTCAACTTTCTTCGCAAAATCCGACAGAAACGAATGGTTTTCATATACTAGATTAAAATCTATATTGTAGCTCCTGCAGCTCAAAACCGTAACTATCAAATTTCTGTGTCATCTTCAGTCATACAAACTATATATTTCATATTTGAATGTAAATGAAACATAATTCGTGGTTCTTTTATGAAGTTTTAACGAATTTAAAACTTGAGATAACGTCGTTAACAATATAATAATTATCAATGACTCGCTGCATTTGAAAGATACGACTGTAGATACATTTAAGGCTGTAGCACTACTATTCGTCGATTTGTTCAAGAACATTTCCACTAGAATGAACAGTTAACGACTTACAAAAGCCCAATAATCCTAAATCGACCCAGACTTCAGTTGAAATTGTGAACTGTTCTTCGCCAACATTGTCCAGTTCCGTATTAGAGACTTTAAATGTTTCTGCTTTTCTACCTCGAGGTACTTTCGTAGAGACGGATGTCATCGATACCATTTCTACCGCATAATGTGACATGCTTGTCTCTCCACTCCACGCAATAGCTCTTTCATGCTGTAATGCTCCGCAGAGCGAACCCTGTACTGCTACTAGTCATTTTCTTTCCTGTTCCACTTGCAATTGCAAACTGTCTGTATGCCTCCGAGTACGCCATAATTTCTCTCGTATTCACGGTCCTTACGTGAAATGTAAGTTGGTGGCTGTAGGATTGTTCTGCACTCACCTGCAAATGCCTGTTCTCTAAACTTGATTGTGTTCGCGAAATGTGATTCCCTCCAGGGGTTCCCATTTAAGTTCATAAAGCACCGCCGTAGCACTCTCATGTCGATCGAATCTACAGGTAACAAAACCTAGCAGCACGCTTTTGATTTGCTTCGATGTCTACCTTTAATCCGACCTGATGGGGATCCCAAACACTAGAGCAGTAGTCAAGAATGTGTCGCACTACTGTTCTATTCGCAGTCTCCTTCGTAGATCAGCTACACTTTCCTATAACTAAACCTAAGACGACTATTTGCCCTCCCTATTATTGTCCTTCCGTGCTCATTTCACTTCATATCGCTTTGCAACGTTACACCTAGATAGTTAATGGACGTGACTCTGTCTAGCATCACGGCATTAAAGCTGTATTCGAACGCACATGACTTGTTTTCCTCGTCATCTTCATAAACTTACGTTTTTCTACATTTAGAGCAAGTTGCCATCCATCACGCCAAACATAAATTCTAAGTCATCCCGTAGCCTTCAACAGTCACTCAACGACGATACTTCTCCGTATACTACAGTGTCATCAGCAAACAGTCGCAATTAGCTGCTCGCCGTGTCCGTCAGATCATTTACATGTACTGGGAGTAAGAGTGGGCCTGTCTCACTTCTCTGGAGCCCTCCTGATCATACCATTCTCTCTGACGAACACTCGCGATTGATGACAGCGTACTGGCTTTTATTGCTTAAGAAGCCTTCGGTGAATATGATCCTCTACGTCCTGAAGGCAGTTCGAGGTATTAATCACTGTGTAATCTCACTCTGTATTGTAGATATGAATTGCAAAAGGGAGCAATAAGTACACAGGTTACCAGGAATGTAACAGTTATAAACATCTCCATTTCAGGAATTGTGCTCTAAATCACTGACTGTTTTACTATAATGGCGAATCACGGAAAGAGTATTGTTCTCGAAGGGGCCTGAGACCAAATTTTGGTCCTACTGTCTCAGTTTTCAAGTTCAGCGTAACTTTTATTACGAGTCACAACAAACATACAATTAGATTATTTTTCTTAGTATCAATAACATTCGTCTTTTAATGTTGTGGATTCATTACAACTGCACGACATTTGGCTACCACATGACACAAGTGTGGTTCTCGCATTGTTCTCCAATATTAGGTTCAAAAAATGGCTCTGAGCACTATGGGACTCAACTGCTGAGGTCATTAGTCCCCTAGAACTTAGAACTAGTTAAACCTAACTAACCTAAGGACATCACAAACATCCATGCCCGAGGCAGGATTCGAACCTGCGACCGTAGCGGTCTTGCGGTTCCAGACTGCAGCGCCTTTAACCGCACGGCCACTTCGGCCGGCTCCAATATTAGGTATTTTAACTCTGTCTCTATTTCCTTAGAGAGAACAGCTTTCGTTAGACTTCGTCGTACGTTCGTGTTATGAGACCGATAAAAATATTCCAGCCTTATGTGTCACTGTATTGCATACGCTATTGACTGAAATACCATAAAGGACACCGTGGGAAAAAAGTAACGTCTGATGTGGCTTTTGAAATCACCGTTTCTTTGCCTTTTAACATACATCTTCTCACGGGTGTAAAACGCATTGCTCACTGCTGCAGTTGCAATCTACCGTCTCTAACCGACTCGTGTGGTCTCTCCTCAGCTGGTGGTGGCAAAAATTTTCATTGACAATATTTGGGCAGAAACGCAAGGGCAGGCAGTTTTGTACGTTTGTTGCCGATAACAGTATGCCTCAAAATCTTAAATAAAAATGCAGACGGCCCTCCCATGTCCATTGGAATGGGAACATGTTTTAGTGGTTCTTTGTACTTCGCACAGAGCTCATCAAACCAGTTCGCCTTCTTAAGTGCTGCACGAGAGGAGTAGGCAATGTTCCTGGTTGCGTTGCGCTCTCTCTCTACCTTTTAGTTTCCTAATCAACCCAAACGATACAAACACGTCACTATACTCTCCTTTAACCAGCACGAAATAGTGATAGTTAATGCACCTGACAAGTAAACTCAACTGGAAAAGTTATCAGCATTACACGGTCACGTGAAAGTAATAAAAACAATCGGTGTTGCGGAATATCGCAAAAAGAGGCCCGGAATTTGTTGACACTAAAGTAACAATTAACATTTGAGGCAATAAAGTCTTATACACAATAAAAGTCGCATAGAGGACAAAAGAAAAGGCACTCCCGGCAGACATGACGCTAACATCACCACTGTCCCTCAGTTCGGCGATGAAGTTTCTTCAGCTACGCCGGCCGCGGTGGCCGAGCGGTTCTAGGCGCTCCAGTCCGGAACGGCGCTGCTGCTACGGTCGCAGGTTCGAATCCTGCCTCGGGCATGGATGTGTGTGATGTCCTTAGGTTTAAGTAGTTCTAAGTCTAGGGCACTGACGACCTCAGATGTTGAGTCCCATAGTGCTCAGAGCCATTTGAACCATTTCTTCAGCTGCGCCACATGCACTTGAAGCTGATTACTGATGACTAAATCCCACCGAACTATAAAATTGTTTCGATGCTGATTGCTACATTTCACCCGCCGTTCCAAATACTCGTAGATATACTGATGAGTCAGAACTTTATGACCACCAACCTATTAGTCGGTATGTCTACCTCTGGCACGGATAACAAAGTCGACAAGTCGTGGCACGGAAGCACTGAGGCCTTGTCGGGTCGCTGGAGGGAGCTGGCACCACATCTGCACGCACAAGTCACCTAATTCCCGTAAATTCTGCGGAGGGGGTGGGGGCGGGTCTGTGAGCTCTGACACCACGTTCAATCACATCCCAGATGTCTTCGATTGGGCTCACATCTAGGGAGTTGGGGAGCCATCACATTAATTGGAACTCGATACTGAGTTCCTCGAAGCGCTCCATAATACTCCTCGCCTTGCGACAAGGAGCATTATCTTGTGGAAAAATGCCACTTCTGGCGGTAAATACGATCGTCATGAAGGGGTGCACGAGGTCTGAAACCAGTGTCCGATAAAGGGGCAGTCATGCAAGAGCTCCACTAGACCTGTGGATGCCCACTTGATTGTTCCCAGAGCATAATGGACACGCCACCAGCTTGTCTCCGTCTCGCTGTGCAGATGTCAAGGAACTGTTTCCCTGGAAGACGACGGATTCGCGCCCTCCCATCGGCATGATGAAGAAGGTATCTTGACTCATCAGACCAAGCAACGCTCTGCCGCTTCGCCAACGTCCAGTGCCGACGGTCACGTGCCTATTTCAGTAGTAGGTGCCAACGAAGTGGTGTTGACATTGAGTCATGCATGGGTCGTCGCTGCAGAGGCCCATCGTTACGAGTGTTCAATGAAATGTGTGTTCAGACACACTTGTACTCTTCCCAGCATTAAAGTCTGATGTTAATTCCACAACTGTTCGCCGCCTCTCCTGTTATACCTGTCTGCTCAAACTACAACCTCCGACATCTGTAAGGATGCGTGGCCGCCCAACCCAATGATGTCTAGACGTGGTTTCACTTTGGTTTCGCCACGTTTTGAAGACACTTACTGCAGCACTCCTCGAACACCCGACATCTCCGGCGGTTCCGGAATGCTCCAGCCGAGCCTCCGGGACGTCACAACCTCCTCTCGGTCAAACTAAGATAGACGACTGGCCATTAAAATTGCTACACCACGAAGATTACGTGCTACAGACGCGAAATTCAACCGACGGGAAGAAGATCCTGTGATATGCAAATGATTAGCTTTCCAGAGCATTCATACAAGGTTGGCACCGGTGTCGACACTTACAACGTGCTGACATGAGGAAAGTTTCCAACCGATAAATCATTACACAAACAGCACTTGACCAACGTTTCCTGGTGAAACGTTGTTGTGATGCCTCGTGTAAGGAGGAGAAATGCGTACCATCACGTTTCCGACTTTGATAAATGTCGGATTGTAGCCTATCGCGATTGCAGTTTATCGTATCGCGACATTGCTGCTCGCGTTGGTCGAGATCCAATGACTGTTAGCAGAATAAGGAATCGCTGGGTTCAGGAGGGCAATACGGAACGCCGTGCTGGATCCCAACGGCCTCGTATCACTAGCAGCCGAGATGACAGGCATCTTATCCGCATGGCTGTAACGGATCGTGCAGCCACGTCTCGATCCCTGAGTCAACAGATGGGGACGTTTACAAGTTAACAAACACCTGCACGAACAGTTCGACGACGTTTGCAGCAGCATGGACTATCAGCTCGGAGACCATGGCTGCGGTTACCCTTGACGCTGCATCACAGACGGGAGCGCCTGCGATGGTGTACTCAGCGACGAGCCTGGGTGCACGAATGGCAAAACGTCATTTTTTCGGATGAATCCAAGCTTTGTTTACAGCATCATGATGGTCGCATCCGTGTTTGGCGACATCGCGGTGAACGCACATTGGTTACACGTCTCGGTCACCTCTTGTTCGCATTGACGGCACTTTGAACAGTGGACGTTACATTTCAGATGTGTTATGACCCGTGGCTCTACCCTTCATTCGATCCCTGCGAAACCCTACATTTCAGCAGGATAATGCACGACCGCATGTTGCAGGTCTTGTACGGGCCTTTCTGGATACAGAAAATGTTCGACTGTTGCTCTGGCTAGCACACTCTCCAGATCTCTCACCTATTGAAAACGTCTGGTCAATGGTGGCCGAGCAACTGGCTCGTCACAATATGCCAGTCACTACTCTTGATGAACTATGGTATCGCGTCGAAGCTGCACGGGCAGCTGTACCTGTACACGCCATCCAAGCTCTGTTTGACTCAATGCCCAGGCGTATCAAGGCCGTTATTACGGCCAGACGTGGTTGTTCTGGGAACTGATTTCTCAGGATCAATGCACCCAAATTGCGTGAAAATGTAATCACATGTCAGTTCTAGTATAATATATTTGTCCAATGAATACTCGTTTATCATCTGAATTTCCTCTCGGTGTAGCAATTTTAATGGCCAGTAGTGTAGAACGCGCGCCTTCCCCATTCTACACATGGACAACATGTTCACTGATACTACATGCGCCGTGGGTGTGTCTGACTAGCAGTCTTTCCTCTCCAGGTGACGCTGCTATCGCCTGGACCGGTTTATATCGACAGTAGGTCGGTGGTCATAATGACCTGGCTGATTAGTGTATTTTCTATGTGGTTAAGGTCCGGAGTTCTAGCGGTCCAGTCGGAGTGCGATAGGATGGCAGAGCGTTCGCCAAACCAGGAGAGGCAGAATGCAGTCCTGTGATCACGGCTATCGTCTTCTCGGAAGACGCACGTGTCCACAGCATACTCATCATAAACATATAGAGGAAAGGGCAACACTTGGTTATCTAGAAGTGAAATAAACATTCTGATTCACTGTTCACGCTTACATGAATCAGTGGACCCACGGAATGGTAGGTAGAACTCCTCCTAGACAACACAGGACTACCTTAAGCCTGAAGTGTACATTCTCCACGCGGACCGTGTTTAATACCTCGTTGGATGTCGGTGCATTTGACGCCTTGCATCATTTGAAAAAATGGTTCAAATGGCTCTGAGCACTATGGGACTTAACATCTATGGTCATCAGTCCCCTAGAACTTAGAACTACTTAAACCTAACTAACCTAAGGACATCACACAACACCCAGCCATCACGAGGCAGAGAAAATCCCTGACCCCGCCGGGAATCGAACCCGGGAACATCATTTGAAACGAGGCAAAACATGACGACTCGTCGGACCATATTACACTCCTTCAGTCAGCTACTATTGTTTCTGTGCTTTTATACCTGTTCTGTATGTGCCCCTCGAGAAATGGCCTTTCTTGAGGTGTCCGACTCGAAATGTTCATTACGTGCATTTCCTTTTGCAGTATTCCATGGAAGAATGGTTGATGTGGATATGCATTCACTGACAGCAGCAATTTCTGTTGTATTTGAAACCGATTGTTATTGAAAAGGCGTAACACTCGTCTCTGGAATCTGCTGAGAAGGATCGTTTTATTATAAC
The DNA here is from genome assembly GCF_023898315.1 of Schistocerca nitens. Taxonomy (NCBI): domain Eukaryota; kingdom Metazoa; phylum Arthropoda; class Insecta; order Orthoptera; family Acrididae; genus Schistocerca; species Schistocerca nitens. Next base: position 51,932,491 of record NC_064616.1, read on the forward strand.
TGTTCTTACAGCGCGTTACATGACTGCGAGTGCTGCACCTTTCCCTTTATAAGGTCAGTCCCCTTTGATACGCCGACAAACCAGGCGACTCCATCCATGAAGCGATTACGGGCACGTTCAAACGTAATTGCTTCTCCCGGCCTCTCTGTCGCGCCTTCTTACTGCTCTGATTACACCCAACCGACGGGCGAATACATACCATTCCACTGCCACGACTTCAGCCAGCCTGGCACCAGCTGCTACCCTCCAGGGCTGATTTTATTTTGTCTGGGGACCATAAATAGCTTCTCCATTCCATAAGATTACTACCGAATTGCTCGATGTTATCTCTTCTTCAGAGTATGTATAAAATCTTCGTACTGACAATTTGTACTTTCTGTTCTCCAAATCTAGTGTACTTAGTTGAATACTGTGAGTAGCATATTTACGGGCATTCTGGCACACTTCGTTTACTTTTGGCTTCTTGGCTCACGTTGTTTATATTTTGTGACTAAGTCACTACTTTTTATATCTGTGATATCACCGTCATCACGTTACAAGCTCCATCCGCGCGCCTCCCCCACTCCTCCATTCACCACGCGCTTCTCCCTCCACATTCCTCTCTCCAGTCAGTCTCAGTGAAGTATTAAATTGAGGCAGTTCCTGTAAATAAATAAAAAAGTCCAAGATGCCGGAACTAGCACAAGTCTTTTTTCTACCTCCTGCCCCTATCTCGCGCCCCTCCAGCTAATCTCAGTGTAATATAAAATGAGGCATGGAAACTGCGTCTAGTTTAAGACATGCACTACTTCTGTCACGTTCATTTGAATAGGCATCAAAGTTAAAAACATTTGCTTAAAATAGTATAAAATATTTGCCTCTGAATTTCATATGCACGCACACATATATACCTTCTGCCAACAAGTTATAATATATGCAGTGCCTCATGAAAAAAGATTTACATAATCTATCTCTTGAACTGACCACATGTTCAAAAAACCTGTCGTAATACGGCGTAAGATATTTTTCTCTGAATTGTACACACACACACACACACACACACACACACACACACAGTTAGAGAGTGCTGCTCAAAAGTATATTAACACTCCTTTTTTAGGCATATTCAAAACCATTTATCCCAAAAAATTACATAAGGAATGTAAACCATAGGGGCCGTAAGCGGCCAGACAAGGAGGCAGGAAGAGAGCCGACTTCAGACTTGTGAAGGCCTTCTTACACGCCGTGTCCCAAGCACAACGCACATTCTTGCGCAACATTCTGGTCAGGGGCGCCGAAGTCTCGGCGGCGGAGGGTATATAACGCCGACAATAATCAATTTGACCGAAGACGGAATGAAATTGCTTCACTTCTGTGGGAGAAGGCAGGTTTTGAATCACCTCGACGTACTCCTTAGAGACGTGTAGGCCACGGGCATCAATCGCGAACCAAAAATAACTGACCTCGTGCGCAAGAAACTCACACTTTTCTTTTCGGCAACGCAGATTAGCCTCGGAAAAAAAACCTGAAACAGGCTATCCAGCTTGTCCGCGAGGTCCACCGCGGACGAGCCACCGACGGTGACATCGTCCAGATAATTTGCCGCACCGGGCACCTGACTTGTGAGGTGTTCCAAATAAAGTTGGAAAATGGCGGGGACGCTGGCAACGCCAAACGGGACGCGGTTGTACTGAAAAAGGCGACATGGGGTATTGATGACTAGGAACCGCTGCGATTACTCGTCCAAAGGCAGCTGAAAATAAGCATCGCGTAAATCAATTTTGGCGAAAACGGTTGAACCCGCAACAGGTATGAGTATGTCATCCGCCGATGGGATAGAATATGCATCGATGGCGGACTGAGAATGTACCGTGACCTTAAAATGGCCACAGATGCGTAAAGCACCGTTCAGCTTCTTGACTAACACGAAAGACGTCGCCCAGCGACTGTGCCCAACGGGAGAAATGATGCTTTCGTCTTGTAAGTGGCGAAGTTCCACCTGGAGCCTGTCTCTAAGAGCAAAAGGGACCGGCCAGGCCTCAAAAAACGAAGGATAGCAGAGGGAAGGAGAGCTGTTCAATAAAGAATGATCATAATTTTTTATGGTCATAATTTCTCACGCTAAAATTTAATCTTATCATACTCTGTTAGCTTATTGTGTAACAAACACGCCGTAGTAGTTTCATTGTTGGGACTCCTGGTTCCAGCCTGTGAAAGGCAGGCAAGGTCAGACATGTTCAGTATCGTCTACCGCTGCAATGGAGGTAACACGCGAGGAACAATATGCGGCTTTGAAATTCTGCTTTCGTCTCAACAAATTTTCAGCTGAGGCCTATACAATGTTACAAGAGGTCTATGGAGAGTCTGTTCTACTTTACAGCACAGTGCGAAGGTGGTTTAAAATGTTTAAAAGAGGGGAGACAATCAGTTTCAAAAGAAGATGGACCTGGTGCGCCAGTTACTGCTCTTACGAATGAAAACATCCAACACTGCTGCTGTCATTGTGAGAGAGGACCACTTTCTGAAATACTGAACATTTCATTGGATGCCACCCACACGTTGGTGACAGAAAAATTACACATGACACGTGTTTGTGCGCGATGGGTTCCAGGACATTCACATGCAGGCCTGCATGCAATTAGTTGATGTTAGAGGAAGATCCGGAGCTTCTTTCAAATGTTATCAGTGCTGATGAAACTTGGCTACATCATTTTGATCCTGAGAGCAAACAGCAAAGCTCAGTGGAGAAATCTCCTTCATCACCAACCCCCAAAAAAGCAAAAGTGGTTGCTTCTGCTGGGAAAGTTATGGTCATCTAATTCTTTGACATTCATGGAATGGTTTATCAGCATGCTGTTCCTGCACAAAAATCAGTAACTGGACAAAACTAAAGGGATGTCCTGAAAACATTGCAAGTCCATATCGTGCAAGCAGAAGACCACATTTCCGTGAGGCAGGCTGGATGCTGTACCACGATAATGCGTGGCCGCGTATTGCCAATATTGCTGCTGAATATCTGGCAGCCGGCCGGTGTGGCCAAGCGGTTCTAGGCGCTTCAGTCTGGAGCAGGTTCGAATCCTGCCCCGGACATGGATGTGTGTGATGCCCTTAGGTTACTTAGGTTTCAGTAGTTCTAAGTCCCAGGGGACCGATAACCTCATAAGTTAAGTCCCATAGTGCTCAGAGCCATTTGAACCATTTGAATAGCTTGCAAAAAGCAACGTGAAGTGCATCCCTCACCCTCCCTATAGTCCGGATTTCGCCCAATGTGACTTTTTTCTATTCCCTAACATGAAGAAACGCCTTCGAGGGAGGCATTGTCAATCATCAGAAGCACTGGTGAAGGCTGCGGAGGTAATTTTGAAGGACCTCTCAGAAAATGGTTTCCACCATGTATTTGAAGACTGGCAGAAACGCTGGGACAAGTGCATCACATTCATGGGAGACTACTTTGAGAAGGACCATCAAAACTATGAGGACGAGTTAAGGTATGGTGTCAAAAAAAATTATGATAATTCTTTAATGAACAGCCTTCGTATATATAATTTCTCCGGTTCGCTGTGGTCTTTTCGTGAGATGTAGTCGGAGAAAGTAATATGGTTCCTGGTTCTTCCCGGACATACTGTCTCGGACTTATTGTAAACCTTGCCGATTCCAAAAATGCATTTCTTTATAGATATATGATTCTGTTAATCTGAGAGCATATCTTACCTTTAGAACTAAATTTTACACGGACACAAAAATTGTTATATCTGAAATTATTTATTGGTATTTAATCACTGATTTTAAGGCAGGGTAATTTGATGTCTAAATGGTACGTATATTTGATTAGTAAGTACAGATTACTTTTTATGTAATAAATATGAACGATCTCATATTACATCGATCCTATGTTTTAATCCAGGGTATCCAGTGAGTTATTCATGATTATACTTTTATTCATTTACATGTTTCGTGAGGTTGACGATGAAATTTGGGATTCTGAAGCTGAAAAGAAAATAAATCAGACTGACTTGGATGGCAACAAAATCAACCAGCGAGAAGTACCACATTAATAACCTTGGAAGTGGAGAAACAGAAAGTAAGCTTTGGAAAAACAGTTGTTCGATGCCTTGTATAACTCATTGTTTGCTTGAAACACTTTGCATCTCACCATTTTAATGAATTTGTTGATTATTTTCATGCTTTCAATTATTTACTGTTAACTAGCATAGGTAAAACTGTGAACAATTAATTTTGATAGCTACTTTATGGATTCTTTCGGTAAAGCTTAACATCCAGGGTCAACGTTAGACTAAATAGATATGGGAAACCTGCGAATATTACCCTCAAATTCGACGGCGGAGTGGACTTTAGCTAGCCTAAGATTAAATAAAATCGACCCTCGTCTCACAAATTTAAACATTATTGTGTAGTCATGTCAACTGGACTGCGGGATCTGTATCTGTATGACCACATTTTGCTCTATATTATACCCCCTTAAAGCTTGAGAAGGTTTCGATTCTTCGATAGAACACATTCTCGATCTTGAATTTCCACGCATTTTTACTGCCCCTCGACTAATGCATTTAAATCCACAGAAGCATTCATGCACACACCTAAAGTTTAGCATGGACGAGTTATTCAGATCTAGGAAAATAGCTCTCCTGAGTAAATTTGAAGGTAGTCTCAGGAATTTGTCACTGGTATTCTTTGTCCACAGGCAAATGGTGAACAACTGTTGTGATTAAGTTTTACAGTAGGGGGAGCGGGTGTTTTGCGGGAATAGGCGTCGGAATCCGCGTGTCAGGATGGTAGACCAGTAATGTTCTGTAATTTGACAAGGGTTGTACAAGGAAGCGAAGGAGAAACGATTATAACTCCATTTTTATTCTGTTATCGATTGTAGAATAACAGTGAAACTACCGTCGAGCCAAGGCAACCAGACAAACCTGAGTTATTCAGGATTACTCCGTTATGATATTACAAACTTTCAGGGATGTTGGAGAAGGGTACTTTTCATCAGGGTAAAACTTTTGGTTTGACGTCCTTCCACCTGTTTATTGTATAAATGAGCCTGAAATAATAATAAAGCGGTGAACAAGCGTTATGTTCACATGTTACCGAGTTACCACTGTGTCGTATTCTAGTTACACCATCAACAACGTCACTGTATAGAGGTATATTGCACCCACTCCGCTCTCCTCTTCGTTAAAGTGAATTGTCCAAAACAGGAATCATTACTTAACCGAACTGGTGTCCTCCTCGTGACTGGTCTCATAGCAATTCACGTAGAAAAACTAAGCTTTAGTCACTTAAAAATGTAATTAAAAAATGGTTCAAATGGCTCTGAACCCTATGGGACTTAACAGCTGAGGTCATCAGTCCCCTAGAACTTAGAACTACTTAAACCGAACTAACCTAAGGGCATCACACACATCCATGCCCGAGGCAGGATTCGAACCTGCGACCGGAGTGGTCGAGCGGTTCCAGACTGAAGCGTCTAGAACCGCTCAGCCACACTGGCCGGCAAAACGTAATCAGTAAGACATATTAACTTTGAGAGGAAAGCGTTTGCAGTTGGTACTGTGCCCAAAATAAACCTTTACTTGCATTAAATCGTAAAATCAATAATCTGCTTATGAAGAATTAAACCGAAGCCCTTGTCGGGAAAAAGAATTTCGAAGTGTTTGTTTACATAGCGGCGACTCCATTCTCAGTTTCTACAATAGCGTAACCGGTTATTGCCGTTGCTATACGAAAATGGGATACGTTGATCTCCATGCAACTACATCTACTCCTGAAAGTATATTTTCAGAATATCAAGAGCAACCCTTGATATGAGACACGATGTCTTTTCTTCAGAGTTGCCATTCGTGATTTTTTAGGATTTATATGGCACTCTCGCTGATTAAACGAATCTGTGACTAATCACACGGCAGTCCTTTGAATTTTCACTATATATTCCTTTAGTTCAGCTTGGTAAGGACCCAGAATTAGTAAAAACCAAGAATCGCTTGGACAAAAGTTTCATAAACGACAACCAGGGTGGTTTAGCTGTCTGTCATTTGCCTACCACCTGAAACCAGTAAGTATTCCTAGGTATATTACGGTTATGAATGATTTTAGTCCGCAGCTCGTGGTCTCGCGGTAGTGTTCTCGCTTCCTGAGGACGGGGTCCCGGGTTCGATTCCTGCCTCGAGATGACTGGGTGTTGTTGTTGTCGTCCTCATCATCATTCATCCCCATTACGGTCGGAGGAAGGCAATGGCAAACCACCTCCACTAGGACCTTGCCTAGGAAGGCGGCGCGGGTCTCCCGCGTAGCTCCCCTACGCTCTGTTAAGAAGTATGGGACTCATCATCATGAATGATTTCAGTGATTGCTCGCCAGTGGTGTAGTCAAACAATGTTCGGTGTCTCCGCGTATTTTTGGAATTATTTGGAAGACAGAAAAAGGAGAGGCAGTTTTCTTTCTTGCAAGTAGTTTTTGTAATATGTGCGTACACAGAAGCGTAAATAACGACTCTTACAGAGCAGATAATTAGTTTAAAATTGATATGGCATACTACAAGAAACGGAAAAAAACCTCTGGCAATAACATTTGTAGATTTTAAGAAGGCATATGACTGTCTCCACAGACCTTCAGTATTAAAAATTTTAAGAAATCTAGGACTCCATCCAAAACTAATTAAAATAATACAACTCACTCTAACCAACACTAAATCAAAAGTGAAGTTTAGAGGAGAAATTTCGGAACCATTCCTCATAAAAACAGGCTTAAGACAAGGTGACTGCCTATCACCATTACTTTTCAACTGTGCACTGGAATACATAATGAGAGAATGGTACAAGGACAATCCAAAGCGGATAAGAATTGGAAGTGCAAAAGATGATATTAGCTTAAACTGCTTGGGATTCGCTGATGATCTTGCTCTCCTAGCCAACACCGTTCAAGAAGCCAGGCAACAAGTTAAATCACTACAAGAAATAGCAGAGAAAGTAGGCCTTAGAATATCATTTGAAAAAACGGAGATTATGATAACTGATCCACCACTTGCAAACAAAATTACAATAGGAGAAGAGGAAATCAAAATTGTTGATAAATTTAAATATTTAGGCGAAATAATAACATACAATCTAAATGAGAAGCCATCATGGCAAAATAGAATAAAAAAACTGAACTATGCAAATTACATTACCAAAACTACATACAACAAAAAGAGCCTCGCTATAGATACAAAATTAAAACACTATAAAACAGTTACACAACCAGAAATAACGTATGCAGCTGAAACTATCTTCAAAACAACTAATACAGCAGAAATTGACAGAATACTAAAAATAGAAAGAAGAATAATTAGGACATGTATAAATAAACAGTATAAAATAAATGGACACTGGAGAATAGCATCAAATGAAACAGTATATAAGAAAATAGAACCAGTCATGAGCACAATCAGGAAAAAACGCATCTCATTCTTTGGACATCTGATGAGAACTCCAGAAAACAGAATTAGTAAAAAAATAATACAAAAATTGTGGAATAGCAAGAGCGACATTAAATGGATCACAGAAATTAAGGAAGATATAAAAGAACTTCAAATTACAGTAGATGACCTAAAAAACAAGACAGAGAAAACCAGAATACTGCAAGACCCGCAAACCGGACTACAAATGAAAATCAATAAAAGGAGTTCAGGAAGAGTTGTCTCAGATGAAGAAAGAAAGAAAATATCTGAAAGAATGAAGAATAGCCTCTAATAATTATATTACCTAAATATATTAAGTTATTGTTGAACCAGATTGTATCCATGTGTAACAACTTGTTTAGAACTTTGTATTTTAAACTACAGTGGTCCAATGAAGGCCATAAAATAAATAATAATAAAAGAGCGGTTGCTCTTCATGCTGCCTTGGTTACACTTGCGGAGCAACGTGGCATTCCTCGTACACCGCCAGTGTTCATATTTTAAATCGCGGCTGAAGGGAAGTCTGTGGCAGTGCTGCAAGTCTCCGCTTTTCTATAGACCTGAATACGCTGCCTCCTCGGGAAAAAAGTGTCGCATCTTGGGAGTGCATCTCCTCTTCAGAGCCAAAGAAAAGCACAGACGCGCGTTCTGTTGTATTTTTATACTCCACCGACCGGTAACGCCGGGTGCTATGTCTTGACACTGTCTTCCAGTATAGTTTCGAAAATCAATATTCATGCGCGTTACGACACGTCATAATATAAAATGTTTTTTCGTATAACGATACCGGAGTTTATAAACAGGTTTTTTTTTTCACGTAACTCACACTGACCACAGCAGCATAAGCTATTATGTTCCTGTAGTTCAAATAATTTAGTACACTCGCTTTCATGAATTCTGTATTCAGTTTCCTTACCTAATTAAACCTGCACTGAAGTTGATACATTTAATAGAGAAATTATGAATGTCTCTGAAACATTATCAGAAGTGGTACTAGCAGCGTGTAAAGTAATGAAGTTTGTTTATGGGGCATGAAATGCTAAATAAGTTGTGATAGTGAATTAAATAGCTTTAAAACTGCGATAAATGTGTCATAGTCCGAGGTGACAAAAGTCATGGGATATCTCCTAAAATCGTGTCGGACCTTCTTTTTCCCGCCGTAGTGCAGCAACTCACGTGGCATGGACTCAAGTCGTTGGAAATATCCTGCAGAAGTACTGGGCCACCCTGCCTATATAGCCGTGTACAATAGCGAACGTGTTCCCACTGCAGGATTTTGTGCACCAACTGACCTATTGATTATGTATCGTAAATGTTCGACAATATTCATGTTGGGGGACCTGCGTGGGCAAATTATTCGCTGGAATTGTCCAGAATATTCCTTTGGCCAATCGTGAATAACTGTGGCCCCTTGACATGGTGCATCGATGTTTGGGAACATGAAGTCCATTAATGACGGCAAATAGTCTCTTCAAAAAAGTTGCCGAATATAAGTATTTCCAATCAATGATCGGTTCAACTAACCCAGAGGACCCAGTTTATTCCGTATAAACACAACTCATACCATTATGGAGTCATCACCAACTTGCACAGTGTCTTGTTGAGTGCTTTGTGGAGTGTGCCCGCACACTCGAATCCTATCATCAGCTCTTACCTACTGAAATACAGTCTCATCTGTCCAGGCCAAAGTTTTCCAGTCGTCTAGGGTCCAACCGATATGGTCACGAGAACAAGAAAGATGCTGCTGGCGATGTCGTGCTGTTAGCAAAGGCACTCGCGTCGGTCGTCTGCTGCTATAGCCCATTAAAGCCAAATTTCGCCACACTGTCCTATCGGATAAGTCCGTCGTACGTCCCAAATTGATTTCTGCGGTTATTTTACGTAGTGTTGCTTCTCTGTTAGCGCTGACAACTCTACGCAAACACCGCTGCTCTCGGTCGTTAAGTGAAGGACATCGGCTACTGCGTTGTCCTTGACGAGAGTTAATGCCTGAAATTTGGTATTCTGGTATTCTCGGCACACTCTTAACGTTGTGGATCTCGGAATATTGAATTCCCTAATGATTTTCGAAATGGAATGTCTCTTGTATCTAGTTCTAACTACCGTTTCACATTCAAAGTTTCTTAATTCCCGTTGTGCGGCCATGAGCACGCCGGAAACCTTTTCACATCTATCACCTGAGTACAAGTGACAGGTCCACCATTCACTGCCCTTTTGTATCTTGTGTTCGCGATACTGCCAACGGGCTTGCCGCAGTGCTAACACCGGTTCCCGTCAGATCGCCGAAATTAAGCGCTGTCAGGCTGGGCTTGCACTTGGATGGGTGACCATCGGGTCTGCCGAGCGCTGTTGGCAAGCGGGGTGCACTCAGCGCTCTTGAGGCAAACTCAGGAGCTACTTGATTGAGGAGTAGCGACTCCAGTCACGGAAGGTGACATACGGCGGGGAGAGCGGTGTGCTGACCACATGCATCCAGTGACGCTTATGGGCTGAGGATGACACGGCGGTCGGCCGGTGCCGTTGGGCCTTCATGGCCTGTTGGGGAGGAGTTTAGTTCGCGATACTACTAGCATCTGTATAAGTGCATATCGCAATCCCACGATTTTTGTCACGTCAGTGAACAGGGTGGTTATAATTAAACTTCTGCTACTTGAAAACGCCACCATGGAAAACGAGTGATCGTCGGATATTGGAACTTTCTGGAAACATTCGTAAGAGAAAATTTGGAAGAGAAATAACGAATAAACCACTAAAAGAAACGAATTTTAATTTCAGCTTGGGAGGGTAACATTTGTTTATAGCGCGCCGGCCGGTGTGGCCAAGCGGTTCTAGGCGCTTCAGTCTGGAACCGCGCGACCGCTATGGTCGCAGGTTCCAATCCTGCCTCGGGCATGGATGTGTGTGATGTCTTTAGGTTAGTTAGGTTTAAGTAGTTCTAAGTTCTAGGGGACTGATGACCTCAGATGTTAAGTCCCATAGTGCTCAGAGCCATTTGAACCATTTGTTAATAGCGTACCATGTTCACATTCCAGGTTACACCGTTGCTCAGTGTGAAGACCATTTACTTCCATGACGGCCTGGAGCCGCACTAGTGATTGCTCTGCTGCTGCCAGAAACATCTCAGCTGGGATGTTGGCTATCTCGCTCGCTATGCTCATCTTCAACCTCCAGCGTTTGTTAGGGTACCATTGATAAATCCTGTCTTTCAGGTAACGCCACAGCCAGCAATCACATAGGTTCAAACCTGGTGATCTTGGTTGCCACGCAGCTGGGAACGACAGGATAATGATTCGGTTTTCTCCAAACGTCTTACGGAGTAACCGAGTATCCTCACAAGCAGTTTGAGGTGGAGCTCCATCGTGAATCAGAACCGTTGAGTCCAAAGCACCTCTCTCCCGTACAACAGCGATCACATGTTAGAGAAGCAGAAGTAACGTGTACCGTTTACGCTGCATGTCCTCTGTCCCCTTGGTGTCCGAGCTATGTACCAGCACCGTCACCTATCGGTAATTCATGACATTAACACTACTAACAACGCAAATCCTGCTGCGCACAATCTGAACAACATTCCTATAACGTTGGGTGCCCATACTAGAAATAGTTTTCCATCTACACTGAATCAGGTAGCGAAGTTTTAATTATAACCACCCTGCATGTTGTTTGTTGAATGATAGTGATAAGAGAGAGAGAGATGGTGAGAGAGACAGAAAGTGTGTTTGTGTGCGTGCAGCTTCTGAAACAATATGGCCACGCAGTTAGGTACTTCTGCGATCCCACGTCGAACTACACTGGCCATATGGATGATCCATATGTAAGTAAATATTCAGCGCTGTTTTATCTCACTGTGCTCTTAGCAATAGGTCTCCACAGAAAGGAACGTCACAACGCCCAGTCGACCACGAGATCGCTGCAGACTGAACACAAGTTCAGACTGGACAATTAAGAGGAACGGAATCCTACGTGTCTTTTTAATATGAACCACACGTACATAATCTCTACTAATTAAGACAAAATGTTTTATAACACTGTGATCTCAGTTCTGATCCTCTGAAACCAGAGTCCTATGCTTGACCCACCGCAATATATCTGTCGGCAACGAATGTCAGTGACATAAAATCATAAGACTGCTGTATAGCAACAACTCTTCAGTAGTTAGAACTACATGCCAGAGCGGAAGTCGCATCAGGATCTCTGTCTTTGGCATGCAATGTGCATGCAATGTGCATTTCGCGCCATTTTTCTATCTGAGAAAGCAAACGCCTCGTGGCTCGAAGTTTCGGCCTACCACTGTTTCCTCTTTATACATTTCAAAGCCGATGTTTCTTGTTTATACGTCTTTTGTTTTCAGCGAAAGACATACTTACCCGTGATTTACAAAAATCAAAATCAATAACACAATCACATTTTTATTATCAGTGTCATTGATTTGAGTGATATTTCGTTCTAGGCTCTTCCTATCAGATATCTTGACTATACCGACGGAAAAAAATCGTAACACCAGGAAGGATTTATGCAACATAAATGAAAGTTGTGAGTCCTGTTTTCACTTTTGAAGAATTATGTCAATTAAAATTTCGCGCCAGTCGCATAAGAGTGGCACTAGTAGCAGCACGATGAGTATGCAAATCACGTTTGCTTTAAACACACGCTGTAGCGATCGTGAGCGTTAGTTACCTTTGATACTGGACGTGGTGAGTTGATGCTAACCAAGATAGTCATTTAGGCGACATAGGCACAATTATCAACGCCTCACTGAGACTGAACGAGGTCTTGTAACAGGGCTACGAGAAGCTCGATGTTCCTTCTGCAATACTGCAGAAAGACTTGGCAGGAATGTAGCTACTGTACATGGCTGCTGGCAGCGGTGATCACGAGAATGTACGGTCACACGAAGACCGGGCTGCAGACAGCCAAGTGTCATTCCCGAGAGGGAAGACCGTCGTGTTCTGCCTATGGCTCTGGCACATCGTACTGCATATGCAGCAGTAACTTGAGCAGCAGTTGGCACCACAGTGACACAACGACCTGTTACAAATCGGTTACTTGAAGGACAGCTCCGAGCCTGACACACGGTAGCGTGCGTTCCACTGACCGCAAACTACCACCATTTGCGACTTCAGTGGTGTCAAGCGAGAGCTCATTGGAGGGCAGGGTGGAGGTCTGTTGTGTTTTCTGATGAAACTTGTTCTGCCTCGGTGCCAGTGATGGTCGAGTGTTGGTTATTAGGAGGCCAGCTGAGGGCCTACAACCAACGTGTCTACGTGTTAGACACACTGGACCTACAGCTGGAGTTATGGTCACGGGCGTGATTTCATATGACAGCAGGGCCACTCTCGTGGTTATCCCACGCACCCTAACTACAAATTTGTGCGTCATTCTTGTCATTCGACATGCTGTGCTGCTATCAATGAACAGCTTTCCAGGGGGTGTTTTCCAATACGATAACGCTCACCGACATACCGCTGTTGTAACCCAACATGCTCTACAGAGAGTCCATCTTGCCTTGGCCATCTCGATCAACAGATATGTCTCCAGTCAAGCACATATGGGCCATCATCGGACGACAACCAGCATTAACCGTCCCTGTACTGAACGAGGAAGTGCAACAGGCATGGAACGCTATCCCGCAAACTAACATCTGGCACCAGTACAGGACAATTCATTCACTTTTGCATGCTTGCATTCAGTATTCTAGCAGTTGCACCAGCTGCTAATGCGTCATCATTTCACCTTTGCAGTGGGTTCTTTCTCGCTTACGTTAACTTATGATCTTGCAATATTAATCACTTATATACACTCATCAGCCGGTACGTTATGACCACCTACCTAATAGCGGTATTTCCACCTTTGGCACGGATAATAACGGCGACGCGACGTAGCATGGAAGCAATGAGACCTTGGTAGGTCGCTGGAGGGAGTTGGCACCACATGCACAAACAAGTCACCTCATTTCCGTAAATTTCGGGGAAGGGGGTGATGAGCTCTGACGCCACGTTCAGTCACATCCCAGATGTGTTGGATCGGGTTCATATCTGGCGACTTGGGGGGGGAGGAGGGGGGAGGAGGGCCAACACGTCAACTGGAACTCGCCACTGTGTTCCTAGAACCACTCGATCACACTTCTGGCCTTGAACATGATGCATTATCTTGTTGAAAAATGCCCCTGCCGTCTGGAAACATGATCGTCATGAAGGGGTGTTCGTGGTATGCAACCCGTGCACGATACTCCTTGAGCGTCATGGTGCCTTGCGCGACCTTCACTGGCCCCATAGGTGCCCACGTGAATGTTCCCCAAAACATAATGGAGTCGCCGCCAACTTGTCTCCGTCCCACAGTACTGGTGTCAACGAGCTGTTCCCTTGGAAGACGACAGATTTATCCCCTCCCACTGGCGTGATGAAGATTCATCAGACCATGCAATGCTATGCCACTCCGCCAACGTCCAGTGCCGATGATCACATGCCCATCATAGTCGTAGTTGCCGATGTCATGGTGTTAACATTGGCACATGCATGGGTCGTCGGCTGCGGAGGCCCATCCTTAGGAGTGGTCAGTGCATTGTGTGTTCAGACACACTTGCACTCTGCCCAGCATTAAAGTGGTATGTTAGTTCCACCACAGTTCGCTTCCTGTCCTGTTTTACCAGTCGGCCCAACCTATGGCGTCCGACATCTGTAAGGAAAGGTGTCCGCCCAACCCCACGACGTCTGGACGAGGTTTCGTCATTTGTTGAAGACAGTCACCACAGCACTCCTCGAACACCCGAAAGTCGTGTAGTTTCCGAAATGCTCGTACCGAGCCTCCGGGCCATCACAAGCTGCCCTCGGTCGAACTCAGATAAATCGCGCTCCTTCCCCATTCTACACATGAACAGCACGCACACTTTTACTGCATGCACCTTGACTAGGAATCATTCCTCACCAGGTGATGCTGCTATCGCCTGGACGAGTTTATATCTATAGTAGGCCGGTGGTCATAACGTTCTGGCTGATCAGTGTATGTTACCTAAACAAATGTATTCCCAAAATTTCGTTATTCTACATTGATTATATCTTGGTGTTGCGGTTTTTTTCCTTCTTTATTATATTTTACGACACGTTGTTAAAGATAATTAGAATAAGTTTGTCTGATTCTAAGCTCGAGGGGCGCTAACTTTGGGATTCCATTACTAGGATAAATTTGATCTGTTGTTAATTTAATCAATTTTCTAAACTTAATCAATAAAAGCCATAGTTCATAAACTTGTGACTTTTCCATGATTGAGATTAATTACAATGAAAAGGGTGCCGCCAATGCCACAAAGTTGCATATTAAAGGCTATCCATTTCAGAGGATTAGTCCTCCATTTTCAGACGTTTAACGTGAAAGATTACAGCGATATGGCAAAGAACTAGCTACCAGCCTACAGTTTTACATAGGTCTTTGCATCTCAACAAACCGTCCTTCAGGAAAGTAAGATCCAAGCATTCCAGTTTACAGATAAATCAAGTATCTATCTCTCAGTCAGCGGACTGGCTGAACATTCTCACCGTAAAGTGATCAAACTGGAGTGTTCGGTCTCGTTTTCCTGAAGGCGCTGTGTTACGTTGTTACTGCCCAAGAAAAATTGAAGAATGGAAGCTTATCCTTTGTCCACGAAAAATGTTTGAATATGGTGGGTTAATGCTTCGAAACTGATAACATTTAATAAATAAATCTGCTGCAAAGGTGCAATTTTATTTACTGAAAGCCGTTAGTTAACTTTAGTTCAAAAATGGTTCAAATGGCTCTGAGCACTATGGGACTCAACTGCTGAGGTCATTAGTCCCCTAGAACTTAGAACTAGTTAAACCTAACTAACCTAAGGACATCACAAACATCCATGCCCGAGGCAGGATTCGAACCAGCGACCGTAGCGGTCTTGCGGTTCCAGACTGCAGCGCCTTTAACCGCACGGCCACTTCGGCCGGCCTAGTTAACTTTAGTGAAATGCAGTTTAATTTCAGTGCCATGTATAAGGGCCGCTCAAAAAATTTCAGTTTGACGGCGTTGCTGCAGAGTATATGCAACGTCGTGCGAATCCGATGCGGGTACATAAGCATCGACATGTAGACAAGAGATTAGTGTGGTATTCGTGTCCTTCCGACTTGCGTGCGGTAAATGCAGAAACGTGAACTACGGCGACATTCTTACCAAATGCGTCCAAACAGCAGCAACAAGCTATTGTTCTTTTCTTGGCTGCCGAAGGACAAACATCGGTGGATATCCAGCGGGGAATGAGGCACCACGTTTGCCAAATTCCGTGCTGGTCGCGGTTCGGCACAAGACGGAGGTCGATCTGTGAGGCCAGCCTCATCCATCATGTAGAATTTACACCAACTCAAGTGGTTCACACTGGAGCACGCACCCTATAATCCTGAACTCTGCTCATGTGATTATAATGCCTTCAGTCCCTTAAAAAAGGCTTCGAAGGTTTGATGATTCTTGTTGGACGAGGGTGTGCAGCAGGCAGTTACGGACTTCTGCACGCAGCAGCACACGGTGCTTTACCAAGCGGTTACATTCAGTGCGATGGTTGTCTCAATGCTTATCGCGATTTTGCCTGATTGGCATACCGTTTCTGGTCTGTACGGCCTTCGAACGTAAACTTTTTGTATCGCCCCTTATATTTTCATCTCTTTTTTTTGCATTATACGTTGATCGAAATGGAAAGTGTTACACCACGAACAGTTTTACCAAACTATTGCCCTAGCGTTTCCATGCCTATGGGGCACGTTGATTAAAATGTCACCCCTAATTTCTGAATTTCCAAGAGCCATTCCAACAGATGATTACTGATATGAGTTCATGATGGCTATTGAGTCTGTGTAACGTTACTAGACCCTTTCAGATGGAGATCGTAACACAGCACGTCCAGAGGAAGTGCATATGCAGCTTACCGCCATCGTTTGGATTTTGAGAAACGGCGTATCATTGGCGTGAGGGACAAAGGAGCACCATGCCGACAGATCGCTCAGACACAGCCGTAGTATAATGACTGCAGAACGAGTAACAAAAGCGTTCCAGCTTAACGAAAGCGACGGCACGAAGAAGACGAACGCAAGAGCAGAGAAGGCTGTGAGACGACGTCAGCCAATAGCGTGCCGACAAGGACCGCACCACGACAGGAGCGACCTCTACCCGAAGAGAACATAAGCGCCGCTCCTGCCAGCCTCGTCCGCACAGTACTATCTTTGGGCTGGAAGCTGTATGGGAGAAGAGGTAACAAGCCACGTAGTTCCTTCCAGACCACTAGAGGCGCTAGGAGTCAAACGAAGCTGGAACTGACCAATGAGAGCTGTTCAGTGGCGGTTGTTGATATTTTATCGCCTTGCTCTGAACTGAAGTCTATGGTTACAGTCGTCTTCGTATTTGTTTTATATTTACATACTACTGATCTTCATTACAAACAAATTTTTTACTTTAAATTTCATAAAGTACACTGTGGAATTGAAGAAATTCCCTGCTCAAAAAATTTCCACAGTTAATCCTAAGATAAGAAATTTAATTTTCAGTAAATAATCTCGTAGCCTATGAATGAAATGCATTCTCTTCTATCATAAATTAAGCTGTGTGGTTTCCGTTTCTTTATTTAAATGCCGGCCGCGGTGGTCTCGCGGTTCTAGGCGCGCAGTCCGGAACCGTGCGACTGCTACGGTCGCAGGTTCGAATCCTGCCTCGAGCATGGATGTGTGTGATGTCCTTAGGTTAGTTAGGTTTAAGTAGTTCTAAGTTCTAGGGGACTGATAACCACAGCAGTTGAGTCCCATAGTGCTCAGAGCCATTTGAAGCCATTTTATTTAAATAACTTTGATTTGTCAGTAGCAGTTTTATTTAATGAAGATTTTTTTTCAGAATATTCAACACAACAAATTGACGTTGAAATACTCCTGTAAATTCCATGGCTGTTCATTTGGATATTACGTGGGTTTAACAGAGAAGGTTAGCAACAAGCATTTCTACTGGTTTCCAAAACAACCTCAAGAGTTGTTTCTGAAGTGGAAAAGTGTTTGTAAACTGTCGCCTAATGTGAACTGTGCTACTTATTTTGTTTGTGAAGATCATTTTTTCGGAGAAGATTTTATGACTAAAATTAGGCATAAGCTGAAAAAGGATGTGTTTCCAAAACATGTGGCAGGTGTTCCTTGTGAAATTGCTAATATTAGTAGTGAATCAGGTGAAACTGCTGTTAATAGTAAATTAAGCCTACCAAGCACTGTATGTCAGTTAAAAGAAAATTTTTATTATGTGGTTGAGAAATAAAAATTAAGGGATGTTTTCATTTCACTGTTTTTATCCATCTTTCCTAGTTTTGGTACTTAATATTTATGTCTTCTTTTCTGTGTTGAAGCATTTACAATCATGAGATGTAGGAAATTTTTTTTAAAGAAATTAATGGTCAGCAGTGCAAGTTTCCCGGGCAATTGCTCAGAAATTACAGTCCTGAGAGATATCAATGTATGACATTATTCAGCAATATTAGTAGGCCAATTTAGCTGCTACAATTTTTATTTATCTTGTGACAGTTATTTAGACTACAAGCTTGTTTCGACTTACTGTCAGTTTCAAGTGTTGTGTCTAATTCTTATGACGCACAAAACATCCTGGAGCTTTTATACGTTGACAGAAATCAATATAAGTATGTCAGTTAGCAAGTCTATTTTTGACGTTTACGTCTGACAATCGCTGCTCGAGGAAACAGCGTAGGAGCAGCGACTGTCAGATGCAAATGTCAAAAATAGACTTGCAAACTGACGCACTTATATTGATTTCTATCGACATATAAAATCTCCAGGATGTTTTGTGTGTCATAAGAATTAGACACAACACTTGAAACTGACAGTAAGTCGAAACAATATTGTAGTGTAAATAACTGAAGCTAAATAAAATTGTAGCAGCTAAACTGGACTAAACATATTCCTGAATAACAGGTTTGTTATTGCTGTATTGCAATATGCTACAGCTGTGTTTAAATTATTTTATTATGATGGTAGCCAAAAAATTACATAGCACGCCCAGAAAACTGATATAAGAACAAAAGCAAAAAGAAAACCTACAACGTACATAAGCCAGAAGGGATGCAACCCGCAATGTTAATCCTTTTTTAGTTTATTTCCATACCACTAGACGCGTTGCTATCGGTCTGTGTTTCCCTCTTTTAACATGGCAGTTGCGCTTCTCTTTTCTTGTTGTTCTGTGAGTACTAGACCGGCACAGCACTAGAAGAGCAGTGAACGTGTGATCCATATCAGTTGCTTACATGGACCTTGTATACAGCAAAGGACTTTGATTGATTGCACGTCGCCCATCTCTTGCGACAAGTTCTTATAAATACAAAGTTAAATATTGTCAATATTTATTTGTTATAAAACTATTAATGTGATTTGGTTGAATTGTTGGATAGCATTCCGAGGACACAGCATTCTCTAGGCACCCTATACGAGACGAGTGGGCACGACCCTAAAAAAAGTGTGACAAGAGCATTAGGCACGAGTTCCCCAACATCGTAGCAATGTCGACTGGATCTGACTTGAAAACTGTTGAACACAGCTAAAATTTGTGTATAAGATGAGGCATAGAGTTCCCGAGAACCGTCAGGAACAGATTACTGGACTCTCAGTTGAGACCTTAAATTGCGATGCATCGTTTAGCACTGACACCATACCATAGTAAACAGAGACATGGTTTATAGTTAGTGTCAGCTCAGAAATCGAGTAGAATTTTGTGAAGTGCGGTGTTGTGTCTTCCAGCTGTTTGTGGAGGTCACATGGACGCCATCGTGTCCGTAGACGACCTGGTGAAAGGCCACAGAAAGCAGCGATATTATAGACCCATACCTGTCCAACTTCTGGAATCATGATGTAGAGAACTACTGTATATGGCAGTAGGGCTGATTTGGTAATTCTTGAAGATAAACTAAATGTTCACCGGTATATGGGAAATATGTTAAACCGCGTTGTATTCTTCATAACGACGGCACCAAATAAAGTATTCCAGTATAATAATGCAAAATATCTCAGCGGGTAACGCCGTAAAGCCTTTGAGATATGTATTGGTCCTTGACTGGTCTACCGGTTCTCTAGTTTGTCACCCACAGAGCTCGTCCGGGATGCGATGGGAGGACTTCATACTTCATACCAGCCTCCGGCCATCAATCATGAACAGACGCAGCAAGTATTTCATACAAGGGAATAAATTCCTCAAGAAGACATTTGGAGGCTCTTTGCTCCATGCCACAAGAATTCCAAAGTGTATTCGTTCCCACATGTCACGCTTCATACTGATGTTTTCATTAGATCCAAAATTAACCTAAGTTTAATCATTTTTTATCCGTTATGCGTCGAACGTCTCCACGAAATTTAATAAATATCGAAATCGTGCTTCATGAGATAGCACTTTCCGTTTTCGTCTGTGTGTTCTGAAAGAAACAATGTAAATGAGATGGCAAGAAACAGATGATGTAGAAAAGTGACTGTGTCAACGCACAAAGGGATAAGCGACGTTGTTCTGAAGCTACAGGTAGTCCGCTCGTCGGAGCTGAGGTAGCTAATTGCACCATGTGACGCGGGTCAGGAAGCCGGAGCCAAAAGTGGGGTGGCTCGTTGTAATCAAACGTGTGCCAACACAGAAATGAAAACCCTGATCGAGCCTATACAACTGAAATCAGTAGAAACTGGTCATTTTTGCGAATGCTGAATGGCGCCACTAACCGACACAAATATAGAAGGTAATCGTGGAACACTCCAAAGTGGTGGTGGTGGTTAGTGTTTAACGTCCCGTCGACAACGAGGTCATTAGAGACGGAGCGCAAGCTCGGTTTAGGGAAGGATTGGGAAGGAAATCGGCCGTGCCCTTTCAAAGGAACCATCCCGGCATTTGCCTGAAACGATTTAGGGAAATCACGGAAAACCTAAATCAGGATGGCTGGAGACGGGATTGAACCGTCGTCCTCCCGAATGCGAGTCCAGTGTGCTAACCACTGCGCCACCTCGCTCGGTGGAACACTCCAAGCGCTACCGACAGAAAATCATAGACATAAATTCCTACCACTCACTCGGATTCATTTTTGTGTTAAATACAGTTTTCCAGTATAGCACAGTCTGCATTCTGTCATATTCAATCTTGCAATGTCATCATCCAGTTATTCTATTACATATAAACAGCGTTTCTTTTGGCAATAGTTAGTTAGGTATAACTGTGTTACGAAGCATTATCAAAGGTAATTATCACCAATTTCTAAACCTTTAAAATATATTTGATCAGTTTTTTTTTACAATTCTCATCACAGTTATTTTGGTTATTAATATTCTATTTTTGTTGACTCTATAGCATATCGTTCTAGAGCCTGAATGCAAACTATTGGTGCTAATATTTTGCGTTGTTTCGAATATCATTGCCCAATACTGTGTCACTTTAGTTTCACTGGGAATTAACTAATATAATGTTGTGCTTGAGTAAATTCATAGGTGATCTAAAATCATTAATTGTGTTACACAGTCCTAATATTTGGGTTTAATGTACCGTGGGCGACAAGTTCATTAAGGACGTAATTATGCTGGATCTAAAAGGAAGCGGTTAGCAGTTGAAAAGCCTAGGTACGTAGTTACATCACGACAGTAATGTGGCTGAATAGAAAATTATCACTTAACATCCAGTGGCTTATAACAACTTTTAGTTCTGGCCCTGGCTTCAGCCTTCTCATATTTCGTGATCAAAGAGCCTATTAAAAGATGTCTGTCACATAAATCAGTCGACTGGGAAGGAGGTTTCACATGGAAGATTTTTGGAGTACGGTCTTATCGTTTGAACGACTCAAGATTTGGTCGAAAAACAACTCGAAGTATCCCATTAGTCTTCTCTGCAAGCAGGCGTACTACACTAAATCATTGCATACTGCCTGGCGTCCATGACAGTAGCTACACTCCTTGTTGTGTATCTGGCACATCTGTCATTAAGTTCTTTTCACATCAATGTTGACTCGTAGTTAACTAAATACTAAACACACGTGGTAGTGTTTTACATCGGCATGATTTAATTGGCAATGGTAATATGCTGGTTAGCGAAACAGTTTGTCGCCTGTCTAGGGCACGGTGAAACTTCATCACCTAGTACAGAGATGACGTTATCAGATGAAGAATTAACTACGAGAAATGTCTGTGGAAGATGAATGCTGTATTTGATGCTCACAGAACGAAAGCAAATGGCTTTCACAGAAAAGTTTTTAAGGTTTTTCAAAAGTGGGGAAGCCGAGCCAAAGGTTGCGTTTCATTGGCAGGACACTTAGAAGATGCAACAATTCCACTAAAGAGACAGCTTACACTACA
Organism: Schistocerca nitens; assembly: GCF_023898315.1. Taxonomy (NCBI): domain Eukaryota; kingdom Metazoa; phylum Arthropoda; class Insecta; order Orthoptera; family Acrididae; genus Schistocerca; species Schistocerca nitens. The sequence goes on from NC_064616.1 coordinate 51,954,262, forward strand.
CTCGTTCGTCCTCTGTTAGAATATTGCTGCGCGGTGTGGGATCCTTACCAGGTGGGATTGACGGAGGACATCGAAAGGGTGCAAAAAAGGGCAGCTCGTTTTGTATTATCACGTAATAGGGGAGAGAGTGTGGCAGATATGATACACGAGTTGGGATGGAAGTCATTAAAGCAAAGACGTTCTTCGTCGCGGCGAGATCCATTTACCAAATTACAGTCACCAACTTTCTCTTCCGAATGCGAAAATATTTTATTGAGCCCAATCTACATAGGTAGGAATGATCATCAAAATAAAATAAGAGAAATCAGAGCTCGAACAGAAATGTTTAGGTGTTCGTTTTTCCCGCGCGCTGTTCGGGAGTGGAATGGTAGAGAGATAGTATGAGTGTGGTTCAATGAACCGTCTGCCAAGCACTTAAATGTGAATTGCAGAGTAATCATGTAGATGTAGATGTAGATTTATGTAGCCATTTATTTGTGCGCATTACGTATTACACTGTGCAGTAACATTAACGTGACTATCTGTCGAAAGCCTGGATAACATCTTTTTCAGTGTGAACCTCTGCGAAACGTTCACGAATGGAGTCAGCGATGTTGTGGAAGTTGCCGATAGAGATGTGGAGCCATGCCGATTCCAGTGCAGTGGCCAGCTGCGCTACGTGTCTCGATAGAGTCTGAAACCGCAAGACCGCTACGGTCGCAGGTTCGAATCCTGCCTCGGGCATGGATGTTTGTGATGTCCTTAGGTTAGTTAGGTTCAACTAGTTCTAAGTTCTAGGGGACTAATGACCTCAGAAGTTGAGTCCCATAGTGCTCAGAGCCATTTGAACCATTTGTCTCGATTGAGACTCGATGGCGCGTAGAGTTCGATCGACGTCGTCCCACAAATTCTCGATTGGGTTTAAATCTGGGGAGTATGGTAGCCAGGGGAGCAAGGTAAACTCAGACTGGTGCTCTTCGAACGTACACTGCGAGTTGTGTGACACGTTGCATTGTCCTGCTGGTGGAGGCAATCGTGCCGAGGAAAAACAAAGTGCATGTAGGGTTTGACATGGTCCCCAAGGATGGGTACACCAAGAAGAAATGCAGATGATAAGCGGGTATTCATTGGACAAATATATTATACTAGAACTGACATGTGATTACATTTTCACGCAATTTCGGTGCATAGATCCTGAGAAATCAGTACCCAGAACAACCACCTCTGTCCGTAATAACGGTCTTGATACGCCTGGGCATTGAGTCAAACAGAGCTTGGATGGCGGGTACAGGTACAGCTGCCCATGTAGCTTCAAACGATACTACAGTTCATCAAGAGTAGTAACTGGCGTATTGTGACGAGCTAGTTGCTCGGCCACCATTGACCAAACGTTATCAATTGGTGAGAGATCTGGAGAATGAGCTGGCCAGGGCAGCAGTCTAACATTTTTTGTATCCAGAAAGGACCGTACAGGATCTGTAACATGCGGTCGTGCATTATCCTGCTGAAATGTAGGGTTTGGCAGGGATCGAATGAAGGGTAGAGCCACGGGTCGTAACACTTCTGAAACGTAACGTTCACTGTTCAATGTGCCGTCAATGCGAACAAGAGGTGACCGAGACGTGTAACCAATGGCACCCCATACCATCACGCCGGGTGATACGCCAGTATGGCGATGACGAATACATGCTTCCAATGTGCGTTTGCCGCGATGTCGCCAAACACGGATGCGACCATCATGATGTTGTAAACGGAACCTGGATTAATCCGAGAAAATGACGTTTTGCCGTTGTGCACCCAGGTTCGTCGTTGAGTACACCATCGCAGACGCTCCTGTCTGTGACGCAGCGTCAAGGGTAACCGCAGCCATGGTCTCCGAGCTGATAGTCCATGCTGCTGCAAACGTCGTCGAACTGTTCGTGTAGATGGTTGTTGTCTTGCAAACATCCCATCCGTTGACTCAGGGATCGAGACGTGGCTGCACGATCCAAATAAATGGCTCAAATTGCTCTAAGCACTATGGGACTTAACATCTATGGTCATCAGTCCCCTAGAACTTAGAACTACTTAAACCTAACTAACCTAAGGACAGCACACAACACCCAGTCATCACGAGGCAGAGAAAATCCCTGACCCCGCCGGGAATCGAACCCGGGAACCCGGGCGTGGGAAGCGAGAACGCTACCTCACGACCACGAGCCGCGGACTGCACCATCCGTTACAGCCATGCGGATAAGATGCCTGTCATCTCGACTGCTAGTGATACGAGGCCGTTGGGATCCAGCACGGCGTTCCGTATTACCCTCCTGAACCCACCGATTCCATATTCTGCTAACAGTCATTGGATCTCGACCAACGCGAGCAGCAATGTCGCGATACGATAAACCGCAATCGCGATAGGCTACAATACGACCTTTATCAAAGTCGGAAACGTGATGGTACGCATTTCTCCTCCTTACACGAGGCATCACAACAACGTTTCACCAGGCAACGCCAGTCAACTGCTGTTTGTGTTTGAGAAATCGGTTGGAAACTTTCCTCATGTGAATGTGTGAATGCTCTAAAAAGCCAATTATTTGCGTATCACAGCATCTCCTTGCAGTCGGTTAAATTTCGCGTATGTAGCACATCATCCTCCTGGTGTAGCAATTTTAAAGGCCAGTAGTGTATTTGTGCAGAAGCACTGTGCCTTCCAGAATGACGAGATCACCCAAGGTATGCCATAAGAACATTCACTTGGCCATAACGCTCCCTCTGCCGGTCTGGACGCTTCCGACGATTGTTGCGGCGAATTTGCTTTCAGACGTTTCACGCCATACACGGCAACGGCCGGCCGTCCGATGGAGCAAAAAATGTGATTAGTTTGAGAAGTCCACCTTTCGACACTCAGCGGACCTCCAGCTGCGGTACAGTCGTGCAAATTTCAGCCTTGATCGCCGATGAACAGCAACTAGCACGAGTCCACGAACAAGGCGCCCGCTGTGTTCACCCATACGCAGCAACGTTCACTGAGCGGTCGTCGGTAGCCCCTCGGTTCATTTGGGCTGCCAGTTACTCAACACTTGCACGTCTATTCGCCGATACACACATTCGCAGCCGTCGTTCATCCGTGTCATATATGTTCCGTGGTGCACACAGCTGCCTCGGCGCTGGCTATCCATAGTGCCATTTTGCCATGCACGATATACTTTAACCACGACGGCACGCGAACAGTTTACGGACTTAGCCTGTTCGAAAATGCTTCCACTCTTGGCCTGAAAGCCAATGATGATGCTCTTTAGGACGCCAGATAAATCGCCTCGTTTCCGCATTACGACAATGACTGCAGACTGCACTGTTGTCCGTGTCCCCCCCCCCCTCCGCCGCCACTCTCCCCCCTCTTTTTTATATACCCTCCACTGCTAGTGCTGCCACCTGACATCTGTGAGAGGTTATTGAACGTTGACGTCGAACATGGGCGGCGGTCACATTAATGTGATTGGTGACTGGACCGTGTAGTTCACCACTTCGAACCAGAAACGGAACAGCAGCCAGAGTAGTGTGAGGAAGCCAGGAAACCAGTTTACTCATTTCCTCGCAATACGTGTGGTGTCACCGCCAGACACCACACTTGCAAGGTGGTAGCCTTTAAATCGGCCGCGGTCCGTTAGTATACGTCGGACCCGCGTGTCGCCACTATCAGTGATTGCAGACCGAGCGCCGCCACACGACAGGTCTAGAGAGCCTTCCTAGCACTCGCCCCAGTTGTACAGCCGACTTTGCTAGCGATGGTTCACTGTCTACATACGCTCTCACTTGCAGAGGCGACAGTTTAGCATAGCCTTCAGCTACGTCAGTTGCTACGACCTAGCAAGGCGCCATATTCAGTAACTATAATATTTTCAAGAATGTATTCTGAACAGATAATATTGTGAATCATGTACCGTCAAGAGCGACGTTCATCATTAATGGATTAAAGTTAAGTATCAAACTAATTACGTCCGCTTTCTGAATTCTCATTCCTTGTCATGTTCCAGACCTCACATCAGTATAGTTCTTCCTTCCTCGCGCTAGCCTGCTTGAGCTAAAACGCGTGCATTTCGGCCTCCACTCGTAACACGATGTTGGCTCTTCAGCTAACAGCCGGCCGCGGTGGTCTCGCGGTTCTAGGCGCGCAGTCCGGAACCGTGCGACTGCTACGGTCGCAGGTTCGAATCCTGCCTCGGGCATGGATGTGTCTGATGTCCTTAGGTTAGTTAGGTTTAAGTAGTTCTAAGTTCTAGGGGACTAATGACCACAGCAGTTGAGTCCCATAGTGCTCAGAGCCATTTGAACCATTTGAATCTTCAGCTAACACAAAAATACACTCCTGGAAATGGAAAAAAGAACACATTGACACCGGTGTGTCAGACCCACCATACTTGCTCCGGACACTGCGAGAGGGCTGTACAAGCAATGATCACACGCACGGCACAGCGGACACACCAGGAACCGCGGTGTTGGCCGTCGAATGGCGCTAGCTGCGCAGCATTTGTGCACCGCCGCCGTCAGTGTCAGCCAGTTTGCCGTGGCATACGGAGCTCCATCGCAGTCTTTAACACTGGTAGCATGCCGCGACAGCGTGGACGTGAACCGTATGTGCAGTTGACGGACTTTGAGCGAGGGCGTATAGTGGGCATGCGGGAGGCCGGGTGGACGTACCGCCGAATTGCTCAACACGTGGGGCGTGAGGTCTCCACAGCACATCGATGTTGTCGCCAGTGGTCGGCGGAAGGTGCACGTGCCCGTCGACCTGGGACCGGACCGCAGCGACGCACGGATGCACGCCAAGACCGTAGGATCCCACGCAGTGCCGTAGGGGACCGCACCGCCACTTCCCAGCAAATTAGGGACACTGTTGCTCCTGGGGTATCGGCGAGGACCATTCGCAACCGTCTCCATGAAGCTGGGCTACGGTCCCGCACACCGTTAGGCCGTCTTCCGTTCACGCCCCAACATCGTGCAGCCCGCCTCCAGTGGTGTCGCGACAGGCGTGAATGGAGGGACGAATGGAGACGTGTCGTCTTCAGCGATGAGAGTCGCTTCTGCCTTGGTGCCAATGATGGTCGTATGCGTGTTTGGCGCCGTGCAGGTGGGCGCCACAATCAGGACTGCATACGACCGAGGCACACAGGGCCAACACCCGGCATCATGGTGTGGGGAGCGATCTCCTACACTGGCCGTACACCACTGGTGATCGTCGAGGGGACACTGAATAGTGCACGGTACATCCAAACCGTCATCGAACCCATCGTTCTACCATTCCTAGACCGGCAAGGGAACTTGCTGTTCCAACAGGACAATGCACGTCCGCATGTATCCCGTGCCACCCAACGTGCTCTAGAAGGTGTAAGTCAACTACCCTGGCCAGCAAGATCTCCGGATCTGTCCCCCATTGAGCATGTTTGGGATTGGATGAAGCGTCGTCTCACGCGGTCTGCACGTCCAGCACGAACGCTGGTCCAACTGAGGCGCCAGGTGGAAATGGCATGGCAAGCCGTTCCACAGGACTACATCCAGCATCTCTACGATCGTCTCCATGGGAGAATAGCAGCCTGCATTGCTGCGAAAGGTGGATATACACTGTACTAGTGCCGACATCGTGCATGCTCTGTTGCCTGTGTCTATGTGCCTGTGGTTCTGTCAGTGTGATCATGTGATGTATCTGACCCCAGGAATGTGTCAATAAAGTTTCCCCTTCCTGGGACAATGAATTCACGGTGTTCTTATTTCAATTTCCAGGAGTGTAGTTTTGAGGTACTGACTATCACATATCAAGTAGATGAAACAATACAGAAAATAATATCGTCTTTGATCAGGAAAATGCAAAGGTGCCTTGCCAAGATAAATTGGAGGGATCTGAAATTGCAAACAGCCTCATGTCACCGTATTTGGTACTCTCTGACGTCCCCGTACTTAGACAACTATAGAAATTTATGACTTGAGAACATTTGTATCCAACTGGGAGGGTATGGTAGCAGCAAGCTTAGACATTTTCTCCTTTCCCACGTACAACGTAGTTATACATCTACGTCCGTACTCTGCAAACGACTGCGAAGTGCAAGGCAGAGGATGCCTCTCGCTGTAGCACGTGTTGTGCTTCCTCCTCCTTCCTTTCACGTATGGAGTGCGTGATAAACGATTGTATAAATTACTCTGTATGTACAGAAATTATTCCAATCTTGTCAAATCTGTCCCTGTGAGAGCTATACATAGGGGGCTGTGGCATACTCTTAGATTCCTCACTGAATACTATTTTCGAAACTTCGTAAATAAGCTTTCGCGAGGTAATTGGCGCCAGTCTACAAAAAACTGTGTGGCTCGGTAGCCGGGTGCTCAGCACGGCTGAACGCTATCCGAAGGGCCCAGGTTCGATTCCCGGACGGGTCGGAGATTACCTTCTCTCGGGGACTGTGTGTTGGGCTGTCAGAATCATCGACACGCAAGTCATCGAAGTGGTGTAAAATTAAAAGACTTGCACTTGGTGAACGAACTCCCCGAAAGGGAATTCCCAGCCGAAATCGAACTTCCCCCCTATCCCATAATGTACCTAACTCTTCACCTGCTTTACCTATGTGTCAGCCTATCTGATCATTCCATTTTATATTCCTACAGATTCTTAAACCCAGGTATTTGTACGAGGGCTATTTGTTTATCAAGGTCCTATCGGTCACGAAACGGAAACCAGAGTGAAAATCGATGGAGCTTTACACAGATGTGTTGAGTAGTGTCTCTAATATGCCCGTCCGCAGCTCGTGGTCTAGTGGCTAGCGATGCTGCCTCTGGATCATGGGGTCCCGGTTTCGATTTTCGGCCAGGCGGGGGATCTTCTCTGCCCGGGGACTGGGTGTTTGTGTTGTCCTCATCATTTCATCATCAGTCGTGAAAGTGGCTAGATTGGACTGTGTAAAGATTGGGACTTTGTACGGGTGCTGATGATCGCGCAGTTGAGCGCCCCCCCCCCCCCAAACCAAACATCATCATCATCTAGTATGCCCGTCGATTGCGTCACATCGCTCCTTTCAGTTCTTAAGAGCACAGTAACCACGTAAAGATGCCTAGTGTCCCCCGCTGAGTATGTGTGCCTGGTGAGAGACTTCACCTGATTTCATGCAGTCCACATAAGGTAACTGTCGTACCTTTCCTTAGTCATGCCAATTCTCGGCCGCACACTGGCAGGATAAATGAAGACGTTCGTGCAGCGTTTTCTATGGGAAGTGTTTGATCGCCTACCATACAGACAAAACCTGACTCCCTGTGGTTTTCATCTATGCTCAGATGAACCGCTGGCTACGGGGCCAACGTGGCACAGACAAGAGCTGTAGGTCAGCGCAGAGAATTGGTGGAAATCACAGGTGGCTGCCTTCTATGAAGAGGGTATTGGGAAGTTGGTACAACGCTACGACAAATGTCTAAGTCGGAGGGGCAACTATGTAGAGAAGTAGCTGGAAGGTGTAGTTAACTGTTGTAAATAAAAGATTTTTGATTTTCACTGTGATTTAATTTAGTGGCCGATCGGACTTTAATAAAGGAATAGCTCTCGTATGAGATGACTGATCAAATCGTGATTTACTGATGCTGATATTATAGGATACAACGATTTTACTTCTTTTGAAACGTATAGTTTTACGTTTCAGAACATTTACATTGAGATGCCAATCTCAGCATAACTTTGAAATCTTATTAAGACCTTATTGCATATTTGTGCAGTTTTTCAGACGATATTTCGTTATATATGAATGCATCATCTGTGAAAAGTCTGATGTTACTATTAATATTGTTTGCCAGCTCATTAATATACAACATGAACAGCAAGAGTCCCAATAAACTTCAGAGGGGCACACTTTCAGTTAGTTCTACATCCATCGATGAGTCTCTATCCAAGATATCGTGCTGCAGCACACCTACCAATAAATCGTCAACCAGTAACAAATTTCGTATGAACCCAGTATGATTATAGTTTCGTTAATAAGCTTTGATGCGGTAATGCGTCAAATGCTTTCCGTAAATACGACTTTTACTAAGTTACTTGAGAAAAGCGCTAGTTGAGTTTCGCATAGCCGATGGCTCTGAGTACTATGGGACTCAACATCTTAGGTCATAAGTCCCCTAGAACTTAGAACTACTTAAACCTAACTAACCTAAGGACATCACACACACCCATGCCCGAGGCAGGATTCGAACCTGCGACCGTAGCAGTCCCGCGGTTCCGGACTGCAGCGCCAGAACCGATAGACCACCGCGCATAGCCGATGTTCCAGAACTCTATGGCGGATGGTATGGAGGAGGTCATTCTCTTCGAGATATGTCATTAAATTTGAGCTGATAACATATACCAACAATTTACAATAGATGGATTTCAATTATATTGGACGGTAGTTTTGTGGTCAGCCTGTGTTACCCTCGTTGGAAGCGAGTGTGACCTGTCTTTTCTACCGACCACTCGCCACAATTTTTTGTTCAACGGATCTTCAGTGTGCTGTGGTTAAGAGAGGAGCTAATTATGCTGCAAATTCAGTTTAAAATCTGACAGGAATTCCATCGATCCCTGAGGCCTTGCTCAATTTTAGCTATTTCAGTTGTTTTTCAACCTCACTGATACTTATATCTATATCGCTCATATTTGCAGTAATGCGAGAATTAAACTAGGACCGCACTCCTGGATCTTCCTTTCTAGGTTCATTTGGAAACGGATGTCAGTACCTTTCTTTCGCTCTGTGGACCTCAATTTCGGTTACTGCGTCATCATCCATGAGCGCCTAGAAACTAGCGTTGGTGTCGGTGATCGCCTTTATATATGACCAGTATTTCTTAGGGTTTTGTGAGATGTCCTTCGTTAAGACTCTGCTACGGCAGTTTTTCAAGGCTAGTGGTTCAAAATGGCTCTGAGCACTATGGGACTCAACATCTTAGGTCATAAGTCCCCTAGAACTTAGAACTACTTAAACCTAACTAACCTAAGGACATCACACACACCCATGCCCGAGGCGGGATTCGAACCCGCGACCGTAGCAGTCCCGCGGCTCCGGACTGCAGCGCCAGAACCGCTAGACCACCGCGGCCGGCCAAGGCTAGTGGTGGCAATAACTGAAGACGACCCTAGACTTTGCTAACTGCGAACTAATAAATAGATAGTGACCACCATTTAAAGTTACTTGTTCAATATACGCCAACGGATCACACAACGGCAGCTAAGTTTAGTTCAGTTTTAAAATGAATTTTCTTCAATTTACGTTCAGTACAGACATCGCGGTGGAATATCTTACACAAATGGCTGGCAAGAGAAATAATCTGTTTTGTGCAGCAAAAAATTCAGAGTACAAGAATAACGTGTGACCACCCCCTCCATCTTCCCCTCCTCCTCGTCTGGAAAGATAATAAGACAGAAATAGCAACCATACTGACAGCGTGGCTTACCTCTCTCTGGCGGCAGTGGGAGCACAGCTTCGGCGGGAAATCCATTCCGCGCCTTGCTCCAAACTCTGAAGGCAGCTCGAACTCCCTGAAAAGCAGGTAGATTATGAAGAAAGTTAGAAAATAACGTTTTCCTGATCCATCATTTAAAAGCTACAGAGATATATCTAAAGAACGCCCATTTCTGTCCTCCATAATTGTGCTCTTACGGAAGTAAATTTCCAAAACAATAATGCTATTCTTAATAACAATATTTAAATTTTTTTTTACATTACTGATGAAATTTTACACATTTATTCATTCACCGTGTGCTACAGTAACTCTTAGATATACCATTTCATTCTTCTTAGCCATCATCTGAGAGCTCCTTCCATTATATAGCATAGACTCCAAATTTTTTTTCTGTGCTCGAATAACGCATATTTTGTTGTTTATTCTTCTAAATTCTTGAAGGAAGTTATAATATTCTGGTATAGTCGTATACAAGATCCATTTAACAAAAACATCATTCACCTTTCCTACACCAAGATGTTTATTTTTAGTTTATCCACCACAATGCAGAATTGAGCAAGTGTGTTAGTGAGTTATATTCAGAAAAACAGAGAAGTAGAAAAGAGAGAAATGATGATTTGTTGGATTGTATGCTTTAACCGAGTTTTCCTCCTGCGGCAAATGATGCACAGGAGACACCGCGGGGTCCCTTCGAGACTGCCCAAACTCCGAAACTGTATATGTTTCGGAGAAAAAAAATTCTGCAGAGAATACGTTAAGAGCATTTCTTCGTAGCGTCTCCCAAACAAGTTTCTGCGTTGCTGGTTGATAAAGAAAAGTTAGTGTGCACTCTTGTACGACTTCTTACATTTTCCTTGTCCTTCCTTTCCTCCTTCTCCTCCTCCTCCTCCCGATTCCTCTTGGACTTCTTTTTCCCCCTCCTGCTGTTGCAGCTTCTTCTGCCTAGTTAACTTTTGCTACTGTCGTGAAGAGTGATTCCCTATATCGCTTAAGGGAAATGGTGGGTGGGTTTCTTTAATAATAACACCGCCGATTCCTTCCCTAATCCGAGCCTGCGCTCTTTCCCTGATGACCTAATCGTCGATGGGATGTTAATCTTCCAGACTTTCTTCTTTCACAAAACCCACTCATCCAATTCCTGCCATCTCTACGAAGATGTAGTGCAGAAAGGTCTTCTTTTAGTTGGCTCCCCGTCGTCGAAGAGGCCTGACTGCGACTTGAGTTTTGAGTTTTCCTTATAGACATTCCGGATCGCCATATCGAGCATCATCCTCACAACGTGGCGTATGTACGACATGTCCCTTGTGGATTTCAGGAAGAAACACTTTTGCCATCTTGACCAGTTTATCAGGCATTCTTCACCTTCTTTTCAAATATTATTTTACATTAGAGCTACAACGAAACATTTCAGCAATGGCTTCTTCATTCACTGTCATTAGGACGCCAAAACAAGACAATGATTATAAACAAACACCTGACAATAAAATATTATATTTACATTAGCACACATATGTGGAAAAACCCAAAACAGGCTCCTAAACAGTATATTAAAAGAAATGACATCAGCGATCGCAAAAGAGCCCCAACATGGCACACGAGGTGTAATCGTTAACGCAAGTGCGAACATAACATGCCTTCGATATGAGTTGTAACACTGAAATGACAAAAAAGAGAGAATTGAACTTATCTTCTTTTTCTTTTTTACATGGAAGCTTTGCACCTATAGAAGAACTGCCTCTAATTATTAGACCAAACCCACTAGATTCGTTTCTGACGTACATTTGCTTGGAAACCATAAACACATTAAAAAAAAAGAATTATAGAATCCATGTCGGAATAAACAAAATAGCTTTACAGAATAATTCGATAAAACTGATACAAAGTCTGCTGAGGATTTAAAAACAGATTTCCGTAACTTGGTATTGTTTGTGATAGGATCACAGTCCTACGCACTCAGTTTCGTAACGGCAAATACCGGTCACTGATCATGTCTTAGTCGTGGAAAATATTTAGCTGAATCTTCTGAATGCGGAATCTATAATTAAAAACTGATGCTACAGTCATTGGGCAATAGAAGGTCTTATCGCTTCACTTCGGTCTGAGTCCGACCTGTTTCCAATCTACCATCACAGCTGGTCCAATAAATGACGTCTCAGCTAGTCCAACGAGATCGCTAAATTTTCTCAATCAAAAACTGTCAACAGCCATCCTGAACTCGTGGTGTCTTTTTGCAGAGTTCAGATTATGAAAATTTATTGTAACGTAACTGAGTTTTATGGAGCAGCACAATGTTAAAAATACACTCCATTCTTGTGTTAATTGTGTTTTCCCGAGTTATTGATTTTGTGTTATTTATCATATTCTTGGGAAAAAGTGTAAAATGGACAATACGCTCCGAAAACTATGGATTTTGAAGAGAGAAGCACCGACATTGTGCATCCAATCCACTAAATGGTGTTAACTGAATCATGAAATATTTTATCACATGAAATCCTGAAATGAATATCCCAAGCTAATGAACATAACGCTAACGCGAGACGGCTATAGTTACCTACATCATCAAACTATAAACAGCATTGTCAATGTTTTGCAATACGAGACTCCAGAATAGCAAGTGACATATTACTTCTGTATATTCTTAAACGTGTCCCTTCATCAACTGTTCCCAAGGACACGAGCTGCTCTTATACCCTGTCGCAGTAGAAGAGAAAAAGAGTTAGAAACATTTATGATAAAAGTATTGTGTAGGACTAACAGTGGACTGCAGCGTCGAATACATTCTCTTGAGATTGGAAACTATTGCCTACATCTATTTGCTATCCTAGGTTGTTTAGCGTTCAGGTCGACTTCCTTTCTTCGATCACTTAATAGTGACGCTACATTTGGGAATATTGTAGAGGAAAATTAGTACGCGTCATATTGCTAGATAGAAGAATGTATAGGCCTGTCTTTAACTGAAATTAAACACTATTTAGCAAGATCTCTTGAAAGTGTGTGAGCTCTACTTCGTGGTTGGCGCATTCCATGACAGAACAATAGATACCATGTCATGTTTCGCGGTGTAATGAAACGCAAGAAAAGGGTCGCTAAGCGAAGTGAATTATTACAAGTGACGTAAATGTACTCTGTTTCTATTGATATGTGAGTATAATGACGAGGACCTGTTGTAAGACGAAAATTTCAGTCTAACAGGAAGAGACTGATGTCTTTCTGCATCACCATAACGGGAATATTGAAGCTTGTGTCGGTTTAACCTAAAAATACAGAGCCTGGGAAGTGTCTGCGGAACTCTTCGTTATAAAAATCGCAGAGTTGCTTTAAAAATCCTTCAAATACTTATATTTTTCTGTCATTCTCTAGCACCTAAAAACTGTATACTTGTATTGTACCTGTAGTAGGCATTAGAGCTTTGAGACTCCTACATGCAGAACCGCTTCAGTGAAGTTTGGAGAGTGGGAGAGAGGCGCTAGTACAAGTGAAACTGTGAGTCGTGCCTGGATAGCTTAGTCAGTAAGAGTATTAACCAACTAAGGACACGTTCCAGGCTAGAGTCCCGGTCCGACACGCTGTTTTAATCTGCCACGAAGTTTCAAAACATTGCACATTCCGCTGCAGATTGAAATGTACATTCTGTAGCGTGAAATATTTTAGAACTGAGCTGGTTAGTCTTCGCATCAACTGATTCCATTATGTCGTAAGTGTTACTGGTGTTTAAAAGTTGGCAGAGGCATCATAGAGAACAGTGGTCGGACGAGACGTTGTTTAAGGATTTTTGCGCCACGTCATTACTGACATTTTTGTGTTAAATACGATGACTAAATTGACGTTTACGGTAATTTAGTGGCATATACACTAATGTAATCAAAAGTATTCGGACACCTATTAGTGGACGTTAACGTGAGGTGTGCCCACCCTTTGCCTTTAAGACGGTTTGAATTCTGCTGGGGACACTTTCAGCGACGTATCTGAACGTCCGTGGAGGTATGGCAGCCCATTCTTCAGACGGTTAAATGGTTCATATGGCTCTGAGCACTATGGGACTTAACATCTGAGATCATCAGTCCCCTAGACTTAGAACTACTTAAACCTAACTAACCTAAGGATATTACGCACATCCATTCCCAAGGCAGGATTCGAACCTGCAACCGTAGCAGCAGCGCGGTTCCAGACAAGGGCCTAGAACCGCTCGGCCATAACGGCCGGCCCAACAGTAGACTTGGTCATCTTTAGAAGGGTTGAAATGTCCCTTGAGGTGACATTCTATAATTGCCCACGTTCGAAGTCACTGTGCTCTCCCGACCGTCCCATTCAGACAATACAACACTCCCCTCATCCCCCCCGTCCGCCCTCCATTTCTACCAGCGGGTCTACCCCTCGTGACATACTGTGGTCAGTTTCGCATTACATAGGAGTTTCGGGACACTTCTGATCAGATAGTGTATATAGGACTTGTTAGACTACGGATAGTAACTTCGAATTCCTTTTCCAGGGTGAACAGCCTGTTGACATTACTCCTGTTGCATGAGTCAGCAGGAAATTTAGGCGTTCAGGTTACCGTCAATAAATATTTATTGGACTGATTCGCAAGGTTGACATCTACAAGTTCTTTCTTGAGGCTTAAGTATTCAGCCGTACATGTAATGATTGCTGTCTGAGTGTGTATTATTATAACTGTCGGTCCTACGTGACGTCCAGCTGACTTTAGAATTGCGCAGTGTGGAGGGAATAGCATTATAAGTACAGATTAATTAACTTACTATACCTAGTTATGCCGTCTCCATATTTAAACTTACTATCATTTAAGAAACACAACCAAGTCTTCACTCGTGGGGAATACTAATTTATACAAGAACACCTGCTCCTCAGGAAAGTTTAAAAGAGTTCGCAAGTGTGGACCGTTGCGGGCGTTGAATTCTAAGCAATCAGTTTTCGGCTGTCATGGCAGGTGTTTCGGTTTAGTGAGCGTGTATGACTTCCATAGGCAGGTGCTTCATATCAAATAGCAGAGCTAGTAGCTAACTGGAGATGGCGTTTAATAAACGAGGCTGATTTCCCATGGGTTAACTGAAAGCAATAAATTCCATTTGTTTCTGTGAAAACTTGTTTTTATACATTGAACTGTATCCCCGGTTCCTCTTTGTGGAGATTACCGACGGAAGCTGCAAAAGCCAGCTGCGAGCAGTAAATGAAGTATTAGCGGACTAAATTTACCAGCCCAGTGGGCGCGTCTCGGAGTCTTGCTTAATGCAGCTAAATTTGGTAAGAAACTTCTTTAGTTCTAACGGAGTAATGGCCCTTTTGACCCAGTCTCGCGGGGAAAAGCAAGACTGCTGATCATTATTCGGACTCATTGAATAGTGTGCATAGCAGTGCAAAGGGTTATCCACCAAGACGTGTTTCCGAGAAAATATGAGGGGCAATACTTTGCGCACGTTGTCTCTTGTCACCAGGAGCGTGCCGATTCTAGCGACGAAACAAAAGCTTCGAGTAAGACACGCAGACAGCGCTTCAGTCACTATAGCGCGAAGCGGCCAAATAATGTGAAGCAGGAGCAGTGAGGCACTTCGCGTCTCTGGATTCTCTTTGAGTAGTTCTTGCGATGAGTCCATCCCAGCATGTGAATTCCGCAGTCGTAGCTGCATCACTACGATATAAAGGATCACCTTATCGAAACTACATAATTGCCTCAAATTACGACGATTAAGATTGAAATTTCGCTCAAACATGCCTAACGCCTTCCTCTCTAATGGTGGAAAAGCGTGGCGACCTGCGACATCACCCTCGGGCTCAGTGACGCTTCAAACAGCGCAGTGTCGACACGTGCGAAAAAAGGCCACAGCTCACACTTCCACTGAGCTGCAAGATCAGTTAATGATGTCACAGTGGCACCAAACTTCACCTAAACTCTGCCCAACACCATCTGCACATGTCACACGATGAGGAGGAGGTAACAGCTCCTCTCACCCACATTTCACCCTTTCTTTTGATATGTCTACAATGGAGGTCAGAAATGCGACACCCATCGTTGAAATCACGCGCTTTTTTATGGGTGGTCGACAAAAGCATTTCAGACAAACCCCCGCACAGAATCGGCAAGAAAAGTCCTCAGGGGATGGCATTAACACCGTCAACGAAACTACCCCTTCCGCTTGTGCGTTTATTCCCACACATTTCACGATGGAAAATGGCAGTACGCAGTGCGATGAGCAACAGGAAGATGTTCTTGACATGTTTTGACAGTGTTGGCACCCTAGGAAGATCCAGCCCTTCTCTAAGGACAATGTAGGGCTGCATACTCGTCGAGCGTGATCACATCTGTTCCAGCGTAAAGTGAAGCGCAGGTACGCCAGGCGGGAACGTTAGAGCAGAGAGGGCTGTGAGACAACGGCAGCCAATTGCACGCTGACCGACCCCACTCCAGGACGACAAAGCGACAGCAGCGGCCTCCACACGAAGAGAACATAAGCGCTGCACCGCCTGCGCTCGGCCCAGTTCTGCCAGTTCTACGACTTCCACAGCGGCATCAAGAACAGGCACTTGTATAGCACTGACTTAGGAACTGTATTGCTTCACTTGTATCAGCATTGTAAATACTGAAGAGATTTCTCATTTAGTCTGTCGCCCTTTGCCTGAGACTCATCTGTAATTCTCAGCTGCGACACATCTGTATTTCTCAAAGTTAAGAATTGTCATTTATTTTCTGCAATAAAAACTCATTAATACGATTTTCTTGAATTGTTAGTTAGCGATCCGAGAAAGCAGTTTTCCTAGGCACCCCATATTTGATGAAGGAGACAGGATACAACAACATCCCTTTGGAGTGCAGCGCGACCACAATTTTTGCTCTCTTGTACAGGATAGAACCACTAGTGACCACTCAGAGCCATTAAACGAAATTTGGAAGTGGTAAGAAGTGGTAAATGGTTCTTATTCTTTTTCAACCCTCTTGTTTTCACCCTCTTGTGGCGTGATCACGCGGGAGTGTAGCATTAACATGTGCGCGAGCAAAAAGGCAAAGGGTCCCTTTAAGACCCCCAGTTCGGCAACAATCTCGGTGCCACCCACACAACTACATGAGCACGTTACAAATGTACCTGTCAGAGTCTGCGGCTCCACTTCAGCCTGGCGGCTGCTTCAGCGCCTGAAGGTAGGCAAACGGCACCCGGGGATGTCGAAGGAGTTGCCTAGCCCTCAGGCACTAGAGCAGCTGCCGGGCTGAATTGCTGTGGAAGTTTCTGACAGATACATTTGTAACGAGCACAATAAAGTGCGATCACGTCCAAGAGATGCAGATCCACAATGTCATTGGAGAAGGGTTAGAATGTGCGAGGATGTCAGAAGTGTCAAACTATGTCAGTAACATTTTCCTGTTGCTCATCACACTGCGAACTGTCACTTACGACTGCGAAATTTGTGTGAATCAACACCCTAGGGAAAGGGGTTGTTTCGTTGACGTCCTTTATGCCATCTCCTGAGGCCTTTTCGTGTCAGTTCTGAGCGGCGGTGTGTCTGAAATGTTTTCCTCGGCCACCCGTAAGAAAACAGCGTGTTTCAACGGTGGTTCCGACCTCCATCGCAGAGACGACAAAAGAAATAGTGAAATGCGGGTGAGAGGGGCTTTGACGACCTTCTAATCACGTGATACGTCGACAGTGGCATGCGTAGAATTGTGGAGAAATTTTCTGCCAATGTGACATCATTATCTCACCTTACAGCTCGCATGAACTTGTGAGTTATGCTCTTGTTTCGTATGTATCGACAAATCGCTGTTTCAAGCTTCACTGAGCCCGATGGTGACGTCACGGGTCGCCACGCTTTTTCAGCATTGCAGAGGAAGGTTTCAGGCACCTTTGAGCGAAATTTCAAACTGAAATGCCGAAATTGGAAACAATTACGGCTTTCGAAAAGTAATCCTTTAATTCTGTTGTGCAATGTAGCTTTCAGCTTCTTGTGAAGTCACGACGTCTCAGCCGGGACGGACAGTGCTACGACAATGTGTTACCCCTGCACATCCTGTCTCGGGCGGCCACGTTTAAACGATTTCGCACAGTGACAGTGACATGTAACGTATAACATGAGATAATTCAAGAAAATCTGACTGCATCTAGAGCCTCATTTGAGAAAACGATCGCGATTTTAATAGAGATTTTCAGTTGTACGTAAACATCGGGGACAAAATTATTTTAAAAATTCTTAATCAATTTAATTTTTTACGCCGTCAGAAACAGTAAATACCGAATTCACTGTATTTCTGATCTAATAAATAATTTTATACATCTCTCAAGTATTTTATTAGGTTCACACAGTCAGAATTTTTCGTTTGCCAGTATTAGAAAAAACCTTACTTTGAAATTGTTAACAGATGTTTCGTTGCGGTGCAGTCCGCCCCCGTTAACTGAGTGGTCAGCGCGGCGGAATGAGACGCCAGGGGGCCCGGGTTCGATTCCCGACTGGGGCAGGGGATTTTCTCTGCTCAGGAACTGCGTGTTGTATTGTCCTCATCATCATTTCTTCCCCATCTCCGACGAGCAAGTCGCCCAATGTGGCGTTGAATGTAATAAGTACTTCCCCTCGGCGGGCTTACTTCCCCGAATGGGGGACTCCCGGCCCACAGTGCCGTACGCTCATTTCATTTTCTTTGGGGTGCAAAACTCTTTCCTCGTTTCATTTCCTATCGCTTCATAAATATTTCTCATGTGGTTTGTTTCATGCGAGGAGATATCGTTGACAAGCGTTGCTTTCTTTCGGAAAAGTGACTTCTGTATGTACAAAATATTTTTGTAAAATTTATGTGTCTTCAGCTGATCTATCTCGCGATCCGCCGAAACAAACTTTCATGTCATATCAACCGAAACAGAATTCTAAGACCTTTATTTTCTCTTGCTTTTATATAATCAGATCTCTGTGTTTTGAATACATGTGGTTATCCTTCAATTTGTCCTAGTCAACGCTATGCTGGATTGTCAACAATGTTAACTACCGCACACTGTGATGGTTGACATAACACAGCATTGTTTCAGAAAGTCAAATATAGTTATCACGAAGCAATATGGAGATAGCTATTGCATCTGTCAACACGATCGAGTCAGTGGCGGAGTGGTTACTCGGCAGTAACATCCCTGTAATGGACTGGCCTGCATATAGTCCTGACCTGAATCCTATAGGACACCTACGGGATCTTTTGGAACGCCGACATCGCGCCAAGTCTCACCGACCGACGTCGATACCTCTCCTCAGAGCAGCATTCCGTGAAGAATGGGTTGCCATTCCCCAAGAGACCTTGGAGCACATGATTGAATGTATGGCTGCGAGAGTGGGAGCTGTCATCAAGGCTAATGGCGTCTTGTCACGGTCCGCGCGGCTGCCCCATCGGAGGTTCGAGTCCTCCCTCGGAATGGGTGTGTGTGTTGTCGTTAGCGTAAGTTAGATTAAGTAGTGTGTAAGCTTAGGGTACGATGACCTCAGCAGTTTGTTCCCATAAGACCTTACCTCAAATTTCCAAGGCTAAGGGTGGGTCAACACCATATTGAATTCCAGCATTACCGATGGAGGGCGCCACGAACTTGTAATTTTCAGCCAGGTGTCCGGATACTTTTGATCACATAAACTCGCCCGCTACACTGTGTTATCGGAAGTGAGATCGCTTGGAGACTGGTTATTCAATACAGAAGAAGACGGCTCGGTTCATTCTGATGACACGAGCAGATGGAGACTGCAGTTATGATTCGACTTACACAGCAGAAAAATATGTAACTAGAAGCTTTTATTTTGATATTCACTTGTAGGATGCTTCTATCTTTGTATCCCTATGTCCTTATACCTTCGGTTTGTCCTCTTCTCATCTTACTGTTCCGATTAAGTCGGGATTAGATACTGTAGCAGTATTTGGTAAAAACATGAGGACTGAATCATTAACATCTGTGTTACGCATTCAGTGCAGTTCACAGGACACTCCAATCTGTGCACCAGTCGCACAGTGTAGTGTGGCATAGAAAAGGGCATTGCGGCTGTCAATACCGGGAGTGCACCTGGTTGAAACGTGGGAAAATTTGCTTTCGCCAAAAGCTCAGAATTGGGCTAGAATAGCCATAAGGTTTTACCAGTAAATAAGAATTTTTTCAAACCAGAGTAGGAGTACATTAGAGTGTTGTACCTTGTTACACTCTTCATACGTTCGCCTCTAGCATGCCCAGTACCAGAAGTTTGAAATATTTTCATACTCCATTTTTAAATTATGGCGTAGGCTTTTATAGTGCTACAGGCATTTTCTGAAATTACAAATATTACTCCAGAAAAATAAGGTTTTTCCGAATGTGAAAACACGTTCTGTGTTACAACATGGTCATGTAGCCACGACCAAATATACTATTGAAATTTAAAAGCGCTGTAATCGAGAAAATATTAATACTGCATTTAATCATGCACTGAAGCGCCAAAGAAACTGGTATAGTCATGCGTATTTAAATACGGGGATATGCAAACAGGCAGAATACGGCGCTGCGGTCGGCAACGCCTATACAGGGTGTTACAAAAAGGTACGGCCGAACTTTCAGGAAACATTCCTCACACACAAATAAAGAAAAGATGTTATGTGGACATGTGTCCGGAAACGCTTAATTTCCATGTTAGAGCTCATTTTAGTTTCGTCCACCTACGCTCAATGGAGCACGTTATCATGATTTCATACGGGATACTCTACCTGTGCTGCTAGAACATGTGCCTTTACAAGTACGACACAACATGTGGTTCATGCACGATTGAGCTCCTGCACATTTCAGTCGAAGTGTTCGTACGCTTCTCAACAACAGATTCGGTGACCGATGGATTGGTAGAGGCGGACTAATTCCATGGCCTCCACGCTCTCCTGACCTCAATCCTCTTGACTTTCGTTTATGGGGGCATTTGAAAGTTCTTGTCACCGCAACCCCGGTACCAAATGTAGAGACTCTTCGTGCTCGTATTGTGGACGGCTGTGATACAATACGCCATTCTCCAGGGCTGCATCAGCGCATCAGGGATTCCATGCGACGGAGGGTGGATGCATGTATCCTCGCTAACGGAGGACATTTTGAACATTTCCTGTAACAAAGTGTTTGAAGTCACGCTGGTACGTTCTGTTGCTGTGTGTTTCCATTCCATGATTAATGTGATTTGAAGAGAAGTAATAAAATGAGCTCTAACATGGAAAGTAAGCGTTTCCGGACACATATCCACATAACATATTTTCTTTCTTTGTGTGTGAGGAATGTTTCCTGAAAGTTTGGCCGTACCTTTTTGTAACACCCTGTATAAGGGAACATGTGTCTGGCGCAGTTGTTAGATCGGCTACTGCTGCTACAATGGCAGGTTATCAAGCTTTAAGTGAGTTTGAACGTGGTGTTATAGTCGGCGCACGACCGATGGGATACAGCATCTCCCACGTAGCGATGAAATGCGGATTTTCCCGTACAACCATTTCACGAATGTACCGCGAATATCAGAAATCCGGTAAAACATTAAATCTTCGACATCGCTGCGGTCAGAAAAAGTTCCTGCAAGAATAGGACTAACGACGACTGAAGACGATCGTTCAACGTGACAGAAGTGCAACCATTCCGCAGATTGCTGCAGATTTCAATTCTGGGCAATCAACAAGTGTCAG
Source organism: Schistocerca nitens (assembly GCF_023898315.1). NCBI lineage: Eukaryota > Metazoa > Arthropoda > Insecta > Orthoptera > Acrididae > Schistocerca > Schistocerca nitens. Next base: position 51,975,326 of record NC_064616.1, read on the forward strand.
CGTGCGAAGCATTCAACGAAACATCATCGATATGGGCTTTCGGAGCCGAAGGCCCACTCGTGTACCCTTGATGACTGCACGACACGAAGTTATACACCTCGCCTGGGCCCGTCAACACCGACATTGGACTGTTGATGACTGGAAATATGTTGCCTGGTCGGACGAGTCTCGTGTCAAACTGTATCGAGTGGATGGACGTGTACGAGTATGGAGACAACCTCATGAATCCATGGACCCTGCATCTCAGCAGGGGACTGTTCAAGCTGGTGGAGGCTCTGTAATGGTGTGGGGCGTGTGAAGTTGGAGTTACAACGGACCCCTGATACTTTTAGATACCACTCTGACAGGTGACACGTTCGTAAGCATCCTGTCTGATCATCTACATTCATTCATGTTCATTGTGCAGCCGGCCGCGGTGGTATCACGGTTCTAGGCGCGCAGTCCGGAACCGTGCGACTGCTGCGGTCGCAGGTTCGAATCCTGCCTCGGGCATGGATGTGTGTGATGTTCTTAGGTTAGTTAGGTTTACGTAGTTCTAAGTTCTAGGGGACTGATGACCACAGCAGTTGAGTCCCATAGTGCTCAGAGCCATTTGAACCATTCATTGTGCATTCCGACGGACTTGAGCAATTCCAGCAGGACAATGCGCCACCCCATACGTCGAAAATTGTTGGAGTGGCTCCAGGAACACTCTTCTGAGTTTAAAGACGTCCGTTGGCCACCAAACTCCCCAGACATGAACATTATTGAGCACATCTGGGATGCCTTGCAAAGTGCTGTTCAGAAGAGATCTCCACCCCTTCGTACCTCTATGGATTTATGGACAGCCCTACAGGATTCATGTTGTCAGTTCCCTTCAGCACTACTTCAGACATCAGACGAGTCCATGCCACGTCGTGTTGCGGTAGTTCTGCGTGCTCGGGGGGCCTACACGATATTAGGCAGGTGTACCAGTTTCTTTGGCTCTTCAGGGTATATATGTTACATTATTACTCTATAAAATAACAATAATTAGCGACTGAAATCAAATTAAGCAGGAGTACATTATCCAGTCACATTAATGTGACCAACTGTCAAGACGCTGAATAAAGACCTTTAGCTTGCACTGCTACGAGACGTGCAGGAAGAGAGGCAGTGTGATTCTGGAAGGTACCGGCAAGGTTATGAAGCCATGCAAATACAATGCAGTGGCCATTTGCGCGAGGTTTCTCGGCTGAGAATCAATGACGCGAACAGCCCGATGGACGTGGGCCGACAGATTCTCGACTGGGCTTAAATTGGAGGAGTTTGGTGACCAGAGGAATGCAGTAAACTCATCCTGCTGCTCTTAGAACCACGCACATACACTGCGAACTTTTTGACACGATCCGTTGCCCTGCTGGTAGATACCATCGCACTTAGCGGTGGACATGGTCCCCAAGGATAGATGCGTACTCGTGATGATCCACTGTGCCTGCCAGAATGATGAAATTACCCAGAGAACAGCATGAGATGATTCCCCAGACCACAATGCTCCCTCCTCCGACGATTGTTGCAGGGTATTTGCTTCCAGTCGTTTCGCGACGATGGGGCATAAAACGTGATTCATCTGAACAGGCCAGCTGTCGACACTCAGTGGACGTCTAGATGCGGTATTGGCGTGCAAATTCCAGGCTTCATCGCCGAAGAACAGCAGTCAGCATGGGAACATGAACTTGGCGCCTTCTGCGGAGGCCCATATGCAGCATATGAACGGTCGTTGAGGATACGCTATTGGTAACCTCTTGGTTCATTTTGGCGATCAGCTGCTCAGCAGTTTCACATCCATTTACCCGGACACATTTCCGCAGCCGTCGTTCACCCACGTCATATACAGCCCGTGGTGCACCACAGTTGCCATTTTGCTGTGCCAGGTACACTTTAACCACTGCAGAATAAGCCGTTTCGGGAATGCTTCCAGCCTTGACCCGAAAGCCAATAATCATGCCTATTGGACGTCAGATAAATCACTCTGTTTCCGCATTACGGCAACGAATGCACTGTTTTCCATGTTCCCCGGACCGGACGCATTTTATATTCACTCCAAGCTAGTTCTGCAATCTGCCATATGAGAGTGGTTATTGCACGTTGTCGTGGAACGTAGGTGGTGGTCACATTTGTGTGATTGGATGTGTATTATCAAAAACACTTTAAAAGTTAAACATATTTTGAAATAGATGTTACTGGAAAACTACACAAATTCCCATTTTTAAAGACAGGTAAAATTGTTAATACATTAAAGAAACTCAGTTGATCTGCAATATCACATGTTGCGTGGTATTAGAGCTTCTTCTGTTTCAAGGTACAAGATGGTGTACGACTGTCGAAGTATAGTTTAACTGTCTGTGTGGTATGTAAATAGTGCTAAAAATATATAATATTTTACTCGCCATAAAATTCTATAACTGAAGAATTAACAATATATTCAAAGAGTTTTAATGTATAATACAGCAATTAACTGCGCAGAATACGAAATATTTACAAATGCTGCACAAAACGCAACTTCATGTCTGACAACAACAAAACCTGTAGAAAATGGGGAAACAGCTTGAGGTGGTCTCTAGTATGTATTCGTTCATGTGATCTTACATCAATCACTGAAGTACCGACCAAAAAGCATCATGTGTTCCTAGGTGCACAATCCTCTAGGTACAATACTCTCCCCTACTGGGAATAGTTTAAATATCTGTTTAAATAACACATTAAAGGAGCTTTTAGGTGAGACTGATATCAAGTGGAATATGTACTATAGCAATGTGAATAGCAAAAAGTCAGCGTGTGTGAATTAGAAGGAAACGTTGATATCTTGTAGTGCGACATCTTAAATATTCAGTAAAGTGTCTACTAGAAAAGAGAATAATCTGATTGTATGATGACCACCGGGGCAATAGTTAGCGAATGCCGTTTACCTCCCACATTGGGCATAGGTGGCTGACAGGTATATCTCGGGATATCGCTGGAAAGTCGTAGGTCCCGCTGTGGTGGCTTCCGAACTGGATCTGACGGATGGGCTGCTAAGAGCCGGCCCAGAGCTCCAGTGGATCGAACTGTCAACGTGTTGAGTTACGGCGCCCTGTATAGCCGGGGCGCAGAGGAATTTGTGCCGATACTGTTCCGCACATGTGAGATGGCGGAGGGAATAGGTTCCTGACACGGAGGACCTCTGGTGACGCTTGTCCTGCCGTCTCGCCGCTCGAGGTCTAGTGGCTAGCGTTGCTGCCGCTGAGTCATGGAGTCCCGGGTTTGATTCCCGACCAGGTCGGGAATTTTCTTCGCCCGCGTACTGGGTGTTTGTGTTATCACTAGCGTCCTATATGTAGCCTCCTTTACAGATGAACCACAGTTTCCTAAAATTCTCCCAATAAACATCACAAGCTCGTTCCATTTCATATCGCTTTGGAACGTTGCGCTCAGTTATTTAAACGATGTTCAAAAAAGGTTCAAATGGCTCTGAGCACTATGGGACTTAACATCTATGGTCATCAGTCCCCTAGAACTTAGAACTACTTAAACCTAACTAACCTAAGAACAACACACAACACCCAGCCATCACGAGGCAGAGAAAATCCCTGACCCCGCCGGGAATCGAACCCGGGAACCCGGGCGTGGGAAGCGAGAACGCTACCGCACGACCACGAGATGCGGGCTTTAAACGATGTGACTGTATGGAGCAAGACACTACTAAAGCTGTAGCCGAACATCGCGGGTTTGTTTTTCCGACTAGAACTAGCGAGGTTACTCTGATAGAAAGTCTTTGTGATTCCCGTCTCCTTCCCACGAGAAGGGAAGACACACGTGCTAACCGGACTAAAAGGAAAGAGTTGAAGAAAAATAATACAAACATGGACATAGAAACTGTGGTAGTGAGACAGTGAACTGAGTGTAGAGAAGGAAACATCATCCAAGCGTGAATATTATTCAAGTGTATTTACCACTGACTTAAGATAGTGAATGTGACGTGTAAAAGAAATTGTAGTATATGAGTGCTTCTGTTACAGCCAGTTCACAAGCGGGAATCTGGCGGGCCAATTTTTTCCTGTTGTTGTGGTCTTCAGTCCTGAGACTGGTTTGATGCAGCTCTCCATGCTACTCTATCCTGTGCAAGCTTCTTCATCTCCCAGTACCTACTGCAACCTACATCTTTCTGAATCTGCTTAGTGTATTGATCTCTTGGTCTCCCTCTACGATTTTTACCCTCCACGCTGCCCTCCAATGCTAAATTTGTGATCCCTTGATGCCTCAAAACATGTCCTACCAACCGATCCCTTCTTCTAGTCAAGTTGTGCCACAAACTTCTCTTCTCCCCAATCCTATTCAATACCACCTCATTAGTTATGTGATCTACCCACCTTATCTTCAGCATTCTTCTGTAGCACCACATTTCGAAAGCTTCTATTCTCTTCTTGTCCAAACTGGTTATCGTCCACGTTTCACTTCCATACATGGCTACACTCCATACAAATACTTTCAGAAACGACTTCCTGACACTTAAATCTATACTCGATGTTAACAAATTTCTCTTCTTCAGAAACGATTTCCTTGCCATTGCCAGTCTACATTTTATATCCTCTCTACTTCGACCATCATCAGTTATTTTACTCCCTAAATAGCAAAACTCCTTTACTACTTTAAGTGTCTCATTTCCTAATCTAATCCCCTCAGCATCACCCGATTTAATTTGACTACATTCCATTATCCTCGTTTTGCTTTTGTTGATGTTCATCTTATATCCTCCTTTCAAGACACTGTCCATTCCGTTCAACTGCTCTTCCATGTCCTTTGCTGTCTCTGACAGAATTACAATGTCATCGGCGAACCTCAAAGTTTTTACTTCTTCTCCATGAATTTTAATACCTACTCCGAATTTTTCTTTTGTTTCCTTTACTGCTTGCTCAATATACAGATTGAATAACATCGGGGAGAGGCTACAACCCTGTCTCACTCCTTTCCCAACCACTGCTTCCCTTTCATGCCCCTCGACTCTTATAACTGCCATCTGGTTTCTGTACAAATTGTAAATAGCCTTTCGCTCCCTGTATTTTACCCCTGCCACCTTTAGATTTTGAAAGAGAGTATTCCAGTCAACATTGTCAAAAGCTTTCTCTAAGTCTACAAATGCTAGAAACGTAGGTTTGCCTTTTCTTAATCTTTCTTCTAAGATAAGTCGTAAGGTTAGTATTGCCTCACGTGTTCCAACATTTCTACGGAATCCAAACTGATCTTCCCCGAGGTCCGCTTCTACCAGTTTTTCCATTCGTCTGTAAAGAATTCGCGTTAGTATTTTGCAGCTGTGACTTATTAAACTGATAGTTCGGTAATTTTCACATCTGTCAACACCTGCTTTCTTTGGTATTGGAATTATTATATTCTTCTTGAAGTCTGTGGGTATTTCGGCTGTCTCACACATCTTGCTCACCAGATGGTAGAGTTTTGTCATGACTGGCTCTCCCAAGGCCATCAGTAGTTCTAATGGAATGTTATCTACTCCCGGGGCCTTGTTTCGACTCAGGTCTTTCAGTGCTCTGTCAAACTCTTCACGCAGTATCTTATCTCCCATTTCATCTTCATCTACATCCTCTTCCATTTCCATAATACTGTCCTCAAGTACATCTCCCTTGTATAAAGCCTCTATATACTCCTTCCACCTTTCTACCTTCCCTTCTTTGCTTAGAACTGGGTTGCCATCTGAGCTCTTGATATTCATACAAGTTGTTCTCTTCTCTCCAAAGGTCTCTTTAATTTTCCTGTAGGCAGTATCTATCTTACCCCTAGTGAGACAAGCCTGTACATCCTTACATTTGTCCTCTAGCCATCCCTGCTTAGCCATTTTGCACTTTCTGTCGATCTCATTTTTGAGACGTTTGTATTCCCTTTTGCCTGCTTCATTTACTGCATTTTTATATTTTCTCCTTTCATCAATTAAATTCAATATTTCTTCTGTTACCCAAGGATTTCTATTAGCCCTCGTCTTTTTACCTACTTGATCCTCTGCTGCCTTCACTACTTCATCCCTCAGAGCTACCCATTGTTCTTCTACTGTATTTCTTTCCCCCATTCTTGTCAATTGTTCCCTTATGCTCTCCCTGAAACTCTCTACAACCTCTGGTTCTTTCAGTTTATCCAGGTCCCATCTCCTTAAATTCCCACCTTTTTGCAGTTTTTTCAGTTTCAATCTGCAGTTCATAACCAATAGATTGTGGTCAGAATCCACATCTGCCCCTGGAAATGTCTTACAATTTAAAACCTGGTTCCTAAATCTCTGTCTTACCATTATATAATCTATCTGATACCTATTAGTATCTCCAGGATTCTTCCAGGTATACAACCTTCTTTTATGATTCTTGAACCAAGTGTTAGCTATGATTAAGTTATGCTCTGTGCAAAATTCTACAAGGCGGCTTCCTCTTTCATTTCTTCCCCCCAATCCATATTCACCTACTATGTTTCCTTCTCTCCCTTTTCCTACTGACGAATTCCAGTCACCCATGACTATTAAATTTTCGTCTCCCTTCACTACCTGAATAATTTCTTTTATCTCGTCATACATTTCATCAATTTCTTCATCATCTGCAGAGCTAGTTGGCATATAAACTTGTACTACTGTAGTAGGCATGGGCTTTGTGTCTATCTTGGCCACAATAATGCGTTCACTATGCTGTTTGTAGTAGCTAACCCGCACTCCTATTCTTTTATTCATTATTAAACCTACTCCTGCATTACCCCTATTTGATTTTGTATTTATAACCCTGTAATCACCTGACCAAAAGTCTTGTTCCTCCTGCCACCGAACTTCACTAATTCCCACTATATCTAACTTTAACCTATCCATTTCCCTTTTTAAATTTTCTAACCTACCTGCCCGATTAAGGGATCTGACATTCCACGCTCCGATTTGTAGAATACCAGTTTTCTTTCTCCTGATAACGACGTCCTCTTGAGTAGTCCCCGTCCGGAGATCCGAATGGGGGACTATTTTACCTCCGGAATATTTTACCCAAGAGGACGCCATCATCATTTAATCATACAGTAAAGCTGCATGTCCTCGGGAAAAATTTTTTCCTAGAGGGAATATAATAGTATTGACCACAGGCAGTGCCTTGTACCTAGTTCCAGGCCCCGACCGTTGCAGTCGACGACGTTCCGACACAGCACCTCAGGAGAAGTAGGCACTTCCGCGACGTCCCCTTCCATAAAGCAACGTCCGCACCTAGGGCACGGAACGCCTTTCGGGAAGCTTTCGTGCTAACCAGAAGATTCGCCAACAAGGAGCAACACAGCGGTGGTACTGTATGTCTGCTGCTCCAAACGACCGTATTTAAACTCCTGGGCCGAGCAGATTGTCGGTGCGGCAGTGCTACATCACGGCACCCACCCTGTGCTGTGCCAGTCGCCGCCGCGAGATCGAGAACGCTGCACTGACTGATTCATAATAAGAACATCTGAGCTACTCTGTGCCGTAATACGCCGTACTTGTGACGCAGCCAGTACTCCGCCGCTGCCTAACGGTCCGGATGATCACCCGGTTCCGTCCCGCAGGGGACCACGAGCCTCCCGGCGCTGCTCTCCAGACAGCGGTTAACGGTTCGACTCTGGGCGAAACCGTCACCTGCCGCATCGCGAGAAGACGTCGCTGGCTGGCGGAGACCTGTCAAGTGCTCCGACCGCCCGGGTCGCGGCAGCACCCGCCTGTTGGCATTCAGCCCGTATCCCAGCTGTGTGTGTACGCCAACTAGCAATTCCCTGGGCCTACTGCTATGACTCGGGGACAACACAGGACGAAGCCCTGGACAAGGACCCGTACGTGTAAGTGTTCGAGCGTGAGGCAGTAATAAAGAATTATTACATTCAGATTCGTGTCTGTCCGGAGCCTGTCTCCCTCTCCCTGGTACGCCGCTACCTCCTGGACTGACTCCTGTCTTCCTCGGCAGGCTACACGACCCCAAAAGAACCTCTACATTCTGCCTCCCTCGCCATCACGTGAACCTAGGACCCTCCAGGTGGGAGCCGAGCGCCTCCTGGCAAAAGTCCCGCCACATCGCAGCGGTCACTTCTCAACTCTCGCGCTACAATATGTGAGAAAACGTGGAAGCCTTAGGGCACCAAATTCTGATTATAGTGTGTTTGTTTCAACAATTCGTATTTCATACTTCTAAGTTTTCACATTACCAAAGCACTTTCCTGCGCAGATAAACTGATACGATAAAATACATTTTTTCTTTTGTAATTCAGACCTTTGCTCAATTCACCCAGTTGGTGCAGAAGACATGTGTACTATTTGCTAGTTATTGTTTGGCAATCAGTCCGATTTAAATCCCATGAAACACTGGCCAGAGCTTTGATATCGCACTCAGAGCCAATTTTATACATCGCACCGGGGTGTATGAACTTAGGGTGGTCCGAGATACTAACAAAAATTTCTGAGAATTGGATATAGTACGAACTTCGGCCACTAGGCACCTCTAACTGTGTCTTTCAACTGTCAGACTGTTACGTGGCGTCACTATGAGAGTATAGGTACGAACGTTGTTACTGGTTTCTTTACACTGCGCTCTACTATGCTTGCGAATTCAGAAATGGTTGACTCGAAGGAGCAAAGGATCTGCATTAAGTTTCGTTTCAAACAACACGCAACTGCATCTAAAGCCCACCGCCTGCTAAGGGAGGTTTCTTCTAAGTCATCTTCGAACCAGGCAACAACATTGGAGTTGTTTAAGTGATCTAACGATGGCCGCTAGTCAGTAGATTGTGGCCGACCGTCGTCATGCTCATAATGACGAGAGTGCGTGAAGCGATCTACAAGGACAGAATGTGGGCTATCCACGGTGTTTGTAAAATCGTTGGAATTTTGTACGAGAAATTTCAACGTATTCTAGTTGATAAATTTAACATGAGATGAATCGCATAAAGAGCAGTCTCGTCTTTTGGAAGCCATCTAACGAGAAACATCACAGTTCAAGGTGATCGAAATTTTACGTATAGGTCATAGCTGCCGATGAATCATGCGTGTACGGTTATGACCCTCAAACAAAGCAGCAGTCTTCGTTGTGGGGTACAACTTCCTCTCCGTGGAAAAAAAAAACCACAGGTTGAGTTCGCAGCAACATCAAGACACTGCTAATTTATTTTATTTGACAATCGTGGGATTATCCATAAGGAATTTCTTCCACGTGGTTGGGCAATAACAGGGAAGTTCTACTGCAATGTATTCAGAAGACTGAGGGAAGATGTTAGAGGAATAGGACCTGATTGTTGCATCATGAGCACGTACCTACAAATTTCTCACTCATTGCGAGGAAATTCATTGCAAAATACGACGTGAGGACTGACCCCACTTACCCTTGCGATTTCTTCCTTTTCTCGAAAAGGAAATTTAAGTTGAAAGGGCGTTATTTCGACTGCATACAAGAGGTTCAAACGGAATCGCAATTAATTCCGAAAACGATTTAGTCTGCTGACTTCCAGCACTTCTTCCACAATGGTAAAAACGCTGGAAGCGCTGCACACTAGCGCAGGGAACTACTTTGAAGGTGATGGTGCAAATTAAAAAGTAAGGTAAGGTTTTTGATTTTTAAGGGGATATTTTTGGAAGCTTTGGATAGTACCTTGTAAAACTAATTAGACGTGATCTGTCCAGACTACGTTGTCAACGTAGCTACGAAAGGCCAATCTTAGAGATAGCTGTTATTACCAGATCCAGAGCATCAGTTCATCAATACGAAAGTTACACCAAGTCTAAGAGAAAGTCCATTCAAACATGTCCAAATACACGCCGAATTCACTGCGGTCCATAATTAATTGAGAATCAGCCAATATAGATAATAACACCAAAATGACAGTTCAGATGTGAGCGTGAGTTTCATCTGAGGGTTTCTTCTTTCTGTGTTGTTTTCTGTCCTTACGGTAATCCTCTCGTCAAGTTTCTATGGTGACGTTGGCCTTAATTTGAAATGTCAGCTAGTTGAGTTCCTCCGTATACCTCTGCACTGTCCGCTGGAGTAGCTGTCGGCACGTCCGAAGGAAGAGGCACTGCGTTGCAACTGCGAATACATTTCATGTATTTCATGACGGCTGTAGTCACCGCAGCGTGTGTATTTCCGAAGGATCATTACATCTAAATTCGGAAGAAGCAGAGGCACTGCATTATTTATCCACCGACACCGGGCAGGCGACATTCAAGGAAAATGTCTCCCCCGTGCAGGAACATACATAATGGATGTACGAGTACAGTTGGTAGACGCATGGTTGACGACACATGCAAATTTATGTCTGGCCATGCATCGTGTTCGGATATCCACGACGCTCGCGATAAGCGGGATATCCGGGTTCGAGTCCCGGTCCGGTACATATAGCACTCTTCCTATTGACATTGACGTGCCTTTGGCACCAACTATTTAATTCAGTGTTAATTGCCTGTCGTCAGACAACCTATCGTGTGCCGAAGCGTACCACGCCGTGACGCAGGTGAGATGTGTTGCAACACAGTAGGTGTCTCTGTTTATTTCATTTCTCGTAGCAATGCTGCTACGATACTGTTTTTTTTTTATTTTATTGTCATGTGCATCCGTAACGATGCCGCTGTTCTCACTACTCAGCAGTACATATTTACAGCAACGGTGTCTCAAGAGGTGCACCACGCCTCGTACACTGCAGCTACCATCGCGTCGCTATAAACAGAGCGTCCCTTACAGGCTCAATCAGAAACCAGCTCGTTGCGCCCAACACCGTAAAGTTCGTGCATGGGAGAGTTGTCTATATCAAGCTGTGTATTTGACTATTGCAGCTTGTAAGTTAACACGATAACACGCACATACCAGGTGTAATGTGGCTACACAACGGACCGCTGATCTGCAATATTTTTACGTCATAAAGGCGCTATTTTAAAAAACCAGTAGAAGTTCAATGACTATTAAACAACATCCTTTATGATTTCAACAGGTTGTAGCAGCAGTAACTAAGAATTGCAAATGATTGTTCGGGGTGTTACAACAGTAATAAATGAAGAGCTAGAAACATACGAATTTATTTAAGAACTAACGATTATTGCCTGTGTGGTTCCTTTCCATAATACAGCCAATAATCTCTACATCGGGAGGACCCGTAGCCACTTCGGTATCACCTACTAGAAAGCCAATAAGCCAAACTGCTCATACATCCGGAGGAAACGATTGCATGCATTTGCGTCATAGTCTTCAAAGTGATGGAACTAGTTGGGTGGATCTCTGGATATATGTGAAAATATAAAGTCGCTAATATAAAAAATCATAAATACTCTCACGTTTGAACTATTGCTGAAATATAAGTAACGTTATTCAGTGCATTACTACATATATGACAGCGAGTAGAGAACTTATGAATAACTGTAAGGGACGGCCGCTGCGGCCGAGCGATTCTAGGCGCTTCAGTCCAGAACCGCGCTGCTGCTACGGTCGCCGGTTCGAATCCTGCCTCGGGCATGGATGTGTGTGATGTCCTTAGGTTAGTTAGGCTGAAGTAGTTCTAAGTCTAGGGGATTGATGACCTCAGATGTTAAGGCCCCTTAGTGCTTAGAGCCATTTGAATCATTTTTTGAACTGTAAGGGTGGCAAACGGTTATCTGTCTATGCTGTACGGAAAACATAGCAAGCCAGGCGAACAACGTGTTTGTTGCAGCGTTTCCAACTGCAGTTTATGGGAATTTCTGTGGGACTATCACGCGGAATGAATAAACCCATGACGAAGCGCGCAGCTGTTCTTTGAATTCTCTCTACCTAGTTCGTTAATTCAACTTTAAGATACCCAGAGCGTCAAACAACACTCAAGAATTGATGGAACCTCTCTCGTTCGTGAATTACATTTCGCTAAGATTCTTTCAACAAATTTAAGGGCGCCATCTATCACCCTACGACTAAATTTAAGTTCTCGTTTAACCTTAAAGCGCTACGGCCAGACACTCCTAGACACCTGACGGTTGTGACGCCGTTTGAGTAGTCAGTTTCTTTTGTGATTGTACACAACGGTATCTGTGAACAGCCTGAGAGATACAGACGTTGTTTGCCAAATAATTTGTGTTTATAAAGCGAACAGTGGTGGTTCTGTCGCACTACACTGACATTAGTGGGAAGCCATGTTCACTTGTGACGATGACTTCCAATTAAAAACGACACACTGTGTGCTGTTGGCTAGTAAGTCTTTAATCCAGTTGTAAACCTGTTCATATACTTCATATAATTAGTATGTTAAGGTGGGGAACCTTATAGATGCCACGAAACAGAATATGAAACTGAGCTCCGCTGTTTATGTTTTCTGCATCTCATGTTCGAAGAAGGACGGGTGCTAACGGGCACCCCATCACGTCCGATGGTCCTTCGTCTATCGAACTAATTGTGCTGATTTTCAATTCCATACTCATTTATTTCTATTTCCGTAAGGTTCGCCTGCCGGGGTAGCCGAGCGGTTCTAGGCGCTACGGTCGCAGGTTCGAATCCAGCCTCGGGCATGGGTGTGTGTGATGTCGTTAGGTTAGTTAGGTTTAAGTAGTTCTAAGTTCTAGGGGACTGATGACCTCAGAAATTAAGTCCCATAGTGCTCAAAGCGATTTTTTTGTAAGGTTCACAAATGTGCGTCATTATAAAATTGGTATTTCGTTAATGTTTTATTAGGCGAAGGAATTTCGTCTGTTGCCATTACGAATAGATCGAATACGTTTCCCTCGCTTGTGGAACGTTTAACCTACGTATTTTTTTTACGCCTGTCGTTCCAAACACACGTGTTTCCCAGTCTGTATAATGCAGATTGAAATCTCCCCCTTCAGGATCGGTGACTTCAACCGCTATATTTTCCATGCTTTTTCTGAAGCGTTCCAGCATTTAGATATTTTATGTGGGTCGACTGGTTATTATTTAGGTCCAGCATTGACAATAGTCTTCCATTCTTTCTCTCTGTATCATTTGACATTAATGCTTTTGCAATATGTATTCCATTCAGAGACAGCAAAGGACTTGGAAGAGCAGTTGAACGGAATGGACAGTGTGTTGAAAGGAGGATATAAGATGAACATCAACAAAAGCAAAACGAGGATAATGGAATGTAGTCGAATTAAGTCGGGTGATGCTGAGGGAATCAGATTAGGAAAGGAGACACTTAAAGTAGTAAAGGAGTTTTTCTATTTGGGGAGCAAAATAACTGAAGATGGTCGAAGTAGAGAGGATATGGAGACTGGCAATGGCAAGGAAAGCGTTTCTGAAGAAGAGAAATTTGTTAACATCGAGTATAGATTTAAGTGTCAGGAAGTCTTTTCTGTAAGTATTTGTATGGAGTGTAGCCATGTATGGAAGTGAAACATGGACGATAAATAGTTCGGACAAGAAGAGAATAGAAGCTTTCGAAATGTGGTGCTACAGAAGAATGCTGAAGATTAGATGGGTAGATCACATAACTAATGAGGAGGTATTGAATAGAATTGGAGAGAAGAGGAGTTTGTGGCACAACTTGACCAGAAGAAGGGGCCGGTTGGTAGGACATGTTCTGAGGCATCAAGGGATCACAAATTTAGCATTGGAGGGCAGCGTGGAGGGAAAAAAATCGTACAGGGAGACCAAGAGATGAATACACTAAGCATATTCAGAAGGATGTAGGATGCAGTAGGTACTGGGAGATGAAGAAGCTTGCACAGGATAGAGTAGCATGGAGAGTTGCATCAAACCAGTCTCAGGACTGAAGACCACAACAACAACAACATTCCATTCAGAATATGATGTTCCGCTTTGAGCCAACATTCAGTTTCAAGCATTAAGTGAGAGTACATCTGGGATGTTATCTTAAACAGTCTTGCAGTTAGCAAATAATTGGTTTATATTTTATTTTTGAGACACGCAATAATGTTTATTCACATCCATAATCGGCTCCTGGTACTTTTCGTAACTGCTCATCTATTACACTATTGTTTGCAAAAAGTGAAACACTGAAAAGCAATGGTCTGCAACACACCACGATAAGAGAACGTGTAGAACAGCGTAAGTTATTAAAATACAGCTAGGAGATGATAATTCGACCATTGTAATGTACTGTCAAAATATCGGTGACACTGAAACCGACATTTCGGAATTAACCGCAATTTTCATTTACTGGACACGCGGCGTGTCTACAGTACTTTTAACGTATGTACCTGTGTATCTTCGGGCCCTGTATTATGATGACTCCTCCGTTTGTGCACCCATAACAAAACACACCGAAATGTTGCAAACTTCTCGCATTCCAGTATTCCTATTGCATGGCTTAATGACTATAAAATGTCGTTAGTTGTTTTGCAGTGTTGTTGTCGTAAGCAGTAAGTTTTTCAGTGACGCCTCTCTCCGGAGGTAGCTGAGTAATTTTGTCGCTTTACTACATACTGTAGCATTTTAGGCAATCTGTTCCACTTCCTCTTGGTTTCTTGCTTCAAGCTTGTCTGCATCGAATTCACGTAACCAGTTTTCTTCATGAAACGGACACTATCTTTAACAGCGTAAGTCGTGGAATAAAACTCCCCAAGCCCATTTATCAAATAATTGTTATCTAACATGTGTTTCAGGACTGTGTTGAAAACATGTGTAACGCACGCATAATGCTGAAAGGATTCCATGGCCTTGCATACATTAGCGCCTCGGGCAGTGGCAAATGAAATCTTGTTCAAATTCTGAGGATTCACTCCAAAAAATTTGAATAATGTTTCCTCGATGTAGCCCTTAATAAATTCCCATTTTTTTTCTTCTCAGAAAAGTGATTTGTCACGCAGTACAATATAGGTAACATTTTCCGATATCTATCGGTCCGGATACACATGCATTGAGGCCTGTGGCATGGATAATGCTAAACACCATACTCGTTCGTGTTTCATCGGTTTTCCTTTCAGTGTTTCGTGCTGCCACCATATAATGAGGTAAAATGTTGAAAACGTCTACATGCCCCAATTCTGAACTGACATTTACAAGCTCCTGACAAAAAGCACGAAATCCTATACGTATTGGTAATGTAAATGGGCGAAGGTATCTGGTACACATTTCTATGCACTACTGCTGCTATCACTGAAACTGCTAATGCTTCAAAACGTACACATTATCGTGTGCTGCAGACATGTGCTCTCAGATGTATGTTGGCGGATCTGTAAGGAGAGCAGAGCACTTGCCACAGTTCGTATAGCCGACGCCCTTCTCATCACTAATTAAACACTCTCCCACAAATTGTTACTACCGCCGTCTTTCGCACTCAGGATATATCATTCCAAATCGAGTTCCGCTCTCCCACTCTCCTTCATCTCACGTTCCTGCGCCATCATCCTAGACTGAGTGGTGCACGGGTAGACGGCCGTACGTCGTGGTTGCCCTCTCAGTTCAAAGCGGCTGTATTGACACCTGACGGAATTATGCGGAACTACACGCACCGCGCAATTCGGGAGAGCATAAATGTCAGTTGCAGATCTCTAGTGTATACGTCTGCGTCGACCGTTGGAAGCCGTCTTCTGCGGGCGGACTGGTGGCACGCATGCTTTTGCTTCGGCTTCCATCGACCAGAACCCACCAACGCCACAGACATTAATGGGCATGTGGACGACACTGACGTGCTGAGTGGCAAAACGTAGTGTTTTCGCACGCGTCCTGCTTTAACAGTGATGACCGCATGCGCGCTCGACGCCGTCGAGGTGAACAAAATCGGGCGCACTGTGTTGTTGAGCGGCATAGCGGACAAACACCACGTGTAATGGTTTGGGGCGCCATTGCCTGTAAGACGCTATGCCGCCACCTACGTCTTATGGGTAATCTGAAAAGCTGCCGCTACCCCAGGAATGTTTTACAGCCTCGAGGCACTGCCCCCCCTGCGGGCATTTCCAAGTGCTGTATTTCAGCAGGACAACTCCCGGCTGCATGTGACGAGGAATGTGCGAGCCTTTTCCGAAGAACGCTGGGTACCACTGCTTCCCTGGCCTGCCCGTTCACCTGACATGTCGCCCATAGAGAATATATGTGGGATATGGTCGGTTGACAACGTGTTCGTTCAGGTCCTCCTGCAGCCACAATTGATGCTTTGTGAACGCACCTACAAACCGCGTGGCGGAGTATTCCCAGCAGCATATTCAGGCGCTGTTTGATTGCATGCCACGATGTCTTGCGGCTCTGATTGCAGCACGCCGTAGCGCTACTCCCTACTGAATTTCCAAGTCACAGCAGATGTAAAGGTCTTTAAATCTAATCATTCGTGAGGTGTCATGTCACTAATAGGTGGAATAAATTCCATTGTGATCATATCACTCGGTCTTGGTGTTTCACTTTCCCGAAACAGAAGTGTAGACGGAGTGGCTTATCTACCCTCAGATATACTCGTGTGCACGCTACACCTACTCGTCTCACAAAATCTCTGAACCACAGTGGAAACCACGCCTCACTTATTAGTGGAGATCCTACTACAAAAGCGAGTAAGTCTCTGCTTTAAGCTTCCACCCTTAGCTCCCAATCAGAATAGGAGTAGTACAGTTTTTTTACACCACGAACCGCGAGCCGTGCTTTCGTCTCACCAGAAACGCCTGCAGCCTACAGTACTTGAGAAAGGAGCCGAGAACTGCCTGCCGACACGTGTTTCTGGTACTGACGTGAGCCACGACTTCCTGCCGCCTGCACCCAGCCTGAACAATAACTGCTGGAAGCCTCCTCCACGTCTCAGACGACAACCCCGGGATCAATGCCACGGACTTCCTTCCAAAAATAACAGCCATTTCCCTTACACTGGAGCTCCCAGTAGTTTTGTTAGCAGCGAAAACATCAGATCTCTTGTTAAGGGGGCCAGTACCCGTTTCCGCCCTTCACCAAGGGCTCACCATCCATCATTCACCCTCAGTTGAAAACGAGCTAGCCAGATTAAGAACATCGTAAAGGGCATCCACGTCAGGGACGCAAGGCGACGCCAATGACACGAGAGATGCCGCAGCTGTTGCCGCAGGGGCCCTGCCGATCGAAGCTGAATAAAACTTCTGCCTCTCTCTTCATTTCTTTTTCCTGTGAGTTACCCCTGCATACTTCCACAACAGTCACAGTTCGTAGGTATCTTTGTCTGTTACACATGGCTAATTAAGTTAGTGAACGAACTAGGAAAAAAGAAATCTAAAGCGCTCCGTTACGATATTTGAAATAACTAAAACACAGCAGCAACAATCACAGCTGAGTCAGTTAATTACTTGAAAAATAACGAACATGTAAAGAAATGTAAAGTAGTACTGTTCATGTTCCCTTATACCAGAGATGGCCAATAATGGGGCTCTGGCTGACGTTCCATAACTATCTAGCCTGGCTGCACACTTCCTCCACAGCCACGCCATGCCGTCTGAGTGTGAGAATGGCGAACAGGAAGAAACTGCAAAAGCACCTCATTGAAATGGCAATGCCGTCGGACTGCATACGACTTAGTTTCATATTTCAAATTTCTCAGCAATGTATGTAACAAAAATTTTTTTTATTATTTAATTATTTTTGGCGTGCTGAAAACAGAATACAATTTTTATCTGGAACAGACAGTCGGCATACAGACAGGCGCAGATAACTTCGCAGACCTTCGCACTCAGATCCTCACGTAATTGTGACTTATTTAGTTTCATAATCGAAAAAAGGCTTTCACCTATATTCGTTGATCAAAATATTTTATCGCGTTTGCAACCGAATTATGGAGACGTGATAACTTTTTCCGAGAAGAACAACGTATCTTGGACAGTTTTAACGTAAAACAATTTGTGTTTTCAAAGGTAGTTTACAGGGCACGTGCTCGGGGGTGCTTGCAACTGAAATGGTAAACAGTATCGAAGTCACACTAAATCACATGTACGACTAGCAGTATCCTCACAACGTTTATAAAAATATCGTAGTAATTCTTTTAAGGCCACAATGAATTCTTCAAACCCCACATTTGCTTTTACGCCAGTGAAATCAGGGAACTGGACTGTGTTTGTCAGAATTTTTCTCTTCTGCAATGCGATATTGTTTTTAAATGCATCCCCATCAAATTAGTTATTTCTTGTCTTGCAACGTCTTGCTGTAGGCAGAGTATAATCAAGTCCACTTAAAATGCGAGGTACACAATCCATCCCGCATCTTCAAATTTTCGTTCTCGCTCTCCTCTTTCGTTTATAAATTTAGAACAGCAAGTTTTAAATCGAAAAATCATTCCATTCATGGCCATTGACCTAATCAACATACATTTCAGCAATATACACTCCTGGAAATGGAAAAAAGAACACATTGACACCGGTGTGTCAGACCCACCATACTTGCTCCGGACACTGCGAGAGGGCTGTACAAGCAATGATCACACGCACGGCACAGCGGACACACCAGGAACCGCGGTGTTGGCCGTCGAATGGCGCTAGCTGCGCAGCATTTGTGCACCGCCGCCGTCAGTGTCAGCCAGTTTGCCGTGGCATACGGAGCTCCATCGCAGTCTTTAACACTGGTAGCATGCCGCGACTGCGTGGACGTGAACCGTATGTGCAGTTGACGGACTTTGGGCGAGGGCGTATAGTGGGCATGCGGGAGGCTGGGTGGACGTACCGCCGAATTGCTCAACACGTGGGGCGTGAGGTTTCCACAGTACATCGATGTTGTCGCCAGTGGTCGGCGGAAGGTGCACGTGCCCGTCGACCTGGGACCGGACCGCAGCGACGCACGGATGCACGCCAAGACCGTAGGATCCTACGCAGTGCCGTAGGGGACCGCACCGCCACTTCCCAGCAAATTAGGGACACTGTTGCTCCTGGGGTATCGGCGAGGACCATTCGCAACCGTCTCCATGAAGCTGGGCTACGGTCCCGCACACCGTTAGGCCGTCTTCCGCTCACGCCCCAACATCGTGCAGCCCGCCTCCAGTGGTGTCGCGACAGGCGTGAATGGAGGGACGAATGGAGACGTGTCGTCTTCAGCGATGAGAGTCGCTTCTGCCTTGGTGCCAATGATGGTCGTATGCGTGTTTGGCGCCGTGCAGGTGAGCGCCACAATCAGGACTGCATACGACCGAGGCACACAGGGCCAACACCCGGCATCATGGTGTGGGGAGCGATCTCCTACACTGGCCGTACACCACTGGTGGTCGTCGAGGGGACACTGAATAGTGCACGGTACATCCAAACCGTCGTCGAACCCAACGTTCTACCATTCCTAGACCGGCAAGGGAACTTGCTGTTCCAACAGGACAATGCACGTCCGCATGTATCCCGTGCCACCCAACGTGCTCTAGAATGTGTAAGTCAACTACCCTGGCCAGCAAGATCTCCGGATCTGTCCCCCATTGAGCATGTTTGGGACTGGATGAAGCGTCGTCTCACGCGGTCTGCACGTCCAGCACGAACGCTGGTCCAACTGAGGCGCCAGGTGGAAATGGCATGGCAAGCCGTTCCACAGGACTACATCCAGCATCTCTACGATCGTCTTCATGGGAGAATAGCAGCCTGCATTGCTGCGAAAGGTGGATATACACTGTACTAGTGCCGACATTGTGCATGCTCTGTTGGCTGTGTCTATGTGCCTGTGGTTCTGTCAGTGTGATCATGTGATGTATCTGACCCCAGGAATGTGTCAATAAAGTTTCCCCTTCCTGGGACAATGAATTCACGGTGTTCTTATTTCAATTTCCAGGTGTGTATAAAAACTGTTGCAACTGTCAGTGGAACAACGCGTGAGACTGTAGAAACTTTTTTTTTCCGTACCACCAGTTTCACCACCTGTTCCTTGCAACTGCAGCACAAAGTGCCTCTTGATATACAGAACAATTAATCCTGTCTGTCGATCGTTGTAATTTTTTTCGCTTTGATCACCAGCTAAATACTAAATCCTTTCTGCACGGTGTTGTAACGTCGTCCCATAAAAAGAAATTTGCGCCACCCGTCGATTAAGCGAC
Organism: Schistocerca nitens; assembly: GCF_023898315.1. Classification (NCBI taxonomy): domain Eukaryota; kingdom Metazoa; phylum Arthropoda; class Insecta; order Orthoptera; family Acrididae; genus Schistocerca; species Schistocerca nitens. The sequence goes on from NC_064616.1 coordinate 51,995,231, forward strand.
TGTATATCGCATAATACCTGTAGATGCTTAGAGTTCTTATACTTCTCTTTTGACATTCCCATTAATTTTTAAAGGCTAGTGACGGTAGATCGCTAGACTGTCTCTTTTTGTGCAAACAGCCACTGGACCTGTGATGTCTTTAATACCACGAACAAATAGTGAAGGTTAAACTGCACTGACACCAAAATTCTGCCGAACTGAAGAAAGTAGTGCCAACTGAAAAATGCCACACCGCCGTGTTAAACGAAATGTCGCGCTGTACTGAATACTTACGATAAGTACCGAGCAAAGCAGAGACACGCGGAGCCTCGGCACGCACGTCGTGCTCACATTGTGCTCACGAGTAGATTGGCACGCTGTGGCACACCCCGTCTTATACGAATGAAACTACACTGATCAGCAAAAACGTTATCACTGCTGCCCACAGCGAGACTGAATGTCGCCCGATGATGCTGCGGGCAAAGAGGTATGGCAATGAAAGTGTATAAGTGAAAAAGAGACGAATATGAAATCGTTCTTGTGACGATATTGGCCGCAGTTTGGGAAATACACTGACATAATCGTCTGTGACAAAGGACAGATTGATATGGCTTAGCACCTTGGAGCGAGCATCGTGGGAAATGGCTGAAGGACAGTGAACCCACGAGTAAGTGTTAAGGTGGAAGACGCCCACGCCTCATGTGAGGCTTCACTGCCGTATACGGTAGGACAGGTGGTGATCTGTTACACTTCTGAAGACGTAGTACAATGATGATGCAAGCATAAGTATTTTGGAGGACACTATACAGCGTAAACTGATGACAATAAGGCTCCATGGAAGACAACTCCATTAGTGTCCCGCGTTTCACCCAACTACATCGTTATTTACGATTTCTGAGGCCCGGGGTCATCAATATTGGACAGTGGATCAATGGAAACGTGTCGCATATTCAGATGGATCAAGTTTCTTGATACACCAAGTCGATGGTCATGGAAGTACACGTCGTCACCCAAGCGAACGGCTGTTCGGAACATGTACTGCGCCACGAATGAGACCGTGGGGGGCCGAATTATGCTGTGGTGAGAATTCACCTTGGCTTTCATTGCACCTATGAAAGCAACTGAAGGCACTATAATAGCTGTGGACTACACGAATATTGTTGCATACCACCCGGATTTTATTGGAAGAACACTTAAGTGCTGCAAACAAATCTACTGAATCCAGAATGAGATTTTCACTCTGCAGCGGAGTGTGCGCTGATATGAAACTTCCTGGCAGATTAAAACTGTGTGCCGGACCGAGACTCGAACTCGGGACCTTTGCCTTTCGCGGGCAAGTGCTCAACCAATTGAGGTACCCAAGCACGACTCACGGCCCGTCCTCACAGCTTTACTTCTGCCAGAACCTCGTCTCCAACCTTCCAAACTTTACAGAAGCTCTCCTGCGAAGAGCACTTGCCCGCGAAAGCAAAGGTCCCGAGTTCGAGTCTCGGTCCGGCACACAATTTTAATCTGCCAGGAAGTTTCAAATCTACAGAAGACACTGCCTACACTATCCTTGTCCGCCTTCCTCTGAAGTACTGCTGCACGATATGGGATCCAAACCACATAGTACTGCGGAGGACGTCGAAGAAGTTTAACTTTGTGTTCTCATGAAATAGTGGAGAGATATAACGGATTTAACAAGTGAGTTTGTGTGGATATCATTATTTTCATGATATTTCAATAGCCTAATTTCGCCTCTGAATGCGAAAATATGTTACTGAGTCCCACCGACATAGGGAAAAATGACCGTCGCAAAAAAAAAGACGTAGATGCAGATGTCACCCCGACGGTGATGGCACTTTCCAGTAAGATAAAGTGTCCCTGTCACAACGCCAGAACCGTGCTACAGTAGTTTGAGGAGCGTGATAGTGAACTCACCTTTATGTCTTGGTCACCAAATTCGCCTGATCTGAAGTGGATGGAACATCGCTCGGACGCTATACGGCTCCAACTCCGTGCCCACAAAACACCGATCCCTAATTCACCGGTATGGCGTGACCTGTCTATAGATTTTAAAATTTTATTTTCGTGGGGGTCCACAGCCTCAACTCGTTTTCAGAATAAAAACATGGTTCAGGTAGGCTGTATTCTTTTTATTATCTGTGCGTTGGGCCAATTTCAACATTTGGTTATTTTCAAGCACGTACCTTAAGCTTCCGGTTTCATTTTTCATTACAATATGTCGCCGCGACATTTGGACAAGAATAAATCTTACTTCTGTGCGTTTGTGGCATAAAACCAATACACTAATGTACATAGTTACGTTGAAATGGCCCAGTCGCATAGATAATAAAAGGAATAAAGCCTACTAGGACCATGTTTTCATTCTGTCCATAGATATCTGGTCCCACATACCTCCGGAAACGTACCGAGGACTTGTATAATCCATCCCAAGCCGAATCGCCACTGTATTGAATTCCGAAGGTGGACCAATATGTTATTAAACAGACGATCACAATGTATTGGCTCACCAGCGTATGTTTGGTGGTAAAAGCCTACAACGAAGGAACGTGCAGAGTGATGTAATCTACAAATAAACATCAGCGAGCATGCATTCGTGTGTAGTAACAATTCTAAGCCATCCGAGTACCTGCTGGATCTGGCTTCCAGTGCGAAATAAATGACGTATCCTGATTAGTCAGAACAATATGACTACCTACCTAACAGCCGGCATGTTCGCCTTTGGCACGGATAACGGCCGCTACCAGTCGTGGCACGGAAGCAGATGTTCGATTGGGTTCAAATATGGCGGTTTGGGGGCCAGCACATCAACTGGAACTCGCCACTATGTTCCTCGAACCACTCCATCACACTCCTGGCCTTGTGACACGGCGCACTACCTTGTTGAAACACACCACTGCCAACGGGAAACATGATCGTCATGTTGCGGTGCACGTGGTCTGTAGCCAGTGTACGACACTCTTTGGCCGTCATGGTGCCCTGCAAGAGCTCCACTGGATCTATGGATGCTCACGTGAATGTTCTCCTGAGCATAATGGCCCAGATTGGCTTGCCTCGAAGGGCAACATAACGGGCGTGGAATATCGTCCACGCACCGCTGTGCTGAAAGGGTGCCGCGTATGTCCAACGGCGTCCTGCTATGAAAAGAAATGGCTTCCAAGACCATCACTTCTGGTTTTGGGCGACAAATGGTTCAAATGGCTCTGAGCACTATGGGACTTAACATCTGAGGTCATCAGTCCCCAAGAACTTAGAACTACTTAAACCTAAATAACCTAAGGACATCACATACATCCATGCCCGAGGCAGGATTCGAACCTGCGACCGTAGCAGTCGCGCGATTCCGGACTGAAGCGCCTAGAACCGCTCGGCCACAGTGGCCGGCCTTTGGGCGATAGTCAGGTTGGTTTCCCACCACTGACTGTGGCGTCTCCAGACACGTCCTTCCTGGTAATCTCAGCTCAGTTCGAAACGGGACTCATCACTGATGTCAAGTCTACTCCAGTCAGTGAGATTACAGGCCGAAAACGTGTCTGGAAATGCCCCGGACAGCGGTGGGATGTCAACCTCACTGTCGCCGCTTTACAATCCATAACCGGGAGTGATTGCCTGGAGTCCCATTTCTTTTCATAGCAGGATCCCTTTGGTGGTCATCCGCGGCACCCTTACACTCCAGCGGTACTTGGTAATGTCTCCCCAATTGAGAAAGTTTGGAGCATTATCTGCATGGCCCTCGAGCAACTCGGGATTTTGACGATATAACGCGCCAATTGGACAGAATTTGGCACAATGTCACTGAGGGAGAGTTGTGTCAACTCCATCAATCATTGCCTGTGTAAGGGCTCGAGTTGGACCAGTGCCGTATTGACTAGCTCGATTTGTCAATATCTTTCTCTCGAATAAATCACCTAGTTTTTCTGAAATTTTAATTATTTGTTAGTCTGTACATTTACATCACACCTTCCGATTTCCGTCCCATTCGGATAATTCCTTCGCGGTGCGTCGTTTTTTTTTTTTTTTTTTTTTTTGTCTTAGAATGTAAGTAAAATTTCGACATAGCCGCGCTTAGTGGTGTTGCGGTATTAATGAGTAGCATTGCGTATTTTCAGATGTAAAGCAATGTCTGTCGCATTATATATCCGAGTGACAACAGAGGACGCAATTTCTGTTCTCGTATAAGTGACGTTACAAGGCTAACGAGAGGAAAATCTATTATCGCGTCAAGCCACGAGGGAACTCGAGGAATGGTAAACGGTGCGTAAGGCAGTGGAATTGGCTACCGAGGGATGATAGGCGAGAGGTAAATGGAGGGAGGAAGCGGCTCGTCATTGGCAGAAAGCCAATCAGGCCGGCTAATGAGTCTCCCGCCCGGAAATTGTACGGCCGAGCGGCTGCGCGCCTCGTCGCCATGCGCCACGCCGCGCCGCGCCGCGCACCGCTGCGCACTTCGCTCACTACCAGCCTCTTCTCTGCTATAAAATTACTTCACACAAATATACATCAATACTTCAACTACTTTTTATTATTACGGATGGCTTAGTACCCACTGCTTCGCTTACATAGACTGAATTGTCTGCACAAATTCATTTTGTTTTTCTTTAATTGAATATTTATGTTGTTTACAGTTTGCAACATCTTCTAAACTTTTACACTAATTAAGGCCATAGAAACAAGGTCTTTTCCGAAAGTACTTCTGACCAAAAAGCGATTCTGGTAGCTGGAGTCCGAGGTTTTTGTTAATCGTGCCCTTTGCATTCTTTTGGTTATATGTTCAGAGAAACTTTCAACCCATTACACATTTTTTTAATATGTAACCTAGAAGTGAAACCCCTATTTTATGGATGTAGCTTTAACTTTTTTTAATATAACGAAATATTTGTTAAAAATTTTCGTCTCCTATTTCACTCCCTTAGGGACTGAGTTTCCAATAACTCGGAAACTCTTATTTTTTTCTGACCAAGAAATCAAATACCAATAGTCATAGGTGTTGCTCTAAAAATGCTTTCTTAGTTCTTTGCTAATGATTTATTAAAAACCCTTTTACGCACTATTTTACCCCCTTAGTGATTGACTGTCCAAAAATGCTGAAACACGTATTTTTTTCATTTCTGACTGAGAAACAATATGCTAATTTTCGTAGTTCTAACGTCAACACTGCCTTAATAGCTGCATGTTCTCATAAAACTTTTCATCCCCTATTTCATCTCCATAGGGGTGGAATTTCGAACAAACCCTTGTTAAGAGATGCCGGTTATATAAGACCCACACCCTCTACAAATTTCAAGTTTCTGTCCTTAGCAGTTTGGGCTGGGCAATGATGAGTCAGTGAATCAGTTTGACCCTATTTCATCTCCTTAAGGGTCACATTACATTTTTTCATTTCTAACCGATGAGCCAAATACCAGTATTCATAGATCTAACTTTAAAAATGCTTTCACAGTGAAATGTGTTCATAAAGTTTTTCACACCGTATTTCATCACCCCTTATAGGTTGAATTTCCAAAATCAGTGATACGTGCACATTTTTATTTCTAATACAGTAGGCAAACTCCAATTTTCATAGATTTGGCTTTAAAAATGCTTTTATAATGAAACATGTCATAAAACATTTCATCCATTATTTTCCCCTTAGCGGTTACATCTCCAAAAATGATGAAACACGTACTTCTTTATTTCTGACCGAGAACCAAATACCAATTTCCCTGGGTCTAGCTTCTAAATCGCCTTAACAGTGACAGATTTTCAAATAACCTTTAATATCCTACACCACCCCATTGGGGCAGAATTTCGAAAAATCCCTTTCTAAATTACGCCTACGGTATAAGATCAACAACCTTCCCAAATTCAAAGTTTCTGTCATTAGTGGTTTGATGAATCGATCACTCAAAAAGAAATGGTTCAAATGGCTCTAAGCACTATGGACCTTAACATCTGAGGTCATCACTCCCCTAGACTTAGAACTACTTATACCTAACTAACCTAAGGACATCACAGACAGCCATGCCCGAGGCAGGATTCGAAACTGCGACCGTAGCAGCAGCGCGGTTCCAGACTGAAGCGCCTAGAACCACACGGCCACAGCGGCCGGCAATCTATCAGTCAGTACATCGTCTTTTATATACACTGACCAACTAGAACATTATGACCACCGACCTACTATCGGTATAAACCCATTCAGGCAATAGCAGCGTCACCTGGCGAGGAATGGCAGGTAGACGCACACACGGAGCATGTAGCATCAGTGAGCGTGCTGTTCGTGTGTAGAATGGGGAAGCCTCGCGATCTATCTGAGTCTGACAGAGGGCAGATTTCGGTGGCTCGGAGGCTGGGCACGAGCATTTCGGAAACTGCTGGGCTTGTCGGGTGTGCGGGGAGGTCTGTGGTGAGTGTCTTCAACAAGTGGCGAAACCATAGTGAAACCACGTCCAGACCTCGTGGCAGGGAGGGGGGGGGGGGGAGGGCGGCGGCAGCCCCTCATTAAGTATGTCGGACGTCGTAGGTTGAGCAGACTGGTAAAGTAGGACTGGCGGAGCTAACATTAGACTTCAACGCTGGGAAGAGAACGAGTGTGTCTGAACACACAGCGCTCGAAACACTGCTTACGATGGGCCTCCGCAACCGACGACCCATCCATGTGCCAACGTTAACCCCGTGACATCGGCAGCCGGCCGGAGTGGCCAAGCGGTTAAAGGCGCTACAGTCTGGAACCGCGCGACTGCTACGGTCGCAGGTTCGAATCCTGCCTCGGGCATGGATGTGTGTGATATCCTTAGGTTAGTTAGGTTTAAGTAGTTCTTAGTTCTAGGGGACTAATGACCTTAGAAGTTAAGTCCCATAGAGCTCAGAGCCATTTGAACCATTTTGACATCGGCAACTACGACTAAGATGGACATGTGATCATCGGCACTGGACGTTGGGGGAGGGGCAGAGCATTGTATGGTCTGATGAACTCCGATACCTTCTTCATCATGCCGGTGGGAGAGCGCGAATCCGTCGTCTTCCAGGGGAACAGCTCTTTGACACCTGTACTGCGGGACGGAGACAAGGACGTGTCTCGAGACGCCACCGGCAGTGGTGGGATACCAACCTGAGTGTCGCCCAAAACCAGGAGTGATGGTCTTGGAAGCCATCTCTCTTCATAGCAGGACGCCACTGTTTGTCATCCGCGGCACCCTTTCAGCACAGCGGTCCGTCGACGATATTCTACCCCCGTATTTGTTGCCATTCGCAGCAAACCAATCCGGGCCTTAATTTCAGCAAGATAATGCCCGCCCGCACACGGCGAGTGTTCTACACCTTCTCTTCGTGCTTGGCAAATCCTACCTTGGCCAGTTAGGTCGCATGATCTCTATGCAATTGAGAATGTTTAGATCATTATGGACAGGGCCGTCCACCGATGTAACGCGCCAATTGGACAGAATTTGGTACGACATTCCTCAGGAGGACATCCAGTATCTCTATCAATCAATGCTAAGTCGAATAACTGCTTGCCTTAGAGCCAGAGACGAAACAATGCGGTATTGATTTGCTCAATTTGTGAAGCTGTTTTTCATTAATAAATCAGCAGTTTTTTCTGAAGTTGTAATCACTTGCATGTACATGTACATCAGATCTGCCGATTTCCACCTCATCTGGACAGTTCCTTCGTGGCGCTTCGTATTTTTTCTTTTGTTTTAGTGTGGATTGTGCGTATTTAGTATAGTAGGAAGAACACGTGATTAAATTTTTATGAAGTTCAGGAGTTTGCTGGGAGTGAAATGTAGTACACTGAACTGCCTCCTCTGGCAGCAGCAATTTCTCTAACCCTGGTGGGCGTCGTGTCGAACTGAGCTGGGATGACCGTACGGGTGCGTCATTCAGTGCTGCTTCAGCTCTACACCAGTGTTCAACAATCGTACGTAGTGGGTGTCTAGTAGAGGTGTTCCAGTCCCTTGGCAACCCATAAGCAATTGCTTTCTATGTGAGCGATACCTGAAAAACGTGCTCGCCAGGGCAACAGTCGAAAACCCGCTGAACCGAGCTAGGTGCGAGTGGTTTGGGCAACAGGCTGTCTTGTGTTATCTTGTTGAAAGACAACGTTGCGGTGACTTTGAAGATAGGATATACCGACCAGCCTTAACATGTCAGAAATGTACCGCCTGGAGGCCAAATTACTGACTATGTGAACGAAAAATTATCATCTTGTGTACCCAATGGCACCACGTAGCATCACGCCCGGTGCCGTGCCCACGTAACGACGACGAATGCAATCTGGCAATGTTCGTTATCGACAGAGCTTCCACACAGTGATATATCCGTGCTGATTCTCTACGTAGAAGCGAGACTTGCCTGAAAGGACAACGTTGTATCAGTTTTGCGTTCCGTGTTGTTGTTGAGAGCTTCATTGTATAACCAGCTCGCTCTAATGGCACGTGAAGTAAAACCCCAACAATAATCACAATGGTGAGAAGTGCATGGAGTTCCAGACACCTCCGCACTGTTTGTATGCATACTTGTCTTCCGAAACACACACACACACACACACACACACACACACACACACACACACACACACATGGTCCTGCTCGGCCGATAGAACAATATGTTTGCCCTCTCAGGCGCTAGTCCTGTAGGGCCGTTGAGATTCTGCATGGTGTTCAGCTTGGTCTTGCTGAGAGCATCTATTCCATATACGTACGATAACCATGGGATCCCGACCGAGGGAAACAGCAATATCACGGGACCTTAAATCGCTGTCTCGATCGGTCACGATCCTTCAGCTATCAAATCCCGGCATGATATAGGCGCTTGTACACGAGGCGTAACACGATCTTCCCACAAACAAAGAAGTAACTTCTGATGAGGAACCTCCTGCATAACCTTCCTTTTATATTGATGTAGATATCGTTACTTCCGCTTCCTTCGTGCGATATCGCTGAAATGCTAATTATTTGCATGTCTAAACGTGTGGTACACTTCACACGTTTCTGGCGTTTGTTGCACACCGCCTTCTCGGTGTTGCAATTTCAATTTCCAGTAGTGTAAATGGAGGCATCCGTACAAGTAAGACGACCAGACAATCAAAGCATTATTATCGAATAGTACAACACTCACAGTTCAACGTTGCGTGGACATCAGTGTCATCGGAGACACTGTAAGCACTACTGGAAGGAATTCACCATGCATTTTCTGTAAATCCTGTGCAACAGTTTCTTGATGTGGTTAACGAAAACCACAGTAAACGTAGATTAGAATGGCCGGAACATGATTCGACTTCCTCTGCTCCTTAATGCGAGTCCAATGCCGTAACTATCTAGATCATCCGGCGTTGTATCTCTTAATATCAAAGCGAATTCCAGCCCACTGAGGCGAATAAAGAATTTGTATAATATTTAAAACCTAGTCAATAAAATCAAAGATGTTCAATGTGATCAGGATACCAAACTGTTTTCATTAGATGTTACGAACCTGTAGTGGCCGAGCGGTTCTAGGCGCTTCAGTCTGGAACCGTCGCAGGTTCCATGCTTCGGGCATGGATGTGTGTGATGTCCTTAGGTTAGTTAGGTTTACGTAGTTCTAAGTTCTAGGGACTGATAAACTCAGATGTTAAGTGCCATAGTGCCCAAGCCATTTGAACCATTACGAACCTATATTCTAATGTGCCTGCTCAAACAACTATTGACATCGTTGAAGTGAAACCTAAATACTTTCAAAAAAGATATTTCTCATAAGCATATCACTCACCTTATTCGTTTGCTAAGAACAGTTGTAAAATGCAACTACTTTGTTTTCAGTGGCAAACTATACCATCAGCCTGACAGGCTGGTGAAGGGTAATCCACTGGCAGGCATCTTGACCGATATTTTCATTCATTCGCTCGAAGAAAAATTCATCAATAATTTTTCGGCTACTGGTCATGTTACGGCGTAAAGTCAGCGCCGGCACGCCAGTCGGGAACGACAGGGAAGAGAAGGCTATGAGAAGAGGTCAGCCAATCACACTCTGACCGACATCCCTCCAGGAAGACAGCAGCAGTCCCTAGGTGAACAGGACATTAAGCGCCGCGCCCGCTTCGTGCTGCATTTCGATAGCAGCTTCAACGTTAGCCACTTCGTTAGCCGACGCATCGTAGACTCTATCGTTAACACTCTCTATGTAACACAGACACGTGTTTGTCTGTTCTGAAGAAGATTGATTATTTTGTATGTCGACCTTTGCTTGCAACACATCTATCAAAGTTAAGTATTTGTAATTGTCTTGTTATAATAAAATTCGTTAGTACGAGTTGTTTGATTGTTTGTCTAGCGAACCGAGTATGCAAGATTCCTAGACACAATAGATCAGGGTATTTTGTCATATTCTCGGTACGAAGACGACATTTTATTCACTGACACTGCTTCCTGGGAAGCTATTGAGCATGTTTTGGAAATTTTTAGTAGTCTTCAGGAAAAAAAACCAGCTTAACTTGTGAATTAGAAAATAATGATCATCAGCTACATTATTTGGACCTTAGTATTGCCATAGACGACAAACCTTCCTTCGGCATTATTCGAAAAGCCACCAATACAGACTAGATTGTGTCTACTAATTCAGAGCTTCCTCATTCCCATAAAAAAGCAGTTTTTCATTCAGCCATTCATCGTGCAATTTCTGCACATTTGTTACCAGACAACCTTAATGATGAGATGAATTTAATAAATACCACTACAGTTAATAACGGTTATGATCCCTCGTTAGTTGAAAAGATCTTTCAAAATTAAAACCGACACTAAAGTGACTACGTTAGGCATCAGTGCTGTTTCTGATAGTAACAAGTACACTCCTGGAAATGGAAAAAAGAACACATTGACACCGGTGTGTCAGACCCACCATACTTGCTCCGGACACTGCGAGAGGGCTGTACAAGCAATGATCACACGCACGGCACAGCGGACACACCAGGAACCGCGGTGTTGGCCGTCGAATGGCGCTAGCTGCGCAGCATTTGTGCACCGCCGCCGTCAGTGTCAGCCAGTTTGCCGTGGCATACGGAGCTCCATCGCAGTCTTTAACACTGGTAGCATGCCGCGACAGCGTGGACGTGAACCGTATGTGCAGTTGACGGACTTTGAGCGAGGGCGTATAGTGGGCATGCGGGAGGCCGGGTGGACGTACCGCCGAATTGCTCAACACGTGGGGCGTGAGGTCTCCACAGTACATCGATGTTGTCGCCAGTGGTCGGCGGAAGGTGCACGTGCCCGTCGACCTGGGACCGGACCGCAGCGACGCACGGATGCACGCCAAGACCGTAGGATCCTACGCAGTGCCGTAGGGGACCGCACCGCCACTTCCCAGCAAATTAGGGACACTGTTGCTCCTGGGGTATCGGCGAGGACCATTCGCAACCGTCTCCATGAAGCTGGGCTACGGTCCCGCACACCGTTAGGCCGTCTTCCGCTCACGCCCCAACATCGTGCAGCCCGCCTCCAGTGGTGTCGCGACAGGCGTGAATGGAGGGACGAATGGAGACGTGTCGTCTTCAGCGATGAGAGTCGCTTCTGCCTTGGTGCCAATGATGGTCGTATGCGTGTTTGGCGCCGTGCAAGTGAGCGCCACAATCAGGACTGCATACGACCGAGGCACACAGGGCCAACACCCGGCATCATGATGTGGGGAGCGATCTCCTACACTGGCCGTACACCACTGGTGATCGTCGAGGGGACACTGAATAGTGCACGGTACATCCAAACCGTCATCGAACCCATCGTTCTACCATTCCTAGACCGGCAAGGGAACTTGATGTTCCAACAGGACAATGCACGTCCGCATGTATCCCGTGCCACCAAACGTGCTCTAGAATGTGTAAGTCAACTACCCTGGCCAGCAAGATCTCCGGATCTGTCCCCCATTGAGCATGTTTGGGACTGGATGAAGCGTCGTCTCACGCGGTCTGCACGTCCAGCACGAACGCTGGTCCAGCTGAGGCGCCAGGTGGAAATGGCATGGCAAGCCGTTCCACAGGACTACATCCAGCATCTCTACGATCGTCTCCATGGGAGAATAGCAGCCTGCATTGCTGCGAAAGGTGGATAAACACTGTACTAGTGCCGACATTGTGCATGCTCTGTTGCCTGTGTCTATGTGCCTGTGGTTCTGTCAGTGTGATCATGTGATGTATCTGACCCCAGGAATGTGTCAATAAAGTTTCCCCTTCCTGGGACAATGAATTCACGGTGTTCTTATTTCAATTTCCAGGAGTGTATAAAATAATTTTTCGATTGCATTTTTAGGCCCTATTTCTCACAGAATTCGCCGTCTTCTAGTTAATAAATATGGTTGCAAAGTCACCTTTTCTACCAACAATAACTTGCAGACAAATCTTATTCAAAATCTCAAGTCCAAAGTTCCTCCTATACACAGATCAGGAGTTTATAAAACCGCTTGTGTTACGTGTCCTGTTTATTATATAGGACAAACTGGAAGATCTTTCAGTGTCACGTAGAAGTAATATTTATTGGGGAAAAGAGGCACTAATGAACATAATTCCACTTTTGCTGATCATCAGTTAATTTCCGGTCACAAACCGAAAAGTGTTGAAGAAATTTCCATTTTACACAAGGAAAAGAAAGGTTACAGACTCGACGTACACGAAGAGCTGGAGATTTCCAAGCATATTTTTTGAGAACGATGGCCTCATTTTCAACGAACATTTACAATTACGTAACAAAAGATTTTTCAATGGCTTTAATCCACTACTCGGCGATTTTTGATTCCTTTATTTTTTACTATGTCTTCCTGTCTCTACTTCCGAAACATTTTTTTTCTTTAAATCTCATGTAGATGTGTACTGCTAAAGTTTCCTTCATGCAGATGTTTTTGGACTATGCAGCTGTTGGTGTAAATATTCTACAATACTCTGTACTTTACGTAATTTGGAAATTTGTGTGTTAAGTCCCATAGTGCTTAGAGACATTTGAACCATTTTGGAAATTTTTGGTAAGTTCCTAGGGGACCAAACTGATAAGGTCGTCGGTCCATAGGCTTACACATTACTTAGTCTAACTTAAACTGACTTACGCTAAGCACAACACACACACCCACGCCTGAAGGAGGACTCGAACCTCCTACGGGGGGAGCCGCGTGAACCGTGGCACGGCGCCCAAGATTGCTCGGCTACCCCGCGCGGCGCGTACTATGCGTGATGGGCAATTCAGTAAAGCTAACAGATAGTTCTTAGCTGTACTTCATTTGCATGACTACTTTGTATTTTCAAAAATACATTGAGCTCTCGTCCTTTGAATTTTGTTTCTAATAAGTGGCTGTTGTTTAATTCGATTATTTCTGTTATAATGGCTCGTATCAGCGTATGTCACTCTCCGCTCCCAATAGGCGGCGCAACTTGTGTACTGTTTTCGTAATAGCAATGTAAGCCACTGGACCGTCCAGTCTGATGATGTTCCTCGCAAGGTCTACGTATCAAAGGCTGAACGTTCTTAAATTTTGACTTGAGCTTTAAACTGTGACTATTGCTTTCTCGCAATGTAACTTAAAGTAAGTAACATTTTATTTTATGACATTTTTCATCTTGGTTATTATTTCCGTCAAACTTATTTTCTATGTGTTGTTTTATAGGGCTTTTCAGTTTTCATTCTGATGAAGACATCGTTAGAGGTGTCGAAATCTAGGTAAATGTATTAAACAATTATTAGCAACCGGTTGGCTGTGATATTTCCGCATTGAAACTTATATACGATTGCTGAAAGAGAGCCATGTTCAAACTCCATTTATATAACTAAAATTAGTATACAGCGAGATGAAATTCGATAATACACAAGTTAACAACTGAAATCGCTTATTTCTGACACTATAAATTGAAAGTTTCGTGTGTCAATTCAGTACCTGATAACAGAGCGTAAGTAGTATTATTCTCACGGTAACAAGGAAATCACAGGCATTAACAGAAAAGCGTTATATATTCACCGATACAGCAACATTTCACCCTTCTAAATCTTTGCCACGGATGATAAATAGGTATTTTACTTATGTAATTCTTATTTTATTATATATCTTACTATCGCGGTGCCGAAACGTGTCATTTATGTGGAGATAGAATAAAAATTTAAGCTTTCGGTGCCCTAAATTTGATATTTGATAGAAAAAGTTCAGTCACATTTTTATCGTCTTTGGTGAAAGAATGCAAATGAACAGCAAGATGCACTATGAGTACCACATCACTTGGCTCCGCTAAATTTTTGCCTTGGGCTGCTATAAATAGAAACAAAGCCTTGCGTCTTTCACGTCAAGACTCAAGGTATGTGAAGAAATATTGCGTATGGGTTGTAATGGCAATTCCGATCCGTCGTAAAATGTCTGGCCACAAGTCTGGCTCTCACGTTGCCTTCTAAGCACCAGACTTCCACATTGAAACAAAATATTCATTGACATTTACGAACTTGCATCATGCTGTAGGTGAAAAATGGGTCCGCAACTTGTTTTGTAATTGAAATTCATGGCTGTAGCTCCGTAATAAGTAGCATTGAGGAGAGTCTCTGTTTATTTCGTGATGGTGACCAGTTTCGGACACCTGTGTGCATTTTCCAACCATCCGTATCGTTTGTGCGACAAATACAGGCGATAGCCTATGTACAAAAACTACCCCTGAAGTGACGATCAAAGCGGCACTATGGCCGACTTAGCAGTAAATAGACCACATTAGTGAACTCTCTCACTGCAGGGGCATGTTCTGTACATAGGCTATCACCTGTATTTGACACACTAACGATAAGGATGGTCTGAAAATAGACACAGGTGTCCGGAACTAGTCACCGTCAAGAAAAAGAAAAGCACTTCTCAAAACAACTTATGTCGGAGCTACAACCATTTATTTCAAAGACATTGTCATGTGTCAGAGTGACTTTCAGTCACCAACGGCGTGAATAACCTGATTATGTGTGGGTTAATCTGCAGAAGCTTAGCTCCAACCCAAAAAACGCGGTGTTTTATGGTAATCTTGTCATTAGCATAACTGAAATAAACTGATTCTCCGATTTCAAACCCCATACATTTCCCATGCCAATAAATGCAAGAGACAGACAACATCCAACGAAGAGAGGCGTGCTTTGTCACGTGATTGATTAGTAAGCATGAGAGCGTCGCAGAGATGAACAACGCCGGTGGCAGAGGATACTAGACGGGGACTGTGTACCACAGTGAGGTTGTTGTTCAGATTCCGAGAGCGTCCGTCCCTCAAGCAGTGGCAAAATATATCAGTTCCTCCCAAACATGTTTCATGCAATGACCACAATTAGAAAATCAGAGAAATTAGAGCTCATACAGAGGTTTATCAACAGTTGTTCCCCATTCGCGAATGGAACAGGGGAGAGGAAAATAATGTTGGTAATAGAACTACCCTCCGCCACACACCATAAAGTACAGATATAGGTGTAGATAAAGATTAGTAATATTAATTGGGAGCAAAATTATTCGATTCACAGCCTAATGTCGTATACTATCTCCATCATGTCAATATGCTGAAAGAGGTTTGGAATATAAAAGGGCACTTTTAGCTTGTTAACAACCTAGCTCGGCTTGGCGCTGGTGGCATTAAGTATCTATTGCCAAATGACTTTACTGGCCTAGCGTAATTTGTTTGGGGGCCACGAATAAAATTCAGAGAACAACATTAGATATGTGGAGACCACCAGTTTCATATAACTTACGCGATGTAAGCAGCGTACAACAGGAAAGTTCTCTGGAGGCATGAATGTTGTGTGTTCCATTTAGAATTGGAGTTTCGAGTGATATCTGATGGCAATGATGGGGGCACTTCATGATGAAAGTAATACGTGTACAACCAATGTAATATTGTATGCAGATCATAAGTACTAGGCTGAGTGGATGCCACTGTGTGGTAATCTATATCTCGTTCTGGAGATCACAGAATCAGGCCGTGCGACATCACTTGGCGAACGATGGCGTGCCACTGGCCCATAGCTATGTAATGGCTGTGTGCTGCAAGTATGTTGCGTCACTGTTGTAGGAGCGAGTACGTAGCCTCCCTCTTTGAGTCGCTGGCTGCAGCAGAAACTGAGCTGGCAAACAGTTGGTGATAGACGGCAACTTCCCCGCAAGTGCCTACTTACGAAGTTTCAGGAACCAGCTTTCAGCGAGGAAGCTGGGTATATACTGCAACCCCAGACTTATCGCTCCTGTATGGCCCGCAAAGACAAGATTAGACTTACTATAGCGCTCACGGAGGCGCCTGAGCAAACATTCTCTCCGCGCTCCATTCGTAAATGGAACAGAAAGAAACTTTAGTACGTGGTAGAAAGGGAGGTTCCTCTGCAATGCGCTCGAAAATGTGTTGCTCAGCGTAGGTGCAGGTGTAGTTGCGCGCGATGTTCCCGCTGCGATTAGCCGAGCACAGGGAGATCTCAAGCTGCTGTGGGACGATACAGAATTATAGCGGCTGATCTGAGGAACAGCCTTGAGAAATCCCAAGGTGCCAAAGAGATGGAACCAGTCTGCAACGAGATGGACAACAAGATTTGCAAGTTTCAGACGGGTACATCGCCAGGTCCAGGCAAGTAACGACCGGAGGAACGAGACCACTAACCTACTCCAGATTGGACCAACAGATATCTTTAAACGCTGACTAATAAGTGGGAGCCTGCTGTAGATGCTAACAGGATGCGAAATGATTTACGGAAATTTGGGAAATTTCTTCCATAGCAGTAGGAATAAAAAAGAGTCGCCAAGAAGAATGAGGAGGAAAGAAGAATGGCAATACTTTTAGCACCTACGGTCGCAGGTTCGAATCCTGCCTCGGGCATGGATGTTTGTGATGTCCTTAGGTTAGTTAGGTTTAACTAGTTCTAAGTTCTAGGGGACTAATGACCTCAGCAGTTGAGTCCCATAGTGCTCAGAGCCATTTGAACCATTTGAACTTTTAGCACAATACACCACGGCGGCAAGAGCCATGGAACAGCGATATGCACATATTCATATGACGGCAGTACCGTCTACATAAGGTATAAAAGGGCAGTGCATTGCTGGAGCTGTCATTTGTACTTAGGTGATTCATGTGAAAAGATTTACGGCGTGATTATAGCCGCTCGACGGGAATTAAGACTTTAAACGCGGAATGGTAGCTGTAGTTAAAAGCATGGGACATGGCATATCGGAAATCGTTACGGAATACAGTATTCTGAGATCCACAGTGTGAGGAGAGTGCCGAGAATACTAAATTCCTGGCATTACCTCTCACCAAGGACAACGCAGTGGCTGACGGCCTTCACGTAACGATCTAGAGCAGCAGCGTTTGTGTAGAGCTCTCAGTGCTAACAGAGAAGAACACTGCGTGAAATAACCGCAGAAATCAACGCATGACGTACGACGAACGTATCCGTTAGAACAGTGCGGCGGAATTTTTCGTTATTGGGCTATGGCAGTAGGCGACCGATGCGTGTACCTTTGCTAACAGCACGACATCACCTGCAGCGCCTCTCCTGGGCTCGTGACATCGGTTTGACCCTGCACGACTGGAAAACCGTGGCTTGTTTGGATCAGTCCCGATTTCAGTGGGTTAGAGCTGACTGTAGGGTTCGAGTGTGGCTCAGAACCCACAAAGCCATGGAATCAAGTTGTCGACAAGGCAAGCTGGTGCAAGACGATGGCCGGCCGATGTGGCCGAACCGTTCTAGGCGCTTCAGTCTGGAACCGCGCGACCGCTACGGTCGCAGGTACGAATCCTGCCTCGGGCATGGATGTGTGTGATGTCCTTAGGTTAGTTAGGTTTAAATGGTTCTAAGTTCTAGGGGACTGATGACCTCAGATGTTAAGTCCCATAGTGCTCAGAGCCATTTGAACCATTTTTTTGCAAGATGATGGTGAATCCATAATGATGTGGGCTGTGTTTACACGGAATTGACTGGGTCCTCTGGTCCAACTGAACCGGTCACTGACTGGAAGTGGCTATGTTCGGCTGCTTGCTCCTAAAGAACGGTGGAATTTTTATTAATGAGAATGCGCCATCTCACAGCTGTTCCCAATTGGTTTGATGAACATTCCGAACAGTTCGAGCGAATGGTGTCTCCACCCATATCGCCCGACGTGAATCTCATCGAACATGTATGGGACACAACTGAAAGGCCAGATGTGCACAATATCTTGCATCGGGAGCACTTTCGCAATTATGAGCCACTACAGAGGCAGCACGGTTCAATATTGCTGCAAGGGACATCCAACGACTTGTTAAGTCCATGTCACACTGCACTATGCCGGGCAAAAGGAGGTCCGACACGTTATTAGTACGTATCCCACGACTTTCGTCAAAATGGTTCAGATGGCTCTAAGCACTATGGGACTTAACATCTGATGCCATCAGTCCCCTAGACTTAGACCTATTTAAACCTAACTAACCTAAGGACATCACACACATCAATGCCCGAGGCAGGATTCGAACCAGCGACCGAAGCAGCAGCGCGGTTCCGGACTGAAGCGACTTTCGTCGGCTCAGTGTACTTAAGGCTGGCGTAAAAAACAAACGATCCTGTCAAATTGCAAGAAGGAAAGCAACTGAACGCTCCCGGAAGGGAGAGGGTGGGAAACACCGAGATTTTCTGAGCTCGCGCACAGAGAACAGGAGGACAATCTCCCTCGGAGTCTGCTGCTGTCAGGTGACAGGACCCGAGACAGTGGAGATAACGCCAGCGACCGAGCGTCCCAGACAGCGCTAATCTACTGCCAGCCGACATGTACACCAGACCGTAGGAAGAGGGCATGAAACTTTCGGCTCATCTACCACCTTGCGAAGCTATATCCCTTATAACGCCCGGTGCCTAGGCCAAACGACCGTCAAAAGTAATTTTATTGTAGCAAGCTTAATTATGTGTTGTGTTCTCTCTTCTTACCAGTGCGGTCTTTTTGATTTGTGTGTGAAAATGTTATTTTCTGAAAAGTGAATATTCTCGCGTCTCATAATTTTCGCCGTGAATTACAGGTCTGGTTGGTATTTCGATGTTTTAAAAAATAATACTCGAATAATTCGCAATGCCTTAAGGCTAAATTCAGTCTATCAAGCACAGAAAATACATAATAAACTTATTATTAATACTGCGAACTAATAAGCTTTGCAATTTAACAGTAAGAAAATTTATGTGTAAATGCTGACGAACGTTTACTGAAAACTTTTTGTGCCACACGTAAGCAGCACGGTGTACTTGAAGCAACATTTTATGGGTACATGCCCTACATGCGTAAGCAACTAATAACTGTTTACACGTATATAGTCATTTTGGTTGTACTGATAATTGCGAACGTCCGATCACCAGAAAATGTTATTTATTTTACTTTGTACAGCAAAAATTCCTCTAGCAATAATGAGTGGATAGAAGCATTCTTTTGCACTTGTAAATTCCGATGAAAAGTTTCGTCACTCAAAGGACATAGTTTTATTCTGTGTTTAAGAATTTTTCACTTTTACATTTTATCTCACTGTTTTCACTTTTACATTTTATCTCACAGTTCAATCGTAGGTTAAACTGCATGAGAGAGTGATGGGAAGGTGTGAAGTACATAAAACCTCCACCGATCCTATATGTTAGGTGATTTGTCATTAGCTGGTTTAATAAAATGATTATGACGTGACAATGACGGTCTCTTCATGACGTAAGGAATACACATTAATTGTTTAGCTTCTTGGAAGTTATGGCATGATAGTTTTCGACATGAGCTTCAGTCACCAGTGTAACATATTCCATCATCTTTCGGGTGTGCATGCGGAACCTCAGTACTTCATCTTCCCACATTCACAACGTCTGTTATCCGCACAGCTACCTTCAAGGCGAACTGGTCACTGAAGTCACAGTATCCAAGATTTAAAAGGCTAAAACCATGTTACACTAAGATATACTGCGGAGTAAAATGCGCATGAGTCACAAAACAATAAGCGTCACATTGCTAGGACGTCAGAAACAATCTGAAAAGATTGTAAGGTCGTTGCAAGGTAGGTTGTGCTGAGAAATAATTGTTAAGAAGATTCGATACGTTGCACTGTTTCCGAATTAATTAACTTTGAAGTTAGCCAATCAGGCCGTTGCGTGTGGCATTTCAAACGATCGCAAGAGAAGGTGTCACTAAACGTGTCCTTTTTGTTTCCTAAAACCAAACAAGAGAGCGATACACAAATTAGACTTGGGGCGGTAGTAAGGATCGAACCCGTGCCAAAGGCTGAACAATTTCGTGCACTATTATCTACGTTATGAGAATAACTGACACTAACGGTATCTGGCCGCCCGCTTGAATTCGCGCGCGAAATGGCCTGATTGGCTAACTTCAGTACTAATTAACTCAAATGCGGTTCAACATATCGAATTTATTCTTAAGAAATATTCCTCAGCACAACCTATCATGCCAAACCCTTACCAGCTTTTCAGACTGTTTCTGATCACCTTGCAGACTCTTACGCGTCTAAAATAAAAATCTAGCTAGCACCAGTCAACAAATCCTCAGTGCTTTATACACTACTGGCCATTAAAATTGCTACACCACGACGTTGACGTACTACAGACGCGAAATTTAACCGACAGGAAGAAGATGCTGTGATATGCAAATGAATAGCTTTTCAGAGCATTCACATAAGGTTGACGACACTTAAAACGTGCTGACATGAGGAAAGTTTCCAACCGATTTCTCATACACAAACAGCAGTTGACCGGCGTTGCCTGGTGAAACGTTGTTGTGATGCCTCGTGTAAGGAGGAGAAATGCGTACCATCATGTTTCCGACTTTGATAAAGGTCGGATTGTAGCCTATCGCGATTGCGGTTTATCATATGGCGACATTGCTGCTCGCGTTGGTCGAGATCCAATGGCTGTTAGCAGAATACGGAATCGGTGGGTTCAGGAGGGTAATACGGAACGCCGTGCTGAATCCCAACGGCCTCGTATCACTAGCAGTCGAGATGACAGGCATCTTATCCGCGTGGCTGTAAAGGATCGTGCAGCCACGTCTCGATCCTGAGTCAACAGATGGGGACGTTTGCAAGACAACAACCATCTGCACGAACAGTTCGACGACGTTTGCAGCAGCATGGACTACCAGCTCGGAGACCATGGCTGCGGTTACCCTTGACGCTGCATCACAGACAGGAGCGTCTGCGATGGTGTACTCAACGACGAACCTGGGTGCACGAATGGCAAAACGTCATTTTTTCGGATGAATCGTTTCTGTATACAGCATCATGACGGTCGCATTCCTGTTTGGCGTCATCGCGGTGAACGCACATTGGATGCGTGTATTCGTCATCGCCATACTGGCGGATCACCCGGCATGATGGTATGGGGTGCCATTGGTTACACGTCTTGCTCACCTCTTGTTCGCATTGACGGCACTTTGAACAGTGGACTTTACATTCCCGTGGCTGTACCCTTCATTCGATCCCTGCGAAAAACCTACATTTCAGCAGGATAATGCACGACCGCATGTTGCAGGTCCTGTACTGGCCTTCCTGGATACAGAAAATGTTCGACTGCTGCCTTGGCCAGCACATTCTGCAGACCTCTTACCTACTGAAAATGTCTGGTCAATGGTGGCCGAGCAACTGGCACGTCACAATACGCCAGTCACTACCCTTGAAAAACTGTGGTATCGTGTTGAAGCTGCATGGGCAGCTGTACCTGTACACGCCATCCAAGCTCTGTTTGACTCAATGCCCAGGCGTATCAAGGCCTTTATTACGGCCAGAGATCACTGTTCTGGGTACTGATTTCTCAGGATCTATGCACCCAAATTGCGTGAAAATGTAATCACATGTCAGTTCTAGTATAATATATTTGTCTAATGAATACCCGTTTTTCATCTGCATTTCTTCTTGGTGTAGCAATTTCAATGGCCAATAGTGTATAAGTTTTGCCATTCTTCTTATTTGAAATAAAACCACTAATGTTATTTGCTTGAACTGTTGTGCAGCATTCCGAGAACGCAGCATCCCTTAGGCACCCTATATGCGACGAGTGGGCAGGTATTTGCAATAGGACAAGACTGATGATACATCATTTACGTACAATGAAAACAGTATAGGACCTGATACCGAATCCTGGAGAACGTCTGATACTATACGCCTCCATTGTGACTTTTAGTGCCCGACATGACGCATTGTTGGCGAGACGTCAGGCATGAGCGAAATCACTGCACTACACTTGGCGAGAAATATAGGCTAAGGTTGGCAAGTAAAATGTCATAGTAGACGGTATCAAATGCTTTGCTGAAGTGTAAGAAGCACATGATAGTTGCCTCTTGTGCATCCATGGCAAGCTTCAGGTCGTCTCTTACCTTCATCAAGGCAGATGTTTACGGAAGCTTGACAGGCCTAGTAGGTTGTTTGTAGTTAGGTAGACTGTTGTCTGGTCGTGGACTATATTCTAAGGCTTTGGACAGTATAGGAAGAATGCGAACAAACTGGTAATCACATGGTGCTGTGACTGTATCCTTTCTAGGTAATGGCTTGACTAGTTCCTGTTGTATTTTTATTAAAGAGGCACAATCTTCAAAATGCCATATATGTTTGGAAATAAGTCTTTGTACAAATAGAGGTTGTCGCTGATGTTGTGTGCACTTTTAATCTTAAGTTTTCTGACGATGGCCTTCAAAGCCGAGAGCCGGTTTACAACAAAATAGTAAAATAAAGTGCGATTGTGAAACATTAACATTGTGTCTTTCGGTTTTTAATATGTCTGTTCCTCCAAGGATCGACGGAATATTCTATAAATGTTAAACAGTTTTTGTATGAAACTGCTACTTATAATACGAAAAGAGCTGATAGGTGAAGAGTGCTGAAAATGTGGCCAACTATGCAAGTAACGCTGCTGGCGGGTAAACAGTGACAAAACTCGATACACTGGTCTGGGCCGTATCTGGCTCTAGGTGCGTCAGTGGTTAAGTCTCCCTAGAGCTCGAGAGAGACCCAGCTCGCTCTCAATGTCCGCAAAGTTTGCAGGGCTATAGATAGCAGCGGTCAAGCTCATGGCTTATTCCTTAACTTCCGGAAGCCCTTGACATTATTCCGCACTGTCGCTTCGTAAATAAAATACGTGTTACTGACCGAACACGCGATAGAAGACGGGATTTATCAGCAGAATATCCTTCTGAATGGGGAGAGCTCGTGCGAAAGAAATATAAGTCACTTGTCCCGGTGATGTAAATGGAACGCTCCCATTCACGATATGTATATACGACTCAGTTATAATATCGAATGTTCTTCCACTTTATTACGTAAGATTCAGTTTTTGGTAAACCAGTGGTGTGTAATTTGGAGTCCTTGGAAGAGTTAGGGATTTTGTAACGCTGGCCACAATGATAGTTGATTAATGTCAAGTGTAGAAGAATGTGTTACACTGTGCAAGTCGCACAATATCCTTTCAAGTAACATTAGAGGTAAATCAAGCCATCTGCAAAATACCTAGCAATAAACATTCCATGCGACGTAAAATTGGAAAGCTTAGTCAATCTAACGACCGGGATGGCAAATTTATTTTTATAATTGGTTCAGCCTTTAAAGCAGTATTATTTCTGTGTCTCTCACCTTTAGTATATCAGCTTAAGTAAGGAGACGGAACACTTGAAAGAACATATGCGGAATTCGCGATACGTATGTTTAGTTAGCGTGTGTTATGGAGATACTAAATACCGTTTGAGGAAAGAACATAAGCAGTACTTTGAGATGAATGACGGGTGTTACATATAAGGTTGAGAGGCCAGTCACCCAAGGAGATGGTGTCCTGGTCCCGCATTCAGGTGACGGCGTTTCAGACCCTCACCTGGGACTCGAAATGCAGGTTTTAGTGGTTTTCTTAAAGCACTTAAAATGCCGCGATTGTTCCTTCGAAAAGGACACGCCAAATATCCTTTCTCGTCCTTCCCGATACGAGCATAAGCTCCGTTTGTAATGTCCTCACCGTCGACGCGACGTTTAACCCTTATATTTCTTCCTTCTTTCCGAGCTAGTCGAATAGTTCTACTGTTGGTCTTATAGTCATCGACGGCATAGTGACTGGCACCTCTGGGAAACAACTTCATGAATATGTTATTGTCTTATTTAGACACTACACAAGGGCTACGATGGTTTGATGAGAGGAACTAAGACAGACAAGGGGGTCAGAAACAGTCTGTAAAGCTTATAACGGTGTTCCGGGGTACGTTGTGCTAACAAATAATTTTTCTGAAAAAAGTCTACACGTTGAGCCGTCTCAGAGTTAATTAGCATTGAAGTTAGCCAACCGGGCCATTGTGCGCACAAATACAAGCGGTCCGCCATAGACGGCGTGGCCAAAGGTGTTCCTCATTTGTTTTCCTATAACGGAACGAGTGGCTGATATTGGATATGGGGCGGTCGTAAGGACCGAACCGCATCCAAAGGTTGAGCAGTCTTGTGCGCTATCGTATCTACTATGAAAGCAACTGACACTAATTGTATCTGCCGGGCCGCTTCAATTTACTCTCGCAACGACCTAATTGGCTAACTTCAATTTTAATTAACTCGGAAACGACGCAACGTATTGAATTTCTCAGCGGGACATACCCTACAACACCCTTACAAGCTTTACAGACCGTTTCTGATCACCTTGTATATGAAAACGTACAGACTAGTAGAGTAGAAAGGAAAGAAATGAAGGTAATCAAAGAATTTTGGACATGCATTTGCGGAATGGAAACGTATACGTAAATAAAGGCAAAGTAGAGAACGATACTTGGCTACAACTGCTTACTCGTGTCTGAATGAATGGGACTGCGTGACAGAAGTAAATCAATATTTCAGTAATAAAGTGCACACATACAGACAACCGGTAGCTTTGTATCTAGTACAAAATAATATTACTGCGCTATGGAAAAATTCATTTTACCATTAAATTCTATATTTAAACGAATATGAGCTACAAATCATAGAATTTTCCCACATTACGTCTTTTTTGCTGAGCATAACGTAACTGGTGCGCAGATAGTGGGATTCACTGGTGATAATGAATAAACTGCCAGGCTGAGTCTACAAAAGTCATTGTCCTGCGTAGACAGTTTTTATTTTCGAAATAAACACGTTATTTCATGCTTTTGTGCTGTTAGCTAATTTCGTTCCCTTGGTAATTTTCAAGATACCTCCGTCACGATGAAAAACTGTAGCCACATACCTCTTCTCCCACACACTGGTGTGGACGAAGCACCATCTAACGGTGTCGCTATCAAAGGTTGCTTATAAAAGTGGTGGTAATGAGCATATCTTTTACAAATGTGAGCCGGCCGTTGTGGCCAAGCGGTTCTAGGCGCTTCAGTCTGGAACTGCGCGACCACTACGGTCGCAGGTTCGAATCCTGCCTCGGGCATGGATGTGTGTGATGTCCTTAGGTTAGTTAGGTTTAGGTAGTTCTAAGTTCTAGGGGACTGATGACCTCAGATGTTAAGTCCCATAGTGCTCAGAGGCATTTGAACCATTTTACAAATGTGAATTCCGTATGTAAAATGATAAAATCCAAACCTTAAGCGAGTCTTGGTTTCTGTGCGAGTGCAAACCACATTAAAATACGTTAGCTCACGTTTCAAATAAAACTGCATATGACATGGGTCAACGTCTAAAAATCAAATGGGATACATGTCAGCGAGTTTAAATGCACGATTATGATCATTTTATATACCGAATTCACATAGCTGAAAGTTGTGTCCGTTAACACCCCTTTCATAAGGAACCGTTATTAGGGATACTACTAGATGACGCTTTTTAGACACCAGTGTGTGGAAGATATCTGACTACTGCTTTTCTCTGTGATGGAGGTAGCTTCAAAACACCGAATTGCGCGAAATTAGCTAATAGCGCAAAAGCATAAAATAAAGTTACAGTTGATTCAATGATTAGTACTTGTATGAAATATTATTCCAAATTATTCGCTGAATGCGAATTTTATAACATCAGCTGCAATGGGTATAGAGGGCATCCGGCCACCCCTTAAAATTAACCTTGCCAAATCCGTCCTAACCGTGCCGACCTGCGAAGCCGCGAGACAAGGCATCAGCAAAAGAAGAAGAAGAAGCTGCAATAGGTATAGATGTATTACCCAACTGTGGCAAGTGAAAGCTCGTACGAGATCGGGACTCGAACACGGATTTCCCACCAAACGAGGTGGCGCAGTGGTTAGCACACTGGACTCGCGTTCAAGAGGACGATGGTTCAAACCCGCGGCCGGCACTCCTGATTTATGTTTTCTGTGATTTATATAAAGCACTTCAGGCAAATGCCGGGATGGTTCCTTTGAAAGAGAACAGCTGATTTCCTTCCCCATCCTTCCCTAACCCGAGGGGACCGACGGCCTCGATGTTTCGTCCCCTCACCGTAAATCAACCATCGATATCCTGCACATAGCGAGCGTTGCTTTGGCTGTCCGTGCACACTTCCCTACCCTAAACAAACCCCCACACGTGACAGACCGTGTCCTTATACTGTAGTCTTATGTACGCCTCCCTTTAAGCTTGCAAAAATACTTGATTCCCGCTTAGGGAGAATGACACCACCACAAGGTGTGACTCGGAAGGAAAAGTAAATGGTCGAGTTCGATGAATGTGCCTCCAGTCTATGTGAATTGACTCCTCAAGGGTGACGAGCGACTTGCATTATCTCCACCATTCATCGATGATTCAACTGTAACAACATAACATAAACCTGCTGAGAAGTTACAGGGTGACTATTATTGAACTATATGAAATAAAATCGTCATAACTTCTGAATGGTTTGCATTAGGAAGTTCAAACTGCACGGCTGGCCGCGAGGCATAATAGGAATTAATATGCGAATGTATTGTTGTCGGACATTTGCATTTGGATGGGTTTGAAAGAAGCAAAATTGGCGCATTTGGGGACTAAGAATCCGCATTTCGCATTCGAGAAGTCTGTTCATCGTCAACGGCTGGCTGTGTGGTGTGCAATGTCCAGTCATGCAATAATTGGTGCGATATTCCCTGATGGCACGGTGACTACCGAGCGGTACGTAAGGGTTCTGGAACATGATTTCATCCCCATTATAATAAGTGATTGTGATTTCGACAAGATGTTGTTCATGCAAGACGGAGCTCGACCCCATCGAAACAGGAGGGTATTCGATATCCTGGAGGTGCGCACTCGGGACCGCATTCTGCCTCGGGGGTACCCAGAGGTGACAGGCATGGGCCTCGATTGGCCGCCATATTCTGTGGATCTTAACACTTGCGACTGCTTTTTGGGGGCTATACTAAAGACAAGGTGTACAGCAATAACCTCAAAACCATTGCTGAGTTGAAAACAGCCATTCAGGAGGTCATCGACAGCATCGATGTTCCGACACTTCAGGTGGTCATGTAGAATTTTACTATTCGTCTGCTCCACAAAATCGCCAATGATGACAGGCGTATCGCACATATCATAACCTAAATCCGATTATCTGTAGTGTCGTTTACATGTTGAATAAAGTGTGTGCACGCCGTAGTTTGTAACTAATTTACGCTTTTTTTCACATAGTTCAGTAATTGTCACCCTGTATATACTCATATGTCTCCGTAGATGAAAGCTTAGAGGGTCTATCACAAACCAGCGTACCGCGTATGCCACTGTGATTTCCCGTGATTCTTGTTCAAGTAGCGAATGGTACGCGGAAAAACGCCTATTAGCAATCCTCAGTATAAACTCGAAATTCGATAATTTTACCTTCATGGTCGTTTCGCGATATGTATGTGGGGTAGCAAGAAGTTGGGTGACTCATCTAGGAACGTACCGACATGCTTTCGGAACGTCAACAACAACGCACACTGCGATGCTCAGTATAGCTCGTTTTTGCATTTGTTCCTGTCTCTGGAGGAGCAACTCTATGACACTTTGCCGGCCGCGGTGGCCGAGCAGTTCTAGGCGCTTCAGACAGTTTCTATGATACTAACACGCTTAATTAACGAACCCGCAACGAATCGTGCCAGTGCTGTTTGTATCTTCTCTATTTCGTATACTATACTGCCTGGTAAGTGTCCTGGACTTACGAATAAGACTAAAGCCACTGTCGAATGAGGGTTTCGTAGGTACGTCCTTCATGGGTAGACTACAGTTACTAACAAGGGAAACTCCCCATTGCGCCACCTTCAGATTTAGTAGTAAGACGGCCCAGTGAATAAAATGGTTCAAATAGCTCTGAACACAATGGGACTTAACATCTGAGGTCATCAGTCCCCTAGACTTAGAACTACTTAAACCTAACTAACCTAAGGACATCACACACATCGATGCCCGAGGCAGGATTCGAACCTGCGACCGTAGCAGTCGCGCGGTTCCAGACTGAAGCGCCTAGAACCGCTCGGTCACTGCGGCCGGCTCCCAGTGGATAGCCCGTCAAAAGTGAACACAGATCGAGGATGAAAAGAGGAAGAAGGTGTACTGAACTGTGAAGAATAAAGCGAGAGCGAAACAATGAACGGCCCATGCTCTAGATGTGTAACAAGGGCGTAGTGGCTGTGTGCTCAGGGTGTTGGACTGCGATGCGGGAAATCCGTGTTCTTATTTTTCCACAGAATTATGTCTGTTCGCTATATTCAAATTTGTGTCTGTGTCGTGGTGTAACGTCCGATTGTAACAGCGAAGTGTAAGGAAGGGACCTCCAGATGTACGTACCTCCTATTTTTTCTACACAAGTACCACATGTTATAATTCTTGTGTTCCGTTTGGAAGTTTTGACTCTCGAATTCCTTTGTTATGACATAGTTCACATCAGTTTATTTGTCGGTTTCATTTCTGTGAGATTATGCTGCATCTCGCCTGCTGTCACTATTCATTACATTTACTTGCGACGATAATATATTCTCTCCACATGACTCATATTCTACAACTAATTTAGTTGTCAAGACTACAGGAGAACGGACACTTCAATGATCGGACGGAAAGTTCATAATTTTCTGAAGGAAAATAAAGGATGAGGCACGACGGAGATTTGAACACCGTGACCAGACAAACACGACGTCATTGCTACTCAAACACTCTCCATGTTGCACATCTTGAGCTTGGACCGTTCACTGCTTCTATTTCGCATCTTTTTTGAGAGTTCAGTACACCTTCTTGACGTTTTCAAGTAAATCTGAGGGGTTTACGATGGGGAGTTTCCCTCGTGAGCATTCATCCAGCGGATGCCCAATGGAATTTACCTTTCCTACGAATAGTTACATGTTCTCGCACCACTTTCACTCGCTCTGTACACATGCCCTTTGATATTTAACACATGATTGTTTCCGGTGAATTTTTCGGCAATCGTGTAATCAAACAATATCGGATCTTGCCATATTTTGTGTGCAGCACGTTACATTTCTGTATGGTGAGTGTCAGCTGCCGAACTCTGCACCAAGCATCGATCCTCTACAAATCTTACTGGGCGAGGTGGCGCATTATTTAACACACTTCACTTGCCTTCGGAAGACTACTGTTCAAATCTCCGTCCGGCCATCTATATTTAGATATTCCATGATTTCTGTAAATCGCTCCAGGAAAATACCGGGATGGTTCTTTTCAAAAGGCAAGGTTGATTTCCTTTACCATCCTTTTGTAATCCGAGCTTGTACTCCATCTCTAATGTCCACGACGTTGACAGAACGTTAAGCCCTAATCCTCGTCCTTCCTTCTACAAATTTTCGATTATTTCGCTAAAGTTTTCTAGAATTTCGCCTTCGCTATAAACAGTAAGCGATCAAAAACTTTCCGTTCGAAATGTGTACAGCTCAGAATGGGTGTGCCAATCAGGCGCAATCACTGTGAGCACTGGGGCAATCATCCCATCGACTTACCAGGTTGAAGACATCAGTTTGGTAAAACCGCATACCATGACGTGCTGCGTGAAGAAGTCCGTCCTGCCTGCATCCTCATCTGAAAGGCCTTCTTTAAGGGATCGAACGTGTGATAATCGATGGGGAGAGATCAGCACTACAGTTCAGGCGCTCAATGGATGAGGCTGGTCTCCCAGGCCGCACCATTCCACAACGGTGGTTTTTGACAGACAAGCTGCCCCATACTAAATCTTCATTCTCCGATGGACGTTTACCATTGTTTGTCCTTCGTCAGCCAAGAAAAGAATAGTAGCAAGTTGCTTGTACTGGGACGCCTTTGTTCATAACATCGCCATAGTTCACGTTTTCGCATTTACCGCACGCACTTCGGAAAGACACGAATACCACACTAATCTTTTGCATACATGTCGATGCTTATATACCCGCATCGCTGTAGCGCTACGTTGCATATTCGCTGCAACAACGCCCTCAAAAGGAAACTTTTTAGTCGTTCCTTATTCAACAGAAGCATATCCGAACAGACGTACGGATCTTCCAGCGTTATCCACTGGGTTATTTGCCTACACTGCGATAATACTCCGTCGGGGTACACCCAATGCCACATTTACGTCTGAACATTTCAGTCCGTTAAGAACCACTTTTGCATTTTATTTATTAGGAACTCTTCAATCCAAACAGAAACTTGGTACGGCATTCGGTGGGCCCACGTTTCTATCATTGGACGACAAAGCAGAGTTGCATCGAAAGCCTTCCGGAAGTCACGGAACACGGCATCAATGCGAGCACCTGTATCTTCTGCCATCTGGATCTCGTGAACGAGTAGAGCGAGCTGGTTTTCCCAAAATCGGAATCGATGTAGGGAAATTTCAGTCTCCAGATAGGTCATAATTCACGAGTCTAAATCGTGTTAAAAAATTATATGACAGAATGAAATTTTCGTTATAGGTCTATAGTTGTGGGAAAACAATTCAACGACATTTCTTGAAAATGATAAGACGAATCATTTGGAACGGTTCAACCTTCCAAAGTCGTGTCACGCTGTTACACCGGATCACTGTGTGCCATGCCTCTTGAGGAAAACTTAAAGTGGTGGTTGCGGCTACAGTGCAGGATTGATATTAAAGGTCAGAAGATCGATGCGCTAATAACATACTGCATTCTAACGTCAAACAACGCGTCAGGCATAAGGTGACCGTATATACACTGCTTTCCAATAATATAGGCTGTGTTCCTATTATGTGAATTTCATGGTCAGGCAATAGTTCGAAATTCTCCAGAGCAGCCGGGAAACAAAGACAGGCTTTCGTAGGCTTAGGTGTTATTCAATTTGTAAAATATATTTCCTTTAAACTACGTATTTTGCAAGAAGAAATATCAGTGTTCTTCAAGCAGACTTTCATAATGGTTATTATACAGTAAATCGAACAGCTTGGGAATGATCATTAGTCTGTACAGTGGATCCCTGACTATTAGGACTCATTACCTGGTAGGTTGCACATATCTGAAACTGATAACGAGAGTCACTCGTTAGGTCACAAGTTTATAGACCTCGACAATTCGACTTAAAGCATGATAATACCAGAAAAGGCGGTGTCCCGTAGCTACGACATTAACGCAGCTTCTTCGCGATTGACCAATTTTCATGTCGGATATATATGCAAGTCGGTAAATCAGGGGGTCTTCACTATCTACGGAGGCAAACACTCCATCACAGTGACACCTTGTGGAGTAAATTATGTGTGGGAACACGCCGCTTCTATGGAAAGCTCATACAGGCTTGATCAGTGTGCCTCCAACAACCCACGTAGGTCAATCAACCACATGCATTCCGCTAATACAAATTTATAACTTGACATGGTGTATCAGGAAAGTCTTCTGACCAAGATATTAGAATGGAAATGGAAATTAAGAAATTAATAAAGGAGCTTATGAAAAAATAGAAACAACATCCGACACAATGAGGAAGGAAAGAGTTGTAATCTATAGACACATAAAAATGCTAGATGAGGAGAAGATACGAAAATTTTTTAACATTTTTGAGAGAAACCCAAAATTGTGAAAGACGTCGATCTTTAAATTGTTTTGATGAACATGAAGTTAAAGAAGTTTTAAGATGAAGCTAAGGTTATCTGAGAGAAATGGAAGTAACGTAGGAAGAAATACGAGAAAGAGAAAAGTTCAGAGCAAAAGTAAGACAAAATACAGGTGCGACATAGAAGAAAGAAGCGACAGACGGATGGAAGAATGAAAAACTACTGGAAAGGGAGAAACGAGAAATGGAAGAAGACATAAGTTATTTCATGTAGTCCTTAGTAGAGCAAACGAATAAAAGAAGCTCGCAAAACAAGTTATTTTTTGGTTTTTCCATTACCTACATTTAATACAATTGACGAAATTAATCACGTTAGTTTCTAATAAACGAGACTTTTAATCAAGAAATTCCAGGAATTCGTAATGTCCACATAAAGTACTTCGCTTCAGTAAATAATTTACATTCCTTACTCAAGCGTGCTGTTCCTGTGAGCGACCTGTAACTCTTCGACGGTTTTCTTTTCTGAAGGCCACGACTGTTGTTCGAGTAACGGACCCACACATTCAGCTAACATCTGCGCTTGAAACGCGACATCTCCTCTTTCTGGTCTTAGCGCAAATGATAGTGTACGTATTTCCGCACGTCACGTGACGCCTCACACTACTGGATACATTCGAAGACAGGTGACTCTGATAGTTACAGTTAAGTCAAACAGATCAACTAATGCAACCTGACATTGTAAATACATCCATTACCCCCTCCCCTCTCCACCGCTACCCGTCAACGAACTGGCAGACACAAAAAACCACAGCACCTACAAATTCAGTCCACATACATGTCACTCACTGGTAGTGTTGCTCGTCCATCCTCGGCGTCAATGTTGTTTTGTCTAGGAGTCCTGCCTACTCGGTTCGCTAAACAAAGAACCAAGAAATTCGTATTAATGAGTTTTATTACAATAAGACAATTACAGTATTTATCTTTGATATGTGTTGTAAGCAAAGGGTGACATACAAAATAATCAGTCTTCAGAATACAGAAACACAAGTCTGTGCTACATAGAGATTCCTCGCGAAGTGGCTATCGTTGACGCTGCTAGTCGCTAATACTGAAGCTGCTCTCTAAGTGGGCTGCCACCAGTCGGGCGCGGCGCTTATGTCCTCTTAACGTAGGGGCCGTTGCTGTCGCGTTGTCGTCCTGGAAGAGGGTCGGTCAGCGTCTCACAGCCTTCTCTTCTCTTTCGTTCCCGACTGGCGTGCCAGCGCTGAATTTACCCCGTAACAGGTAGTATTAATGAAATGTGATGTTCCTTCTAGTTTTAGTATCATTTCTATATCCAATACAAACGAAACAGTACGTCTGTAGCCGCGCGGTCTGATGCGTCTTGTCACGGTCCGCGTGGCCCACCCGTCGGAGGTTCGAGTCCTCCCTCGGGTATGGGTGTGTGTGTCGTCCTTAGCTTAATTTAGTTTAAGTTAGATTAAGTAGTGTGTAAGCTTAGGGACCGATGACCGCAGCAGTTTGGTCCCATAAGGCCTTTCCACAAATTTCCAGTACGTCTTTGGTGTAAGAGCGAACGTGGTAGATAAATTCATCATGACGGTATATACGAAGAACCGTCATATCACTTCCATCTCTCTTAGTTATAGATCTT
This sequence comes from Schistocerca nitens, assembly GCF_023898315.1. Lineage (NCBI taxonomy): Eukaryota > Metazoa > Arthropoda > Insecta > Orthoptera > Acrididae > Schistocerca > Schistocerca nitens. The sequence goes on from NC_064616.1 coordinate 52,028,685, forward strand.
CATTTACATTTATACTCTGCAAACTGTGAAGGGGATTTGCATTTTTCGCATTTTTAACTGGGCTGTTAGCATGTTTGGATTCGACTCATTGACACTGAAGCATTGAACTGTCAAAAAAGAGTAGTGTTCCGTGGTGAGATGATCCCACTGGACAAAATACTAAAACCCCCTTAAAGGAGCACATTGATCGCTGTGTTGTAGAACTGATACCAGGCGGGCGTCTGATTCTTTAGTCATTGCAGTGAAGTGATGCGTATGTGCCAGTCGTTGTACGAAATCGGCGCAGAAAGAGAGGTTGTAAAAACGGAGGTACGGAGACAATCACAGTCAGTTTCAAACTCGACAGGAATTGTTGTAGCCACTGAATGCAGCTCTATCTCAACCAGTTTCCGAGGGGACATTGCGAAGTCACCCGCGTGGAGTGGACATCTGGGGTCATGCACCTCGCAAAACGCCATTGCTCACAGCGGCACATAAGGGCGCACGTTTTCAGATACTGGGCAGTATCTGAGTGCAGTCGTGCGTGTGGTCCGGCGACTCTTGAAGCTGTGCATGTCCTCACTGCATCGGAGGCCTGGTATGCGTTTAACCCGCAACATACACCCATTCGTTCAAGTTACTGCGAACGTGAACAACAATGTTTATCTCAACATTTCCGGTACTCAAGTGTTGCCTTTTCTGCTACATGTTCTCGATGAGCACGCCGTCTTCGTAAAGCTGAAAAAAATGCCCTCCTTATTTTACGAACATCCAGGTGCAAGAACCCCCAACTCGTACTAAATGTCTCAAATTAGCCGGCGAGTCCTTGGATGGTGGTATAAGGGGCGTTCAGTGTAACTGGCCACGCTTTCCCACTCGAGTTTTGCGGTAATTAAGCCAGTAATTGAACTGACTCAATGAGCCACCGCGTAGGAATTCTTCCTACCCGTTATGTGAAGATGCTCTCGTACTTTTATGTCCCCTTGCAGAGCCGTAGCAGCGCCGTCTGATTCTGCAAGCGCTATACTTCTGTCTATGTTTTACATAATGTAGCGGAGAGAAGTTCTTTGTGCAAATAATTTTTACACGCGATGACATTATGATGCGTTTATTTAAGAAACACTGTAAAAAGAATTTGTTCACACTATTCACTAACTATTACTGGTATGACAGCATGGTCTACCGCGTGACTAATTCCAAACGCATCCTATCGACCGCTGCCGACTATGGCAAACAGTCTGCAACCTGAGCGTACAGTTTGTATACCTCGTACAAGATCGTACATCTTCGTTTACGCCAAAGTTATTCATTTATTTATTTGTATCGACGTTTTCTGAAAGATAATGTTTACAACCCATAGACTCCTCCAAATGTCTGAGTGGCAAAAGGCAACTTTTGTCAAAAATGTGTGTGAAATCTTATGGGACTTAACTGCTAAGGTCATTAGTCCCTAAGCTTACACACTACTTAACCAAAATTATCCTAAGGACAAACACACACTCCCATGCCCGAGGGAGGACTCGAACCTCCGCCGGGGCCAGCCGCACAGTCCATGACTGCAGCGCCTTAGACCGCTCGGCTAATCCCACGCGGCAAAGGCAACTTTTGTTAGCAACCATTTATTAATAACAATTACTTGATTGGCGCCAGAACAAATCTACTTCCATACGGATCTATTTGCTGACGTGGAAAGCGATATCTGCATCGGCACCTCATACCACTGGCTCTGCAAGCGCCAGATGGCCAACCGCCTCTGCTAGCCAGCGTGGGAAGTTACCGCTCGCTTTTGAAACAGCAAAACTGGAAATAAAATAAAGTGCGCTCTTATCTGCAAATACCTTGCACAGTGCCTCTATCGAATCTCAAAGTGGCGCTAAATCAGCCTATCTTACTCACATAGAAGGTATTTTGAATTCCACTGATGGAAAATAAAATCTCAATGCTAAAAAGTAATTAACGTAGGGTAATGAAATTTTGGGAATACATATCTCTAGGTAATATACAGTATTTTAGGGGTTAACGTTGCATGCTCACAAGTTAATGTAAGCAGTAGAAAAGTCATTGCAAATGTGAAATGCTGGTACATTAATAACCGGTGTAACAGCTAGAATGTTGAATGAAAGCATGCAGACGTGCATGCATTGTGTCTTACAGGTGCCAGATGTCAGTTTGTGGGATGGAGTTCCATGCCTGTTGCACTTGTCCGGTCAATAAAAGGACGGTTAATGCTGGTTGCGAATGACGTTGGAGTTGTCGACCGATAAAGTCCCATACGTGCTCGACTGGCGTCAGATCTGGTGATCGAGCAGGCCAAGGCAGCGTGTCGACACTCTGTAGAACATGATGGGTTATAACAGCGGTATGTGGGCGAGCGTTATCCCATTGGAAAACATTCGCAGTCCGCACACTTGGGATAACCACGAGAGTGCTCCTGCTGCCCTACGAAATCACACCCCAGATCATAACTTCAGGTGTAGGTCCAGTGTGTTTAGGCTGCAGACAGGTAGATTGCATGCGCTCACCTGGCCGCCTCCTAACCCCATCAGGGGTACCGAGGCAGAACCGACTTTCATAAAAAAAAAACACAATGGCTCTCTGCTCCGCCCCCTAGTGAGCTTTTTCCATTGACGCCAATGAAGTCGGAAACGGTGGTGGATTGGGGTCAGAGGAATGCACGCTAACAGAGCGTCTGACTCAGAACTGTGCTTCAGGTAAACGATTTGTAAAAGTTGGTTGTGCCACGGTGGTGCCAACTGTTGCTCGAATTGCTTGTGCAGATGCAGTACGATGTGCCACAGCTACACGCCGGGCACGATGGTTTTCCCTCTTAGTAGTGCCACGTGGCCGTCCGGAGCCCGGTCTTCTTGCGACCGTACTTTTCTGTAACCACCGATGCCAGCAGTCATGCACAATGGCTATGATCTTGCCAAGTCTTTCCGCAGTATCGCAGAAGGAATATCCATTTCCTCGTACAACTAGTACACGACCACGTTCCAACATGGTGAGATGTTGATAATAGCGTCTTAGTCGCCTTAAAGCCATTCTTCGCTAACACCAACTCACTACGTCGAACCTGAAATGTAACTAACGCTCACGACTGTTATAGCGCTTATTTAAAGCAAACCTGATTTGCGTCCTCATACTGGCGCTACTCGCGCCACTGTTACTCAACTGGCGCGAAATCTGAACAGACACTATCTTTCAGATGTACAAACTCTTTTTTGGTGTTGGGAATGTTTTTCCTTCGATGTATTTGGAACAGGAGCTGAAACTTAACAATCAGCTCTCCCGCAGTTAAGTAGCTCTGTGAGTAATCATCAGTGACTGTCTCACCTGGATATGGCATACCCGAAGAGTCCCGTACACTCTCTTCCGATGTGCTTAGCTGCAACTGAGTCAAATGGATTACAAACGAGAATAAATAATTATTACTGTGTCCATTGAGAGTAAGTGCAAATCCCCGTCCTCCCACCTCAACGCAGACACAAAAAAGCACCCACGCTCATATAGCACAGGACCTCACTACACTGATCCACTTGCACGACGCCGGCTCGTAACATAGAAAGTATGTGATGCTCCTTGTTGTTGTGGTATCATCTTTGTATTGAGTTTAAACAAAATTGCATGTCTGTAGCACGCCTAGTGATGAATGTAATAGATCACTACACAGTCCAGTCACATTAATGCGACCACCGACTGTATTCGACGTCAACGTGCAGTAACAACTTCCAAACGGCAGGTGGCAACACTGGCAGTGGGGGGTGTATATGGTTTGTTGGGGGGACGCAATAAATAGTGCTGTCGTAGTCTTAATGCGGAAAAGAGCGATTTGTCTTACGTATAAATAGGCACGATCACTGGACTTCAGGCCAAGGGTGGCAGCATTTCCGAGACTGTTCGCGTGCCACCGTGGTGTAAGTATACCGTGCATGGCAAAACGGCGCTAACAAAAAGTAACTGTGGTGCCCAGCGGACGACACGTGGCAAGAGTAAACGACGGCTGGGGAGATGTGTACCTGCGAATGGACGTGCAATTGTTGAGCAGCTGACCGCCTAGATGAAGCAACGGAATACCAACAGTGTATCCTGAACAGCCGTTTAGCGAACGTCGCGCAGCAGGCTCCTGCTCCATGAACGCAACGATGGTTGGAATTCGCACACCAGTTCCAAAACTGCATGTCCACTGAGTGGCAACAGGACAACTTTTCAGATGAATCACATGTTATGCTCCATCGGCGCGAAACGTACGAAAGCAAATACCCTGCAACAATAATCGGACGGGTCCAGGCCGGAGGAGGGAGCGTCATAGTTTTGGGGATGTTTTCATGGCATTTCCTGGGTGATCTCCTCATTCTAGAAGGCACAGTTCATGAACACTTGAATGCATCTACCTCTAGGGTCATGACCACCCCTACATGTAGTTTGCTTTCCTCGACACTGCCACGTCCCTCGCAGCTCACAGAGTACGTGTGTGGTTCAAAGAGCACCACAAAAGGTGGTTATTCAGATTTTTGACAGGTGGTCACATTAATGTGACCGCACGGTGTTCATAGCATATGGAGGAAGTAACATCAAAACTCTAACGCCCTCACGTCTCAGTCAAGTTTTCTTTCTCATTAGTTCGTTGTAGTAAGCTGAAGCTCTGAGAAGAAGTTATGCTGCATAAACGCGTATTTTTCGCATCTGTAGTTGAGCTATCAGTGTGTCTGAATGCCACAAGTAAATATCGATCCCCAGTAAAAAAAAAAAAAAAAACAATGCTCCATGGAAAGACAGTTGGAGCGATGTCCACCGAGATGGCGTAGTGGTGTCATACTGGACTCGCATTCGGGCAAACGGTGGCTCAAATCCCAATCTAGCCAACCTGATTCAGATTTTATGTGGTTTCCCTAAGGCGCATTCCTCGACGATTCGTTTAACAAGAACGCTGTCGATTTCCATCGGTAATCCGAACTTGAATTCCGGCTCTAACGACGTCGTTGTCAGTGGGGCGTGAAACCACAATTTCCCGTTTTACCGAGGATAACTAACGAACTTCTCGCACTTCTAGTGGCTTTGGTTTCAAATGCGTAGGTTAATGCCGAAGAGAGCTGTGTGCTAATCATATTCTCTTCAGCGCATATTCTCGTGGACCTGATAGCGATGTTTCTTCTTCTTTGCAATGTATATTGGTGGTTAGTAAGAAATGGTGTTTTTATTATGAAATTTCTTACATGATAATTAATTCCTGTCACTGTCCTTCACTGGCAAGAATAACTATTACGGCTGTCATAAAAGTTTCAGAATGTCATTCGTAGTAATTTACGCTAAGACCCGAGCGCCACAGGAAACATACAGGGTATAGCTGGTCTTCCACTTGACGTCACAGCTAAGACTTGTATTTCGTTGAGACTGATGGGGTCCTATATGGCCTTATGAGTTTTTCCTGGCAAAATAAATCATCATCCCACTATATTTCACAGGACGACGGGAGCCATTTTCTCTAAATTTTCTGTTTTTCCTTTATCTTTTCGTGTTTGCAGTGAACGGAGGAAGGAGAAGATATGAATAGTGACAGTCCGCGCAACCTTTACGCATGAATGTACATAGGTTACAGTACCAACTGTATCTCAAATCTCGTAAGTGTTCCACTCTACTTTCTTTACTTTTCACGTGACTCACAGCCTGGCGCAACTGTTTGAAAGTAACGCAGCTTCACTGGCTTGCGTTCACTTTCATCTGGTCCGATGTTTTCAGGGAATTTTGCTCTGATGAGTGCAAGTGGAGTATAGTGTCGTGTATGTGCCGTCGATGATAAGGAGGGAGAAGGCAACATGCCTTATTTCCCTCGAATAGGACCAAAGACTAGTATCGGTTAGTAGGACACATCCTGAGGAATCAAATAATCGCCAAATTCGCAAAGAAATTGTGTGTGTGTGTGTGTGTGTGTGTGTGTGTGTGTGTGTGTGTGTGTCGGGGGAGGGGATAAAAATTTTATATACAGGGAGATCAACGCTTGACTATATTAAGCAAGTTGAAATCGACGTAGTTTGCAGTAGTTATAAAGATATGAAGAGGAGAACTGTATTAACGCAGTCTTCCGATTAAAAGACCGCCACATACATAGGACCAAGGAGTGGCAGACTCACGTCAGATCCAGCGGATTGATCACAATCAGCAGTTTTACTATCCCCTACGGCAGTGAACAAAGTGGAGAGGGTTGGAATGTAAACCAGTACATTAGTATACGGGAACATTAGGACCACCTCTCCTTGACGGGCAAATACTAGCTTTGGTAACTTCTGCTACGACCAGGACTTGAACAGCCTACCTACAAGGTGCACGTTATCACGAGTGAACGATAGCGACCTCGACTGCAAAGTATTATGCAGGTAATGGGACGTTTCTCGTGCACAACAGTGAGACCGAGGAAGCAAATTTATAAAACCGCTCGCCAGATATTATGCTGAAAAGTAATGCATCCGAATTTGTATGTGAAAACTTAAAGCTTTCAAATTAAAACAAACGTTATAAACATTCTACATATTAATTCTTAATGTCTACATAGGTGTAGGCCTCTGCCGCTGCAGGGCTCACACTGTAACGTGTAACATAGCGGCGTGTAACGTAACTATGTAGATGCGTGAGAAACAGCGTGCTATAATCGAGTTTCCAATTCGAAGAGTTCGTCCACAAATGGAGCAGTCTCCTTCAGCAGACAGTGCCAGAAGTCATACAACCGCTGCGACTTCTGTAACAATCCGACTCTTTGGGTTCACTGTTATTGATCATCACCTCCTGCGTACAGTCCCCACTTGGCCCCATCCGATTTTCATCTGCTTCCAAAACAAAGAACTCCTTCGCGCTTTGGTAGTGATTAAGTGGTGTTAGTAGAGGTGAAGTTGTGGCTCTGTCGGCAAAGTCAAACATTCTGCAGTGACAATAACAACAAACTGGTGTTTTGTTGGGAGAAATGTGTTAGTCGCCAAGATGACTAAGTTGAGAAGTGAGTATGTACATGTGGTGTCCTCCGAAGAGCGGGGTGCCTAATTAATGTTTGCACATCGCGCCGGAACCACCGAACAGTGTAGTCGCTGCATGCCGCAACGACTAATGAGCAACGCCAGCGTAACGAGAGATCTGGAGAACGTCGTGGCCAGAGCAGCATGTGCAGCTTATGGTCTTGTGTTATATTATTGAAACATAACGTCATAGAGGCTTCGAAGTTAAAACAACGCTACTTCCTCCACGATGTCAGAAGTGTGACACTCGCTGACAAAATTTCCTGTTCGTGTTTTTAATTATTACATTTCATCACTGTAATAACTTAAACATCTGGCAAGTCCACTACAGACTTTACCTGTTGCACTCTTCACAATTTCATAATTGTCGAATTTGTGTAGACTTACAATAGCGACATCTAACAAATTTACGGCACAAACATATGTTGTGGCTACTGTACTACAGCATGTTATGAACGGTAAACAGTATGAACTGTGGCATAGTCTACACCATATTTGAAATATGTGTGACGATGCTCAGCTGATTTTGTGTATTTTGTGACGATGCCACTACAGTTTTATTATATTAGGATATGTTATAAAACAGGTATGCCTCCCCATATTTTAAGCGAATGATTTTACATCCATGGAAGTAATAATTTTCCGTTGTGGCATATTTTATCGTTCTAAGACGTAATCTGTTCAGTAGTTATTTCATTTCCCATGTTATGCTGCAGATCTGAAGATGAAACCGTTAGACTAAGGGTCAAAAGTTTTTGAGCATTGGCGGAAATAAGAGAAATTCATTCTACCCTTCCTGGTTCACTGTTTTAATCCGCCATCATGTTGCAACTTGTGAAACGGGCAAAAAGAATCCTACATGATGACTCTCTAAGATAGTCCAAGGGCGGATTGTCTTAATCTCCGCTAAACTCGGATGGAAAAGCACGGCAAATGATGCTGTCCACCTCTTATACCATCCTCTACGGACTCACTGTTTAAACTGAGATATTTCTGGAGGTTTACTACAAGTGGTGGGTTCTCCCTGGGGCCTCCACACAGAAACACGTCCATAGTTAGACTATACATAGAACCGGGATTCGTCTGAATGGACAACGTGTTGTTACTCCTATGCCCAGCGTTGTCACGGGCTTACCATTGCCGACAGGCCTCTCTGCTGCCCCGTCAAGGGAAGTCGACCAGTTATGAACTAGGGTTGTTGATAAATTATGTACATATCGATAATTCCCCAGATATCATCGATATAAGACTGTACTATCACCTCCCGATATATCGTTATGTCGATATCAAAGAGACAATATCAAGTGCCGATATATTTATTTTATATTATATTTTTTCCACAATTTTCGGTAAATATTTCAAATTGTTCTTTTGAAATTGTAGTAGAAGATAATTTTACTTTCACTGTGTGAAGGACTCTCACTACTTTTTGATCTTCCATCACATCCAGTCTTTCCCTTTGACTGTATGAAGCAAGCAGAAAAAACGTTAACGCAACTAATGAGCTGTTTCTTCACATCGGCATTATTAAAAAAATTGGTGAAAATGATGGACAAAAATCTAAATGACAATATTGGTCTGTGCGGGCGGGTGGAGACGTGTGTGTGTGTGTGTGTGTGAGTGGGTGGGTGGGAGGCGGGGGCAATGCTGACGGGTTCGGCGCTACCAACAGAAACTGCAACGTTTAGCTTCACGACGCAAGATTTCTACATCAGCGTGAAAAAAAGGTTAATTTTTACATGCAGCCAATACAATTTAAGAAAATAAGGTCTGAGAGGTTAACAGGATTGAAATATTGCGTGACAATGCACCATATACACAATTGTTAGTTAACAACACAACAGTCGCCCAAAAAAGTATTGTCATACAAGCTTTCATCTGCACAAGTCCTATTATTAACTTCCAGATTTTCAAATTGTTTTTCTTCCAATTCTGGCTCTAAAGGGAATAGGCAGGGTGCTAGCTTCTTGATGTACAGAATATCTAATAGTAAATCAAAACTTAAATATACGTATCTAAAACTGTGTAGTATATTTACATTGTGAAGCCGATGTTTTTGTAGGCCGAGATGTCGATATCTTTTCCTTCGACATGTCGATACTTCTTGTCGATTTGTCGCGCGTTTGTAATGACATTTTGTTTTAAATATCGATATATTGCATTCCCGATATTTTTAAAAATATCAACAGTCATACGATCAACGTGCTGGCACCCCGTTGCGCTTCAGTCTATGTCTCTCTCCATAAGTGGATTCTTGTCTTCCTGTAAACAAACTTATTTATGGCTCAACGTTCTTTACGTGTTTGTACGATCCTGCATGACCGAGTGAACAGTATGAGTAAATTTCCTGGTCATATTGTAGTATCTGGGGGAGATTCCAACTTACAAGTTATAGATTCACTTAAGTGTTTATGGCTGGCTGTACGGACAGAGAATCGTGTAAAATTGTTCTAAATACTTTATCCGAAAATTACGTTGTGCAGATAATCGAAGAATCAACTCGTGAGAGTAACATCTTAGATCTCATCGTCACAGACAGCACCGAACCTTTCGACACAACATGGAACAGGGAATCAGTGATCATCAAGCCGTTATTTAATTCACGAATGGTGAAAATGCAAAAATTCAGCACATAAAGTAGGCGAAAGGGAAAAGAACCGTGTTACAACACTGCTGCGTAAACAAAGAGAGCTTCATCACAGATTCAAGAGAAATCAAAACCTAGCAAAAAATGAGCGTAAGCAGAGCAACGCGATAAGCGTTTAATGGCTTTGAAGATAAAATTTTGTCAACCAACCTGACTAGAAACCCTAAGAGGTTTTGGTGTTATTTAAAGTAAATAACGTGTCCGTAGTCATCTATTCAGTCACTCTGCCACAGGTGCCGAAACGGAAGATACAGAGATAAGGCCAAAATATTGAAATCAGTCTTCCGAAATTGTCTCACCGCGGAAGATCGTAATACTGCCCTTACTTTTCAATCATCGTACGAACGTCGAAATGGCAGATACTGAGATAACCGATCGCAGAACAAAAAAACAACTAGAATCACTTAGTAATGGCTCTGAGCACTATGGGACTTAACATCTTAGGTCATCAGTCCCCTAGAACTTAGAACTACTTAAACCTAACTAACCTAAGGACATCACACAACACCCAGCCATCACGAGGCAGAGAAAATCCCTGACCCCGCCGGGAATCGAACCCGGGCGTGGGAAGCGAGAACGCTACCACACGACCACGAGATGCGGGCATCACTTAGTAGTGGAAAGACATCAGGACCAGATAAGATACCTGTAAGAGTCTGCGAAGACAGACTGCTGGAGCAATGAAGGGAACCTAGCGATCGGAGAAAAGCGCAGGTCATTCCCGTTTTCAATAAGGACAATAGGACAGATGGACATAGTTATAAGCGTATATGGTTGACGCCAATATCTTGTTGAATTATGGAACGTGTTTAATGCTCACGAATTATGACGTGTTTGAAGAACAATATCTCCTGTATAAAAATGAACATGGATTCCGCAAATAGGATCTTGCGAAACTCTGTGAGATCCATAGCGCTGTAGACAACGGCGCTCAGGTTGAGGCCGTGTTCCTTGACTTCAGGATGGCATTTGACACCGTCTCGCACTGCCGTCTAGTGAAAAAAATACGAGCTTACTGAGTAATTGTGACTGGATTTAAGACTTCGTTGCAGGCAGAACTCAACACGTCGCTCTTAACGGAACAAAATCGACAGATGTGAGTTTAAGTTCCGGAGTGCCCCAGGGAAATGTGATAGCACAGCTACTGTTTACGAGGTATATAAATGATATAGTAGAAATTATTGGAAGTTCTTTAAGACTGTTCGCGGTTGATGCGGATGTCTGTACTAAAGTAGCAACGCCATAAGACAGTACTGATTCGCAAAATGACCTGGATTGATGAATGGTGCAGGCTCTGGCAGTCGACCCGGAACGTAAATAAATGTAACATGTTGCGCATCTGTAGGAAGAGAAATCCACTGCCGTACAACTAGACTGTGTAAGGTGCCTCTTACGTGAGGAAGACATTTTTACCAGTTTTAATAAATTATTGTCTCTTATTGATGTATTCGCGATAGTTAGGAAGTGCTGTAGTCCGTAGCCGGCCATGAGTCGGAGAGCATTTCCCACGCTGGCTGGCTAAGTGACGAAGCGACCGTATGTCGCGCGTAGTGGGGTGGGGCTCGGCGCTGGACCGTAGCAACAAGCGTCAGCCTGGGAAATATACATGACGGGAAGTACCGCCATCTTGGACCAAAGTCACCGATTTTGTTTATGTATATTTAATAATTAAAGTCATTTATGACAACATGAATACTAGGAGGCGTCTTGGATGTATAAAACTATTTATCATAATTTTGCCTCGTTAAAATTCACACCCGTTCATTAACAAACGCATATATTAGTAAGTACAAACTTGATCGGAAATCCACGAACTGTAACGAAACTAGTAAGAGATACGGACTGCGCGCCAAAGTCGGCAGTTGGCGTTATATCTCTTCCTGTCTTGTTCAATGGTACCCTTGCTCTCGGTTACAAGTAGTTTGTGACATGAGTGTTTCATTATTAATCTAATAGGAATAAAAGTGATATTACGGCATTCTGAATGTTAATTTCGAGTAAATAGATACCCCAAAGTTGATCGACAGCAATTTCATATAATTAACTTCCACCGACAAAGACATCCAATGCGCCAATGAAGAATCTGCACGGGACGACATTTACGAGAGCTGCACCGCGCACACGTACTTGAGTGATTAATTTTGTACTTAAATAATTTATTTTTAAAGATATTTGAAGTACAATATTACAAAGAAAGTTTTCCGTGATACATTTCATTCCATTGCTGTAATCTGTAACACCTGAGGGTATAATTACATTTATCCTCAGGGGGGTACACGCTTACTTTGTGTACCATGTGTTTGGCAAGCACAAGGAGCCCTAGCTAATATGGTATTTGCTTATACAACTTTACACATCGGTACCATATTTCTCTAACACACAAATTACACGGCTATCTGATCATTTAACTGAGAGATAAACATTTTTTTTACTACATCAATGACACATGTTTATGCAATTACACAGTTTGGTAACTTCACACTGATGAACTTGTATTTTGTCTGTACTTTGTGAACTGTTCATATTTTTTCGGAACCATTGTGATACTATGAGAGCTTTGAATGATGTATTTGGTATGGGATCATGATTTTTAAAGTACGTTTGACGTAGATGACACTTTTGAAACGAGCAGAGAATTTTTTGTAGGTTTTAAAATTATTGCAGAAAGCTACGACGTTTTTGAGATTTGACTGAGGTGTTATGATGTTATTTTTACGATGACGATGTGTATTATGCTGCTGAGGTATGTTTATGATCAATAAGCTGATGCTATATGAGTTATTTGAGTATGCTACATATCTGTTATGATGAAATATTAAAGAAGTGTCGACGAATAAGGTAAGGAATAATGAGTAGTGGTTAGGGACTCTGGTTTGTGAAACAGGTTGTTGGAAACCAAGAATCGTACTTTAAGAGTTATGAAATGTGTGTAAATGCGTGAATGTATTACAATGCCGACGAAAATTTTTTGGACTCTGTTATATCAATAGGATTTTGTTTTTACAGATTTGTAACGCAAATTCTTGACCTGTGAAATATTTTTATATGAGACTGTCACTGTAGCGGAAACTGCTGTCGTAAATATTTTAGTAAGAAAGGTAAGTGACCTTGACGTAATGCGTTTTGGGCGCCCAGCTGAGAGGTAAGCGTCTGACAACAGAAAGACATTAGGTGGAGAAAAAAAGGGGCCATTATCCTCGCCATTGACATTCCTTTGTAGAAAGCATCGCAAATACGACACGCTCAAACTTGAATACATATGATTATACTGTGGAGCTCTTAATTTATGATATTTACTAAAATGCCTAATGAAACCATGAGAAACATTTTGAGAGAAATGCCATATGGCTTGCTTTATGTATTTATTTACTCATTTTGTTTAATATCTAGTTTCTAGCTGCACTGCAGCATTGGTTAAAATAAAATGTAATATATGTACTAATATAAATATTTTATGCCTACAGATCCAGTAAATAGTAACTTTACAATGGACTTAAAAAAAACAAACGAAGGAGCACAAAAAAAAAACATTTCCCTTCACAGGAATTGCATACAGAATTTTCTTTCCAAGTACTTGGTAATTTCTTTTGTAGAATAAGTTGTGGTGCACCACTTTAATTACATAGACATTAAGATGTGAATATGCATTTCCCTTATCGGCATTGTTGTCTTTACAGTAATATTTTTCTGCTTGAGCTCTGTCATGTTTAGATATAATTTATTGCATTTGCTTCTGCTGTTTGCCAGGCATAGTACTACTAAATTTCACTTTACATTACTCTGTTAAACCAGTTTTACTACTGATTTATTTTTCTTGTTTGCTGCTCATTACGTAATATTAGTTGTAATATTGCAATTGCTTGGCCAATTTCCATTTTTTCTTGTCATTGCTGTTTGTGTTAATTGTTTTGTACTGCTGCATTGCCTCGTCCCTTAGTTTAGCATCTGAGCTCAGTAGATTTAAGTTAGCTTAAGATGGGGTAGGCTATATGAGAGAACGAGTTGTGATGAATTGGAAGAAATGCATTGAGAAGCTGTAAGAAAATGGTTTGGCCAAAAAAAAGTATTTTGAAAGAGAATATGAACCAAAAAAGTAGGGTTTACGGACAACAGGTTTAGGTAGGATTTTCTTGGAAATAAATAATGAGGTAAGAAATATGTAAACATATAAATACAGAAAACATGCTTGGATAGGATTTCTTTGGTGGAAACAAGTGTTGAAATAAGACGAAAGATCTATGGAATGAAGTTTTGGGTTGGACTGCAGTACCATATGTTACACTGAAAACAAACCCTGTCCTTTCCTTTTGTGTTATCCCACTATGTGTTTGTGTACCCTTGTGTATTTGTTTTCTTCCTGTCTCTGTGTAGTTTCATAGAATTTTTTCTTCTTCTAATACTAAGCTACATTCGCTATGATGAGGAATACTGTTATCCTCAAATATAATTGGCATTAATAATATGTTATTTACATTGTAAATATGTTTAGACATTATTTATTCTGTTCTGTTTTAATGCTCACGTGTGAAGTTGATGTTTCAAAAGTTATTCTGATCTTTTACGTATTTACTTATGTCATAATTCCTGTAACACTGTTGTACATGTTATTTCGATTCTTTTGTAAAGCCTGTATTACTACAAATGTTATCTGTATTGTTATGTTCTTTAATGATGTATTTTGTACCTTTGTAATTGTATTCTTATGTTATAAAATTGTAATTGACACCAGTTCATCAAATTAAGTAACTTGTAAGTTACATTTCACTGCACACGTTTCTGTTGGTGATAGCATATGGACAATATGTGAGAAGTAGAGATTGTTAGTGTTTGCATGTGTGTTGATAATTCAGCAAGGGACTGGATAACAGCATTGCTGGTTCTAAGGACAATTCCAAAAACTTTGCGAGTGCACAAGTGGTGGTTTATGGACTTGCTATATTGTCCGCAAGACTCTTCGATGGTGATTGTGCACCTGCACAGTCGCAACAGATGGCTGCTGGCTGTCTCTAAAAGGACTGAAGTGGGTCTGCACCTTCGATGACTCACCAATACAAATATTTCTACAAGGACTGCAGTGGGTTTGCACCTCTGATGGCCCACCAATACCATACTCTCTACCAGGACTACAGTGGGTCTGCTCTGTGATGACCTACCTACCAATACTCTTCAAAATTTCGACTGACTCTGCTGTGGGTTTGCTCTGTTGTGGACCAATAACTGTCTGCATGTCAAGAGTCAGCACTGTCTTTCCGTTGGAAGGACAACACTACTTCTTCAAGACTTCATGGAAATCCACTACTTCCGTGTGCATTCTCTTTTACTGCTCAGACTTTGAGAAAAAAAATCAACACTGCAATTTTACCGTGATGAATGATCAGGACTGTCTTTATGGACTGTGAGAAAATTTTAGCTTTTGACCAACATTGTATCTATAAGTGTGTGCATTTGATATCTTTGTTATTGTAATTATGAAAAATTTTATCAAATCATTATTGGCCACTGCCCAAAACAATTTGTAAAATTTTTTGTGAGGAGCATGGGGGCTATGTAAGTAGGCTGTTTCTGTTTTCTTATTGGCAACGTTACGTAGCGCTCTGTACGAAAATACTGGCTGTGCTGTGTGCAGTCTGTGGCTAGTTTGCATTGTTGTCTGCCATTGTAGTGTTGGGCAGCGGCAGCTGGATGTTAACAGCGCGTAGCGTTGCGCAGTTGGAGGTGAGCCGCCAGCAATGGTGGATGTGGGGAGAGAGATGGCGGAGTTTGGAAATTTGTAAGACTGGATGTCATGATCTGTTATGTATATTATGATTTTTCAACACTATTAAGGTAAATACATTGTTTGTTCTCTACTAAAATCTTTCATTTCCTAACTATGCCTATCAGTAGTTAGTGCCTTCCGTAGTTTGAATCTTTTATTTAGCTGGCAGTAGTGGCGCTCGCTGTTTTGCAGTAGTTCGAGTAACGAAGATTTTTGGTGAGGTAAGTGATTTGTGAAAGGTATAGGTTAATGTTAGTCAGGGCCATTCTTTTGTAGGGATTTTTGAAAGTCAGATTGCGTTGCGCTAAAAATATTGTGTGTCAGGTTAAGCATAGTCTTGTATAATTGTTTAAAAGGGGACGTTTCAGTACCCTCCACCGTACAATGTCAGGTGGCTTGCGGAGTACTAATGTACAGTACTGGCTCTACAGCTTATCCTAGAAGACAGGTTGAAAAAAGGCAGATCTAAGTTTATAGCATTTGTAGATTCAGAGAAAGCTTTTGACAGTGTCGACTGGAATAAACTGTTTGAAATTTTGAACGAAGCGATAGTGTAATACAGGGAGCGACAGGTTATTCGCAACTTATACGGGATGAGAGTCCAGGTGCATGAAGAGGAAGCAGTAGTTGAGAAGGGATTGAGGCAGGGTTGTAACTGGTCCCCGATGTTATTCAGTCTCCACATCAAGCAAATTGCGAAATAAACCACGGAGAAATTTGGAAATGGAATTAAAGTTCAGGGAGAATAAATTTCTGTTTTAAGGTTTTGCGATAACAATGTCATTTTGTCGGGACTTAGAAGAACAGCAGAGCGGAATGGATAGTGCCTTGAAAAGAGATTACGAGATGAACATCAACAAAGGTGAAACAAGAGTAATGAAAAGTAGTCCAACTGAATCAGGCAATGCTGAAGAAGTTATATTATGAAATGAAACACTAAAAGAATTAGATGAGGTTTGCTATTCAGGTATCAAAGTAACTTAATACGCTAGCCGTAGTAGAGAGAATATGAAATGCGGACTGGCATCAGCAAGAAAGGACTTCTCAAAAAGAGGAATTTGTTAACACCTAAGTGATAACAAGTCTTCTCCGAAGGTATTTGTGTGGATATAGTCTTGTATGGAAATGAAATTTGGACGATAAGCGATTCATATAAAAAGATAATAGAAGATGTTGAAATGTGATGCCACAGAATAAGGTTGAAGATTAGATGGATTGATTGAATAACTGCCGGCCGGTGTGGCCGAGCGGTTCTAGGCACTTCAGCCTGGAACCGCGCGACCGCTACGGTCGCAGGTTGGAATCCTGCCTCGGGTATGGATGTGGGTGATATCCTTAGGTTAGTTAGGTTTAGGTAGTTCTAAGTTCTAGGGGACTGATGACCTATAGCGCTCAGAGCCATTTGGACTATTTTCTCGAATAACTAATGAGGAAATACTGAATCGAACAGAGAAAGAGAAACGTTTGGTTTGCCATTTGACTTAAAGAAGGTGTCACTTGCCAGGACGCGTCCTGAGGCATAAAGGAATTGTCAGTTTGATAATGAAGGGACATGTGGGGAGCAAAGAGTTTAGATGGAGAGCAAGGCTTGGATTTGGTAAGCAGTTTCAGATGGATGTCGGTTGTGGTTGCTATGCAGAGATTAAGAGGCTTGCGGTGGTGGTGGTAAACCGAGTTTCACTGCAGATTTAAAAGTAATAATGAAATGCACCCGCAAATTGCGATTACAGTACCACAAGAGCTATACAAGTCCTGGAAATATATCAAAATCTGTACCGGACCGGTACTCGAACCCGGATTTCTCACATGTCACGAGTAGTCGCCTTAACAGCTTCGTCTGTCCGAGCATGCTTGCAGGTTCAACCCTAACTTCCATATGTCCCACACCGAACACGCTGAGCTGCTGTGCCGGCATTTGTACGGCTGCACACCAGACGGACAGGCACTCGGGCGAAAGTCATTCAAAAACCACTAAGCCACCTTGGTACAGCGGTTCACACAACTGCCCGGTCATGTTTCCGCGCTCGATTCAAATTCCCCCTTACACATAAATAGAATTGGCGCGGCTCACTAAGTTCTGGAATAACACTTTCTCCGTAAATGTGGGATCCAGTCTGAAACCAATTTACGTTCGATGCTGAGATGCTATTCCAGCACATGGAGAGCTTCGGCAATTCTGCTCGTGTGTAAGGGGGAATGTAAAGTAGACTGAGGTGCAGTGAGAATTTGGATCGCGTAATGAGGAGTGCCACTGTAATCCGTGCTGCCATGTGAACCACTGTGCCAAGGTGGCTTACTGAGTAACGCACCTGCTTAATGAGCAGGAGACCGGGATTCGATTCTCGGCCTTGGTACAAATTTTCATTCGCCGCTTCCGTCTATATATGTAAAGTACATCTGTATAAGACCAGTAAAGTCTCTGATATTGTGACATTTCATTTACAAAATGGCTCTGAGCACTATGCGACTTAACTTCTGAGCTCATCAGTCGCGTAGAACTTAGAACTAATTAAACCTAACTAACCTAAGGACATCACACACATCCATGCCCGAGGCAGGATTCGAACCTGCGACCGTAGCTGTTGCTCGGCTCCAGACTGTAGCGCCTAGAACCACACGGCCATTCCGGCCGGCATTTCATTTACATTAGTGGAGTATGTGCATTTGGCAATGTATGTATAGTGCGACGCAATGTTCCTTCCAACGTGCAAGAATGCAACACCCTTGCCTGGGGAAAGAAACCGTTGAACACAAAGTGCACTGCGGCATATATCTTTCGGTAGTTTACGGAGTATACAGGTTGTTTCGTAAGGATATGCTAAAATGTAAAAGGACATGCAGAATGTTCCACTGAACAGTTTGAGGTAGGGAACCTGGGGTTGGAGAAGCAGCTTAAGGAGATATGGAAGTAAACTTGTCTACCGCTCTATCTAGCATTACTGTTTTCCGTACATTCTTTTTTTTTCTGCAAGGAAACAACGAGGACGGATTACTAGAAAGTCATGATGCAGTTTATTTACTTTACTTGTCCACAAGGAGGCTCTGTTGTATCGTATTTGACATTGTCCCATGACAGAACGTGCTACGAATCAACGACAAACCCATTCGTTACTCAGTGCTATTCAGAGACGTACAGTACATTACGATGGAGCAGTACCGGTACAGTTTCACAGAACTCACTGACAGGCACCTTGTGTAGGGGGAAGTACGTTGTATGCTCTCGCTGCTGAAAGGTTGTACAGGGAACGATTTCCTAACAGACATCATCCGTCACGACGAGTGTTTATTTCTCTCGATCGATGAATGGGGGAGACTGATTCATTGGAAAGAAGAAACGAGGGACATAGCAACATGAGGACCGCTCGCACACCCGATTTTGAAGAGCAGGTGCTGGAACTTGTTGCAGCGGACCCCACTACAAGTACTCGTCGTACTGCACGTGAAGTGGGCGCTGCACACACTAGCGTGTGGCCAGTACTGCACCAACAGTAATTACACCCATATCACCCACAACGAGTCCATGCAGTGCTTGTGACTGACTTTGCACTAATGATCGCGTTGTGTCATTGGTTGCTCCAACAATACATTGATCTACCAGATTTTCTCCAAATCGTGCTGCTTACTGGCGAGGTCTCATTTGATCGTGATGGTATTTCCAACAGCAGGAATAGCCATGTGTGAGATGAGGGAAACCCTCACGCTGTATTAGAGTCACACCGTCAAGTACGTTTTGCTGTTAATATCTGGACTGGTATTGTAGGCCACAATCTCATTGTGCCATATCTTCTACTTGCCCGTCTGAATGGCCACCTGTATTGAGGTTCGTGCAGAGTTCTACCTGAGTTGTTGAAGAACGTACCCTAGGCTTTTCGTGAAAAGATGTGAATACAACATGACGGTGCACCGTCTCACTTCAGTGTGAATGTCAACAACAATTCAGTGCTGTATTTCCTGTTCGCAGGATTGGAAGGGGAGGTCCTATTCCGTGGCCTGCGAGGTCACCTCGCCTGAATACCCTTGATTGTTTCCTACGGGGATATCTATAGTCACTTGTGTATGGGACTCCTCTGGATACGGAGATGGAATTAGTTGCCAGAATTTTAGCTGCCTATGATGTGATTCGGAACACACCGGGGATATTTGTCAGGATGCGTCAATGTTGTTCGCCGATGTCATGCTTGCATTCAGGTTGATGGCTGTCAGTTGCAGCACATTTTGTAAGATACAGTAGAAATGGTAAGTTCATTGTGTCAGTGATGGTATTTGCAGTTAACTGTAACTAATTTAAATAAAAAAGTACAAGGTAATGTGATTTTATCCCTATTATCTGCTTAAGCGGGCTTCTCCGACCCCACGTCAAGTTGTTCGGTGGAGCATCCTCTACGTCCTGCTAAATTTTTGCACGCTTTTACGGAAACACCATATAAATGTAACTGTAGGTGTAGATGTGAGTCTTGTAGTTTGCTAGTCGCGTGTGGTAGTTTAGATCCTGCATTATGTTGAGTATGGATCACCTGAACCAATGCATTCCGTTTTCGCGTGACAGTAGCGAAATTCCGAACAGGACGAAAAGCAATATTGCAAAACGAGGAACCACAATCTAGATAGGGCCTGACCTTGCCGCTGTAGAATTTCTACTGTTGTTGGTAAACGTTTGTCCTTTTTAAAAACACCGTGCGAGGGGCGCAGTAGTTAGCACACGCGAATCGCATTCGATAGAACGACGGTTCAAATCTGTGTCCGGCCATCCAGACTTAGCTTTTCCGTGATTTCCATAAATCGTTCCATGTGATGACTCTTTTGAAAGTGCACGGCCGATTTCCTCCTCTGTCCATGAAACATTTCGAGCTCGTACTCCATCTCTAATGACCTCGATGTCGACGAAACGTTAAATCCTGATCTTCCTTCCTTCCCTCTTACAAACATCTACTCCCAAAAAGACAACGTTAAAATTTAATGAGAAACCCGTTGTGTAATTTTACCTCAATAAAGAATGTAGGTGATGGTACTCCCACCTACTTTCCATGCCAGTTTGACGTTTGTGGCATGCCACCTTCACCGTGTTACAACTATAATGGCCAACAGCTTAAAAACAATGCCGGATGTCGTCTGCCTCTGTTATTTTTGCGAATACATGTAAGGACCGTGCTGCAACTAAATGTTCGGCGTCCCAAACAACGACCAGGGAGGTCGTCAGGCTCTAACTGAACAGTGCATATTTCGCTAAAAATGTCACAGCAAAGGGAAACTATATATTTACTCATTCATTCATTCAATTGTTTGCCCAAGACCAAGTGTTGTCAGTGAGAATAGAAGAGAACTGTTACAACTTCCAACGATAAAACGATACCTGGAAGATAAAATGAAAAGAATGAAGATAGATACAGTGAGAGAAATGCACTGATCAACAAGAACATTATGACCTACTTAATAGCCAGTAAGTCCAACTTTGGCAAGGATAACAGCGGCGACGCGTCGTGGCATGTAAACAATTAGGCTGTGGTAGGTCGCTAGAGGGAGCTGACACCACATCTGCACTCACAAGTCACCTAATTCCCGTAAATTCCAGGGATGGGGGGATGCGTCCTGACATAACGTTCAATCACATCCTGTACGTGGTCGATCGGGTTCAGATTTGGCGAAATGGTGGGCCAGAACATCAAATGGAAGTCGCCACCGTGTCCCTCAAACCACTCGTTCACATTTCTGGCCTTGTAGCATGGCGCATTCTTGAAAAATGCCACTGCTGTCGGGAAACATGATCGTCATGAAGGAGTCTGCAACCAGTGTACGATACTCCTTGGCCATCGTGGTACCTCGCACGAGCTCCACTGGACCCACGGATGACCACGTGAATGTTCCCCAGAGCGTAATGGAGCCGCCGCAACCTGGTCTCCGCCCCGCAGTACAGGTGTCAAGTAGCTGTTCACCTGGAAGGCCACGGATTCACGCCCTCCCATCGGCATGAGGAAGAAGGTATCGGGGTTCATCAGACCGTGCAACGCTGTGAACTGCGTTAACGTCCAGCTTCGATGGTCACGTGCCCATTTTAGTCGTAGTTGCCGATGGCGTGGTGTTAACTTTGGCACATATACGCGTCGTCGGCTGCGGAGGCCCATCGTTAAGAGTGTGTCCACTCACACTTGTACTCCGCTCAGCATTAGAGTCTGACGTTAATTTCACAACAGTTCTCCGCCTGACCTGTTTTATCAGTCTGCCGGGCCCAAGACCTACGATATCTGTAATGAGGCGCGGCCGCCCAATCCCACGACTTCTGGATGTGGTTTCACCTCGGTCTCGCCACGTGTTGAAGACACGCGGCACAGCCTCGAATACCCGACAAATCTACATCTACATCTACATTTATACTCCGCAAGCCACCCAACAGTGTGTGGCGGAGGGCACTTTACGTGCCACTGTCATTACCTCCCTTTCCTGTTCCAGTCGCGTATGGTTCGCGGGAAGAACGACTGTCTGAAAGCCTCCGTGCGCGCTCTAATCTCTCTAATTTTACATTCGTGATCTCCTCGGGAGGTATAAGTAGGGGGAAGCAATATATTCGATACCTCATCCAGAAACGCACCCTCTCGAAACCTGGCGAGCAAGCTACACCGCGATGCAGAGCGCCTCTCTTGCAGAGTCTGCCACTTGAGTTTGTTAAACATCTCGGCAACGCTATCACGGTTACCAAATAACCCTGTGACGAAACGCGCCGCTCTTCTTTGGATCTTCTCTATCTCCTCCGTCAACCCGATCTGGTACGGATCCCACACTGATGAGCAATACTCAAGTATAGGTCGAACGAGTGTTTTGTAAGCCACCTCCTTTGTTGATGGACTACATTTTCTAAGGACTCTCCCAATGAATCTCAACATGGTACCCGCCTTACCAACAATTAATTTTATATGATCGTTCCACTTCAAATCGTTCCGCACGCATACTCCCAGATATTTTACAGAAGTAACTGCTACAAGTGTTTGTTCCGCTACCATATAATCATACAATAAAGGATCCTTCTTTCTATGTATTCGCAATACATTACATTTGTCTATGTTAAGGGTCAGTTGCCACTCCCTGCACCAAGTGCCTATCCGCTGCAGATCTTCCTGCATTTCGCTACAATTTTCTAATGCTGCAACTTCTCTGTATACTACAGCATCATCCGCGAAAAGCCGCATGGGACTTCCGACACTATCTACTAGGTCATTTATATATATTGTGAAAAGCAATGGTCCCATAACACTCCCCTGTGCATTGATAACAACGTGCTGTGTTCTGTTTGCTAAAAACTCTTCAATCCAGCCACACAGCTGGTCTGATATTCCGTAGGCTCTTACTTTGTTTATCAGGCGACAGTGCGGAACTGTATCGAACGCCTTCCGGAAGTCAAGAAAAATAGCATCTACCTGGGAGCCTGTATCTAATATTTTCTGGGTCTCATGAACAAATAAAGCGATTTCGGTCTCACACGATCGCTGTTTCCGGAATCCATGTTGATTCTGTAATGCTCGTGCCGAGCCTCCAGACCATCACAATCTGCCCTCGGTCAGACTCAGATAGATCGTGCGCCTTCCGCCTTCCCCATTCTACACACGGACAACACGCTCACTGAGACTACTTGCACCGTTCGTGGGTGTGACTAGCAGTCATTACTCGTCAGGTAACGCTGCTATCGCCTGGACGGGTTTATACCGATAGTAGGGCGGTGGTCGTAAAGTTCTGGCTGATCAGTGTCGAGTAAAAGAGAGATAGACTGAGGTGGAAGATAAGACGTGTCTAAGACTACGTAAAAATTGTGATAATGCAGATTGTAGCGCACAATGGCCAAGTGAGAAGTAAACGTAGAGCTGGCAATGTTTCAAGTAAGACGCCATTATCTTATTTTTGAAACTTTCGAGTTACGTAACGTCTCTGATACCGGAGAGCAGTTTATACCAGAATAGACGGAATGAAGGAAGTTGCCGATTTAATGCTCCGTCTACAATGTGGTCATTAGAGACCGAACAAACGCTTAATTTCGACAGTGATGGGGAGGAAAATAGGCCACATCCTTTTCCGAAGAAACTGCCAAAGTATCGCCTTAAACAATTTAGGGAAATTACGTAAAGCGCCCCTGAGAGGGCGGTGCTACCTCACTCAGTTCGGCAACAGAGTGCGTGCAAGACAGGAGGGGTGGAAAGAGGTGAGGAAAGACTGAAAGAATTATATAATGTGAGGACTCTCCGAATTACTGGAACTGGACCAAAATCTTGTTCATTACAACTTTTTAAGTTTCTGATTGTTGAAGAACGTCCGCAGTTAGCTAGAATTTGAAGAACCCTTTCCGATTCAACAATGTTGCATAGCCTCAGTATTACGAGAAAAGCAATCAGTAACTCCCTCGTGTTAATTACGCACCGAAGAAGGATGCACTCTATTGTCGGACTGCCTTCAGGTTTCAGTTGAAGCAGTACCGGCACAACACGCCTGGAGCTGAGTGATGTGGCACTGTAATGAAACGCAATATTCGACTTCATGACGAGTGGCGTAATATCTGTTCCTTCCATAGAACATCTGACTTTCGGCTATTATCCAAAATCATTGTAGGTGAAATCATGGATACTTGCTTCAACAAACTGCCCACAGTGCATCGTTGCACTGAAATAGAGCACCTGTTGTCACAGTCTGAAGAACTTCAAGAAAAAATCGCAATTTATAGGTCGAGCACGATGACTGTTTCTGGAACAGGTAATAGAGTTCTGACAGAAATAGTCACGACCTGTATAAGGCGCTCGTCAGTGTTTTCTGTCACACGGCATTATGTACAAAATAAAATTAACTGCAGTCAGTTATTGTATCAGCAGATGAAAGAAAGCTTACAGTTTGTCATACGAATACATCGAAAAACTACTTGAGTCATCAGGTGTGGTATCCCAAAGACCCAACGGGGAAGTCAATCTAGCCACTTAGTGTAAGCAGTGATAAATTGCGTCTAAGTTATTGCTCTCATCCATGTCTTTGGTTTGCGAGTAAGGATGCTACGATAAAAAGAGATATGATACCTGCACCTCGCATTCCTCTGTCTCTGAGATAGCTGCTGATTTGAACAAAAGTTGTAAAACACTTTCAGATCAACTGAGAAACAAGGCGGGAGCAAACCACCATTACGCATAACCATTAGCCGAGAAACTGGTCGGTGTGAGAGATAGACTGTACTCTTTTAAAGTAAATGTTTGGGTGAGCTATTTAAATAACGACGTCTGTCACGTGATTACATTTTATACATCAACACCTTACTACTGTATGTAATTATTGCGATCATTGTTCGACGGCGGCGTCCGGAAGGGTATACTAACATCTGGTTATCTTGAAAGCAATTGTCAGATTATTGTGTGCTAACAAACACAGCTGGGCTTATCGCTGCAGTAAGTAACTGAAATTCGTTTCCTAAATTACTAGTCAGCTCTTTATTTTGTTCTATACCCGTTAGTGACTAGATAATTAATTGATTATCAATGTCCTCTACCAAGGGCGTACCCAGGACCTGAAATAGGGGGAGGGGGGGGGGGGCAGGTCATACTAGTCTCAGGAAACAAGGACAAGGACTCGAGACAAAATACAGCACCTCTTATTAAATAAAACAGTAAACTAGTGAAAAACTGCTTTCAATAAACATTTTAAATACAAGAATGCACTTGCTTAAAAATACAACGTTTTAATTCAGTAACAATCTTCTAGGATTTGCCGACAGTAACGTGCCGAAGACGAAAAAATTACTCCCGGATCTGCGCGAACGAGTTCGAGTATCTTCTGGAGGGGGGGGGGGCGCCCCCCCCCCCTGTCCCTCGCTGGGTACGCCCATGTCCTCTACCCCTTTCCCACGAATTCTAGTTTTTTTAAATATATCGATGAGCTTGGTTAGTTCGTGGAGAGTCAAACCTTAAAACGTTTGAATCCTGTTGGTAAACAGGGTGCATCACCGCATTTGTATCGCGCATCTTGTCCACTATCACGCTGGCGGCAGACCAGTGTATGAGAAATATACGAGTCACGTGATATGCCTAATAGAGGTACTGTCTCCAACACACCACATCTCTTATTCAGTTACGCATGAGCAATTTTTTCCTCGTATGATTTTGCCATAAATACCTTCATTTCCATAGACACAGGTGTTAAACGATATGAAGTGCCTCCATGAGCAGTACAAGTGACCGAGAGGGTATGTATTAGTAAGTTTAAAGAATTAAAACATACTTCGACTTTTCCTCTTTAATGAGATATTGCTATTTATCAGAAACGTGTCAGGTAATTTCTCTAAATCACTTAAGTATAACACTCGGATGACTCTTATGAAAAGACGGAGACCAATTTCACCTCATATCTTTCCTCAATCCGAGCTTGTGACTTTTCTGTAATAACTTCGTCGTCTCGTTGACAGAAGATATAAACTGATCAGATTTTATAATACGTAAATCGATCTCAGCACCCGACAGTCAGTCCCTTCCTTTCAACAAATCTTCAGAGCCCTCTTATCTTTCATCCAGGAGAGTCAGACTTTTGTGAACCTTATAACTGCAATCAGTTCTTACATGGCTACTTCGTCGATGGATTTTTTTCACTGCTTTTGAACAACAACAGAGATAGACTTCTTAGTACGAACTCGTGTTTCTAGATCTTCCACTTCTATTGCTCTACTTCGTGTCTCTTGTCACAAAAAAAAGCCGAGGCGAGAAGAAGCCTACCTCCTGGTGTGCACCGGCGGCGCGGCGGGCGCGGGCGCGGGGTCCTTGTCCATGAGCTGCGCCTTGGCCATCACGCTCTGGATCTTGGCGCGCTCCTCGTCGCTCAGGTGGCTCAGATCCACCTCCGGCACGTCCACAGCTGCAACAGTAAACACAAGATGCACACAATCCTTCTGGAGGCAATCTCACAGTGGGCTCACCCAGCCAGTTAATACAGACACCTGACGTTTAACATGGACTCTGTATCACCGATGAAGAAAGTTTGAACAAACAAAAAGCATAGCCACGGATATAAGGGCCGTTTATGATGACAATGTCTGATCAAAAGTACACGGACCACTGTGTAGAGTGGAACTGACCGCTAGGTATCTGTGGTGTCACCGCCAGACACCACACTTGCTAGGTGGTAGCTTTAAATCGGCCGCGGTCCATTAGTACATGTCGGACCCGCGTGTCGCCACTGAGTGATCGCAAACCGAGCGCCACCACACGGCAGGTCTCGAGAGACTGACTAGCACTCGCCCCAGTTG
This sequence comes from Schistocerca nitens, assembly GCF_023898315.1. Lineage (NCBI taxonomy): Eukaryota > Metazoa > Arthropoda > Insecta > Orthoptera > Acrididae > Schistocerca > Schistocerca nitens. The sequence goes on from NC_064616.1 coordinate 52,055,321, forward strand.
TACGACGACGTTGCTAGCGACTACACTGACGAAGCCTTTCTCTCATTTGCCGACAGACAGTTAGAATAGCCTTCAGCTAAGTTAATGGCTACGACCTAGCAAGGCGCCATTAGCCATTTGTACCATTGCATGTATCTCAAGATAGTCTCACTTGTATCATCAAGAATGCTGTATACCAAAGGACGATATAAAAGTTAAGTGTTCTAGTAGCTACGTTCTTTTCTTTATCACATTCATTACGAATCCTGTTCCAGACTTAACGCCAGACGGCGTGAGTTGACGCGTGCCCTTTCGGCTACTTCACTGTGGACTGGCTGCCTTAACAGTCCACTACAGTATCAGTAGAAGTGCAACCGCCAGTACAAAATCAGTAATACATCTGTATTAATGTCCACTAATAGTCTCTACCAGGTAGTGTGCGCCGCCATGCACATGCGCATCTATACTCCGGAAGCCACCTTATAGTTTACGTCTCCAGCCGCGTCAGGAAGTGAAATCCCACGAGCTTCCGACCGAGCTGTCTTCGGTAAATGACTCCCGTGTCGTCGTGGCCTTGCCATTACCAAGCCGCTCCGCTCGCTGTGACGTCACTGGTGCTCCTTTCCTCGTCAACTGTGGCAATGTTTCGCTCCCGCTTCAACCTCGCAATGTCTACTTCCCAGGTTCTTCTGTGCTGCAAACCGCCGTCCTTGTCGATGGTGTTGTCAGCTATTTTCATTTCTACCGCTTCTTTTATAACGCTATCCTAAAATACCTTCGTCCTTATAATGACAAATGTTTCGTCGAATAGAATTCGGTGTACATTTTCTAAAGCGTGTTCTGCCACGGTTGATTTTTCAGGATAGCACAGGCGTAAGCACCTCTCGTTTCCGTCTGGCATTGCCCCGCAGTGCGTACCGTTTAGTCGACACAGTAGCAGCTGCAGTGACATACTTTCTACACTCCAGGTGTTCTGAGCCCTAGATTGCCCCTCATAAGCCTGACGGTTGTATTTTCGTTGAGCGCCCGAACACTGATGAGATGTTGTGTCTCTTCAGGTGCTGGCTAATCTTTCCCGACTCTGTGCCACAGAAAGGCAAAAACGTAAGTTTCTTCGGTGGTGTGTTTCCAGCGTGTCTCGGTAGAAATAGCCCGTGGTACCTGGCGGTGATTGTAGCCGCTTTCCCGGAAGACTTTCCGGGGGTGGCTTAGTTATAGTGGCAGATTTCCAGCGTCTGAGACGACTTTAGCACGCTGGACGAGAGTATTGAGAACGGCACGTTTTCGTGCCGGATGGTGGTGGCTACGAGCGTGTAAATACCTACCAGTTTTTGTAGGTTTCCTGTACACACTGTGGCTGAGGTGTCAGTTGGTTTTCCAGCGAATTAGGTCGTCAAGGGTAATGCACTATCTATCTCTATTTCCACCGAAAAGCTAATGTGGTCGTGAATGACGCTCAGGGTTGACTACAACTCCACAATTCAGCTGATTCTCGAGGAGGACACCTACCGGGAACTGCCACGGGAATAATGAGGAAGACATCAGACCTCCTAAAATAGTCATGATTGGAAGAGCAGTTACTAAGAATCTCCTTCCTCAGGCGCCGAGACAACCTACGCTTTATGGGCTACCAAAGATTCACAAAATGGTTTCACCTCTTCGCCCTATTGTGAACACTACTGGATCACAAACTTACAAACTGACAAAACACCTGGTCAGCCTCTTAATGCAGAATATGGGTCGCTGTGTGCATCACATCGATAACACTGACGATTTTGTCATCCGAATTAAACATCTGCGTTTTGGGCAAGTCGACATAATGGCCAGTTTTAATGTGCTCTCCTTATTTACGCGTATTGCTGCCAAAGGCTGCATAGATCTTCTCTCCCAGTTATTCGGCAGTGTAACTGAGGGGTTGTTTAACCACACATTGACATCATATTTCCTACATGGCGGCCAGTATTTCGACCAGTTGAACGGCTTGGCGATGGGAAGTCCGTTACTTCCATCCATGGCCAACCTTTTTATGAAGAAATTTGACACGGCGCCAAATAAGCCAAGTTGCTTTTATCGTCACGTCGACGACATTTTTATCATTTGGCCCCACGGAGGTGAAAAATTGGGAGAATTATGGGAACACCTGAACGGCATTCACGACCATGTTAGGTTTATGATGGAAGTACAGACAGACGGTGCATTATCCTTCCCTGACATACTCGTTCGCCAGAAAACCTATGGACTCAAAACCAATGGACACCTCGGCCAAAGTGTGTACTGGAAACCTACACACGCGGATCGGTATATGAACCCTTTTACCCATCACTATCTGGCACAAAAACGTGGCGTACTGAATACTCTCCTCCACCGTGCTAAAGTTGTCTCAGACGCTGAAAATCTGCCACTAATACTAAGCCACCCCCGGAAAGTCCTCCAGGAAAGCGGCTACAATCACCGTCAGGTATCACAAGTTATTTCCACTGAGACACGCTGGGAAAACACCACCGAAGAAGTCCACAAGAAACTTGCGTTTTTGCCTTTCTGTGGCACAGCGTCGGGAAGATTAGCCTCTTACTAGAGAGACATAACATCTCATTCGTGTTCACGCCCCAGCAAAAATGCGACAATAATGAAGTCTGTGAGGGACAATCTAGGGCTTAGAACACCTGGAGTGTACAAAATTCGATGTCAGGGTGGCTGCTACTAAGTCGGCCAAACAATATGCATTGTGGAGCAACGCCGGACGGCACACAAGAAGCGTTTACGCCTAGGGTATCCTGAAAAATCAGCGGTGGCAGAACAAGCTTTATAAAATCGACACCGAATTCTGTTCAAAGAAATATCTGTCATTATGAGGATGAAGGTATTTTGGGATAGCGTCATAAAAGAAGCGGTAGAAATAAAAATACCGTACCGAAAAACAACACGGCGGTTTGCTGCTCAGCACAGCCTAGGACCCAGCCATCGCAAGGTTGAAGTGGGCGCGATGGACACGGGACGAAAACATTGTCACAGTTGGCGAGCAAATGAGTACAAGTGACGTCACAGCCAGCAGCGTAGCTATATAACGGCGAGGCCACGATGACACGTCTGTCATTTACCTATTGACAATGGCCGAGAAGAGTTCGGTCGAAAGCTCGTGTAATTTTGCCCGCCTGAAGCGGTTTGAAGCCCGAGAAGATTTTATTAATTCATAGCGTCGCGAGACCATGCATTCATACATTGTGTACTACTTACTTTCAGTTCACCACATTCATTTAGAGTCACAAATGATACCCGAGAACGACTGTTGCTAACCCTTTGTGTAAGCTCGAATCTCTCTGATTTCACTTTCATAGACTGTTCGAGAGACATGCATTGGAGGAAGCAATATATTACTTCACTCTTCGAGGAACGTGCGCTCCCAGAATTTTAACAGTAAGACACGCTGTGAAGCACTACTCATCTCTTGCAACGTCTGCCACTGGACTTATATGAAAATCTCCGTTACGCTTTCGCGGTTATTAAATGAACCTGTAACGGAACGTGGTGCTATTCTTTGGATCTTCTCTATTTCTTCAATCAATCCTATCTGGTTCGGATCCGAGACTGAAGAACAATATTCAACTACTGCTTGCAAGGGATTTTGTAAGCCACCTCATCTATGTGTGGACTACACTTTTTGAAGATTCTTCCAACCAGCTCTCAGTCTGAGATCTGCCTTGCCTGTGATTAGGTTTATGAGGTCATTCCACTTTAAATCACTGCGTACACATACTCTGCGATATTTAATACATGTGACTGCTTTTTGTTATTGTTCTGCGATTGTATAATCATACAGTAATGGGTCATTCCACCTGATTATGTGAAATAAGTTACATTTGTTTATGATGAAGGGCAACTGCCATTATCTGCACCAAGCGTCGATTCTCTGCAGGTCTGCCTGCATTTCGCTACAGTCCGCGAGAAGTCTCGTGAACCTTTCGACATTATGTACTAAGTCATTTAAATATATTGTGACGGTAATTGTCCCATACCACATCTTTGGGGTACTTCATGCTCATAATGCTTTTTTTTTGTAAACAGACTGAAAACAAACACATTGTAGTTGCTACAGCTACAAGCTTTACTCGACAGTGAATGACGACTAGGGTGATTCGCAATGAGTCGTGATCAGGTTCCACAATCTGTACTTTTGTTCAGCCTGCTGTGGCCTCATTTCAGCTGGCTTGCAGTCAGTGGCCAATCCCGTCACCTTCAGATAAGAGAGTCGAAGTAAACAATTTGTTACATTAGGTAATCAATGAATTTATAATGCAGAAGTAATACTTGTGAATATCTGATACTATCCGGAAATTTATAGAAAACACATACAGCATGCAAAACTGGATAAAAAGGAGCAGTGAACGACTAACAATGAACAGCCCCAAAACGAAAAGATCACCAGGGAACTAGTTCCCAAAGATGAACGAATTTGCCCATCTCTCCAGGTGACGACAAAGAAAAAGCACATTTTTGAACATGGAGCTCCTTAGGAGACGATCCCAACGTGTTACCATGTTGACCCAACGAAATGGCACTGATATAATTCTTTGTTTGAAACGAGGACTATCTTATTGGGCCTGTAAAGGGATTTCTGTATCCTAAAAAACGTACATGTACGCTCCACATGTATTCTGATTCCGTAGAAGCCACTTCCTGTGTGTAGTGCACGTCTGATCTATAAGAGCTTCTTCAGTTCATCACGAGATAGCAAAATCCGAGAAATCCGCAAGGAATCACCTGGGTCTTTGGTTTACCCTTTCCAGTCGATTCCAAACCAGAGAACTGCTATATATTCTGGGAACGATGCTGCAAACGCTTGCTCTGCTTCCGACCTGAGAGTGAGGCTAGCTGCCTTCACAGAAGGAGCGAGCCGCCTGTCAGAACTGACAACGACCTTTGAACCCAGGCAGGTGCTGATTTGAGCCACGACTGGAAGCTGGTTGCACCTAGTGGACTCAGTCCACATCTCAGACGAGACCCGGAGCAAGCAAACAGTGTGAACGTTGGTCTTCGTTCCCTAATTGCCCGTTAGTTTCGTAAGAGGCTCTGTAATCTAACACTGGAGCTCTCAATGAACAGCAAACGCACCCACGGCACTTGTCTGGACCTTCCATGAAAATCTGTCCCGATACGAGCACACGAGGCATTCCATGATGGCTCAGATGTACTTTCAGCAGCGGATGTAGTTCGAACTTGTTTTTATGGTGTAAGGGGACACCCGTCCGACCAATACCCGCTTTCACCTGCCGCATAGAGGTTACCAACTCCACGACCGCTCATCAACTGGCCAGGACGAACAAAGCGGAATGGGATGTGATACCATGGATCGCAGACGACGCTATAGTATTCGGCTCAAGTGACTCAGCACAGGGCAGCAGCACAGTCTAACATAACAGTCGCGACACTTCGCCTCGATTTTGTTGCCTACAGCGCCAGCAGCGCCCCAAGCGGCTGGTAGGTTGAACTGCGATCGTGAAAGCGAATAGCGATTGTTTATTTTGATTTATACAATGGTTTTTACCATCGGGAGCGTTTGTAGTGCAATAAATTGCAGCAACAACAGGAAGAAGACACCACAGCTGTCTCTTTTTAGGTTTTCTAAGGATCCTGAGAGGTATATACCATCATGTTACCAAGCTGTATCGTCAGGAATCACTTGCAAACTATATGTGTATAAATGATGAATGTTTCGTTTTAGGAGCAGAAAATGGCTAGTTAATAGCAGACGAGAAGACCTTATGAAGAAAGACCCAGTTTACCTGTATAATAATATTAGGTTTTGTCCGCTACATTTCGAAGAAAACCAGTTCATGAACGCAGACAATAAGAAACTCGTGTGGAATGCAGTACCCACACTGTTTGACATCCCAAATAAGTCACCTCAACTGACGATGAAGAGGAAACTGCCACAAAGATTCGACAGTCAATCTGAAGCTGTAAAACAGTCGTATGACACAGGAGCAGCCAGTTCAGCTCTCCATGTATCATTGCCAGATTCGTGCGAATCGTCACCACAGACGTGCTTTGACGATAAAGTGGTTAGATTAAGTGCAGCTGTTCGTGTCTTACAAAAGCGTGTGAAGTGTCAGAATGTGCAGATCGAGCGAAACTATTACGGGACAAAGAAAGTGCCTACAGACAGATTGTTTGAAAATTATTCAAATATTTGGTTTTGCGTGAAATGTAATGTAATCAGCTCATTATAGTGTTTTCAGCATATTTCTGCCACTATTTGGCAGTTGCTCGACCCACTTAGAATAATATAAAGATTAAGGTCGTACTTGTGGCAACAGGCGACAATGACACACACAGTAGGCCTACAGAACGATAAACGAGCTGTCGATCGCTTTTGCATGTAGAGGTACATGTCTGCTTCTTACATGTGAATCTGTGTGTTTATATTCTTTTGATATCAACGTGGTAAGCTGCAATTCTGTCCAATGTGACAAGTGTTTCTTCACGAATGTGTTGTTGCTTGCCACTCTATTCATGGTTTTTGCCCATACTTGCGCTTATTTTAGAATCATTAATAGAAACATATATGCCTTCTGATACTAAAAAAACTCTTGGAGGCAAGAAAATAACTCGAATAATTCGGAAATTACGTAGGAAATGGATGCAAACAAACATTCTTACGACGCGTCTGACGTTCACCTTACCTGCCGCTTGGAGCGCTAGTGTCGCTCCATCTGTCAAACGGCAACAACTTTTACAGCAGTGAGTGTCGCGACTGTTATGTTAGACTGTGGCAGCAGCCTGAAGCCTATCGACTGTGGCCAAGACAGGTTACAACTGTTTCCGGAAAGAGGAGAACTCTTTTTGCATCTGCACATTACAGGCGCACTCCCTATCCATCTTTCAACTGCGTTCATCTATGCAACAAGGAAAACTAACCGAGGCAGTCCCTAGATGCTATGTAAGTACTGCTGGTACGCTGCTTCCGCACATTACTACACTGCAAAATCCGCTTACGTGACAGTAATTCTGGAAAAATACACTAACATTCATGGTAAGTTAATCGACACTAGTCAACGCAAAAAATGGCTCTGATCACTATGGGACTTAACATCTATGGTCATCAGTCTAGTCAACACAGTTCAGTACACAAATATTATGCACGTCTCCACAGAAGCATGTGACGAAAAACAGAAAAAAACTATTAAGTGCTGTGTACAGACAGAAACTGCAGCTGCTGCTACAGCTGCTGGGGCGTGTACCCAAATCCACGGCTGTGACTCCGCTGACTATTCACGTACTATACGTAACAGAAGCAAAATTTATACTGAATCACAAGATAGTAGCACTGAAGGCTGCATAAAGGTGAAACAAAATGTCAGCTAAAGCAAAGAAACTTCACTAAAAATTAGTCACACCTTCAATAAGTTAGTCAACAGTAGTCAAGACATTTAAACACACAGATGCTATTCACTTTTTCACAGAACCACGTGAGAATAAAGAGTAAACAATTGTTGCGTAGAGAAAGACAGAGGCGCTGCTGGTGGCGCGTGCACTCGATTCAGTAGCAGTAAAAATCTTAGTAGCGATTGTTGACCGAACACAGGACCATTAGATTTAGTCTTAAAATTAACCTGGCAGCTTCCTGTGAAACGATTCTTCCGTCTCGCTCTCGACGATTCTGTGGCATTGTAGTGCGCGGAATAAATTACGTGAAACATTGCTCCTCAGATGTAATTGCAAATGTTTGATGGCGGACGTGGATTAACTCTCTGCACTACACAGGACAACGGTAAGTCGCACCCGTATTCTTCGTTACTAGTAATCGGCGCATTTGACCTTCCCTTTTGCAGCCTGCTCGCAACACGAAACAAAAGCTACACACTGTGCGTGCTTTCAGTAGGTAACACCTGCTGCACCACTTGTGACATATCGCAACTGGACTCGCTACCAATCCCTGAATGTGTATTACACAATCATTTGTGTTTTACGCACATAATGCTAATAAAAAGGCATATTATTAGATCACCAGCAAAGCCTTACTCCAACAATCTGTAATTGGCTGTGGAGGTGAGACTGTGTTTAGATCCGTACTCACAGCACCGGTGGTACCATGTACCGTACAATTTTGAGATGGCAACACTGTTAGGGAATCACAAAAAAAGTAACACAGTTCACATAGGGCTTATAAGGACACAGATATTCTACTAAAAGTGCAAAGAAATTAGTCAATTGTTGCTTTACAGTTTCCATGACGTAGGACCACTGTGAAGACTGTCCGCAATTCACAACATCCATGTGTGTGATACCGATTGCCTCTCCAGTCCATAAATACGATGTTATATATCTTGCAATTTATACATAGCGGTTAACACCCCCTTATGCTCACAAATGCGTTGGCCACGTTCAGAGGCTGTGATAGGAGGATAATTTGTGATAACTATGACTTTAATTCTAAAGACACATCGCTTAATTAACAACATAACTGTGGTACAACTTGATTTGTCTTCTTTGCACTGTTCCTTATAATGTTCCACTAAACAACTACTTAACAGCAACATATACTGTCTACGAATATTCACAGGGAGCTCGGTAGAGAGTGTGATTCTATATTGCCTACGAATATTCACAGGGAGCTCGGTAGAGAGTGTGATTCTAACATTCGGAACAAGAGCATACAGGCCTAAGACAACCGTTCACGAAAGTTCACACAAGAAACTCGAATAGAAATTCCGCTGGGGAACATGGCCAATTGTCAACCGGATATTCTCGCATTTGGTGATACAAGTTAATTGCAGAATATGAACTTTCACGAACGGAAATATCACAATTAATAAAATATTCCGGGCTATTATTTCACATTAAAGCCCGAAGTTTCGTCCCCATATGCTGCGAACACTTTCTAGGGGACCTAGACGACTAGAAGAGTAGAAGGGCAGTTGTAGAAGGGGAGAGACTGACAGATCAGCTGTTGCGGAACATGCTTTGCAGCCGGGAGACCACCGCATTCATTTTGATGGTACCCATGTATTGGCAACCACACGCTGATTTCATGAAAGACTGTACAGAGAGGCCATAGAGATTGTTAAACACCTCAGGAATTTCAATACGAAGGGGAGGGGCGGAAACTGAATGACAACTGGATCCCGGTGTTCAAAAAAATGGTTCAAATGGCTCTGAGCACTATGGGACTTAACGTCTGTGGTCACCAGTCCCCTAGAACTTAGAACTACTTAAACCCAACTAACCTAAGGACAGCACACACATCCATGCCCGAGGCAGGATTCGAACCTGCGACCGTAGCGATCGCGCAGTTCCAGACTGTAGTGCCTAGAACCGCTCGGCTACCACGGCCGGCGTACTAGCCTTCCACCATGCGATGATAGCAACTGCGGGTGACGGCAACCGAGAACGGTCAACTGCACTCGGGTATTCATTTCATGTGACGTCACGCCACTGCGCGGGTGCAAGCCCGAAAGGAATTTTTCTGCAGTCAGCAGTGAGCCAAGGCGTCAATCGGACACTCGAAGAAGCTACGATACTTCTCGAAAATGTTCTCAGTGGACGTTGGGCCGGCCGTGGTGGTCTCGCGGTTCTAGGCGCGCAGTCCGGAACCGTGCGACTGCTACGGTCGCAGGTTCGAATCCTGCCTCGGGCATGGATGTGTGTGATGTCCTTAGGTTAGTTAGGTTTAAGTAGTTCTAAGTTCTAGGGGACTGATGACCACAGCAGTTGAGTCCCATAGTGCTCAGAGCCATTTGACGTTGGATTTTAATGCAAATCCATTCGATCACGGCATAATAGTCCGGAATATTTTATTTATTGTGACAGCATGTCAATTCTTACATTGTTAATGCAAATGAATATGCTCTCCTGTAGCTACTATATTATGACTGTGGAGATTAAACTACATACGCTACAAACATAATTAAAATCTGACAGTTAGTAAAAAGGGAAAGAAAGTTTATGAGAAAGATTTTGAACAGTATTCAAGCAGATAGGCAGATATAATTGTCTCTTAATTGGGAACTGCGATGGAAGGTAGAATCTATAACGTTATTAGCATAAAAGAAAAATCTGTTGCTGAATTATTAAATATTCAGAACCTGATATGAGCGCCTGATGAAACTGTGGAATTCAAAAAGAGAAAAATCTTTGATAACTGACTTACAAAGAGCGTCTGGAGTTTCATAACTCCATAGAAGAAAATCAAGCTGATTACTAGAATTCGGGGAATTCCTCAGCTTAATTAGTGTCCACGTAACGTGATCACTAATTCAGATTGTATGGAGCCAACTTACGCCTCAAATCCGCCTCCCCCAGCGAAAACCTCCGATGAGCGACTTAGTAGGAGACGTCATATCAGGCTTACGCAAGAAATCATTATACCGGGGTCGGCTAGTTGTTTCTGCGTAAGACGCTGTAAGCGGATTATTTTGATATCACAGGAACCGGTCCTCAAAGGCGAACGTGCTACACCGACAAACACAGAGAGGGATATGATACTAATGACACAAAGGAAAGGCTGAGGGATGTCATGGTTGCACAACAGCTTGCGTCTCGGTTCTGACTTGAGTTACGAGAAAGCAGTCACACCTTTCCAGGAAGAATAACGGACCGCGTTCGTATAATTACTGCCCATTTACCGAGAGAGATGGCACAGTGGTTAGCACACTGGATTCGCATTCGGGAGGACGACGGTTCAAACACACGCCCAGTCATCCTGATTTGGATTTTCCGTGATTTTCCTAAATCATTTCAGGCAAATGCCGGGATGGTTGCTTTGAAAGGGCATGGCCGACTTCCTTCCCCATCCTTCCCTAACTCGATGGGACCGATGACCTCGCTGTTTGGTCCCCTCCCGCAAATTAACCAACCAACCAACTGCCCATTTTCGACAGGCATTATCCGTCACTGTCAGAAGTCAGCTACAAGGGGAAGCGTACACCAGTCTACGACTAGAAATGGATCAACAAGCTTCCAGTACAAGACACTGTCTTCACCAGCTGTAAGTCTGCTGTCCTTACTAAATCCGAACGCTGCTTACTTGGCGTCTTATAAACGGCTGCCCAGCTGCTGGCTAATTTGCTTCCACCGCTGGCCGCTTACCCTGGAATCCACGGTCCATAAGTAGGCTACCTAGCCTCCCAGCCGTCATCGCCTGTGCACGCAAACTCTCACATGTCAACGCTGTGAGCCGCAGTTGTCGCACTGGAGTCCACAATTTGATTCTGCACGCTCCGATGCACGTTATACTGAGCTGTGTGTTCATACCAGTCGACACAACTAGCCCTCCAACTGTTCGATACTACCCAACTTCAGGGCCCGAGTCAGCGCCAGACCGCTGGAGATGTGGCTCATTTCGAGTAAGAGCTCCGGCTCTAAATACAAACTTTTTTCCAAAAAAAGCAAGATAGCTTATATCTAGGTCACTGCAGATTAATAAGAAAAATATTCGCATACACTTCCACAATGTTATCTACGTTATATCGTACAGATTTAATAAAGGGTTGTTCCTTCTTTGTTACGAGACTGATGCAGGCTGCATGGATTACATGCTTACTGGTACGAATTTCCATCAACATCTTTCATTTTCGGACGCTGAACTATATTTATAACGTACGTTATCCAGTAAACGTCTCTGAAAAACATCGTTGGTCATTGCAAAGAGCCTGCCGGGTTGGCCGAGCGGTTCTAGGCGCTTCAGTCTGGAACCGGGCATGCCTCGGGCATGGATGTGTGTGATGTCCTTAGGTAAGTTATGTTTAAGTAGTTCTAAGTTCTAGGGGACTGATGACCTCAGAAGTTAAGTCCCATAGTGCTCAGAGCCATTCCAAAGACGCCCATTGTGTACCTAACAACTACAGTTACAGCGTTCAGTCGTCGAAAAAAGTTCTTCATTAAGTTTTGAAACACTAAAGCCAAATTTCATTTTATTCGTGCTGGAGCATAGTCGTTATGGATTCTAGGCTTTTGCCGAATTATTCCAGGACTCAGTCCACGCTGTAGTTAATCTCGAGTAATTTTTATTTTTTTCTTAAATACCAACTAATGTCCTTGTTTCATTGGGAAGTATTATATTGTTCATTTGGAAATTTTCCTGTTCTAACCCATATCCAAATGCAAATATTGTATCATTGTCTAATGGTAATTGAACGTTGCCTCCTCAGATTTCATTGTCGCAGCACACTCGGGTAAACACCGTACTCTAGGCATTCGACAGTCCTTCACTCAGCCATTCAAACGCCACGCCATGTACATCCCCTAAAAACTTCTTACAATGATGAATAAATCGATGACACAGTTGTCTGCATCTTTTCAAGATGTCTGCTAGTTGTCTAGCGTGATTTCTCTGCTCGTGAAAAGATAGTTTGTTGCTTTTTTTAATGGTCTGAAGATATTTTCTCTATTACAAGCAATAGTTCCCGCGTAGAATTTTTACCTGTAAGAATTTTACTGACGTTAATAAACAGTATTTTACTATATACTCCATTATTAGCCACTGAAGGCATAACTTTGGTAAGATGTATATTAAGAACGTACTGATGACTGGATTAACTTTTAATGTTTTATTTTCTTCTGACGTAATTACCTGTCTAAATTTTCACCCTGCGCTGAAACAGTCTCCTACACTCTGACTAAGCCAGTTCTCCATATATTTTTAGCAGGAGTTCTAGTCCCGCAGGCTATGTATGAGAACGTCTGTGAAGTTTCTGAGGTACGAGAGAGGGACTAGTGATGAAGCTGTGCGAGCGAGTCGTGACTCGTCCTTATATAACTCACCCGGCAGAGCACTTGCCGGCAAAGGTCTCAGGTCAGAGTACCGGTCCAGTTTTAATCTGCCAGTAAGTAATTATCTGACGCTTAACCGCTTACCGATATAAACCTTGGAAAAGTATTTCTGTTCGCCTTTATTTCAAGTTAATTTAAACTTTGTAAATTCTTTAACACTACTAAAGAGTGGGGAAAATAAGTGGCCCGGACGAGTGGATATGATTGGACGTAAATGGATGCATACAACCGCACCCCGTGATGCGTATACCATGCGAACGCCAGCCGCGTGATCCACAACGGTTCAGACCGTAGTGCGGGCTGTGTCAGTGTGAGTGGAGCAGTGCAAAGGGGACGATGGTACTCACAGTGGAGCAGAGGGTGTTCATTGTGGAAAGTTACGTGACAACAAAGTCGTGAAAACGGCGTCGTTAGTTATTTGCTGAAAAGTTTAATGGTGTCAAAGTGCCAGCAAAAAGTGCCATGCAACGCTTAGTCCGAAAATGGCGTCAAACAGGATCTATTTTGATCAAGTGAAAAAAACATTCTAAACGCGCCCGCCCACCAGAAAATGTGGCCGCAGTTCATCAGAAAATGCTTCAGAGTCCTACCAAATGAAGCCAAAGCCTGTCGAAGGAAACCAGAATATCACGCCGATCCCGCGGACGAATACTCCAGTAGGGCCTGCAGTCTGGTCGCGGCCCTAGCTGGCCATCTAGGTCAGCTGGTCTGTCAATGTGTGGAGAGCCCTCAAGTCTAACACTGTGAGGGTTGTACCTCATAGCCTTCAAGAACTGCAGCACAACTTTTCAGATGAGACTGCAGCAATTCCAGCCGTCTAGCTTCGATCCACCATCAGCAACTTGATGACAAGCGTCCAAAAGTGCCAAGAGATGAATGGTGGTCAGTTTAAACATCTGGGGCGCTTCAGTCTGGAACCGCGCTTCCGCTACGGTCGCAGGTTCGAATCCTGCCTCGGGCATGGATGTGTGTGATGTCCTTAGGTTAGTTAGGTTTAAGTAGTTCTAAGTTCTAGGGGACTGTACCTTAATACACGATCGGTGAAATAGTACATTCAGTGGAGAGGACCTTTTAAAATCACAGTTATGATTGATTCATAAGCTCATATTTGCAAATCTGAGCAACTGTTTCTAAGTAAGTTACCTTTTGCAAAACATATGAGAAGACTGTTAGCAGTGAAACACATCGATAGTTGTTAGTATTTCTTCTAATACCTTTCTCATAGAGGAGTCTAACGACAGTACTCTGGAAACATTCACTGCGGAAGTAGAAACGTTATTTGCCCTAGGAGAGTTTCTAATTTTGTGAAAGTTAATTCTCTTGTTCCTTCTTGTAGTCTGAGAGCATTTCGCCTGTCTCATACATCTTGGTTACCAGACGAAAGTTTTGTCGTTGCTGGTTCTCCCAAGGCTACCAGTAACTCGAACCGAATATTGTCTACTCCCGGGGTCTTGTCTCAACTTAGGTCTTTCAGTACTCTGTCAAATTTTTCGTGCATTATCATTCCTCCCATCTCATCTTCATCTACGTCCTCTTCCATTTCTATAATATTGCCCTCAAGTACATCTCCCTTGTATAGGCCCTCCATATACTCCTTCCACCTTTTGCTTTCTCTTCTTTGCTTAGGACTGTTCTTTATTATATATTTAACCAGCGTTAGAACTGAATTTCCTTTACTCTGCTGTGTTCCTTTGTTCCTGGAACTCCGTTCTCTGGGCCACCTTTATTTGTACCGCCACGTATTTCTTCAACGCTGTACTCTCATAGGTGATAAATGTGGATCATCCCATAGATTAGTTACCGTTGCAGTTTTACTTGGGGACTGTAAATTCTGAATTCGTATGGGCGAATGCAGTAAGATACAAAAATGGTGTACCATATGAGGTCACTCAATAGACATATAAAATTTACAGCAGAGACAGAAAAATCGCTGCAAAGAAGAGAAGTTTCTGTGTCCTTCAGTCAGAATTTGAACACATGGAAGTTGGACTGCAGCACTTAAGAAGTAGGGGAATGAAATACGACGTGAGGAATTGGTAATAGGTAAAGAGTGAAGACATGACGATCTGCAGAGTTCGTTCGATGTCGAATTGAACGATAAGTATGACGTGTTACCTGAAGGGGAGATGTGAAGAGCCTCATACACCAGTAACAGAAAGCAGGGTACAGCAGACTGAACGAAGAATACGGGAGCATGACTGCTTCAGTATTTCAGAATAGACGAACGTGGACATCTTATTTGCATCCGTAATTTAAGTGTAGTCTCCCGCAGTAATCATTAATACAATATACAGATGACAGAACTTTGAGATAATGTAATGAAGTCATATTTGTTTATTTTGTTCTGGATTATAAGGAATATATGGCATTGTATCACTAAGCGTTGTGATATCAAGAGTTCACCGACAGTATGTTTCAAACAGGTTAAGTAGCTTTGTACTAAATACAGCAAACTGAAAGATGAACTAAGGCAGACAACCAATCCCACATTTACTTTCGTATCTATACTGTACGAAGGACTGTTTGCAGCATACTGAAAGCCTTAAAGCATAACAGCACATTACAGTTATTACTTTTCAGATCCCCAGTGGGAAATATCGAATAGTTTTTTTTAGAGACGTTTGAAACATTGTTGTGTCACTGTTAGCGATGTTTTCAATGTTAATTGTTTGAAGGCGTCTGAGTAAAAATATTAAAGGGAAATATTTTTCATCACTAACCTCATTTCTCTCCATCAGAATCACATAAAACAGTAGCACCTTTATAGACACATTTTGCTTGTGAAAATATGGTACATAAAGTTAATATTCAATAAGTTTTAATGGGTTCTCAGAAGACGATGTCTAATTAGCCATAACAGACTACATGAAAAACTAATTGTTAACTAGTGAAATGTAGTTAATGATGTCACAACTTACACATTTTGAAGGAATCTGCAAAGTACCAGTTTGGGAAAAAGTATATGCGTGAGTGACTATAAACTGAAAATTTATTATACTTCTAGATAAATACCTCTATGACATTAACAGCTGTTTCTCAATGAAAACTATGAAACTTGACACCAACAGTGTATTAGAGATACCTTGGTTAAGCCAGAAGGATGAACATACAAAATGGAAAGGACAAGCACAATTTTGCAATTGATGTCATCTTATATGGAATGTTGTTCTTTATTAAGCAGGTATGGCTAAAGGACAAAGGTAAGTATTTAGTAGCTTATATCACTAGGGGAAATATAGGTGCCGCCTAAAGGAAAATTAAAGGGACCTTTGGAGAAAAAAGAGCCCCTGTGTGAATATCAACAGCTCAGATGGAAAACCAGTCCTAAGCAAAGAAGGGAAAGCAAAAGGTGGGAGGAGTATATTGAGGGTCTATAGCAGGGTGATGTACTTGAGGGCAATATTATGGAGGAAGAGGACTTAGATGAAGATGAGATGGGAGGTATGGTGCTGCGTGAAAAATTTGACCGAGCACTACAAGACCTAAGTTGAGACAAGACCCCGGGAGTAGATAACATTCGGTTCGAGCTACTGGTAGCCACGGGAGAGGCAGCCACGACAAAACATTCATCTGCTGAGCAAGATTTGTGAGACAGGCGAAATACTCTCAAACTACAAGAAGAATATAACAATTCCATTTCCAAAGAAAGCAAGTGCTGACACATGTGTAAATTACCAAACTATGAGTTTAATAAATCACTGTTGCAAAATACTATCACGAATTCTTTACAGAAGAATGGAAAAACTGGCAGAAGTCGAACTTGTGGAAGATCAGTTTCAATTCCGGAGAAATGTGGGAACATGCGAGGCGAGAGGATATAAGATGAACATCAACAAAAGCACGGAATAGTGGAATAATGAAATATAGTCGAATTCAGCCAGGTGATTGTAGTCGAATTAAGCCAGGTGATATTGAGGAAATTAGATTAGGAAATGAGACACTTGAAGTAGTAGATGGGTTTTGCTATTTGGGCAGCAAAATAACTAATGATTGTCGAAGCAGAGGCGATATAAAATGTAGTCTGGCAATGGTAAGAAAAGCATTTCTGAGGAAGAGAATTTGTTAACATCGAGTATAGATTTGCCTGGAGTGTAGCCATGTATGGAAGTGAAAGATGGACGATAAACAGTTTAGAAAAGAAAAGAAGCTTTTTAAATGCGATGCTTCAGAAGAATGCTGAAGATTAGATGGGTAGATCATGTAACTAATGGGGAGGTACTGAAAATAAATGGGGTGAAAAGATGTATGTGGCACAACCTGATTAGAAGAAGGGGTCGGTTGATAGGACACATCCTGAGAA
Organism: Schistocerca nitens; assembly: GCF_023898315.1. Taxonomy (NCBI): domain Eukaryota; kingdom Metazoa; phylum Arthropoda; class Insecta; order Orthoptera; family Acrididae; genus Schistocerca; species Schistocerca nitens. Next base: position 52,072,368 of record NC_064616.1, read on the forward strand.
ATCAAGGAATCACCACCTAGTACTGGAGGAAATTGTGGCGGATAAAAATCGTAGAGGGAGACCAAGAGCCGGCCGAGGTGGCCGAGCGGTTCTAGGCGCTACAGTCTGGAACCGCGCGACCACTACGGTCGCAGGTTCGAATCCTGCCTCGGACACTGATGTGTGTGATGTCCTTTGGTTAGTTAGGTTAAAGTAGTTCTGATTTCTAGGGGACTGAGGACCTGAGAAGTTAAGTCCCATAGTGCTCAGAGCCATTTGAACCATTTTTTAATTGCTGGTGATGTTGAAACAATCAAGAATTTGGTTTAATTTGCTCACTTCCATTCACTCATGTCACATGAAATAATTTTCTGGGGCAATTCCACACATACACACAAAGTAGTCATTACTCTGAAACGTGCTGTAAGGACAATTTATTGAGTCTATACACGATCTTCAAATAAGGAACTATTTCTAAATATGGACAGATTAACTACTAACACTATCAACAACGTAGGCTTACTGTTGCATATAACAGAGCAAGGCTTCTAGCTATAAAAATATTTCTATCAAAACAGTTTTAAGACAGAATTGAAATGAATTTTGCTTAACAACTCTTTATACTGGCTAGAAGAATTTCTGAACAGATAATGTGTGTGTGTGTGTGTGTGTGTGTGTGTGTGTGTGTGTCTACTGACATGTTCCACATCACAGTATCCTGTCATAAATGTGATCCACGGGAAATGAAAACTGTAACCTTAAATCGGACTGCGTATTCACTCTTGTGATCAGTACGGAATTTTGTCTCTGAGTTGAACTGCAACCGTGTGCCGGAACGATAATTCGTCTGGCTCAACAGCCGGGTGCAAGTCTTTCAATAGTATGCCACTTGTGCGACTTGCGTGCCGCTAATCTACCCCACCTCTCTAAACGGGGAAAGGTGACCTACCGTTTAAGGTCAGGTTCACATTCAAAATGGTCGAAAATTCGATTTTTATTGCACTTTTTGAAATGTATATGTGTCTAGAATGTTGGGACGAAAAGGTTTTGTAATCCGTGCGTTACAAAAGTTTCTACAGCCCGTTCTTCGAAGCAGTGTGACGGCCGCCGTGGCCGCTATCAGCCGGAGGGAGACGGCCGGCTCAGGTTGAAAACTTGTCGTGCCGTGACGCACGCTCACAAAATGATTTATACTGCAGTACGCATGCAAATATATTCGCCGAAAAAGCTGACGAAAGCTCAGCCAGATCGGCTTTTCTTGCCGAGAAGAACGAGGGAATTTCTTCCAGGAACAATTAAAGTTTGAGGAAGGGTTTATATACCGTCTTGGAATGGCAGACTAAACGTAAGTAACGAAAACACCTTTTTGGTCAAATTTTGGTCAAAACTGGTCAAAAGACAATTTTTGGTCTTCCATATTGGATTAGACATTTTGAATTTTGAAAATCTAACTTCAGAATTGTTTTCAGCGACATCAGAAATATATAAGAACATGTAGGTTTTATGCAGATTGAAATAATAAAACACATAAAAGTATTCCCTAAACGTTAAACAAGTTTTTTCTCGAGAAACGATTTTTCGAAACTGCGTGCAGCATAAAATAAAAACGGTTCAATCTATTAACTTCTACCTTTGAGGAAGGAAACGCTTTGCTTGGAAGCCACATAGTGTGCCAGTCAACGACAGATTACCGTTCACTTCGACTGTCATGTTAGATTTGTAGAAAAGTGTCTTTGATTCATAATGAAAACGTCTTCGGTCCCGGGTTCGATCCCCGCCACTGCCTAAATTTTGATAAATAATCAGCATTGGCGGCCGAAGACTTCCGGCATAAGAAGTCAGCCTCATTCTGCCAATGGCCTTGTCAAAGAGGGCGGAGGAGCGGATAGAGGTTCAGGGCACTCTCTTGACCTAGGGGTGGGAAATTGCCCATAAAGGCCGAAGAATCAGCAATGATCAACGACATGAGGATGCAGAAGGCAATGGAAACCACTGCATTAAAGACACGTAACGTGTATCCACAGGACATGTGGCCTGTAATTGAAGAAGTGTCATGATGATCTCTCCATTGGCAAAAGATTCCGGAATAGCCCCCATTCGGATCTCCAGGAGGGGACTGCCAAGGGGGAGGTTACCATGAGAAAAAGATTGAATAATCAACGAAAGGATAACGTTCTACGAGTCGGGGCGTGGAATGTCAGAAGCTTGAAGATGGTAGGGAAACTAGAAAATCTGAAAAGGGAAATGCAAAGGCTCAATCTAGATATAGTAGGGGTCAGTGAAGTGAAGTGGAAGGAAGACAAGGATTTCTGGTCAGATGAGTATCGGGTAATATCAACAGCAGCAGAAAATGGTATAACAGGTGTAGGATTCGTTATGAGTAGGAAGGTAGGGCCGAGGGTGTGTTTCTGTGAACAGTTCAGTGACCGGGTTGTTCTAATCAGAATCGACAGCAGGCCAACACCGACAACGATAGTTCAGGTATACATGCCGACGTCGCAAGCTGAAGATGAACAGATAGAGAAAGTGTATGAGGATATTGAAAGGGTAATGCAGTATGTAAAGGGGGACGAAAATCTAATAGTCATGGGCGACTGGAATGCAGTTGTAGGGGAAGGAGTATAAGAAAAGGTTACAGGAGAATATGGGCTTGGGACAAGGAATGAAAGAGGAGAAAGACTAATTGAGTTCTGTAACAAGTTTCAGCTAGTACTAGCGAATACTCTGTTCAAGAATCACAAGAGGAGGAGGTATACTTGGAAAAGGCCGGGAGATACGGGAAGATTTCAATTAGATTACATCATGGTCAGAGAGAGATTGCGAAATCAGATAATGGATTGTAAGGCGTACCCAGGAGCAGATATAGACTCAGATCACAATATAGTAGTGATGAAGAGTAGGCTGAAGTTCAAGACATTAGTCAGGAAGAATCAATACACAAAGAAGTGGGATACGGAAGTACTAAGGAATGACGAGATACGTTTGAAGTTCTCTAACGCTATAGATACAGCAATAAGGAATAGCGCAGTGGGCAGTACAGTTGAAGAGGAATGGACATCTCTAAAAAGGGCCATCACAGAAGTTGGGAAGGAAAACATAGGTACAGAGAAGGTAGCTGCGAAGAAGCCATGCGTAACAGAAGAAATACTTCAGTTGATTGATGAAAGGAGGAAGTACAAACATGTTCCGGGAAAATCAGGAATACAGAAATACAAGTCGCTGAGGAATGAAATAAATAGGAAGTGCAGGGAAGCTAAGACGAAATGGCTGCAGGAAAAATGTGAAGACATCGAAAAAGATATGATTGTCGGAAGGACAGACTCAGCATATAGGAAAGTCAAAACAACCTTTAGTGACATTAAAAGCAACGGTGGTAACATTAAGAGTGCAACGGGAATTCCACTGTTAAATGCAGAGGAGAGTGCAGATAGGTGGAAAGAATACATTGAAAGCCTCTAAGAGGGTGAAGATTTGTCTGATGTGATAGAAGAAGAAACAGGAGTCTATTTAGAAGAGATAGGGGATCCAGTATTAGAATCGGAATTTAAAAGAGCTTTGGAGGACTTACGGTCAAATAAGGCAGAAGGGATAGATAACATTCCATCATAATTTCTAAAATCATTGGGGGAAGTGGCAACAAAACGACTATTCACGTTAGTGTGTAGAATATACGAGGCCTGTTCAGAAAGTAAGCTCCGATTGATTGCCAAATTGAAACCACAGTGAACATCAGAAATGTTTTACTTGTAACAATTAGCTACACCTTTCAGCTACTTCTCTACGTAGTCGCCGTTCTGACTTAGACTTTTGTCATAGCGTTGTACCAACTTTTCAATAGCCTCATCATAGAAGGCAGCCGCCAGTGCTTTCCGCCAATTCTCCACGCTGGCCTACACCTCGTTGTCTGTGTCAAAATGTTGTCTTCAAAGACAGCGGTTCATGTGACCAGAGATGAAACTCAGGGGGAGACAATTGCGGACTGTATTGTGGGTAATCTCACATTTCCATTTGAAAACGATGCAGGAGCATCTTCATTGCCCCTGCAGAATGCGGCTGAGAATTGTCTTGAAGAAGAAACAGCACGACAGTTATGTAATGTTAGCTGCATAGCTTCAGGCGAAATTTCTCACCAGGCCCTCGTACTTGGCGGCAGACACTATTTTCTAGACATCTTTACGCACTCACTGCGAGCTCAGAAATGAGAAGAGCGACGTGATGCTAACTGGGGTTATACTAGAGACACTACCCAACACATCTGTGCAAAGCTTTATCGGATTTTCGTAGTCGTTTCCATTTCGCGACCGATCGGAGCTTACTTTCTGAACGCCCCTCGTATGAGTCTGGCGACATACCATCTGACTTTCGGAAAAGCATCATCCACACAATTCCGAAGACGGCAAGAGCTGACAAGTGCGAGAATTATCGCACAATCAGCTTAACAGCTCATGCATCGAAGCTGCTTACAAGAATAATATACAGAAGAATGGAAAAGAGAATGCGCTAGGTGACGATCAGTTTGGCTTTAGGAAAAGTAAAGGGACGAGAGAGGCAATTCTGACGTTACGGCTAATAATGGAAGCAAGCCTAAAGAAAAATCAAGACACGTTCATAGGATTTGTCGACCTGGAAAAAGCGTTCGACAATATAAAATGGTGCAAGCTGTTCGAGATTCTGAAAAAAGTAGGGGTAAGCTATAGGGAGAGACGGGTCATATTCAATATGTACAACAACCAAGAGGGAATAATAAGAGTGGACGATCAAGAACGAAGTGCTCGTATTAAGAAGGGTGTAAGACAAGGCTGTAGCCTTTCGCCCCTACTCTTCAATCTGTACATCGAGGAATGAATGATGGAAAAAAAAGAAAGCTTCAGGAGTGGAATTAAAATACAAGGTGAAAGGATATCAATGATACGATTCACTGATGACATTGCTATCCTGAGTGAAAGTGAAGAAGAATTAAATGATCTGCTGAACGGAATGAACAGTCTAATGAGTACATAGTATGGTTTGAGAGTAAATCGGAGAAAGACGAAGGTAATGAGAAGTAGTAGAAATGAGAACAGCGAGAAACTTAACATCAGGATTGATGGTCACGAAGTCAATGAAGTTAAGGAATTCTGCTACCTAGGCAGTAAAATAACCAATGACGGACGGAGCAAGGGGGACATCAAAAGCAGACTCGCTATGGCAAAAAAGGCATTTCTGTCCAAGAGAAGTCTACTAATATGAAATACCGGCCTTAATTTGAGGAAGAAATTTCTGAGGATGTAAGTCTGGAGTACAGCATTGTATGGTAGTGAAACATGGACTGTGGGAAAACCGGAACAGAAGAGAATCGAAGCATTTGAGATGTGGTGCTATGGACGAATGTTGAAAATTAGGTGGACTGATAAGGTAAGGCATGAGGAGGTTATACGCAGAATCGGAGAGGAAAGGAATATGTGGAAAACACTGATAAGGAGAAGGGACAGGATGATAGGACATCTGCTGAGACATGAGGGAATGACTTCCATGGTACTAGAGGGAGCTGTAGAGGGCAAAAACTGTAGAGGAAGACAGAGATTGGAATACGTCAAGCAAATAATTGAGGACGTAGGTTGCAAGTGCTACTCTGAGATGAAGAGGTTAGCACAGGAAAGGAATTCGTGGCGGGCCGCATCAAACCAGTCAGTAGACTGATGACCAAAAAAAAAGTCAGTCTGACGGAATTGGCAGCACAAAAAGCGTAAAGCTTTAAAGAACGATGGAAGATACACAAGGCAGAAATTCAACCACACTTCTGTTAAATACATTTACTACGTGCGTTAGAGATATTTATCATTATTATTTTTGTTGCGAGTACATAAACGTTCATATTTATTGCGTTTAGTGGCTGCTTCAGTATTTCAGAGTAAGTGAACATAGAAATCCTATCTGTGTCGGTAATTGAAGTATATTCTCCTGAAGTAACCATTTGTACAACACACAGACGACAGTGCTTTGAGACAACGTAGTGAAGTGTAATTTGTTTACTTTGGTCTGGATTCTAAAGAATATGTGACATTGTATCACCAAGTGTTGTGATATCAAGGGTACACCGACAGCGTGTTTCCGACAGGTTAACTTGCTTTGTACAAAATGCAACAACTAAGGCAGGTGGCCAATTCTACGTCCACTTCCATATCTGTATTATACGAACGACTGTTTGCAGCATATTGAAAGTTACTGACAGTAATATTGCTAACTGGCTGTCTCAGCACAGCGTGAAGCGAAATAAAAATGATCGTATATATGCCAACATAAGTTCTTTAACCTCCTTCGCGTTGACTTCGCGTGTTAATTTCAAATCATCCAGAATGCAATATGAGATGGAAAAGTGTGTCTAAATTATAAGACTCGCAACACATATTCATGTGCTACAAAAAATAATCAAATAACTCATTAATAAACCATGTGAGCTTCATATATCGCATAAGAGGCACTTTGATATAGAGCATAAGGGGCACCTTTCTTAGCAAACGAAAAGAAGAAAACCAGGGACAGTCCTTAAAAAACGTCATACCCTGCTTGCCCTTCATAAAAAAAGGCTTTCTCCGGTGCTCTCCCTCGACAGTAGAAGCTTAGGAGCACCTCACTGTTTTCCAAGAAGTAGCAGCAGATAGTGGCACGACCTGCTCCTAAAAGCGTTGGAAGATACAGAGTATAATAAGCGGAGTTAGCGAGCAGAGTGTGGCTGGGCTGGTGCATACGTAATGCCGGTAAGTGTCCTCGAGCGGGGAGCGCGGTCCATGCTGACGTGTGTGGGTGAATATTTTATTGGCAGCCGCCAGCCGACAGCCGCTGCCGCGTCAGCTGCCGCTGCATTGAGAGCCCTCGGCCTGTTTGTCGTGTCCACGCAGCCGCACACGCCCGTCTTGCTTTATTACGACCTGCCTGTTGCCCTCTTCACTCAGGGTTTTATAGGAATCGTGGATACCTGTAGGCGGAAGGATGGTAAGAACTTAACGTCGCGATGGGGAAAACCTGGCAATGACCTGGTCAAAAATCAACGTTTTGAAAACAACGACTGAAAAACCAGGACTCCAAATATCTTACACAAAAGCAGAATATATGACAGATATAAAAGAAGCTCCAAATTCCGTGAACACAGGTTACGGAAAAATTAAAACAGTCGATAAATTCAAAAATCTACGTGAGATTATATAGGGAAACGGCCATGACGGTGAGGCTAGAAAACTCAGAGCAAGGAAGGTGGAAATGACCTTTTAGCTGACTAAATGGTTCAAATGGCTCTGAGCACGACGGGACTTAACATATGAGGTCATCAGTCCCCTAGAACTTAGAACTACGTAAACCTAACTAACCTATCCTGCGACCGTAGCAGTCGCGCGGTTCCGGACTGAAGCGCCTAGAACCGCTCGGCAGCTGACTAAAGATGTGTACAAAGAAAGCTCTATCTCCTTTCAAGTAAAGTTACAGCGCTAAGTTACAGTAATAAAACCAGAAATTTTATATGCAGCTGAATGCCTGATATAATGACGACAGGAGAAATAGAGAATATGGAAACGAAAGAGAGGAAAATTCTTAGGAAAATATTGGGGATAATAAAACATCACAGTGACTATAGAAACATAAGTAATGAAGAACTGTGCAATAAATCTGAACAGCTAAATATAATAACGAGAAACAGTAAAACGATGTTTTACGTCAATTTGGTTCAAATAAAAGTGAAAAGATGTACGCCAAGCGGACAAAAATCTCCCTGATGCAAGTAGCTCCAAGAAATAAAAAGTGTACTGAAAGAGATGGCAGTGGAGGAAAATGAAACTCTGACTGGAGGTACGTTTCGAAAGAACGTTTTATATCCTCATCTCTTGAGAAAACCAAAAGAGGGAACTGTTGGGAAGTGGTAAGAAATCCGTAAACATCAATCGGACTAAATAAAAAATTATTCGAAAAATCAGAGGTTGAATCAGAAGTAGTTATTTACATGTTACATAGGAAGCTCAAATCGAGTTAAAAAGAAAAAAAATTGCCTTTCCGAGTTTGAACGGCACTGCATATACTTTGAAATGACAAGCAGTTTATTAATATCTTATAATATGCGCCGAATGCTTCTACAAATGTTTTAAATGACGTCCTCTTACTTTTAGCAATCATAAAACAAAACACGATTACTTCATTTACAATAGACAAATAGTTTGATACACGTATAAAAATTTACTCTATCTGTGAGATACGTTCCGCTTTTCGGTACCAGTCAATATGTTATTTGACTACACAAATTATTCTCTTACTGTCTGAGAAACATGGCGGTGCCTGGGTATTTATTTATAGCTGTGCCCAGGACTTCGTACACATGAACTTTCTTTTTTACATACAAAAAAATGGCTCTGAGCACTATGGGACTTAACTTCGGAGGTCATCAGTCCCCTAGAACTTAGAACTAGTTAAACCCAACTAACCTAACGACGTCACACACATCCACGCCCGAGGCAGGATTCGAACCTGCGACCGTAGTGGTCTCGCGGTTCCAGACTGTAGCGCCTAGAACCGCACGGCCACTTCGGCCGGCTTTTTGACATACAAAACTTCTTTGTATACTTTTATCAATCATAAAACAAAACACGATTACTTCATTTACAATAGACAAATAGTTTGATACACGTATAAAAATTTACTCTATCTGTGAGATACATTCCGCTTTTCGGTACCAGTCAATATGTTATTTGACTACACAAATTATTCTCTTACTGTCTGAGAAACATGGCGGCGCCTGGGTATTTATTTATAGCTGTGCCCAGGACTTCGTACACATGAACTTTCTTTTTTACATACAAAAAAATGACTCTGAGCACTATGGGACTTAACTTCGGAGGTCATCAGTCCCCTAGAACTTAGAACTACTTAAACCCAACCAACCTAACGACGTCACACACATCCACGCCCGAGGCAGAATTCGAACCTGCGACCGTAGCGGTCTCGCGGTTCCAGACTGTAGCGCCTAGAACCGCACGGCCACTTCGGCCGGCTTTTTGACATACAAAACTTCTTTGTATACTTCATTTGAAGTAGTGTGACTGGGGACATGAAAGAAGAACTTGTTTACTTCACTAACATGGGAGAGCCACATAGAGCTGGCCATGCGAAAAGCAACTCATGCTATGGTCTACGCTGGCCTTGTTCTTTGTTTATAGTCACGGCATACCATAAGCTCAACGGGAATTGTACACGTTTAAAGCGAAATGATCAACTGTTAGGAATAAATGGGAGTTAGGGTATAAAAACTCGCTCTCCTGCACCACTTCCCATCAGAATATACGCTTCTATGATGTTACTTGGAGAGAAGTAACTTTAAGCTCTGTAAGTGCACGATTCTGAGGAGTGAGATAATGCATGACGCTCTCGATCAGAGTTACATCGTGTCTCACTTTCGGAAGGAATTTCCAAAGAGCAAGTGAAAGTCTGATGTTGTCGAGACGTAGCAAGTGTTGCTTCGCATTGGATTCATTGGATCCTTGACACTGCATAGTTCGCTTTTTCCTGTCCTGGTGAATTCGGAAAGACTCGAGCGTTTCCTAGGCACTTTCATTTACAAATAAAGCGAAATCATAATGCAAAATCTGTTTTTATAGCAAAGATTGAAAACAGCATCGTAGAAGTTTTAATAAACAAAGCGAAATCTGTATATCCATGTAATACTGTCACTGACCTGAACTTCCGAAAATTAATGTGTCACTGAGTTAAAAAAAACTAACTAAAAGCTCTATTTATTGGTTCCTTGGTGTACTACATTATGATGATTAAAAATCTGAACTACTAACCCAAGCAGACAATTCCAAAAATGGCTCTGAGCACTATGGGACTCAACATCTTAGGTCATAAGTCCCCTAGAACTTAGAACTACTTAAACCTAACTAACCTAAGGACATCACACACACCCATGCCCGAGGCAGGATTCGAACCTGCGACCGTAGCAGTCCCGCGGTTCCGGACTGCAGCGCCAGAACCGCTAGACCACCGCGGCCGGCACAATTCCAGATAAAACTTCAAATTACGATATCTTTCTTTTTGTTTGTGTTCTGATTTTGATGAAATGAAGCCTATTCTCTTGAGTTACCTGCAGAAGCACCATGAAAATTTGTCCAGTAGTTTTGGATATTAGCGTATCAAACAGATAAACCGATGGACACGGCGGTTTTACAATTAGAAAAGAAGATGTGAAACAGCAGCGTTCATTTTTATTAATTTTTTTCATTCGTTTTGTGACTGATAATAGTTGAATCGTTGCGTGTGAGCAGTTAATACTAGCGGTAAAAGCTCTTTCAAATTAGAACAAGATGTTCAGAGCCGGCGGTCGTTGAAGTGGTCCTGCTGCCGGCAGCGGTGACGTCAGCGACCAGCGACCAGAGCGCCAAGAGCGTCAATGGCCGCAATTACTGGAGCTGTCCTGCTTCCCTGCACCCCCGCTTCACGGCTTCACGAGCTTCGAGTCCCAACGGCTGCTGCCGCGAGTGCGACGGACGTCGGGCTCGGCGCTTTTCTCGCATCGTAATTACCGCAGTTTCCTCTTCGTTTTCTCCTTTCTTGTCAAGAGCCAGAGAATTGCCGTAGTAAAAGCTAATTTAACAAGCAGAGTATCGAATGCCAATTAATACGTAACCTAAGATTCCAGTAAGGGGACTGTCGTAGTATTCTTCTTATTAAGGAGATTATGATATCGAAGAAATAACAAAGCGCCCATGTAGCACACCGTGCTGCTCTCCATAAACCACAACTTTTTTAACGCATACCGTAATTCGAGGAGTTATGAAGTAATCCGTAATACAGCGTTACGTAATGTTCTTTACTTTATTTTACGTTTATGTTTGACAGCCTTTGTACGTTTCGTTGCGTATTCTAAAGTAATTCGATACAGTTACTGAGAAAATGTTAACATCAATCACTAGCCGTTGCGCGGGATAGCCGTGCGGTCTCAGGCGCCTTGCCACGGTTCGCGCGGCTCCCCCCGTCGGACGTTGGAGTCCTCCTGCGGGCGTGTGTGTGTGTGTGTGTGTGTGTGTGTGTGTGTGTGTGTGTGTGTGTGTGTGTGTGTTGTCCTTAGCGTAAGTTAGTTTAATTATTGTGTAAGCCTAAGGACTGATGACCTCAGCAGGTTGGTCCCATAGAACCTTACCACAAATTTACAAATCACTAGCCACCAGGTCAAATGGGTCAATACTCGAAACCCATCTCATTCCTTGCCAAAAGCCTAAAAACTCTTACACCACCATCCGAATATATTAACTCTGTAGGTATATTCCAGCACTTAGGATAATCAGTTCGTCTCAAGAACCGTCTACCAGACACCACTGGCAGATTTACACATTTACCGCCAGCAGGCTATTCAAATTTTGCCGCCCCTACCGACGTCTACAATTCGATACCCTACTTCACAATCATATTAATTACAAATTTTTGTCAGTGATGCCCACTCTACGGAGAACTTTCTTCACACATTTACTGACCCCCACGTAAAGTAAGAAGGCGATGGGCTTTCGTTCCACCTCCTTGTCTTTTTTGTTTTATTTCGTGTTGCCCTAAGGCAATGTATTGTTCTTTTATCGTAGCCATTCGCTTTGAAAGTGGATTGTAGTCTCTCCAGTTGGGCCTTCGTGCTCTTGTTCCGCTTTATTCTCCTTGCTTCCCGTTACTTTATTTCTTTTTACACGCAGAATGCAACACGCCGTCGGCTGTAGTGTGGATGGATTCAGAACACTGCATCTCTTTCGACGGCCTGCATCTGGAACGTTGCAGGGGAACCGTAAGAAACGTCAGTTAGGACAAATAGACCGTAGAGAAGACAGATTCTCTCGCACATAACAGATGCGTTTCATAAGAATATACATGTGTTTTATACAAACAGGAAAATACTTCCAATACTACTAATTTCGGGTTCCCTGTTATTTATTGTTGTTTCTGGACTTCCTGCAACATGTAGGATACGACGATGACTACGCAAATACTAGGAAAGGAATCAGTTACTAGAAAGCTGTTGAATTATGTGAAAGTAATACCACTGAATTGAGGTACAGGAGGGTATAACATGACAACGTTTCTGATAGTGAAGACTTCACTGTTTATTTCTTCGCTGTAGAAACTCACAACGAAACAGAGTAGACTAAACTACCATTAAGTGGCCGAGACTCACAGAGTGCCGTTAACTCTCAGGTACTGTTTCCACTGCTCAGAGAGTGCCTACGGTCCTGGAGGGATGCGTCATCCGATTACGTAATCGTTTCCTGAGATAAAGGCAGAGTAAAGCAAGATCGATACTGTAAGCCTGTCATTGCCTCGCGTGTGGTTTGGCATACCTACCTGCAGCATTGCGCATAAATATTATATGTGAGTCGGCCCAAACAAACAAAACTGCATCAGCTGCAAAAAAATAATTTGTCTCACTGTACGCACGAAATGAAGTGAAGAGATGATACCGTATCGGTAAACATGAAGCTCTGCCAATTACAAAGATGACAACGAAATACTTTGCGCTCCACGGAAGGTAGTTTTAAAATTAATTTCGTCTCATTATGAAATCACTGTAACATCTCTGTTAACTGTTATACCACTAAGACCAAAAACTGGAATTAAAAAAATAAACAGGGCACATTGTTCTCAATGAATTCATCTTCCTACAGTCTCCTGGCTCTGCTGGATAAAATGTATTTCCACGACTAGATATACACGGGGAGAAATATTTACACAAAGGCGACAAAAGTCGAGGGATGGCAATATGTACATACACGCATTCCTATATTCCAAGACCCACAGTGTCAAAAATGTGCCGAGAATGCCGAAGTTTAGGCATTACCACTCATCACGGACGACGCAGTGGCCGAAGGCCTTCACTTAACGACCGACAGCAGCGGCGTTTGCTTAGAGGTGTCAGTCCTAGCAGACAAGCAACACTGCTTGAAATAACCGCAAACTCAATGTGGGACGTACGACGAACGTATCCGTTAGAACAGTGTGGCGAAGTTGGCGTTAATGGGCTATGGCAGAAGACGGCCGACGCGAGTGCCTTTGCTACCAGCACGACATCGCTTGCAGCGTCTCTCCTGGGTTCGTGACCATATCGGTTGGAAGCTAGAGGACTGGAAAACCGTAGTCTGGTCAGATGAGTCCCGATTTCATTTGGGAACAGTTGATGGTAGGGTTCGAGTGTGGCGCAGATCCCACGAAGTCGTGGGCCAAGTTGTGAACAAGCTCCATAATGGTGTGGGCTGTGTTTAGACCGGATGGTCTAGGTCCTCTGGTCCAACTGAACCGATCGGCTACTTGGAGACCATTTGCAGCCATTCATGTTCCCAAAAAAGGATGGAAGTTTCATCGATGACAGTGCGCCATGCCACGGGCCACAATTACTCGCGATTAGTTTGAAGAACAGTCTGGACGATTCGAACGAATAATTTGGCCACTCAGTTCGTGCACAAAATCCAGCACCGGATTTATTGGCAGCGTGGCTCAGTATTTGTGCAGGGGACTTCCAAAGACTTGTTGAGTCCATGCCACGTGGAGTTGCTGCACTACGCCGGCAAAGGAGATCTGACACGATATTAGGAGGCCACCTCATCGTATACTGGACATAAATTCACGGGTTGGGGTTGTTTTGGGGGAAGAGACCAGACAGCGAGGTCATCGGTCTCATCGGATTATGGAAGGAAGTCGGCCGTGCCCTTTGAAAGGAACCATGCCAGCATTTGCCTGGAGCGATTTAGGGAAATCACGGAAAACCTAAATCAGGATGGCCGGACGCGGGATTGAACCGTCATCCTCCCGAATGCGAGTCCAGTGTGCTACCACTGCGCCACCTCGCTCGGTAAATTCACGGGTATAACATCTATACATACCACTAAATTAAAATCCCCAGCAGCGTTTTTCTGTCTTTATGTCAAGTCTGATCTCGGGAAGTGTTGGATTGATTCTGACACGGTTTTCACTGATAGACTGATCAGGAGGAAGATTTGTGTGTATAATTTATGAATGTTTTGTAAAAATTGGCTGAACTATGACGAATTAAATTTCCCAGCAGCGTTTTTCTATATGTATGTGTTCTTGTAAGGATTTTGATGTGGTTTTCTCTAATAGACACACTTAATCGCTATGAAAGTCTGTGTGTGTGACTAGTTGCTCAGCCATAGATCCTTAGTGCTACGAGCGTGAAGCCTGAGCAGGTCGCTAGCGTATGACAAAAAAATGTTTATCGCTACTTCTGGTTCAAGCTGTCTACAAAGTTAAAGTTGGTACAAATTCTTAATGTGGGGTCATAGTTATGATATTTGAGAATTGTGATAGAGGTTATTTTAAAGGATGAAAGAAAGTTGGAGCAATGTCATACACAGAAGCAAAGACAGTCCAGAGTTTGCTATTCCCTTGTTCATATGCACTACAAAACAGTGTACGTTTGTTGTTCGCTCTCTGAGTCGTGCCACAAAAAAGCACAGTGGGGTGATTAAGTCGGTTGTAGCAATAGCTGCACCGCAAGGAAAGTTTGGGAAACACGCCCCGGATGGCACATGGGGCTGAGAAAGATCTGTGAATTGCTCACTTACCCAAATGGACGCCTTTCCAACGTAGTGTGGGAAAGTTTTGTTTAGCGTAGATGAATTTCATATGCCCTTGTTGAGTGTATTTCCTTGTTTATTTCGCTGACGGCCATAGAAGAGGGTGAAATTTTGTGTCGGCTTGTAGTATACTTCTAATCGCCATCAGCTGTACCACATGCCTTCACTCGCTGGGACACTGTTGAGAATTGTGGGATTTTACCGCGAACGTTGTTGGAAGACTCAGGGACGAGGAACTTAACGGCACCATCCCTCCTGTTCCAGCCAACTCCACGTGATGAAATTACTTTCACTATAAGCATTCGAACCACATACTAATGGATCGGATGATAGCACAGTACTGTCCTTTAGTCACTTCGGTAAAAGAGAAGGATAATCTCCGAAGATCTTGCTTACCAAACCACTCATAATGAACTCTCCCAAAGCTAGAACGTTTTTTGTGTGCACAATAGTTATGACCGAATTAGGCACACTGAGTACTGGCACTAGATATCATTGGAACAAATGAAGGCTTTGTTAAAGACAGCAGGCAGGAAAAAGGTAGTCATATGAGTATTAGTGACCGGTCGGTGTGACTTCAGTCTGGAACCGCGTGACCGCTACGGTCGCAGTTCGAATCCTGCCTTTGGCATGGATGTGTGTGATGTCCTTAGATTAGTTAGGTTTAAGTAGTTCTAAGTTCTAGGGGACTGATGACCACAGATGTCAAGTCCCATAGTGCTCAGAGCCATTTGAACCATTTGTTTTAGTATTAGTGGTGCCTAATAAAGTACAGCGTCAATGCTGCGCTGTAGTTCCCTGCTGTCCAAGCAGTTTTCTTGTCCACGACTATGTTCAAACCCGTACCGCCCATTCTGCGGTTGCTATCATCCAGGATATCATATATGAGTGACTCATTCTCTTGATTTTCACACCAGACCTTCTTACAGTGATTTTTAGGACTTTCAACCGCTGTAAGGGAAATATGAAAACCGAATATAATTTCCGATCCGATAAAAATTTGAGGCTGCATTCATAGACTAAATATATTTAAAAAAACATGTATCAACGAATTCTGTTGTTTTGCAATAGATTCTTCACGTTTTATGGGGATTCTTTGACAAAGAACGTAAATACATTACTGGGCAATTATTAAATTACCGAAAAGCATTTAATTAATATTTTCATTTGAATCATTCTCGTAGTTATCTTTTATTAAAGAAACACCGAGACAGTTTTCTTCTGAGTCTGTCACGGTACGTTTCCTTCTTTGACAACTTCTGCCGAGTTTAAAGAGCAAAGTTACATTAACGACCCGAAGAAAAGTCTCCCTCTTGGCCGAGTTCGCCGGAAGGAGTGACCTCCATGGAGACAAAGACATCTCCGATAATATGCATGCCGGCTTTTTCCTAGTTGTGTTTCTGCTATCTGACATATACAACCTGAAACATTTCTTTGAAGAAAACTTCGACGAAGACGTCTTGATGATCCAAAGCACTCTCTTCTGCACGCATTGTCCTTTCCTAAACTCGAACGAAAGACAATTCACTGCTTGAGAGCTAAATAAAAATGGATGCCATTCAAAATATTGATAGGGTAAAAAACCTAAGTATTATTTTATTCACGATAGCCGGTAACCCCTGATACTACCTCAATAATAATAAGTAGTCAAATGAATTTTGCTTTATCGATTACTGGTTTTGGGTCTACAGCCATCTTCACAGGATGGAATTTATTTCTCGTGAACGTTAAATACATAAATAAAAGCCTTAGAAGATAAATATTTACATACTTTAGACCTATTCATGGGTGACGCTATTCACAGAGAGCGAATGTGTATTTTATCTAAAAGAAGAGAAATTACAGGATACCCTCTCTACACACAAGATGACAAATACTAACTAATATAGTGTGTGACTATAAGTGAAACCAGCCCGCATCCCGTGGTCGTGCGGTAGCGTTCTCGCTTCCCACGCCCGGGTTCGATTCCCGGCGGGGTCAGGGATTTTCTCTGCCTCGTGGTGGCTGGGTGTTGTGTGACGTCCTTAGGTTAGTTAGGTTTAAGTAGTTCTAAGTTCTAGGGGACTGATGACCATAGATGTTAAGTCCCATAGTGCTCAGAGCCATTCGAACCTTTTATAAGTGAAATCCTATTAAACTGGGCTTCTGACTGGCTGAAAGTGAGGTTAAAATACATAGCTCCAAGCCATAGTTGTCTTCAGAAATCACAGCCAACGGAAGGTTGTTTCTATTTTTTATGGTGATAGACAAAGCACGATTTTTATGCTCCAAATGATCACAAACTGTCAACAACTTCAATCTAAGTAGGTCTACATTATTAAACGTCTGTATTTGTTTATATTGCAAAAATAAAATATGTAAATTACACGAGGAATTAAACTGCTGCCTGAAAATGGCTTCGGTCCGAAACTAGATATCGCTGAATAAATAGTTCTTTCACCTAAATTATGTTTGGTTGCTGTGTTTGTTTCACGTTGTCACTAGACTATATGATGTAACTGGTATGAAACAGACGTTTTCAGAAGGGGAGACACTCAGCTAAATCTTACTAAGAGTGACTTACATTTTCTTCTGTGTGCGCTTGACATGATAAACGGAAATATCACAAGTCGCACGAAAAACCGAATGTGTGTCTGGCGCCACTGGCTGTACGCCACATAGAAACGTTTTATTATATGCCGGCCCACAGGTTTCGGTAGGAATAACGGAGTAACACAATACGCTCACAACAGGACGCTGAGTAAATTCATGTACGTGTTCAATGGAGTGAACGGAAGTGTATTGCAGTCCATTTCACGCTGGTGTATTCAGAGTGGGATCGTCCAATAGCGGTTCCGTCAACAAGCACGAGCCGATGCTAACTAAAAAATCTCATGCACCATTTTCGCATTACACTCGGGTAGGCTAATAGTTGTTTCGTCTTTTTTTTTTAACTTTCTCAATATTCTTCTTTTTAACTTCCATACATCTTTCCCGAACACTCTCCTGGGTCTATAAACTACTAAAAATAAATGTAAATGTTGTGTGACTATGACCTCCCGTGGGGTAGACCGCTCGCCGCGTGCAAGTCTTTCGATTTGACTCCACTTCGGCAACTTCCTCGTCGATGGGGATGAAATGATGATGATTAGGACAACACAACACCCAGTCCCTGAGAGGAGGAAATCTCCAACCCAGCCGGGAATCGAACCCGGGCCCTTAGGATTGACGTTCTGTCCCGCAGACCACTTTTTTTTTAATCTCATTTTGTTCTACATTGTTCGTTGTACACTACTGGCCATTAAAATTGCTACACCACGAAGATGACTTGCTACAGATGCGAAATTTAACCGACAGGAAGAAGATGCTGAGATATGAAAATGATTAGCTTTACAGAGCATTCACACAAGGTTGGCGCCCGTGGCGACACCTACAACGTGCTGACACGAGGAAAGTTTCCAACCGATTTCTAATACGCAAACAGCAGTTGACCGGCGTTGCCTTGTGAAACGTTGCTGTGATGCCTCGTGTAAGGAGGAGAAATGCGTACCATCACGTTCCCGACTTTGATAAAGGTCGGATTGTAGCCTATCGCGATTGCGGTTTATCGTATCGCGACATTGCTGCTCGCGTTGGTCGAGATCCAATGACTGTTGGCAGAATATGGAATCGGTGGGTTCATGAGGGTAATACGGAACGCTGTGCTGGATCCCAACGGCCTCGTATCCCTAGCAGTCGTGATGAGAGGCATCTTACCTGCATGACTGTAACGGATTGTGCAGCCACGTCTCGATCCCTGAGTCAACAGATGGGGACGTTTGAAAGACAACAACCATCTGCACGAGTAGTACGACGACGTTTGCAGCAGCATGGACTGTCAGCTCGGTGACCATGGCTGCGGTTACCCTTGACGCTGCATCACAGACAGGAGCGCCAGCGATGGTGTAATCAACGATGAACCTGGGTGCACTAATGGCAAAACGTCATTTTTTCGGATGAATCCAGGTTCTGTTTACAGTATCATGATGGTCGCATCCGTGTTTGCCGACATCGCGGTGAACGCACATTGGAAGCGTGTATTCGTCATCGCCATACTGGCGTATCACCTGGCGTGATGGTATGGAGTGCCATTGGTTACACGTCTCGGTTACCTCTTGCTCGCATTGACGGCACTTTGAACAGTGGACGTTACATTTCAGATGTGTTACGACCCGTGGCTCTACCCTTCATTCGATCCCTGCGAAACCCTACATTTCAGCAGGATAATGCACGACCGCATGTTGCAGGTCCTGTACGGGCCTTTCTGGATACAGAAAATGTTCGACTCCTGCCCTGGCCAGCAGATTCTCCAGATCTCTCACCAATTGAAAACATCTGGTCAATGGTGGCCGAGCAACTGGCTCGTCACAATACGCCAGTCACAACTCTTGATGAACTGTGGTATTGTGTTGAAGCTGCATGGGCAACTGTACCTGTACACGCCATCCAAGCTCTGTTTGACTCAATGCCCAGGCGCATCAAGGCCGTTATTACGGCCAGAGGTGGTTATTCTGGGTACTGATTTCTCGGGATCTATGTACCCAAATTGCGTGAAAATGTAATCACATATCAGTTCTAGTATAATATATTTGTCCAATGAATACCCGTTTATCATATGCATTTCTTCTTGGTGTTTTTTCATGGCCAGTAGTGTATATGTTCGGGGTGGACGTCCCATGACATCCGTTCAGGTTGTTCGTTGAGCCGTTCACTCAGTTTTTTTTATTACAGAAGGTAGCTAACCCTCTGACCGAACACGCTGAGCTACCGTGCTGGCACCACTCAGCTACCGGGAGCGGACTATAAACTACTGTTATATGGACTTTAATCCTCATTTACAAGAATATTCATTTTAGGCCTTCCCACATGGGGCATATTCTGTTGGTTGGAACTGGCAGTTATGCTTTTTATTGACAACGTTAGAAGCAAACTAGAAATTTTCTTTTGGATATAGAATCCAGATTCTCGAATGAGTTCCATACAAATTATTTGATTGCTACATATACTGAATCAATAATATAATTGTTAAACTGAGTTGTTTTCCTTTCAGGATACTGATTATGACAAAAGGTGGACATGACAGAGTTTAACGGCCCGTCAGTGTCAACCTCATATATCGTATGCAGTTAAAATGCTGTACAAATTTTGTCCTGTTCCTTGTTAGTGAGTAGGATAATTATGTCTCCAGGATTTCGCGGCTGTTGACAATGAAACAAAAACTTTCTGGGTATTAAGCCGCAAAATTTTGTGCTGCTGTTGCTTCAACAACTCGATCTACTTCAGCGGTCATCTGGTGACCGCAGGTGCTTACTTCCAAATGACGAGTGGTCGTAATGACCCGTCAGACTGGCCTGCACACTCTCCTCCACAACTACATTAAATTTTTCTGAGATATTTCGTCACTGAAAATATATACAATAACTGCTGCTGCTGATATTACAAGCGTCGAAACGAAGAATCACCACAGTTATTACATGTCGCCTCTGACGTGATGTTGGCTGATGCACGGACCTGGAAATGAAATGATCGTGTGGCACTGATGGGTTGGAGGCCCCATTAGGGGAAGTACGGCCGCCGGGTTGCAAGTCTTATTTCAGTCACATTGGGTGACTTGCGTGTCGTTGATGATGAGATGATGTCGAGGACAACACAACACCAGTTCACGAGCGGAGAAAATCGCCAAGCCAGCCGGGAATCGAACTCGGGCGCACTGCATGGCAGACAAACACGTTACCAGTCAGCTAAGCAGGCGGACTATGGATTTGGAACTGAATACCGATTACATACTCTTTGCAGTATCAATGGTGCTCATTTGGAGGCTTAATGATGTTTGTTCTGTTTTCCAAGAGACTAGCTTACGAATAAAACACTCTGACTCAAATTTTTACTGTTTGTTATACACTGACGGGAAAAAACCACAACGCCAAGAAATAACTGACGTAGAAAAATGATATGTCGTTCATACATTTGTCTGGCTCAGAGCTGTCCTTCAAGTAATCGATTTGTAACAGTTCGGTGTGTCAGTGTGGTGCCAGTTGCTGTTCGAACTGCTGCTGCAGACGCAGTGTGCGGGCCACAGCCATATGGCGAACACGACGTTTCTCTGTATCGGTAGTGCCACGTGGCCGTACGGAACCCGGTCTTCCTGTGATCATCATCTCCCGTGGTGACCGCTGGCAGTAATCACGTACAGTGGCTACATTCCTGCCAGTCTTTCTGCATTGTCACGGAAGTAACATACAGCTTCTGGTAGCCCTATTACACGACCTCGTTCAAAGTCAGTGAGTTGTTGATGACGGCCGGCCGGAGTGGCCGAGCGGTTCTAGCCACTACAGTCTGGAACCGCGAGACCGCTACGGTTGCAGGTTCGAATCCTGCCTCGGGCATGGGTGTGTGTGATGTCCTTAGGTTAGTTAGGTTTAAGTAGTTCTTAGTTATAGGGGACTGATGACCTCAGAAGTTAAGTCCCATAGTGCTCAGAGCCATTTGAGCCATTTTTTGTTGTTGTTGATAATGGCGTCTTCGTCGTCTTAAAGGCATTCTTGACTAACACCAACTCGCCACGTCCAGTCTGTAAGGTAACTAACGCTCACGACCGTTACAACGCACATTGAAAGCAAATCCTCGCAGTGGCGCTACGAACGCCGCTCTTATGCGACCGGGGAGAAATTTAAGTAGACGTCATCTTTCATATGTAGAAACACGCATACCAACTTCCGTTTATCTCGCACAACTCCTTCACTATGCTGGGATTCTTTTCCGTCAATATATTTACTGTCATAAAATTTATAAAATTTTTATAATTTTTATAGGCACCTGTTACACCACTGACAAAATGTTGGAAAAGACTGTCGAATTTTCACAGAGTAGACGAATGTGCGAAGAAAGATGAAGGCAACAATTTTCTCCTTTTAATTTGTGTTGTAATAGTTTTACCTATTTGTGTCGCATGTGACTGACATGCATAGCACCTTTACTGCTGTGTCTTAGTGGCTGAGAAATATGTATAAAGAAGGGAAATCCTAGTTATAGACAACGTAATTCTTTCGCTGCAGCGTATACTTTGTGGACAGCTTCAGCAGTGGATAACTATGCCATTCATCTGAATTACACTGTCTGCCATGACAAGCTGAATCATTCATCTCGAATAACTCTGAAAGAAGATCATTTTGAAAAAGTTGCGTTCTCTTCCAGTATTATCAAATACCGGAAGCTCGGCAGAAAAGCACACGCTTTTTAAGAAACAATTAGCAGCTGAATAATAGCGTTCTGAGCGTTGCGAAACAGCCGATAAAACACTTCTTTTGTCCACGGTTTCTCTGCTGCAGTCGTTGCTTCAAATAGCAGAGACGCTCGCACAGTGCATTTGCTCAAGAATTCCAGCCACGAGAGGCGTAATTTCAGTTCATTAATATTGTTCGCGAACAATGGTAATCTGTAAACGGCGCTTTAAGCCTTTCCCCCTTACTAAGCAAATGTTCCTCCTGAAGTGAAATATCATACTTTGCAGGCACTCGTGAAAGCAGGGCAGGGTTCTTCGGATTCACTAATTGAGAAAGCACTTCTTGTGGAAATAAATATTTAGCTTTTACTTCATATTTTTAGACATTTCGAAGATGTTATTTACGTCATACATATTCTTTAGATCTCTCATAAATACATTCATTATCCTGCTGATTATGAGGTGGTGGCTTGTGAAGTTTGATCTAACGTATAATGCCAACAGAGATGTGCAAGATGTGGAGCTAATTTAGTAATTAATAATGAAATCAAATGTCTGAACTATTATAATAAATTGTTAAAAGTTCAGTTTTCACCATTAGCTAAAAAAATTACGAAAATGCCCTAAATCTATCGTTACAGTGTGTTTTTAATGTCCGGCAGTGACAAATTCTATTACCTTTTGTGGGTAATTGTAAAAACTGCTGTTTTATTTTGTCTAATAATAGATCTAAGTGGAATGATTTTATCAAGGTTGTTAACGGAGACGCCACAGATGTTAGCTACATAGATACTTTAATTTCCTCTTCGTCCAAACTTTCATGTCAACGACTTCTTTCTGATGGAGTTAAACAAAACGAAGGAACTATAGAAAGTAAAAAGATACCTCTTGTAAATATCTTTGATATATGTCTATTTCTTCGTCTGTACAGAAAATGGAAAAGGTTAAGATAGACGACAGTATCTAATGGAAAACTGCTGTACTGTTTGCAGCTGAAATATCACCATGGGAAACAATGCCTATTTCCACACTGGTACTCCTAATTCATCGTATGGCGCGTGACAAAGGGTCTATAATGAACTAGTATCGCTGTTCCTCCATTACCCTTCTCCCATCCCCCGTTTCTCGCCCCCCTTCCCTTCCATTTATTACTCGATTCATGGATGGTATGGGATGAGAACACTGTTTGTACGGTTTCACGTTGGCTCGAATTCTACTTTTACCGTTATTGCGATTACGTGAGATGTATATTAGAGAAACAAATATGTTTCTTGGCACATCTCTGTACAGCCGCTTCTGAAATTTTACTATTAAATCTTTCTTTGACGCACGTATTGTGTTTATAGCCAACCATTGAAGTTTGTTACGAATTTGTGTGGCTCTCTCGCGCTAACTACACAAACTTCAGTTCTTAACGTGCAATTACATCGATCCATCCATCAAACAGTTCTTTACCTCTAGACACACACTGTATCCAATGGCAACACGAAGCAACGGACATGAAAATTACGAGGAAATTGTCGTTTGCGTGTAGTGATTACGCTGTTTCTGTTGCTGTAGAAGTATTCTTCTCCAGAACTGAATCAGATTGATCACTGTAATTTTCAGCGAACAAAGAACTGAATAGCCTATTCTAGTTTGCGTTGCTAAAGAGGCCCATCCTTCCGTGATAATACAAAGACGAAATAATAGAAGTGTCTAAAAAGGAAAGCGTTCTCTCGTTATTTAGAACGTAGTACCTCAACGTACTTCCGAAATTAAAACTGATTTACTGCGAACGTAAACAGTACTTTTTGTTAATCTGAGAGAATCCGTGCTAATCCTCGTAGAGCTTCATAGACTACGAAACGCCCATAGCTATCGCACTATAAAATGCTAATATACAGGAAGTATTTATTATGTTATTAGTACTTTCGAGTTCATTTTCAAGTAGGCATTGCTAGGATTATGTAGCTCTGCCGTGGCATATGATCTCAGTCGTTTAATTAATTGCTATTCTAGCAAAGATGTTTCTCTCGCAATACAAAGTAGTGTCTTTGACCCGCCATCAGAATAAAAAGACAACAGAATTACGTAAAATTCATGCTCCCCAGATAGACTCCAACCCAATGTTGCGTGCTTGATGAAGTTCCGTTGCAATTATCGTTGTTGTTGAACTTATCAGAATTTTTCCAAATTTCTGTCTCACATCTCGTAAGTCATTGAGAAATCCCGAATTTCACGTTATTGTTATTTTGCATGAGGAAACTGAAGATGTGATAACCGTGCGACTGAAAGAACAAAGGTAAACAGTTTTCTGGCATACACGTGGACAGTAGCCTTGTTCATGTGGAAACCACGTGCAGTACAAGAAATTATGAGCCGCATTGAGTGTCTGCTATCGGCAAACAGCAGTGGACTGCTAGTGTCACAGCTGCTAACACCTGTGTGCGCGGTCACTTAAATTAAGACAATGCGGCAAGGTCGAAATAAAAGTGCATGCAGAATTAGTTCTCACACAGTAGTTGTTCTGTCTCTAGAAAAATGACTCACTTGCACCAAATGTGCTCTACACTTCGTCGGTGAGATGCACTGACCAGCCTGAACGTTGTGACCAACTTCCTAATAGCCGGTATGTCTACCTTTTGGCACGGATAACAGCGGTGATGCATCGTGGCATGGAAGCAATGAGGCTTTGGTAGGTCGCTAGAGAGAGCTGGCACCACATCTACACACACGAGTCACCTACTTCAAGAAAATTCCGGGAAGGGCGGCAATGAGCTCTGACGTCGCGTTCAGCCACATCCCAGATGTGTTCGATCGGTTTCATACCTGGCGAGTTGGGCGACCAGTACATCAATTGGAACTCGCCACTCCATCACACTCCTGGCCTTGTGATATGGCGCATTATCTTGTTGAAAATTGCCACTGCTATCGGCAAACGTGGTTGTCACGAAGGGGTGTACGTGGTCTGCAACTAGTGTACGATACTCCTTGGCTGCCATGGTGCCTCGCACGAGTTCCACTGGACCCACGGATGCCCACGTGAATGTTCCCCAGAGCCTAATGGAGCCTCCGCCAGCTTGCCTCCGTCCCGCAGTACAGGTGTCAAGGAGACGTTCCCCTGGAAGATGACGAATTCAAGCCCTCCCATTGGCATGATGAAGAAGGTATCAGGATTCATCAAACCGTGCAACGCTCCGCCTTGTGATATGGCGCATTATCTTGTTGAAAATTGCCACTGCTATCGGCAAACATGGTTGTCACGAAGGGGTGTACGTGGTCTGCAACTAGTGTACGATACTCCTTGGCTGCCATGGTGCCTCGCACGAGCTCCACTGGACCCACGGATGCCCACGTGAATGTTCCCCAGAGCGTAATGGAGCCTCCGCCAGCTTGCCTCCGTCCCGCAGTACAGGTGTCAAGGAGACGTTCCCCTGGAAGATGACGAATTCAAGCCCTCCCATTGGCATGATGAAGAAGGTATCAGGATTCATCAAACCGTGCAACGCTCCGCCTTGTGATATGGCGCATTATCTTGTTGAAAATTGCCACTGCTATCGGCAAACATGGTTGTCACGAAGGGGTGTACGTGGTCTGCAACTAGTGTACGATACTCCTTGGCTGCCATGGTGCCTCGCACGAGCTCCACTGGACCCACGGATGCCCACGTGAATGTTCCCCAGAGCGTAATGGAGCCTCCGCCAGCTTGCCTCCGTCCCGCAGTACAGGTGTCAAGGAGACGTTCCCCTGGAAGATGACGAATTCAAGCCCTCCCATTGGCATGATGAAGAAGGTATCAGGATTCATCAAACCGTGCAACGCTCCGCCTTGTGATATGGCGCATTATCTTGTTGAAAATTGCCACTGCTATCGGCAAACATGGTTGTCACGAAGGGGTGTACGTGGTCTGCAACTAGTGTACGATACTCCTTGGCTGCCATGGTGCCTCGCACGAGCTCCACTGGACGCACGGATGCCCACGTGAATGTTCCCCAGAGCCTCCGCCAGCTTGCCTCCGTCCCGCAGTACAGGTGTCAAGGAGACGTTCCCCTGGAAGATGACGAATTCAAGCCCTCCCATTGGCATGATGAAGAAGGTATCAGGATTCATCAAACCGTGCAACGCTCCGCCTTGTGATATGGCGCATTATCTTGTTGAAAATTGCCACTGCTATCGGCAAACATGGTTGTCACGAAGGGGTGTACGTGGTCTGCAACTAGTGTACGATACTCCTTGGCTGCCATGGTGCCTCGCACGAGCTCCACTGGACCCACGGATGCCCACGTGAATGTTCCCCAGAGCGTAATGGAGCCTCCGCCAGCTTGCCTCCGTCCCGCAGTACAGGTGTCAAGGAGACGTTCCCCTGGAAGATGACGAATTCAAGCCCTCCCATTGGCATGATGAAGAAGGTATCAGGATTCATCAAACCGTGCAACGCTCCGCCTTGTGATATGGCGCATTATCTTGTTGAAAATTGCCACTGCTATCGGCAAACATGGTTGTCACGAAGGGGTGTACGTGGTCTGCAACTAGTGTACGATACTCCTTGGCTGCCATTGTGCCTCGCACGAGCTCCACTGGACCCACGGATGCCCACGTGAATGTTCCCCAGAGCCTCCGCCAGCTTGCCTCCGTCCCGCAGTACAGGTGTCAAGGAGACGTTCCCCTGGAAGATGACGAATTCAAGCCCTCCCATTGGCATGATGAAGAAGGTATCAGGATTCATCAAACCGTGCAACGCTCCGCCTTGTGATATGGCGCATTATCTTGTTGAAAATTGCCACTGCTATCGGCAAACATGGTTGTCACGAAGGGGTGTACGTGGTCTGCAACTAGTGTACGATACTCCTTGGCTGCCATGGTGCCTCGCACGAGCTCCACTGGACCCACGGATGCCCACGTGAATGTTCCCCAGAGCGTAATGGAGCCTCCGCCAGCTTGCCTCCGTCCCGCAGTACAGGTGTCAAGGAGACGTTCCCCTGGAAGATGACGAATTCAAGCCCTCCCATTGGCATGATGAAGAAGGTATCAGGATTCATCAAACCGTGCAACGCTCCGCCTTGTGATATGGCGCATTATCTTGTTGAAAATTGCCACTGCTATCGGCAAACATGGTTGTCACGAAGGGGTGTACGTGGTCTGCAACTAGTGTACGATACTCCTTGGCTGCCATGGTGCCTCGCACGAGCTCCACTGGACCCACGGATGCCCACGTGAATGTTCCCCAGAGCCTCCGCCAGCTTGCCTCCGTCCCGCAGTACAGGTGTCAAGGAGACGTTCCCCTGGAAGATGACGAATTCAAGCCCTCCCATTGGCATGATGAAGAAGGTATCAGGATTCATCAAACCGTGCAACGCTCCGCCTTGTGATATGGCGCATTATCTTGTTGAAAATTGCCACTGCTATCGGCAAACATGGTTGTCACGAAGGGGTGTACGTGGTCTGCAACTAGTGTACGATACTCCTTGGCTGCCATGGTGCCTCGCACGAGCTCCACTGGACCCACGGATGCCCACGTGAATGTTCCCCAGAGCGTAATGGAGCCTCCGCCAGCTTGCCTCCGTCCCGCAGTACAGGTGTCAAGGAGACGTTCCCCTGGAAGATGACGAATTCAAGCCCTCCCATTGGCATGATGAAGAAGGTATCAGGATTCATCAAACCGTGCAACGCTCCGCCTTGTGATATGGCGCATTATCTTGTTGAAAATTGCCACTGCTATCGGCAAACATGGTTGTCACGAAGGGGTGTACGTGGTCTGCAACTAGTGTACGATACTCCTTGGCTGCCATGGTGCCTCGCACGAGCTCCACTGGACCCACGGATGCCCACGTGAATGTTCCCCAGAGCCTCCGCCAGCTTGCCTCCGTCCCGCAGTACAGGTGTCAAGGAGACGTTCCCCTGGAAGATGACGAATTCAAGCCCTCCCATTGGCATGATGAAGAAGGTATCAGGATTCATCAAACCGTGCAACGCTCCGCCTTGTGATATGGCGCATTATCTTGTTGAAAATTGCCACTGCTATCGGCAAACATGGTTGTCACGAAGGGGTGTACGTGGTCTGCAACTAGTGTACGATACTCCTTGGCTGCCATGGTGCCTCGCACGAGCTCCACTGGACCCACGGATGCCCACGTGAATGTTCCCCAGAGCGTAATGGAGCCTCCGCCAGCTTGCCTCCGTCCCGCAGTACAGGTGTCAAGGAGACGTTCCCCTGGAAGATGACGAATTCAAGCCCTCCCATTGGCATGATGAAGAAGGTATCAGGATTCATCAAACCGTGCAACGCTCCGCCTTGTGATATGGCGCATTATCTTGTTGAAAATTGCCACTGCTATCGGCAAACATGGTTGTCACGAAGGGGTGTACGTGGTCTGCAACTAGTGTACGATACTCCTTGGCTGCCATGGTGCCTCGCACGAGCTCCACTGGACCCACGGATGCCCACGTGAATGTTCCCCAGAGCCTCCGCCAGCTTGCCTCCGTCCCGCAGTACAGGTGTCAAGGAGACGTTCCCCTGGAAGATGACGAATTCAAGCCCTCCCATTGGCATGATGAAGAAGGTATCAGGATTCATCAAACCGTGCAACGCTCCGCCTTGTGATATGGCGCATTATCTTGTTGAAAATTGCCACTGCTATCGGCAAACATGGTTGTCACGAAGGGGTGTACGTGGTCTGCAACTAGTGTACGATACTCCTTGGCTGCCATGGTGCCTCGCACGAGCTCCACTGGACCCACGGATGCCCACGTGAATGTTCCCCAGAGCGTAATGGAGCCTCCGCCAGCTTGCCTCCGTCCCGCAGTACAGGTGTCAAGGAGACGTTCCCCTGGAAGATGACGAATTCAAGCCCTCCCATTGGCATGATGAAGAAGGTATCAGGATTCATCAAACCGTGCAACGCTCCGCCTTGTGATATGGCGCATTATCTTGTTGAAAATTGCCACTGCTATCGGCAAACATGGTTGTCACGAAGGGGTGTACGTGGTCTGCAACTAGTGTACGATACTCCTTGGCTGCCATGGTGCCTCGCACGAGCTCCACTGGACCCACGGATGCCCACGTGAATGTTCCCCAGAGCCTCCGCCAGCTTGCCTCCGTCCCGCAGTACAGGTGTCAAGGAGACGTTCCCCTGGAAGATGACGAATTCAAGCCCTCCCATTGGCATGATGAAGAAGGTATCAGGATTCATCAAACCGTGCAACGCTCCGCCTTGTGATATGGCGCATTATCTTGTTGAAAATTGCCACTGCTATCGGCAAACATGGTTGTCACGAAGGGGTGTACGTGGTCTGCAACTAGTGTACGATACTCCTTGGCTGCCATGGTGCCTCGCACGAGCTCCACTGGACCCACGGATGCCCACGTGAATGTTCCCCAGAGCGTAATGGAGCCTCCGCCAGCTTGCCTCCGTCCCGCAGTACAGGTGTCAAGGAGACGTTCCCCTGGAAGATGACGAATTCAAGCCCTCCCATTGGCATGATGAAGAAGGTATCAGGATTCATCAAACCGTGCAACGCTCCGCCTTGTGATATGGCGCATTATCTTGTTGAAAATTGCCACTGCTATCGGCAAACATGGTTGTCACGAAGGGGTGTACGTGGTCTGCAACTAGTGTACGATACTCCTTGGCTGCCATGGTGCCTCGCACGAGCTCCACTGGACCCACGGATGCCCACGTGAATGTTCCCCAGAGCGTAATGGAGCCTCCGCCAGCTTGCCTCCGTCCCGCAGTACAGGTGTCAAGGAGACGTTCCCCTGGAAGATGACGAATTCAAGCCCTCCCATTGGCATGATGAAGAAGGTATCAGGATTCATCAAACCGTGCAACGCTCCGCCTTGTGATATGGCGCATTATCTTGTTGAAAATTGCCACTGCTATCGGCAAACATGGTTGTCACGAAGGGGTGTACGTGGTCTGCAACTAGTGTACGATACTCCTTGGCTGCCATGGTGCCTCGCACGAGCTCCACTGGACCCACGGATGCCCACGTGAATGTTCCCCAGAGCGTAATGGAGCCTCCGCCAGCTTGCCTCCGTCCCGCAGTACAGGTGTCAAGGAGACGTTCCCCTGGAAGATGACGAATTCAAGCCCTCCCATTGGCATGATGAAGAAGGTATCAGGATTCATCAAACCGTGCAACGCTCCGCCTTGTGATATGGCGCATTATCTTGTTGAAAATTGCCACTGCTATCGGCAAACATGGTTGTCACGAAGGGGTGTACGTGGTCTGCAACTAGTGTACGATACTCCTTGGCTGCCATGGTGCCTCGCACGAGCTCCACTGGACCCACGGATGCCCACGTGAATGTTCCCCAGAGCCTCCGCCAGCTTGCCTCCGTCCCGCAGTACAGGTGTCAAGGAGACGTTCCCCTGGAAGATGACGAATTCAAGCCCTCCCATTGGCATGATGAAGAAGGTATCAGGATTCATCAAACCGTGCAACGCTCCGCCTTGTGATATGGCGCATTATCTTGTTGAAAATTGCCACTGCTATCGGCAAACATGGTTGTCACGAAGGGGTGTACGTGGTCTGCAACTAGTGTACGATACTCCTTGGCTGCCATGGTGCCTCGCACGAGCTCCACTGGACCCACGGATGCCCACGTGAATGTTCCCCAGAGCGTAATGGAGCCTCCGCCAGCTTGCCTCCGTCCCGCAGTACAGGTGTCAAGGAGACGTTCCCCTGGAAGATGACGAATTCAAGCCCTCCCATTGGCATGATGAAGAAGGTATCAGGATTCATCAAACCGTGCAACGCTCCGCCTTGTGATATGGCGCATTATCTTGTTGAAAATTGCCACTGCTATCGGCAAACATGGTTGTCACGAAGGGGTGTACGTGGTCTGCAACTAGTGTACGATACTCCTTGGCTGCCATGGTGCCTCGCACGAGCTCCACTGGACCCACGGATGCCCACGTGAATGTTCCCCAGAGCGTAATGGAGCCTCCGCCAGCTTGCCTCCGTCCCGCAGTACAGGTGTCAAGGAGACGTTCCCCTGGAAGATGACGAATTCAAGCCCTCCCATTGGCATGATGAAGAAGGTATCAGGATTCATCAAACCGTGCAACGCTCCGCCTTGTGATATGGCGCATTATCTTGTTGAAAATTGCCACTGCTATCGGCAAACATGGTTGTCACGAAGGGGTGTACGTGGTCTGCAACTAGTGTACGATACTCCTTGGCTGCCATGGTGCCTCGCACGAGCTCCACTGGACCCACGGATGCCCACGTGAATGTTCCCCAGAGCCTCCGCCAGCTTGCCTCCGTCCCGCAGTACAGGTGTCAAGGAGACGTTCCCCTGGAAGATGACGAATTCAAGCCCTCCCATTGGCATGATGAAGAAGGTATCAGGATTCATCAAACCGTGCAACGCTCCGCCGCTGCGCCAACATCCAGTGACGATGGTGGCGTGCTCATTGCCGATGTCGTAGTGTTAACATTGACACATCAATGGCTGCTGAGCCCCATCTTTAGGAGTGTTCGGTGCACTGTGTGTTCAGACACACCTGTATTCTGCCCAGCATTAAAGTTTCATGTTAGTTACACCAAAGTTCACGGCCCGTCTTGTTTTACGAGTCCGACCAGCCTACGACATCCCACATTTGTAATGAGGGGTAACCGCCCAACACCACGATGTTATGACGTGATTTCCCGTTAGTTTCGCGACTTATTGAAGACAATCACCAAGATCTCCTCGAACACCCGAAATGCTCGTGCCAAGCCTCCGGCCCATCACAATCTTCCCTCAGTCACACTCAGATAGATCACGCCCCCATTCTGCACACGGACAGCACACTCAGTGATACTACATGCACCATACGTGTGTCTGATTAGCAGTCGTCGATGGTCATAATGTCAGGGCTGATCATTGTACATCTGTAGTTCTGTACTGTAACACTTCTTAAAAAACAGGAAATGGTTGTGCCTTGCTCCAGTGAGAGACTATGTTGCTCTCAAAATTTATGAAAAAATGCTGCGAGAATAACTGAAATGAAATCTAATGGGGATTTAGCGCCGTGAAGTAAGTTTTATAATGAAGGCGTTAAATCACCTCTTAGATGGTTGCGAAAGCCGATGTGAGGCAGGTTTCTAAAGTAGTGATACGGTACTAGTAGATGGATAATACGACTGTTGTAATCCCATTTCCGAAGAAGGTTGGTGCTGACATGTGAGTACACTGTCCAGTCACACTGAAAAAGCCTGAATAACCAACTTTTGCAGCGCGAAACGCTGCGAAACTTGCAGGAAGAGAGTCAGTGAAGTTCTGGACAGGGGTGTGCAGACATGCCGACTCCAGTGACGTGGTCAGCTACGCTAGGTCTCGGTTGAGGATCATGGCGCGAACAACCCGATTGACGTGGTACAACAGATTCTCGATTGGGTGTAAATTCGGGGAGTCCGGTGTCCATGGAAGCACGGTAAACTCATCATGGTGATCGACGAGCTGTGTGACACGTTGCATTGTCCTGCTGGTAGATTCCATCGTGCCGAGAAAAAACAAGCTGCATGCACGGGTGGACATCGTCCCCAAGGATAGATGCATACTTGTGTTGATCCACTGTACCTTCCAAAATGAAGCGATAACCCAAGGAATGCCCTCCGGTCTTGACACTTCGACTGTTGTAGGATCTTTGTTTTCAGACGTACACGACGCACACGCCAACGACCATCTGTCCGATTGTGCATAAAATGAGATTCATCAGAAATGGCCAATTGCCGCCAGTCAGTGGACATCCTCTTCCGGTACTGGCGTGCAAATTCCAGCCTCCGTCGCCGATGAAGAGCATCATCACGGGTGCACGATGGAGGTTTCTGCTGCGGGGACCGATGCGCAGCAACGTTCACAGAATAGTCGTTGAGGAGACACTTTTGGTAGCCCCTTGGTTCATCAGTTGCTCAACAGTAGCACGTCTGTTCGCCCGTTGACATCTCCGTAGCCGTCGTTCATCAGCCTCATCTATGGCACGTGTTGCACCACAGTTACCTCGTCGCCGGTTTTCGGTAGCACCAACTTGCGCTGCACGGTATACTTTAATCACGGTGGCACACGAACTGCTTACAAAGCCAGCCGTTTCGGAAATGCTTTCTCCTTTGGCCCGCTAGCTAATATCAACCCGTTTGGGCATCAGAAAAATCGTTCCGAATCCCCCTTACAACTCTGACCGCACTGTTTTCCACCTCACCCTTGTACGCTTCAGCCGGCCGCTGTGGCCGAGCATCTCTAGGCGCTTCAGTCCGGAACTGCGCTGCTGCTACGGTAGGCAGGTTCGAGTCCTGCCTCGGGCATGGATGAGTGTGTGTCCTTCGGTTAGTTAGGTTTAAGTAGTTCTAAGTCTAGGGGACTGATGATCTCAGATGTTGAGTCCCATAGTGCTCCGAGCCATTTGAACGTTATATGCTTCATGTACCCTCCACGTCTGCTGCCTGTGAGTAGTTATGATGATGATGATGTTTGATATGTGGGGCGCTCAACTGAGCGGTTATCAGCGCCCGTATAAATTCCCAACCATTGCTCAGCCCAATTTCGCCACTTTCATGAATGATGAAGAAATGATGTGGACAACAGAAACATCCATTTATCTCGAGGCAGGGGAAGATCCCTCGAACCCGGGACCCCGTGCTCGGGAAGCTAGAACGCAACTGCGAGACCACGAGCTGCGGACGTGAGTAGTTATGTCACGTTGACGTCGAACACAGATGGTCGTCACTTTAATGTGACTTGGCCGTATATTACCAAAGAAACAGTTTCATAAGTAGTGGTTGCAAAATACTGACACGAATTAATTGTATTAGACTGAAAAGAAAGAAAAAGATTAGAAGCCGACATCATGGAAGTTCAGTTTGGTTGACGAGAAATGTAGGAATAAGTGAGACAATTCTGACGTGAAAACAGAAGAGAAGACACAAAATGCAGACTGACAATAGAAAGAAAATCGTATCTGAAAAATTGGAATTTATTGATACTAAATATAAGGTCGAGCATTACGAAACATTTTGTGAAAGAATTTGTCTCGGGTGTACCTTTGTTCGGAAGTAAAACGTGGACGATATACAGTTCAGACAAAAAGAGAATAGAAGCCTCAAAAATAAGATACAGGTCAAGAATCCTGAAGAATACGTAGATAAATCGAATAACTAACGACAAGATGATGAATCGTATTGCGGTGAAAGGAAATTTAAGGAAAGCACTTGCCAGAAAGAGAACCACGTCGTAAGGCGTAAATGGATATTCAATTTCGTTAGTGTTCGAAGTGAGGGGTGGTGGAGGGAGAGAAACACCAGGGTTTGCTTACACAGGGTGTAACGGAACGGTCCGGCCAAGCTTTCAGGAAACATTCCTTGCATTGGTCCGGAAACGGTTTATTTCCATGATACAGCTGATTTTCTGCTTCCCTTCTTTATCACATTAATCACGGGAAACACACAGAAACATAATGTAGCAGCATTATGTGGAAAGTATTCTTTCATAAAATGTTGAAAGTATTCTTTTGTTTACGTTTAGTGAGAACATACAGTCAAAAATAAAAGATTACGCGACGGATAAATCGAGGTGGACCAATTCGTTGGCCTTCACGCTCTCTGGATCTAAACCCACTAGATTTTTATTTGTGGGGGCCTCATGTGTACACAACTCTGGTACCAGATATACAGAGTCTTTGTGCCCATTTTGTGGTTGGCTGTGAAACAATGGCCGGCCGCTGTGGCCGAGCGGTTCTAGGCCCTTTAGTCTGGAACCACGCTGCTGCTACGGTCGCAGGTTCGAATCCTGCTTCGGGTATGGATGTTCGTGATGTTCTTAGGTTAGTTAGGTTTAAGTAGTTCTAAGTTCTAGGGGACTGATGACCTCAGTTGTTGAGTCCCATAGTGCTTCGAGCCATTTGAACCATTTTTGAACCATTTGATTTGTGAATCAATACGCGATTGTCCAAGGATACACCAGCGCATCAGGGACTCAATGCGACGGCGAGTTGATGCTTGTATCCTTGCTAATGGAGAGCATTTTGAGCATTCCATCTAGGAATCTGTTTCGTACTGTGGTGTTAGGTTCCTTTCCTGTGTGTTTCCCCATGGTTTATATGATTGTGAAGAGAAATAGAAATTGAGCTCTAACATGGAAATAAAGCGTTTTCGGACCCATGTCCATATAACAGATTTTATTCCTCGAAGCATGGAGAGCTGCATCAAACCAGTCTCAGGACTGAAGACCACAACAACAACATTCCTCTAAGTGCGAGGAATGTTTCCTGAAAGTTGAGTCATACTTTTCTGTTAGACCCTATATAGTCGCGCCTCCATGTTTCTCTCCCTCCGCCACTCCCACTTCGTACATTGATCAAACTGACTATTCATTTACGCCTTAGGATGGAGTTCTCTTTTGGGCAATTGCTGTCAGTAAATTTCCTTTCACCGCAATACGACTCATTACCTCTTCGCCGGTTATCCCTGTATTCTTCAACATTCTTTTTCTGTATCTTAGTTTTGAAGGCTTCCATTCACTTTTTGTCTGAACTGTAAATCGTCCATGTTTCCACGTCCGTACACGGGTACATCCCAGACAAATTCTTTC
Organism: Schistocerca nitens; assembly: GCF_023898315.1. NCBI lineage: Eukaryota > Metazoa > Arthropoda > Insecta > Orthoptera > Acrididae > Schistocerca > Schistocerca nitens. The sequence goes on from NC_064616.1 coordinate 52,107,721, forward strand.
ACAAAATATTTCGTAACGCTCGACCTTATATTTAGTTAAATTCCAAGTTTTCAGATATGATTCTCTTCCTATTATCAGTCTGCATTTTCTGTTTTCTCTTTTGTGGGCACAGTCATTTATTTTGCTGCCAAAATAGCAAAACTCATCTACTACTATTAGTATCATATTTCCTAATCTGATTCCCACAGCATCGCCTAATTCGGCTACATTCCATTACTCTCGTTTTACTTTTGTTGATGTCCATCTCATAACTTCTTTTTGAGACACTATACATTCTGTTCAACTACTCTTTAAAGTTCTTTGCGTCTCCGATGGACTTACAGTGTTATCGGAAAAGTTCAAAGTTTTTATCTCCCATGTTCGTATTTTTATTCCCTTTCCAAATTTCTCGTTTGTTTTCTTTGTTGCTTGCTGAAGCCAGTGATCGGACTGAAGACCAGACTATCACAGTATGACAGTTTGAACTGAACCCGTTGCGCTTATGCAGTTGTATGCATAGATCCTAGATGAACTAGGAGCCAATGTTTCTCATATTTTCGTTTCTTTTTCTTTGTGTGGCAGCGAGTTCAAACAGCATCACAGTAAGCAAAAGCCAGTTCTGAATTACTGCCAGTGATCAAAATGCTTGATACAAAATAACTTAATACGGTATCGTATCTGTACTAGAGACTCATCCGCAAGCGCGCTAGAAATTTTCTGTTTTTCCCAGGTGAGAGTCACTATAGTTGACGGAATTTGGCCTGCCCTATTAGTCTTTTTGGAGGTGGCGCCAGATAGTAGAAAAACAACAGCTTGCTGCAAAAACTGGCAAGCAGCTCTTAACCTAGATGATCAATGAAAAGCACCTTAGTTGTATTATTACAAATTTATTGTATCACGACACGTTTCGTTCGCAGAATATCTTAGGATGCCGAGTTGTGCTAAAGCCACGATTCAAGTTGTCTAGTTACCGCATGTATTTCACGAATCAGATCCAAAAACAATGAACATACATTAGGAATACCTAACATTGTCAGTGTTGTAGGGGGGCGATCTTTAACTATAGGGTTGAAGTCTTATTTTGAAAACAGCAAGATTGCAAGAAAGGATACACTGATTACTAGTTTCACCCAGTTAAATCTTAAGATGGGTATTTAACTAGTCGAAACTAGTTAACGATGTATCTACCTTTGCGATCTTGCAAATAAAACGCTTTGATAAAGAAGACGACAACACTAATGATCATAAACATTCTTAATGTAGAGAAATGTAAACTTATGATCTTTGCAGAAAACAAAAAATTAGTAGCTGTTGACTAATAACTAAAGCGCCTAAATTAAGTCACTCATGTCTTAGAATTTTTTGTGAAAAAATTGTGTGAAGGTTTGACGTTAATCGATCACATAGGATCAGTTGTTCGTGAAGGAGTCAGCAATTTTTGATTTATCGATATGATACTGGCAACATGCAACTTTTCTACGAATATGACTGCTTACAAGTCCTTTTAACAGCCCATTGTGGAATACAAATGAAGAGTACATGATTCATATTATGTCGGCGTTTCCATGAAACTTTTTTCATGACTAACTCTACAGATTTTATTCATCCTCCTACAAATCACTTGCGTAGACATTGTGAAGATAAGACTAGCGACATCACACACATATACGTGTAAGTTATCATTGCTGCTGCGTAAGTGGAATAAATGTATATGTCGTGTGACTAGGGCTAGGGCTAGGGCCTCCCATTACGTAGACCGTTAGCCGGGAGGAAGTCTTTCGATTTGACGCCACTTCAGCGACTTTGGCGTCGATGGGGATGAAATGATGATGATTAGGACAACACAACATCCAGTCCCTAAGCGGAGAAAATTTTCCAACCCAGCCTGGAATCGAACCCTGGCCCTTAGGATTGACGTTCTGTCGCGCTGACCACTTTCTTTTCTTTTCTTTTTTTTTTGCATTTTATTCGTAATTGTTCGTTGTATTTGGTCGTAGCAGACGTCAGAAGACATCCGTTGAAATTCGTTGTTGATCGCTTCGCTCAGTTTTTTTATTACAGAGGCCAGCCAGCTCTCTGACTGAACACGCTGAGCTACCGTGCCGGCTACCACGCAGCTACCGGGGGAATGGAATGTATGCTACATTGTACAGTAATAGTTACCCTCTGCATGCACTTCATAGAATTTTGCTGAGTAGAGTCACTCATATAAATTCCAGTTGATGTTTCCCGAGAACTGTGTAACATGCTCTGGTATTCAGCAATTAGTGAAAAAAAAGCAAAGACGAAAAAGATGAAACAGTCCGGGGAATGATTGCGACGACTGCTTTTAGGGCCAAAATTGTGTTTTCTTAGTCGATTTCACAGAGTCGTGAGTATCAGTAAAGTGTGAGCCAGACTCCCTTGAATGTAAAGTGTACCATAGCGGATCGACGACGAGGAAAGTTACTTTGTCGCCAACTGCCACACTCCATCAGCGCTCGATCTCATAACAAATGCCGGTGACTGTCTCCTCTTCCCACATCTAAGTAGCCGCCTACTAATCAAAGTGACGGTATGACAGCTCCTAACAAACTGAAACTACAGGTGGCAGAGATGAACTGCGAAGCGTAAGAAAAAACGCCATTCTGCCCGTGGACAAATGTGATTTACGTTTACAGTTTATTTTTATTTATTGTAGATACAATCGTAGCAACATGATTTTAATCTTGACCAGTTCCAGGCACACACTTATCAACTTGAGAAACCAGAATAGAAGGAACAGATAAATTCTAAATTACAGTTTGAAAAATTATAAAATATTTTCCGCTTCTACGTAGAGGTAACGTAAGGTAAAACTAAAATATACCCAGTTCTTACACAAAAAACTCATGTACACGATCGATGACTACATGTGCTACATGCCTTTACCTTACCTCGCCTGGAAAGTAGAACTAGCAAAATGTTTCTAGCCTTTTTCTTTAAATCCGATGTTGAGGATTTTTTTTTTTCATTGCAATTTCTGAAAATGGCCAATGTACGCACAAAACCGATGAGTGAAAACACGTTATTGCGCTCAGAATAAATAAAAATAATTGTTTATTGTGTATGAAATTTTGTTTTCGGGTACCAGAGTTCTTGCAGAATGGTGATGACGGAGTAAAATGAACAGAAAGTGTGTGTTTAATAATAATTCCCAGTGGCTCGCCGGTTGGGGTGGCCGAGCGGTTCTAGCCGCTACAGTCTGAAACCGTGCGACCGCTACGGTCTCAGGTTCTAATCCTGCCCCGGTCATGGATGTGTGTGATGTCCTTAGGTTGGTTAGGTTAAAGTAGTTCTAAGTTCTAGGGGACTGATGACCTTAGAAGTTATGTCCCATAGTGCTCAGAGTCATTTGAACCATTTTTGAACCCAGTGGCTCAACGGGCCAGTGTGAAGCTTCCAATTGGACGCCACCTCAGGTGACTAGAAAGTCCCCAATGTTGAATCCGAACCACGTGTTGTTCCGGCGACAGGTTTGATTAATAACAGATTGAAATGTGTCTGTGGTTTGACCTGGATTCTGACGCGCGACTCATGTGTTTTGTAGGCACTTGCATCACCATTAGACCGCTTGGCCCGACCCGAGGCTTCTCGGATGAAGTGGTGCTCTTATTTCTCATGTACAAACGACCAGAAGCGACGTGTGTGTGTGTGTGTGTGTGTGTGTGTGTGTGTCCACTGATTGGTCGTTAGTTTTGAGACGTCTGCGGTAGATATAATCAGCCGTCGCGCAGTATAATTTTTCGCTTTCTGTTTTCCTTCTTTGTGTGTGAATAATGAGCGTACAATTTATCGGACTTCGTAAGTCGATTCTCCCTCTGAAGCGATTTGCACACGTAGAATTTCCTTAACAACTCGAGCCGCTGGTGAGGGTGCGCGTGGGTGCCAGAGGTGGCTTCTGCTCGTGACTGGTCAGAGTGCAATTACGGAGCGCCTGGAATTAGCGGACACTCGAGCCGCACTTGGATTTGTGGCTGGTAGCCGCTGTCAGCAGTGCGAGAGCTCAGTTAACTTCATTACGGCTGCGGTCGGCAGCTGGCTTTGTCCTTTAACGGCCGGCACACGCCGGCCGAATTACTCCCGCACCGTCTCGCCTGTGATGCGTACGGCCTTTACGCGATACACCTTTCTACGGACTTAATGCTTTTAGCAGAATCACCTAAAATGTGCCACAGTCGAATATTGCAAAAAGTGCAGCCATTAGTTCTCGCACCTGATCTCAGTACCGTGATGGCAAGAAAAGTAAGGGTTGCTATCGCAGTCGTAATTACTAATTTAAGGCCAATAAAGAATGAACTGAATACGAAAATAACAGCATCTGAAGGCCGGCCGGAGTGGCCGTGCGGTTCTAGGCGCTACAGTCTGGAGCCGAGCGACCACTCTGGTCGCAGGTTCGAATCCTGCCTCGGGCATGGATGTGTGTGATGTCCTTAGGTTAGTTAGGTTTAATTAGTTCTAAGTTCTAGGCGACTGATGACCTCAGCAGTTAAGTCGCATACTGCTCAGAGCCATTTGAACCATTTTAACAGCATCTGAACCGTGAGAGTTTAGCAGAGCGGATTGTAGACTTGAATAAATAAGCAGGATATTGGGAAAACAGCATAATGCTGGGCAACTTGTTTTTGAATATTAGTCCAGTATGTGAGATGTATCGTTTGTTGGTCTAACAGCGGCTTGCAAACTTGAGCAAGAATAATAGCACAGCGCAAATGGTTATCATAAAAATACCAACTTTTAACTCGTGAGAGAGTATTGGAGTAACTTTCTTAATTAGCAAATGCTAGATGGAGGACGACGGTTATCTCACGCAAATTCGCACAAGTTGAGTAAACAGTGAATAACAGAAGAGTATATTGCAACCTCACAAACATGGTTCAACACGGAATCATAAAGTAAAGCTGGGGTTAATTACGGAAGGTACAACGGCATATATATTGGAGTTAATAAATTAGGCAAAAGAACAACAGCGTATTCAATCGTTTCGGCAAATTATGGAACGTTTTAAATAAACAGCAGAAACTCGGGAAAACATTGTGCAGTTGGTACGGAAATTAAACGGATTATAAACAACAACCACCTGTCCAATACAGCACCTTTTTTTAAATTTTTGGTCTTAATTAGTTTCAAACAGCCGAACGATGCCACACGTGTTCTGTTTGCGACGAGCTTATTTAATTCGCTATTCCTTTTAACTGGACGAGGCTCGCCAGATCGCCGCTGTTTCCTACGGCACGAATATCTATTACTGCCATTTGAATAAGAATAACACAAAGAATTTTATTCGAAATATACAAATAAGTGAAAAATCTATTGGTACCTTCCTCTACAGAAAGTCAGACCTATGCATGAAATTTTTTTGCATGCATGCTACGCATCTTCATCATGATACACTAAAATAACCAGAAAGCAGACGTTTCGATAAACTTTGCAGCGGTCCTCTTCAGGGCCACTAATGCTCACTTTACAGTCATTTAAGTGTTTCATAATAACGCGCCCTAACATCGAAAATGTTTGACACTCGCCGTGGAACCTTACGCTCTTGAAGGCAGATATAATTTTGAGAAGTTAATGCTGAACGAGTTGAAATTTGAAATACAAAAGAAAAGCGAGACATTCAGATAAGAGATCGGAGATGGATGTGACAGGGAAGTATACATCCAAGAATGAAGATTTGAATGTCTACCGATCCTTGAGGTCATTAGAAGCGGAGAAACGGTTCAGCTAAGGAACGATGGGGGAAGGAAAGGGCCACTGAATGTTCATGGATGCAGTTGGTGTGGAGTGGTTTACAGAAAATACTTAATTCGTAAATGAACCCTCCCCCCTCTCCCGCGCCCAAAAAGTGCGTGTAGTGTGTCAATCATATCATCTCACTTGCGGTTTTTGCAATATGCAAGTAAAGGAACTGTTAGCATTTGGGAAGTTGTAACATGGAAACTCAATACGACGACTGAGAGTAAACCTTCCCTGTCAGTATATCCACTACAATCAGTAAACTAGAGTGCTTTAAAGTTACGTACGAGGGCGTGCTGAAAAGTAATGCCTCCGAATTTTTGTATGAAAACTCTTGAAGCTTTCTAAGTAAAACAAACGTTATTAAAGTTTTGCATATTTGTTCATCATGACTACATATTTATTTCTCAAGATAGTCACCCTGACGAGAAACACATTTCTCCCAAGGAGAGACCAGTTTGTTGATACTATCGCTGTAGACCATATGACTTCGTTGACCGAGCCACATCCTCACCTCTATTTGCACCGCTTCACCACTATCACAGTTAAGTCCTCGAAGCTGTTCTTTAAATTTTGGATATAGATAAAAATCAGATGGGACCAAGTCGGGACTGTTTAGAGGATGATCGATGACAGAACCCAATCCGTTGTGCTGCAGATATCGCACCGCTCGTGTGTAGTCTGGCGTAGTCATGCTGAAAGAGAGCATGCGGAAACTTGATTGTAGCACGCACGACATAGTTACATGTTACACTCTACAATTCGAAGACCTCCAGCGGCAGACGATTGCAAATATGTAGACATGAAGAATAAAGATGTAGAATGTTAATAACCTATTTAAAAAGAATTCATATACAAATTCGGAGGCATTTCTTTTCATCACGTCCTTGTAGTTGCCTGACCAATACTAGATACTATTCACAATTCAGTGAGGAATGCAAGATTTCATCCCTCTCTTATTTGTTACGGACTAAACGTTATTCCAGTTTTCACGCTATTTCCTCTTGGTTGGAATCTTGATTTATTCCAATAAAGAGTTTCTTAAGCTTTGACAGATGTCCTTGTCAGGCAGGTGAAATACTAGCGAGAGATTAGGTTGGGAAGCAATAATTATATCCTCTGCCAAGCAGCTTCCTCCGGTCGAATAATAACTGACTATCTCTGACATCTCCGACGGCTGGTAGCTCAAAGTGCCGATCGACTAGAGACCTTGAGAGATATTTCTGTGTAACATACGTAGCTTTAATCTCATCGCAGTTCCACGTGATAGGTGCAGTGGATAGCATCAGTCACATACGGTGATTTTTTTCTGCTGTACAGATTTGAAAATTTTAACAGTATCCTCCCTGCAGAACCTTATACACACATCAAAAAAAGTTTTACATCACTCCGGCACACAGAACTCATGAAGGTAGACGTTGACTGTGGATATTGTATCAAACACACAGTCCTTTTGACTGTTCAGAGATGTCACTAACCCTGCCAAAAGATGTAAACAACCATGCATAAGCATCGGCTATTAGATGGAGTGGGGCCGACAGCCGATCAGTTCCAGTCAATCCATCAGGAAGGAGGTACACGGCTAGTGTTGTCTGTAGTTCAACTATGCCTAGACGGTCAATACCGCGGTTCGATCGCGTGCGCATAATTACTTTGTGCCAAGAAGGGCTCTCAACAAGGGAACTGTCCAGGCGTCTCGGAGTGAACCAAACCGATGTTGTTCGGACATGGAGGAGATACAGAGAGACCTGAACTGTCGATTACATGCCTCGCTCAGGCCTCCCAAGGGCTGCTACTGCAGTGGATGGCAGCTACCTACGGATTATGGCTCGGAGTAACCCTGACAGCAACTTCACCATGTTGGATAATGAATTCGTGCAGCCACAGGGCGTCGTGTTACGAGTCAAACTGTAAGCAATAGGCTGCATGATGCGGAACTTCACTCCCGACGTACGTGGCGAGGTCCATCTTTGCATCCACGACACAGTGCAGCGCGATACAGATGGGCCCAAAAACATGCCGAATGGACAACTCAGGACTGGCATCTCGTTCTCTTCACCGATGAGTGTCGCTTATTACTTCAACCAGACAATCGTTGGAGACGTGTCTGGAATCAAGCCGGTCAGGCTGAACGCCTTTTAGACACACTGTCAAGCGAGTGCAGCAAGGTGGAGGTTCCCTGATGTTTTGGGGTGGCATTATGTGGGGCCGACGTACGCCACTGGTGGTCATGGAAGGCGCCTTAACGGCTGTACGATACGTGAATGCCATCCTCCGACCGATAGTGCAACCATATCGGAAGCATATTGGCTAGGCATTCGTCTTCATAGACGACAATTCGCGCCCCCATCGTGCACATCTTGTAAATGACTTCCTTCAGGATAACGACATCGCTCGACTAGAGTGGCCAGCAGTTCTCCAGACGTGAACCCTCTCGAACATGCCTAGGATAGATCGAAAAGGGCTGTTTATGGACGACGTGACCCACCAACCACTCTGAGGGATCTACGCCCAATCGCCTTTGAGGAGTGGGTCAATCTGGACCAACAGTGCCTTGATGAACTTGTGGATAGTATGCTACGACGAATACAGGCATGCATTAATGCAAGAGGACGTACTACTGAGTATTAGAGGTACCGGTGCGTACAGCAATCTGGATCACCATCTCTGAAGGTCTCGCTGTGTTTTTCATGAGCAATAAAAAGGGCGAAAATGATGTGTATGGTGATCTCTTTTCCAATTTTCTGTACAGGTTCCGAAACTCTCGGAACCGAGGTGATGCAAAACTTTTTTTGATGTTTGTAGTCTCTATAATGTACTAGGACTATTCGAAAAGTAAAGTCCAATCGATCGCGAAATGGAACTCCAGTGAAAAAACGGCTAAGCTTTGCATAGAAGTGTTGGATAGTGTTTCTAATAGCGTCACGTCGCTCTTTTCACTTCTGAATGCACAGTGAGCACGAAGAGAAGCCACTCAAGTATGAGTGTGTGTGAGATATTTCGTCTGATTTAGTGTAGCCCACACAACATGTCATACATTTCCTTCTCCCTCACAATTATCGGACGCACACTTCAGGGTCAATGAGGACGCTCCTACAGAGTTTTATATGGAAAGTGTTTGATCACCCACCATACATCCAGGCATTGGCTCCCTCTGATTTTCATCTCTGCTCGCATGAACCGTTGTCTATGAAGACAAGATTTTCGCACAGACAACAAGCTGCACGTCAACGTAGACAACTGGCAGAGGGCACTGGCGGCTGCCTTCTATGACGACAGTATTGGTTTGTACAATGCCATGACAGATGTCCCAGTCGGACTACATAGAGAAGTAGCTGGAAGGTGTGGCTAGCCATTGCAAATAAAACATTTTTGATTTTCACTGTGGTTTCCACTTCGCAACCCATTGGACCTTACTTTCCGAATAGCCCTCGTACCTCAGTACATTTTCTAACCATGCTAGGCATTAAGACAGTGCAAGGCTTCTGTAATTATGCAATATATTCGTGATATACTGCACTCTCTACCGGAAGACAGCATAGGACATAACATACAGATGGGACAATTAGACTAAAAGCCCAAATATATGTTCCCAGTAGATCTTGAAATCGCAGTATTTATGTCAGCATTCTCCGGCCCTAAACTCTACTAGTAGCCGCTAGCATAAATTTAAATGTCGATATGTAACTGATTGAATCCCTTCCCAAAGACAGAATCATTGTCAAGCGGCAAACCCGTTACACCCACAATAATGGACGTGCCGAAACACTAAAATATACCAGGATAAACGTGTAGTGCATTCAATATGACGGCTTGTGAAGTTCAGAGTAATGAATACCTCTAAAAAAGCGTTCAACTTTCCTCAGTTTTTAATGAATATTTCTCGCCCATTTCTTGATAAAAATGGTAATCTGTTTTAGATTTATTGTCTGCTATAGTGATAATACTTTTAAACATAGCAGCGCATTACGCAACGTGGGATTCACAGTGACCATGGCCCTGCAGTGGGTATACCACTAGACTCCCATTCATCAACAGTGGTGTTCAAATGTACGTCCAGGCAACCTCATTGAGGTGTTTTGTTGTTTCGGAAAATCAGTTAAAGGTCAACAGCAGACTGTTTCCAAAGGGAAAGGACTTAGACAATTACCTCCTATATCCTCAGCCTATCCAAGTTTGTGGTCCGTCTCTAACGACCTCCTCTTCGACAGGCGAATAACTTTGATCTTCTGCAGTAGCTCCTCTTCGTACGTGTTTAGCTGGTAGCCTACGTATTTCTGTATGTCTTGAGGGTAGCCTACTTTCAGTGTTTGAAGCCGCGGTGAAAGTTTAAGCATAAGGGGCACGGAGGCGAAAACGAGACAGACGCAGAAAAGTAAGTAAACTATATATCAATAGTAATCGCCAGAACTGTTAATACATTTATCCCACTGTGGGATACGACTGTCAGTGCCCTCTTAGGAAAATGCTTGAGGTTGACTACGGAACTGTGACTGTACCCATGGCTCCAAAAATATGGAAATAACATGGGGAGTGATCGGGAATGTATGGAAGATGTGTAAGAGTTTCCCAGCGAAATTTCTGCAGCTTAGTGCAAACGCCCAGGAGTGTTGATGGACAGCATCATTCTGTTGCAGGATAATGCCCGCCCACATGTTGGCAAGTTTGTTTCGACTATGCAGCAGAAGTTTCGCAGGGAAGCTATTACACATCCTCTATACTGTCCCGATTTCTCCCCCTGCGAGTTCAATATTTTAGGAGCCCTGAAGAAAGAAATTCGTATGTGTCGATTTGTTTCGGAGGATGAAGAGGACGTCTAGGTTCAATTATGGTTCCGTTGGCAACCGCAAACATTTTTCTGTGAAGGCGTTGATCGTCTTTTCTCACAATGGGATAAATGTATTTATAACATTAAAAAGGAAAACACTTCATAATATCTTGCATCATTATATTTGTATTGTCATGAACAAGCTTTTTGTTTCTCAGGCCATTTTCCGGTGACAACTTACTGCCGCAAACACAGATAAACACCATGAGCGACTTACGTAGATATTATTTATACAGAACATACAAAAATGATAAGGTGTTTACATAGCATAATATTACAATAATAACAGTAACTAAAGAAAAGGGGGTAAACAAAGTATTTATGAGGAGATGCATGTAACAAATGATGAGAAATAAAATAAATTTACAGTTCGAATCTTGTACTTGCAACGACAACTTAATTTAACTAGGCGGAAAATGGAAATTGAGTTTGATAATTTAATCCTAGGGTGTCATTCTGTGTCATGTGATTGTAGATTTCCATTGTTTTCCGTAGGGCCATCTTCCTGCTTTTTTTTTTTTTTTTTTTTTTTTACAGAACGTAAAACTTTACGTTTTACATCATATAGCTGGTATTCTGCTAAAAGATGGTCAGAAAAGTTCGAATCTTTCTTCCTTAATCGATAACTTCTCTCATGTTCATGTAGCGTAATTGTCACAACTCTGCCACCAATATACACTTTTTCACACTGCTTGCAAGTGATTATATATACATCACTCTTTGCCAAGGGTCACATTGTGTCTCAACTATTGAATAAGAATTTTGATATGTTGTTGTTATTATAAAGTGCAGATCAGCAGTTGCGAGACCTTAACTTTTCTGCAAGATTGTCTGAAATGTTGCCCATATGTGGAATTTTACTCCAGGCTTTGAAACTACTGAGTTGTTGCAGTTGACCAGCGTACAGAAGTGGTGTAATTTTATTCAGTTCCTTTTTTCGTAGAATATTGTCAAACAGGGCAGAGCGACAGCCATTGGTGGAAGCGATTTGTTTGATGATTTGTAGTTCTGTTTGAAACACTGATTTGCATAATGGAACAGATACGGGGCGATGCACCATTCAATGGAAAGCTGCATGTTTGTGACTGTGCAGATGCTGGTAACTTGCAGCAATTACTGTATCAGTAGCTATGTTTCTTCTGTAGATACTAAATATGTGTTTTCCTGAACTAATATCTATATTTATAGAAAAACCTCCCAGCTCCAATGGAAACTGAATTTTCTTGTGTAGTGAGTTTAATTGCTGTAGTAATGTAGCTAGCTGTCTAATGGTACCGGTCCAAAAACGCAGCACTTCATCGGCATATCTCAGCCAGTGCTTAATTTTACAGTTCAGTAGCTCTCTCTGTAAGAAAATTTGTTGTAATTTATCTACGAAAATTTCGGATAGTATAGGACTAAAAGGTGAATCCACAGTTTGGCCATCAGACTGCCTATAATACTTATTTTGAAATTGCAAGTAATTCTGTTTTACACACATTTGAGTAGCATCAGTTATGTCATGTAATTCTATAGGACTTACTTTGGATTTATGAAAAAGTGTATATTGGTCGTTCGGTTTAAGTAGTTCTAAGTTCTAGGGGACTGATGACCTCAGAAGTTAAGTCCCATAGTGCTTAGAGCCAACCAGTCAGGCAGAGCTGTGACAATTAGGCTACGTGAGCATGACACAAGCTGTCGATTAAGGAAGAAAGATTAAAACCTTCGCTGACCATCTTTTAGCAGAAAACCATCCATGTGATGGAGACTGTGAAGTTTTTCATTCTGGCAAAGAAAGCAGAAAGATGACCCTGCTGGAAATAATGGATATTAACAAACACATGACACAAAATGACAGTGTAGTATTAAATGATCAAACTCAATTTCCGTTTTCCTCCACGTTATATTATGTTTTACTTAAAGTAAAACTGTAAATTAATTTTATTTTCCATGATTTGTTGTATGTATCTCCACATAAAAACTCTTTATGTACCCTTTCTTTAGTTAATGTAATTGTTGTAATAGTATCCTATGTAAATATTTTGTCATTTTTGTATCTTCTGTACAAATAATATCTGTATATGTCGAACATCGTGTTTATCTGTGTTCGCGACAGTCATTTCTCACCAGAAGGTGGCTTTAGAAGCCGAAAGCTTGTTCGTGATCAAGTCAATATAATTTTGCAAAACACCAGGAAGTGTTTTCCTTTTTTAATATTATTATAACGTTCTACCAAGTATCGACGAAAAAATCGGATTAATTTATTAACAGCCGTGATTACTTTTGAAATAATAAACAGTTTCTTTACTTTTTACCATCTGCGTCGTTTTCATTTGACAGGCTCTCATATGTTTGTGTAGTCAGTTGCTAGCACTTACATGACAAATTGTCCCTCTACGCGTAGTCTACTTAGATTTTTCAGTATGAAAATGCCACCAGGTTGTCGATGTGAAAGCTGGAACAGTGAGTAATAGGTGAAAGCCAATATTCTTTCTAAGCAGAGTCAAAGCATCTCGTTCTTGGACTGTTGCTACGTTTCTTTATCTATTCATAAAGCTAGGAATTTAGCTGTTTTTAGTGGAACTCGTGTCCTTTTGCGAAGCATCTGTCGAAGTGAAACATGTTTAAGCGTAAATGATGCCCACATACTTTTCCCTTACTACCACTGAAACGAAATACAGCGCCGTAAATACACAAAGCGGTACTAGTCTCGTTTCATAGCAATATGAATTACAGAGATGTTGGTATCAACTCCGCTTTTTCAAATGGAGTTGTATCTTTACCCTCTGTGTAGTATTTCATCGTCCTTCCAGTCACAAATTTTTACACATGTGCTGAATTGTCATTCCTGTTGGACACCGTCTTTCGATATATCTTTGCGCGTGCAACTTAACTGTGCGTTCCTTCTACATTCTCCGTATAGAAGTAACATATCTAGCTCCTCTTAGTTTGTGAAAGATATTTATTTTTTTCCTCCACCCATGAACCATGGACCTTGCCGTTGGTGGGGAGGTTTGCGTGCCTCAGCGATACAGATAGCCGTACCGTAGGTGCAACCACAACGGAGGGGTATCTGTTGAGAGGCCAGACAAACGCTTGGTTCCTGAAGAGGGGCAGCAGCCTTTTCAGTAGTTGCAGGGGCAACAGTCTGGATGATTGACTGATCTGGCCTTGTAACATTAACCAAAACAGCCTCGCTGTGCTGGTACTGCGAACGGCTGAAAGCAAGGGGAAACTACAGCCGTAATTTTTCCCGAGAGCATGCAGCTCTACTGTATGGTTAATGATGATGGCGTCCTCTTGGGTAAAATATTACGGAGGTAAAATAGTCCCCCATTCGGATCTCCGGGCGAGGACTACTCAGGAGGACGTCATTATCAGGAGAAAGAAAACTGGAGTTCTACGAATCGGAGCGTGGAATGTCAGATCCCTTAATCGGGCAGGTAGGTTAGAAAATTTAAAAAGGGAAATGGATAGGTTAAAGATAGATATAGTGGGAATTAGTGAAGTTCGGTGGCAGGAGGAACAAGACTTTTGGTCAGGCGAATACAAGATTATAAATACAAAGTCAGGTAGGGGTAATGCAGGAGTAGGTTTAATAATGAATAAAAAAATAAGAATGCGGGTAAGCTACTACAAACAGCATAGTGAACGCATTATTGTGGCCAAGATATACACGAAGCCCACGCATACTACAGTAGTACAAGTTTATATGCCACCTAGCTCTGCAGATGACGAAGAAATTGAAGAAATGTATGACGAAATAAAAGAAATTATTCAGATAGTGAAGGGAGACGAAAATTTAAAAGTCATGGGTGACTGGAATTCGGTAGCAGGAAAAGGGAGAGAAGGAAACGTGGTAGGTGAATATGGATTGGGGCTAAGAAATGAAAAAGGAAGCCGCCTGGTAGAATTTTGCACAGAGTAAAACTTAATCATAGCTAACACTTGGTTCAAGAATCATAAAAGAAGGTTGTATACATGGAAGAAGCCTGGAGATACTGACAGATTTCAGATTGCTTGTATAATGGTAAGCCAGAGATTTAGGAACCAGGTTTTAAATTTTAAGACATTTCCAGGGGCAGATGTGGACTCTGACCACTATCTATTGGTTGTGAACTGTAGATTAAACCTGAAGAAACTGCAAAAAGGTGGGAATTTAAGGAGATGGGACCTGGATAAACTGACTAAACCAGAGGTTGTACAGAGTTTCAGGGAACAAATGGCAGGAATGAGGGAAAGAAATACAGTAGAAGAAGAATGGGTAGCTTTGAGGGATGAAGTAGTAAAGGCAGCAGAGGATCAAGTAGGTAAAAAGACGAGGGCTAGTAGAAAACCTTGGGTAACAGAAGAAATATTGAATTTAATTGATGAAAGGAGAAAATATAAAAATGCAGTAAATGAAACAGGCAAAAAGGAATACAAAGTCTCAAAAATGAGATCGACAGGAAGTGCAAAATGGCTAAGCAGGGATGGCTAGAGGATAAATGTAAGGATGTAAAGGCTTATCTCACTAGGGGTAAGATAGATACTGTCTACAGGAAAATTAAAGAGACCTTTGGAGAAAAGAGAACCACTTGTATGAATATTAAGAGCTCAGATGGAAACCCAGTTCTAAGCAAAGAAGGGAATGCAGAAAGGTGGAAGGAGTATATAGAGGGTCTATACAAGGGCGATGTACTTGAGGACAATATTATGGAAATGGAAGAGGATGTAGATGAAGATGAAATGGGAGATATGATACTGCCTGAAGAGTTTCACAGAGCACTAAAAGACCTGAGTCGAAACAAGGCCCCGGGGGTGGACAACATTCCATTAGAACTACTGACGGCCTTGGGAGAGCCAGTCCTGACAAAACTCTACCATCTGGTGAGCAAGATGCAATACTGACCCTACGACTTATCTTAGAAGCTAGATTAAGGAAAGACAAACCTACGTTTCTAGCATTTGTAGACTTAGAGAAAGCTTTTGACAACGTTTACTGGAATACTGTCTTTCAAATTCTGAAGGTGGCAGGGGTAAAATACAGGGAGCGAAAGGCTATTTACAATTTGTATAGAAACCAAATGGCAGTTATAAGAGTTGAGGGGCATGAAAGGGAAGCAGTGGTTGAGAAGGGAGTGAGACAGGGTTGTAGCCTCTCCCCAATGTTATTCAATCTGTATATTGAGCAAGCAGTGAAGGAAACAAAAGAAAAATTCGGAGTAGGTATTAAAATCCATGGAGAAGAAATAAAAACTTTGATGTTCGCCGATGACATTGTAATTGTGTCAGAGACAGCAAAGGACTTGGAAGAGCAGTTGAACGGAATGGATAGTGTCTTGAAAGGAGGATATAAGATGAACATCAACAAAAGCAAAACGAGGATAATGGAATGTAGTCGAATTAAGTCTGGCGATGCTGAGGGTGTTAGATTAGGAAATGACACACTTAAAGTAGTAAAGGAGTTTTGCTATTTGGGGAGCAAAAGAACTGATGATGGTCGAAATAGAGAGGATATAAAATGGAGACTGGCAATGGGAAGGAAAGCGTTTCTGAAGAAGAGAAATTTGTTAACATCGAGTATAGATTTAAGTATCAGGAAGTCGTTTCTGAAAGTATTTGTATGAAGTGTAGCCATGTATGGAAGTGAAACATGGGCGATAAATAGTTTGGACAAGAAGAGAATAGAAGCTTTCGAAATGTGGTGCTACAGAAGAATGCTGAAGATTAGATGGGTAGATCGCATAACTAATGAGGAGGTGTTGAACAGGATTGGGGAGAAGAGAAGTTTGTGGCACAACTTGATCAGAAGAAGGGATCGGTTGGTAGGACATGTTCGGAGGCATCAAGGGATCACCAATTTAGTATTGGAGGGCAGCGTAGATGGTAAAAATCGTAGAGGGAGAGCAAGAGATGAATACACCAAGCAGATTCGGAAGGACGTAGGTTGCAGTAGGTACTGGGAGATGAAGAAGCTTACACAGGATAGAGTAGCATGGAGAGCTGCATCAAACCAGTCTCAGGACTGAAGACCACAACATCAACAACATTTATTTATTTTTTAAGTAATCAGCAAACAAAACACGTGAACGACACAGAGAGAATAAAAGCTACATTTCCCGTTTTCTACTGGGACTGCGGCGGTGCAACACTGTTTCCTTCTAATCCGACACAACGTACTTTCTTATTTTGATATGATATCACGAACTTTCGCATAAGACAGGAATAGGTTTCATATTCCAAGCAGCTAAATCCTAAGATATAAATATTTTAATTTCTCCGAAACTACAAATCGAATTCTGAGGTTGAAACGCAACTGGAAAATTTGGAAATTTGTGGTAAAGTATTGTTCAAAATGTTCAAATGTGTATGAGTTCTTATGGGACCAGACTGCTGAGGTCATCGGTCCTTAAGCTTACCCACTACTTGATCTAACTTAAACTAACTTATACCCTCGAACCTCCGACAGGGGTAGCCGCGCAGACCGTGACAAGGCGCCCTAGACCGCGCGGCTACCCCACGAGGTTAAACACAATTGCATCCGTCCATTTTAGCGTCATGATACAAGCAGCAGAAACTGCTATAGCTTTATTTGGAAAAACGAAGTTGATAAGGATACCTCTGTAAGTCACGTAGCTATGAAAAGAAACCTTACGTCATTCATTCGCAAATCGTTTGAGTGAAAGGAAAATTACGATTTATCGAACGGTTTAGAAAATATCTGAGGTGACCAGTTTAGCTAAATCACCATGTATTTACACTAATATGCGGACTTTTCTTTTTAAAGTTATATGATAGTTCCTATTAGTTTAGCCGTGTTTCAAAGGATTAAATATTCTTATCTATAATTTCGTCTCTTGCTGCCGAAGACGTTATCAGCTGATATAGAGATAAAATGGGCAATATTTTCTCTCTTTAAATCGACGCAGTCGATACACCACAGTATTTTTTCATACTCGCGCAGCGGCCACAGTGTCTGAAGTCACTCAAACATTGTCTATCATAACTGCAGAACTTGCAATGACGGATACCATACATAGACACGAAATAATCAACAGCGCTAATTTGTATCTGGGTCTACGTCCCCACACGTAGCAACTCTGGGAGCAAATTTCGTTGTGAAACACTTCGCTGCACGAATATATTGCTTTCCTGACAAATATGTTGACTGACACCACGTCGTGGATATTCTCCCACGCTGGTTCCAGATCGGCTCAGTTCAGTGAACAGCCCAGTTACGCGTACGTCAATTCTTATCACGTTGCTTTGAGCTGCAATCTAAATTTTCTTGAGTATATGGTAATTAGGGTTTTATAAAAGACAACTTTGGAGGGAAACGTCGGAAACTGATATTCAAATAAGGACAAGGGTATTTCTACACGTCCTCCCCACTTGACAGCAGTAATTGCTTACACCATTTCGTGAGTCATCAGTCTATAAATTACACCGAACCGCAAGAGTCACAGAACTTTTTCTGTAGCACACTTTGAAATCAGTCTACTTAGGGACTAAATGTAAATCGAATGAATCTTTACTTGCATGTGAAATTTCTGTAATAAATTTAATCTTATCATACTGTTCAAGACGTTACCTTTCTGTAAGAGATACAAAGTATTTCTTGATTTCTTACTGAAAAACGGTTCTAAAAGTTTCATAAGTAGACAGCCCATGCTGTCCATAATTCTCCTGATGCATTTCTGTGAACAGAGAATGTACATGCTACCCATCGCTATGCATGCTCGGTATCCATTATAATCTATGTCGTGTACAACGTACACAGTAGAAGTATACACTGTTTGCACATACTAGTGCACTATCGTAAACACCAAACCACACTGCATGAAGAGCATCGTACGTCTTCACTGGATCTGACCAGCTACGGGTTTTTCACTGTTGTCCGTGAGTTTGAAGCTGCAACAGCTTTGTAAGTGCCATATGTATTGGGAGGAGTTGCATACGCAATACAAAATCTGGGTGCATATTTGAACACTATGGAGTTTTTCGTTACTTTCATCGGATCAGAAAACATTTGTGTCACGCAGATGGGATTGTTACCCGATGGAAGAAGATTTACAGCAACGATAGTGAGGTTCCATTAGTCCAACCAAAATAGACCACACCCAGAGAGAACTGGAGGATTTCAGATAGGCCCGTCGCTGAGGCATCGTACCGAGTAGCACCACTGTCTCACATCCTGTGACAAATAAGCCGTACGGCAGGTCCACCTCAGAATCCAGTAGGTTCGCGATTGCTGGGAGTGTGTCACGTTAGAGAGTCATGTTAGCAACCTTTTCCGTTCAGCGATACACAACAGTGACATGTTTTACTGTCGAACGCTCGACATTCTTGTTTCGTGGTACGAGGGAATATTGCCTATAACAGCAATTCATTTCTTGAATTCATTCCTGGCATTACGTCTATGTGTCGATGAGATCTAGCAGATTTATATGTTACCGTTCTAACACATGATGTTTGGGGCAACATTCGAAAAAGCCAACCAATAGAATCATCTGTCGAGAGATACGTCGGCTTTCCACCGACATCGTGACAGACTCTGGACGTTACAGCAAACACCAGCTAGAAATATTAGTGAAATGTGAAATACGTTTGCCGGCCGTTGGATGAATTACCAGAACAGAGTATTAGACAACCTGAAGGAGTGAAAAGCGATTCTTAGTGAGCTGTTTGCGAAAGTTGTAACAGCTGCTCGAGACTGAATTGTGAAATTAATATTGTAGACTGCCACCCGGAACTGTTATCATTAAACAGAAATGCATCCTATTCTTGCATTACAAGCTAGTAAGCGTAGTCTTTAGTGCTAGTGACGCGACTGGCATTGAATAATGAAATAAAAATAGAGTGTACACTGCCCGTTGTACAGCGAAAAGCAGGTTCCAGACTTAACATTCATCATTCAATTAACGTGTCCGTACATCTGATAAATAGAAACTTTTTCTATGAGTAGAAGGGCACATATTTCTCGTGAGGAATGCACATATCCATTTCACGTTCATTTGTCCTGTAACCCAATTTGAAGGAAATGACAGTTACTAATTTAAGAACTTCATTTGTCAAATAATTCGTAGTTTACGTCACGGATAGCGTTTCTGTAGCCTGCACATTTATTTCTGTGGCGACTGCCTGAAACCAGATGTCAACTGAAGTGGAATCTCCAGTGCAGATAGTGCCCACTAAATACGGCTTGCGAATGGCTGGAAGCACGTGTTCCTTGACACAGCTCACACTGCAACGTTGGTGGGTGCTACCGAATCAGACTGTGAAATTATCTGGGTTAGCGTAACAGCCGTTGGGGGACTAAAGCTGGTAATTGGATCACTCCACTCAGCGGCGGAACGCAGGGCAGCGAGCGATAGCGCCAGACAAAGGCCGTTCCACATCGCGTGGCGCCCTGCCGGGGGAGAAACAACCTGCAGGCTACCTATAGCACCCAAATTATGCTTCATAGGCTGGGCGCCGGAGATAAGCCAGAGCTGTAAGCTGCGCTCGCCACTTTGGCGAGGAGTGTTTCGATCAGTCGCTGTAGATCATCAGCGAGCGCGAAAGAGATGACATACACCGGTGCGCAAAACTTAAGAATGGAAATAACTTTAGCACGATTTGTCACTGCGAAGTAACACGGCTCGGTGAAACTTGAAACATATATAGAAAAACCTGCTACAGTATTGTACAGAAAGTACACTATGTGATCAAAAGTATCGGAACACTTACAAGTTCGTGGCGGCCTCCATCGGTAATGTTGGAATTCAGTATGGTGTTGGCCCATCCTTAGCTTTGATGACAGCTTCCACTCTCACAGGCATACGTTCAATCAGGTGCTGGAAGGTTTCTTGGGAAATGGCAGCCCATTCTTCACGGAGTGCTGCACTGAGGAGAGGTATCGATGTCGGTCGGAGAGGCCTGGCACGAAGTCGGAGTTCCAGAACACCCCAAAGGTGTTCTAGAGGACTGAGGTCAGGACTCTATGCAGGCCAGTCCATTACAGGGATGTTACTGTCGTGTAACCACTCCGCTAAAGGCCGTGCATTGTGAACAGGTGCTCGATGGTGGTGAAAGATACAATCGCCATCCCCGAATTCCTCTTCAACAGTGGGAAGCAAGAAGGTGCTTAAAACATCAGTGAAGGCATGTGCTGTGATAGTGCCACGGAAAACAACACGGGGTGCAAGAACCACCCCCCCCCCCCCCCCCATGAAAAACACAACCACACCACGGTCTCCGAATTTTACTGTTGGCACTACACACGCTGGCAGATGACGTTCACGGGGTATTCGGCATACCCACACCCCGCCATCGGATCACCACATTGTGCACCGTGATTCGTCACTCCATAAACGTTTTTACACTATTCAATCGTCCAATGTTTACCCTCCTTACACCAAGCGAGGCGTCGTTCGGCACTTACCGGCGTGATGTGTGGCTTATGACCAGCCGGTCGATCATGAAATCCAAGTTTTCTCATCTACCGCCTAACGCCTAACTGTCATACTAGTTTCAGTGGATCCTAATGCAGTCTGGAATTCCTGTGTGATGGTCTGGATAGATGTCCGCCTATTACACGTTACGACCCTCTTCAACTTTCAGCGGTCTCTGTCAGTCAGCAGACGAGGTCGGTCTGTACGGTTTCGTGCTAAACGTGTCCCTTCACGTTTCTGATTCCCTATCACATCGGAAACAGTGGACCAAGGAATTTTTAGGAGTGTAGAAATCTCGCGTAGAGACGTATGACACAAGTGACACCCAATCATCTGACCACGTTCGAAGTCCGTGAGTTCCGCGGAGCGGCCCATTCTGCTCTCTCAAGATGTCTAATGACTACTGAGGTGGCTGATGTGGAGTACCTGGCAGTAGGTGGCAGCACAATGCACCTAATATGGTAAAAGGTATGTTTTTATGGGTTTCCGGAGACTTTTTATCACATAGTGTAAGTGAAGTAAATACGCAATGAGACCAACAGAAATGACACTTTTATTGAAAGACAATAATTACTCTGAGGTCACCACGATTTTTGATGTTCCATTGGACATTACATAAGGTGGGGCAAGGTTGTTAATAGGGTGTGCGATCACCACGGACGATAATACGTGCTCTGCCACGTGCTATCACGCTGACCACGAGGTAGGTATGGAGTTCCTGGTGCAGGGCGTCCCATTCCTCTTACAGCGCAGTTGACAACTGCAGGATAGCCGTCGGCGCCTGTGGACGTGCTGCAGTAAGCTCCCACACGTGCTCGGTGGGGCTTAGGTCTGGGGAACTGACAGACCAGTCCGCTCGCCGAATATCCTTTCGTTCCGAGAGCTCCTCCACCTGTGCCGTTCGATGCTGTCGCGCATCACAAAAATGAAGTCAGGGCCGAATGCACCCCAGAAAAGACATAAATGTGGAAGGAGTAGTGTGTCACATCAACGTTTACCGGTAAGTGCAGCATGTTCAACGGTTTGGAGGTCAGTACGCCCATTGCAACGTTATGCCTCCCCACACCATAACGCTTTCACCACCGAAACGAAAATGTTCAAATGTGTGTGAATTCCTAAGGGACCAAACTGCTTAGGTCATCAGTCCCTAGACTTACACACTACTTAAACTAACTTATGCTAAGAACAACACACACACCCGTGCCCGAGGGAGGACTCGAACCTCCGGCGGGAGGTCCAAAACGATCATGTTCGACAATGTTCCTGCGTGCATTACGTGTTCCTATCTTTCGCCATATGAAGGAGCTTCCAGAATCACTACTCAGACGGAATCTGCTCTCATCCGTGATGGGTACGCGAACCTACTTCTTATTCGTCCAGTCTCTACGATCTTGGCGCGATCATAAACGCTGCCACCGATGTGCGAATGTCAACGGATCACAGCGTACTGGTCGTCGGGCAAAATGACCGCCCCCACGCAGTCGCCGTGCCATTGTCAAGCGTGAGATTTCCTGCCTTGCAGTCCTGTTAATTGTGGTTGCAATTGAACCCGCTGTGTGATGTGGGTCCCTTCTTGCCTGTTGTACGATTTGCGGTCATTTGCTGCTGTAATCGGCCAACTCCTCATCTTCGGGCAGCAGTGCCTATGGTTCGCCCGCTCCACATGCACGTGAATCAGTGATGTGCGCAATACAAAACTCCTGGGCTACACTAGTCATACTTCGTTCTTCTGCCAGTTTCCCGATGATCCTCCCCGGCATGAAGTTATCCAAATGTTGTGTTCGCGCTGCCCGCCGCGGTGGTCTCGCGGTTCTAGGCGCGCAGTCCGGAACCGTGCGACTGCTACGGTCGCAGGTTCGAATCCTGCCTCGGGCATGGATGTGTGTGATGTCCTTAGGTTAGTTAGGTTTAAGTAGTTCTAAGTTCTAGGGGACTGATAACCACAGCAGTTGAGTCCCATAGTGCTCAGAGCCATTTGAACCATTTTTTTTGTGTTCGCGCTATGTTGTAATGAAGAACACCACCATATTGCGCCGTAACTGCGCGCCGACAAGCACTGTCTTTTTCCCGTACCTTCAACTCTCTCGTGTTGCGAGGCCAACAGCATTTGAAGCTATATAATCGTGCAGACCTCACGCCAAGTGACACGACTAGGAGACTTCTGACTAAAGGCCCCCGCAATTTCATTCACTTCCACAAGTAGTTAATATGTTATGTTACGTTACCTAGCTCGTTCTGTGTTGCAGAGCAGTGTATATTAGAAAGCAACACTGGTAAAAGCGTCGCTTCCATGAAGCTAAAGTTGCAAGTTTTTTTTGTTTTTGGTAAATACAGGGACCCGAAACCACCTTGTGTAGTGCGGAGTGTTACAGAAATACTACTACTTTTGATCCGTTATACGACATAATGCAGAGAGATGTAATGGAAAAATAACCCTAGCACTTACCATTTATAATTAAGTAAACAAATTAACATAACAGTGTCATCCGCGCGAGATTAGCCGAGCGGTCTTAGGCGCTGCAGTCATGGACTGTGCGCCTGGTCCAGGCGGAGGTTCGAGTCCTCTCTAGGGCATGGGTGTGTGTGTGTGTGTGTGTTCTTAGGATAATTTGGGGTAAGTAGTGTGTAAGCTTAGGGACTGATGACATTAGCAGTTAAGTCCCATAAGATTTCACACACACATAACAGTGTCAGCGTTGTAAATCTAAAGTAATGTGTACAACGAAAAGAAGAAAAACAGATCAGTATACGGTAACAGGGCTAATATGAGATACTTCAACATCTATATATTTTCTATACAGGCCACTGTGCAGTTTTCACAGAGGATGCAAAGAGCAGTAATACAAATTCCTCCTCTCCTATTCCATTTGTGGCTGTTGTCTCCATATAATTTCTCTTATTTTATCGTTATTGTCATTAGGCGATAAGTATGTGAGAGCGAGCTAATATTATAATGTTAGATGAAGTTAGCAAATAAAAATCATTATATAAGGTAATAAAGAACAGAGGCGCAACATTACCTAAACCATGGGAGGAAGAATAATGTAAAAAATATTTCTCCTCAATAATTGAGTAACACTCGTCTCTTGTAAAACAACGCCATAAATAATTGAGGCAATGGCTTTAGTGATTTCACACATATATTTCAGAAAGCTTTTGTGATAAAGAATATTACAGTCGAGACACTGTGAATGACATACATCAGTGGAGTAAAATACAAAAATGTAGGACAGAGCCATCGTAATATCTTTCATAAAGATATTTCCACTAACTTGAGCATAAAACAAAAGTGCAATGAAATGTTAAGCAGTAAAGTACTGTTGCACTTGTTCACATCCACGAACAACTAACAATAGACAACTCGCATTAAATTCACAAAAAGAGTCGAACAGCAACCTTAAGGTGCGCGGTAATGTGATGGTTGAAATATTACCTTCAAATGCCCCGAGTATCTGTTGCACAAACTAGATGATGGCTAGTATAAAGTGCGATAAAAAATTTTCCGTTTCATAACGTTGCCGTAGGATATATGTAACGTAGCGCGTTTCCAAAATGTGGGTATATAAGCACTGACTTGTGAGCAAGGGATTAGTGTTGCATTCGTGTCTCCCGACGTGCGTGCGGTAAATGCGGAAACGTGAACTATGGCGATGTTATTACCAAATGCATCCAAACTGGACCAATATGCTGTTATTCCCTTCTTGGCTGCCGAAGGTCAAACACCGGCAGACATCCACCGGAGAAAGAACAATGTGTATGGGGTATAATATCTGTTGGAAACCACCGTTGTGGAATTGTAACGCAGTGACGTGTCACTCACATAACGCATCTGGCGTGGTCACAGCGTCTGTCCAGACCAGTTTTCGCCACAAAGGAAAACAGAGTAATAAAACTAACCCTCTAATTCGAATCACAGATTCGAAGTCCCAATAAAATTCCGAGTGAACTGGCAACAAACACAGACCGGTCGGTCAATTTATTAACAAGTCATCAGTCTTAATTACTCGTTTAATACTACAAAGCCAATTTTCCCAGGTCCGCAGACATTGGCGAGATACTGTCCACATACAGGATCATGGGCTGGAAGATGCAGGATAATTTTGGTATTCCCCGTTTATTTAATACAGAAAACACCCAAGATGGTGAAATCTAATTTAGTCTTCCCCGCTTATTTAACATAGAGAACGACGAAGATCTAGCTTGGTTTGCTCTTCGTTATTTCGAATCGTCGTTGAAGCTTCTCCGTGGCGCAGACACACAAACTCTGCCATGTACTGGGACTCTACGCCAGTTCAGGTCACCCAGCTTGAGGGAAGGAATTTGGCTATTCCAGTCGGCCAGAACAGCAGGAATGACTAGACCTCCAATCTCAGTTAGGCTGACTATAAGGCCCTTTTCGTATACCACGGAGGTGCACTGTAGTTCATCGATGGAGACTTTAAGTCGACTAGAGTTAAAGTTACTAAAGGTGTCGACATCGCGAGGTTTGACGTGAAGCAGTTTCCGCCATTTTGTGGCAACTGTTGTCATCCATTACTTTTGGAGCAGCTTTGTATTAACCATCCGCCTGTCGCTCGTGAAGTATAGAGTTACGAAGCACGCTGCAACTACGATGGTTGCGCCTGCGCTGTCGTTACGTTTGCACCGCGACGTGCCGGTGCTGCAAGCTCTATTACTGTGACCGCATTCTTGTCCCATGGTTAGCTTCTTTTGCTACAGTAATTCATGTTAGTTCTTTTTTGCGCTCTCTTTAGGGGCTTTTCTTTATGCTGAAGATGTTAATGTATGTGTGGAGTTTTGTTCCTTTGACACGTGGTACAGCAAGTCCATTGCTAACTCAGTGGTAGAATTACTGTGAGTGATAGTTTAGGAAACATGAGACGGTGCTACCTCTCATTTACGTGTCCATTTCGAAATAGACGCATTGCCAGATTGTATTGACTTTCATTGGTCTGTATCTTCCCTGCTGCTCCTTTTCGTTAGTTAGTTCAGGCTACAAAACACCTCCTGTAAGAAGCCGAAGTCCAACGCCTGGAACCTGGGACAGAAGACCAGCAGGTGAGTGATCTGCTAGGGAACAATGACAGTTACTCGTAGTGAATCTCCAGAGATCATTTCTTCCATCTTTCGGTAATTAGTATTAATTCAGACTCTTCAGAACGGAAGACGGAGGAGACCCCAGCCACAGCTGCAGATGATCTGCCAACCAACGCACGTTATGGGCGTGGCGACTGTCACAGGACAGACTAGGTTTCACAGCCACTAAAATGTTCTGTTTTTTCTGATCGCGAGTTTTGAGTCACTTACCCCAACTACTGTTGTTGGCCGCCATTGGCCGAGTCATGGTGATGACAGGAACGCTAACTGCTTCCTGCTAGCCTTACTCTGTAGATGGTGACCGAAAGTCATTTCTAAATTCAGAGAGAGAGTGGCTTTCTCTTGAAACTTCCTGGCAGATTAAAACTGTGTGCCCGACCGAGACTCGAACTCGGGACCTTTGCCTTTCGCGGGCAAGTGCTCTACCAGGCAAAGGTCCCGAGTTCGAGTCTCGGTCGGGCACACAGTTTTAATCTGCCAGGAAGTTTCATATCAGCGCACACTCCGCTGCAGAGTGAAAATCTCATTCTGGAAACATCCCCCAGGCTGTGGCTAAGCCATGTCTCCGCAATATCCTTTCTTTCAGGAGTGCTAGTTCTGCAAGGTTCGCAGGAGAGCTCTGTAAAGTTTGGAAGGTAGGAGACGAGGTACTGGCAGAAGTAAAGCTGTGAGTACCGGTCGTGAGTCGTGCTTCGGTAGCTCAGTGGTAGAGCACTTGCCCGCGAAAGGCAAAGGTCCCGAGTTCGAGTCTCGGTCGGGCACACAGTTTTAATCTGCCAGGAAGTTTCATATCAGCGCACACTCCGCTGCAGAGTGAAAATCTCATTCTGGCTTTCTCTTATTTATTTCTCGTTACAAGCAGCTGCACTTTTGCCACGAGGAACCGCTTGCTGATTAGAGGACATGGTCCGGTGCACGTAGAAGGTCAAAAGCTGAACGCCCCGCGTGACGCACAGTTCCTTCTGCCAGAAGTAGCGGTCACTCGGGGTCCAGCTCGGCTACTTCCATACCAGAGGGATGAGTCGGCAGACCACCCCGGGGCCCTGGCTCTGGCTGCAGGGCCGACCCACGCCGATACGGCTCACAGCAAGTGGCTGAGCGCCGCCACAGACGCCAACGCCTCCACAGACCCTGACGCCGCCTACGCAGACGCCGCCGTCACCGCCGCAGCGTCGACAAATGTCGGCGTGGCCCACAGCGCCGTCCATCAGCACTCCGACGTCGAGGAGACAGTCGCGCAGCCGCTAACACCGCCAATTGCAGATGCAAATCACAATCAGGTAAATGACGGCTCGCGGCCAGCTGTTGCCGCAGACGCTGCAAGCTATCCGGTGGTTATAATTAACGTGCAGCGACACACAAAGGCCCAGTGTTGGCTGTAATTTTCGAATTGCAGCGACTCATGTTAGACGCGCTAATGCGAAACTGATATGCCGTGGAAAAAAAAAAAAAAAAAATTAGTTCCACTTTTGGTCACCAGATGCAAATCTGGCGCTGTACACTTATGTATCGACAACTGAAAGGTCTGAGGAGAGGCCCAACGTCATTAAATGGTTTAATGAAGATGGCAATGAAATTCGAAAACACAGGTGAGCTAGGTGTGGCACCTGGATGAGGTTATTGACGAGGTTACTGTTGCTGTATCTGACCATGCAGCTTGTGTCCCGGGTAGTGCTAATGCTTGCGCAGTGTCACGAGAAGTGTCCATCCCACAGTCAACAGTGCGGAAAGTTTTCAGGTCTATTTTACACTGGTACCTCTACGAGAACCAGACGGTGCATGGAACCTTGTGATCCACAGAAACGTACTGAATTTGCTCTTCGGTTTCTGGCACAGCTCGAAGTTTTCATATGGGCGGGCAACATTCAGTGAAGTGACGAAGCAGATTTTGCTGTACGGTTTGTCTTGTTAAGCGACGTGTTTTGGATGAAGAGCCATTCTACTCGCCGTATGTGACAGTGGTATGGATTCACAAGCGCCTTTATTCTGGGCCCAGTCTTCTTTGAAGAGAATACAGTGTAAGACCGCAGCCACTTTCACCCAAGTCGCCACGAGCGGCCGTGGAGGAGGTGGGGGCCGGACTCTTTGGGGCGAGCCCCCGGGTGCAGTCATTCCGCAGGCACACAGCGGGAAGCCTGGCCGACGTCCTCGCCTCGCTCAAGAAGGGACCCGATGCGAACGGCACGTCTGACAACGAGAAGCGTGCCGAGAGCTGAAGGACACCAGCAGCCACTAGGACGGATTGCCAAGAATGTACGCGCGAAAGCATCTGAGTTCCTCTGGCCTTGCTGCAGCCAATTTAGCTGCCTTAGAAAACAGGGATGTGCTGACAATTTCAGCACCCTACGGGCACTGGGAGGAGCGTGCAAAAAGCGCGGAGAATCGGTGCAGGGAGGCGTGTGAAAGAAAACAGCACTCTTAAGATGTTTTCCTCGACAGTGAGGACATTCCCTGTAAATGACGGATGCCGGCAGATTTTGAGACGGAGCCCAAACATGAGTCTATCCAGGGCTCATGCAGAGAGAGTGGTTATAAAGATGTGTTGTGTAGCTGCTCTGCCGACAGCCTCGGAATGCAGGAAAACATCTTAAGAATGAGAAATCGCGAGAAAGATACCGATTCACGAGGCACACGCCAGCCCACGCCAGGTAGAAAATTTCCACCCTGCACGGAGAGGCTTGGCGATGAAACGGCTATCTGTTATTGGGCTACATTGAAAGTTTCGTCCGCCAATGACAACGCCAAAAGGAATAATGTTTCGAAGAGGAGTTGAGCTGAGAGATGGATGAGAAGTGAAAAGGGGAGTCGTGGAGACACCAGGGAAGCGAGAGGACATGGGCGCTCTTCCACCCATCGCCAACATCCGCCTTCCGACGCCGTGATAGCACAGGTTCAGCCACGCAACCGACTACGGGCAGACAACGCGGAGATCGTACCTGGGACCCGCCGCAAAGCCCTGATTGCTAATGAGGGCAGCCAACCCGTGCACCACAGCTCCGACGCGACGCGACGCACCGACGCAGCTCCTGCCGCCGACAGCAGTATACGTCGAACGATAACAAGAATGGTGAGACGATTCGTTCCCTCCTCCTTCTCCTTCACAGCTGAGTAGTGCCCATGCCCAATCAAATTGTCCATGAAATTTATACATTTCTTTCACATTCTGATCATATAAGCAATCTTTTGCATTCATTCATGAACCCCTTAATTACGAACCATTTGTGCTTGATTTCATTTAATTTCTCGAGTTCATCACATTTTTAGCGCCCAGCGTGAGGCGACCAGATTAGTAATTTTGATGTCACAAAACAATTTCTCGAATTCACTACATTGGGAGACATGATTGGTAATTTTCATGATTTCTGATGTGAAAATGGTTCAAATAGCTCTGAGCACTATGGGATTTAACATCTGAGGTCATCAGTCCCCTAGAACTTAGAACTACTTAAACCTAACTAACCTAAGGATATCACACGCATCCATGCCCGAGGCAGGATTCGAACCTGCGACCGTAGCGGTCGCGCGGTTCCAGACTGTAGCGCCTAGAACCACTCGGCCACCCTGGCCGGCTTTCCGATGTCACAAAATAATTTCCCGAGTTGATCTGAACAACAACCAGAGGGCCCAGCAAGTGTATCGTGACGTCTACCTCCTTGCACGGCATGTGATTCGTGCTTTGGAGGAGCGCAACAGTGTGGAAACCACTGTTTTCATGTAAGATGGGGCAACACCTCATGTCGCTCGCACACTGAAAGAACTAGTTAATGCAATCTTCGACAAACGTGTTATCTCCAGACGTTTTCCAGATACAAGGCCTGCAATACCACCTGATCTGCAGCCATGTGACTTTTGGCTCTGGAAATATCTAAAAGAACGCGTTTACCAGGGAAACGCATCTCTACGTGACCTGAATGCCTGTATACAGGAACACATTGCTAAGATGCAACCGGAATTGCTGTGAGCAACTATTGATCATTCCGTTCACAGATGCAGCATTTCGTCGACGTCTCCGGTGTTCACACTGAACGAACTGGGAAAGCAGTGGCTTATAATAAAATGAAGATTATGATTTTCTCACTTGTTTGAAAATTTCTGTCCACATCCCGTTCCCAATCCTTAACACATGGGAACATTTTGATTCGTCTTGTCCACATTCAAATGGTTCAAATGGCTCTGAGCACTATGGGACTCAACTGCTGTGGTCATAAGTCCCCTAGAACTTAGAACTACTTAAACCTAACTAACCTAAGGACAGCACACAACACCCAGCCATCACGAGGCAGAGAAAATCCCTGACCCCGCCGTCTTGTCCACATTCACAGCGCCAGATTGCCACATGGTGGCCGAAATTAGAACTTATTTTTTCCAGCGAAGGTTGGTTCCACATTAATACTTTAGAATATCTACCAAGTTCTTGTGCCATACGCTAATTACAGATCACACGGGACCTCTGTGAGTTGCTATTCTTAAATAACCACCTGGTATGCTGAGCCAGTTGCTGCCAGCGATTGCATCTCAAAGCATGGAACTGTACAAAGAAAGTACAGAATTGTACTCCTCCTTGAGTGCGGAATGGCGCACACAAAGCGAGAAACTAAGTTCGGAGTTGAACGCCAGGTTTGAGCAGCAATCAAAAATGATCAAATGTGTGAATTCCTAAGGGAGCAAACTGCTTAGATCATCAGTCCATAGACTTGCACACTACTTAAACTAACTTATACTAAGAACAACACACACACCCATGCCAAAGGGAGGACTCGAACCTCCGGCGGCAGGGGCCGCGAAGTCCTTGCATGACGCCTCCAAGCGCTCGGCCATTCCGCGCGGCTGAGCAGCAATCGATCGCCTTAGAGGAAGTTAAAAACATAAAAACACTTCGTGCACTTTATTCAGCAACTGACTATCATATTCAATCGAAAATTAATATAAATAAGTAGAAATGACACGTAAGAAGAGCTGTATTCCTTTCAGACTTAATTTCCAAACGTAGCCTTTTATAGCTGTGGCTACATGTATACTCAGCAAGCCACCTTCTCATTTGTTTAAAATGTTCAAATATGTGTGAATTTCTAAGGGACCAAACTGCTTAGGTCATCAGTCCTCAGACTTACACACTACTTAAACAAACTTATGCTAAGAACAACACACATACCCATGCCCGAGGGAGGACTCGAACCTCCGGCGGGAGGGTTCTCATTTGTGTTGGAAGTGCTTTATGTACTGCTTTTATCGCTCATCCCTTTCCTATTACAGTCGCGAACGATGCTCGTGAAGAACGATTGTCGGTAAACCTCCTTGTGAACTCGAATATCTCAACTTTTTCTTTTTACTTTTTTTTACCCATGCATGTGCCAATGTTAACACCACGCCATCTGCAACTACCACTAAAATGGGCATGTGACCGACTGCGATGGACGTTGACTCAGTGGCAGAGCGCTGATTGGTCTGCTGAATCCCGATATCTTCTTCATCGTGCCGATGGGAGGGCGTCTTGCTGGGGAACAGCTCCTTGACACCCGTACTGCGGGACGGAGACAAACCGGCGGCGGCTCCATTATGCTGTGGGGAACATTCACGTGCGCGTCCATGGGTCCAGTGGAGCTCGAGCAAGGCACCATGACGGCCAAGGAGTCCATAGACTGGTTGCAGACCACGTACGCTCCTTCATGACGATCATGTTTCTCGATAGCAGTGGCATTTTCCAGCAAGATAATGCGCCATGTCACAAGGCCAGGAGTGTGATGGAGTAGTTCGAGCAACACAGTGGCGAGCTGCAATTGATGTGCTGGCCCCCCAACTCGCCAGATCTGAGCGCGATCGAACACATCGGGGTTATGATTGAACGTGGCGTCACAGCTTATCGCTCCTCCTCCACACCCCCCGCCCACCCTCCACGGAATTTACGGGAATTAGGCAATTAGTGTGTGTGTGCAGATGTGGTGCCAACTCCCTCCAGCTATCTACCAGGGCCTCATTGCTTCTATCTCACGACACGTCGCCGCTATGGAGGTGGACGTACCGGCTATTAGGTAGGTGGTAATAAAGTTCTGGCTGATCAAAGTGTACATGTCACCGTCAACAAGAGGCCATTTCGCCATAGAAATACAGTAACATTAGACGAGTGTGAAGCTCTGTGCATCGTGAAATGGTGTAAATTACGTGAAACGTTACCGATGTTAACATCCATCACAGAACTCGTTACAATGAATGTTCTAACACACTGTTTACATGAGAAGTTAATCTCTAGTCTAGTAATGATATTTTCGTGAAATATTCTTAGAAGAAAGAAATTTATTGGTTGATTGTTCTAGGAACGTATGCTCCGGGAATCATAACAGTAAACCAGGATCCTCTGTTGTAGCGTCTGGCTCAGGAATTGGTTGAGCTTCTCCTTGACGCTTTCGTGCTTGCTAAACAAGCCTGTGATGAAACACGCTGCTCTTCTTTGGATCTTCTCAATTTATTGTATCAATCCTATCTGATAAGGATCTCAGAATGACGCTCAGTACTGAAATATCGGACGAAAGAGCGTTTGTTTAGCTAACTTCTTCGTTGGTTGATTGCATTTACTGTGGCGATTCCACTTTAAATCGCCTTGTACATATATTTACTGATATGCAATGGATGTGTCTGCTTCTAATGATTGTTCAGAAATTGTGTAATCGTGTAACGGATCATTATGGCAATTTTTGCGCAATGTGCTACATTTATTTATTTTGAGGGTCAGCTGTCAGTCGCTGCACCAAGCTTCAATTCTCTGCTAGTCTTTCCGCCTTTCGCTACTTCTTAGCACAGTAACTTGTCTATATACAACAGCAGCATCCACTAGCAGCTTTCTCGAGCTTGCGACTTTTTCACTACGTCATTTATTCACGTTGTTCCACAGTTACTATTACATAATTGTAGGGTTTGTAGAGGAAATTCAGTAGATAATGTTTCGATAAGGAACGTATGTCCAGAAATGGACCATTTGGATGTAAAATAAGATTGAAACTCGGATTAATTTTCAAATCTCCCGCTTCGTGATACTCACACAAACCGATATGATGGCCCTGTCCTCAGTCCCTGTTGTTATTATGACATCAGACATCATTTCCACCCGACTACAACAACGGCTTCGAGAAACGGGTACATAAAATGGTTCAAATGGCTCTGAGCACTATGAGACTTAACATCTGTGGTCATCAGTCCCCTAGAACTTAGAACTATTTAAACCTAACTAACCTAAGGACATCACACACATCCATGCCCGAGACAGGATTCGAACCTGCGACCGTAGCGGTCGCGCGGTTCCGGACTGAAGCGCCTACAACTGCTTGGCCACCGAGGCCGGCAAACGGGTACAATCGGGTCTAGGAGAGTTGGTTGTAGTGCTCCACGGACGCGCTGCACTCTCGTCACGTAGAACAGAACTCTAAGATGAATACTCGAAACATACACTATGTGGTCAAAACTATCCGGAACCCTGGCTGAAAATTTCTTACAAGTTCGTAGCGCCCTCCATCGGTAATACTGGAATTCAATATGGTGTTGGTCCTCCCTTAGCCTTGATGACAGCTTCCACTCTCACAGGCATACGTTCAATCAGGTACTGGAAAGTTTCTTGCGGAATGGCAGTACATTCTTCACGGAGAGCTGGACTGAAGACAGGTATCGACATCGGTCTGTGAGGCCTGGCACGAAGTCGGCGTTCCAAAACATCCTAAAAGTGTTCTGTAGGATTCAGGTCAGGACTCTGTGCAGACCAGTCCATTACAGGGACGTTATTGTCGTGTAACCATTCCGCCACAGACCGTGCATTATGAACAGGTGCTAGATCGTGTTGAAAGATGCAGTCGCCATCCCGAATTGCTCTTCAACAGGGGGAGGCACGAAGGTGCTTAAAACATCAATGTAGGCTTGTGCTGTGATAGTGCCACGCAGAACAACAAGCGGAGCAAGCCCCCACCATGAAAAACGTGACCACACCACGGTCTCCGAGTTTTACTGTTGGCACTACACACGCTGCCAGATGACGTACACCGGGCATTCGCCAAACCCACACCCTGCCATCGGATCGCAACATTGAGTATCGTGATTCTTCACTCAACACAACGTTTTTCCACTGTTCAATCGTCCAATGTTTACGCTCCTTACACCATGCGAGGCGTCGTTCGGCATTTACCGACTTGATGTGTGGTTTATGAGCAGCCGCTCGACCATGAAATCCAAGTTCTCTCACCTCCCGCCTAACTGTCATAGTACGTGCAGTGGATCCAGATGCAGTCTGGAATTCCTGTGTGACGCTCTGGACAGATGTCTGCCTATTACACATTACGACCCTCTTCAACTGTCGGCGGTCTGTCAGTCAGTAGACGAGGTCGGCCTGTACGCTTTTGTGCTGTGCCTGTCACTTCACGTTTCCACTTCACTATCACATCGGAAACAGTGGACCTAGGGATGTTTAGGAGTGTGGAAATGTCGCGTAGAGACGTATGACACAAGTGACACCCAATCACCCGACCACGTTCGAAGTCCGTGAGTTCCGCGGAGCGTCCCATTCTGCTCTCTCACGATGTCTAATGACTACTGAGGTCGCTGATATGGAGAACCTGGCAGCAGATGGCAGCATAATGCACCTAATATTATAAACGTATGTTTTTGTGGGTGTCCGAATATTTTTGATTACCTAATGCCATGGGTTCCTGTACAGCCCACAACCTTTATCTACGAAGTCCCCTCTAAAGCCCTTAGAAGCCTGTAATAGAGCTGGTTTTCCTTGTATCGAGAGCTTAGAAGGCGCGATCTTTGGTTTACTTGGGAAAAAACTTTCAACAGCCAAGGTCGCATTAATTAGTCTTTATTGCAGACAGCTTTCGATAGTTGTAACTGTCACCTGCCGGTCTTCAAAAAGTTGCTGTTATTAAACGGGTTCCATTGACAACTTGGCCTGAGGTATTAACTCACAATGGAACATGTTTTAGAACAAAAATTATTGTCGAGGCCGGTTGTCAAGAATAAAGACTAATTTATGCGATCTTGGCTACTAAACGGTTTTCCCCTGTAATAAGAACTGTCAGACACCTGTATATTTTGAACAGGGCTGGTTCTGTAACACTCGTTGGGCATACACCGGAAGTTATTTTTTGTCTAAAGATTTCTTTCCGTTGAGAATGACACGGAGCGTTCTATATGCTGGGAACTCTCGAGTCCAGTCACGAAGCTGTTGTTTCTACAAGTGGCAGCGCTTTTAGGAAGGTGACATGTGTTGCGTGTGCGCAATAGCCTGGGATTGAATATCGCGCGCGGCAGGCTGGGAGTGGCAGATTTCATTGATCAGGCGGCGGGCCCGCCAAAGCGCCGCCTCTCCACGGTGCAATCTGCGCGCAGCCTAATACTCGCCACGTTCCACCGCTCTCCCAAACTTATTGGACCCGAGCGACGTGGCGCTATGATTATGGCACCCGGCCTTCATTTTGGGCGATGGCATTTAAATCCTAGTCAAGCCACCGAGGTTTTCTGTAATTTTCGACCAGCATAGAGTCTTTCTGAATGACAGGGTTGATTTTCCTCCCCATCCTTGTCCGTTACGAACATGACCTCCGCCTCTAAGAACCTCGTTGTCGTCGGGACCTTAAACCTAACTCTTCCTTTCCTTAGCAAGTCACAGGATATTCGCAGAAAATTACATGACACAGTGCACGACAACCTCTATGTTGAATAAATGCAGCAGTCTATGATGATGATGATGATGATTGGGGCGGTGGTGGTGCTGGTGGTCGTGGAGATGATAGTTCGTTGTTGCTGTTGGTAGTAGCGGCGTTGCTAAATATAATGATGATATGTTTTTATTGACTCAATGATACGATCTTTAGTGCCTAACCAAGAAATTAGGCTTATTCTACATCGAATTAGACGATAAAAGTGCGGAAATTAGCCGGCAGGTGTGGCCGAGCGGTTCTAAGCGGTTCAGTCTGGAACCGCGCGACCGCTACGGTCGCAGGTTCGAATCCTGCCTCGGGCATAGATGTGTGTGATGTCCTTAGGTTAGTTAGGTTTAAGTAGTTCTAAGTTCCAGGGGACTGATGACCTCAGCTGTTGAGTCCCATAGTGCTCAGACCCATTTGAACCATTTTTTTGCGGAAACTAAACAAATTACTATGGCAGAAATACTCTGTCCAAACAAAACGATTGTCAGCACCTGACATCCAATGTTTCACACGGTGCTCGATCTACATCTGCATCAATCCTCCGCAAGCCACCTCACGGCATATGGCGGCAGGTACTTCCGGTGCCACTGCCGCGTCCCACTTGCAAATAGCGCGTGGGAACAATGACTGTCGGTAAACCTCTGTAGTAGCTCAATTTCTCAAAATTTCTAATCGCGATTATTTCGCGAGGTGTATGTGGGAGGAAGTAATATGTCAACCGACTCTTCCCGAAAAGTCCTCTCTCGAATTTCAGAATGAAACCTCTCCGTGATGCATAACGCCTCCCATGCAGCGCCTGCCACTGGGGTTTGTTGAGCACCTCTTTGTGCCAACAACTCTTCAGTCTAGTCGATTCCCCAAGTGGCAGCGCCTTTAGGAGGCTGACATGTGTGCAATAGCGTGGGATTGAATATCACCCGCGGCATGCCGGGTGTGGCAGATTTCATTTGTCATACTAAATGATCCTGTGATATTGCTGGCAGGTTCTATCGTCCCTATGTAACACCACTAGGACGAGTAATAATGGAGGATGTCACGAAAACAGTCCACATACTCAAACGCCTTGTGTTCTGCCAGCCGGGGAGACCGGCTTTGATCCGTGCTATGTAGCAGCAAACGCTACAAATTGGGAAAGGCTAACCATCGCCAAAAAGCTGCAGTGTGGTTTCTACAATGTCGAGTGAATTGAATCGATTTATTCTGACGCACTGACAATATCATTATCACTCATGCAGAAACCATCCGTCTACTTAAGTGGTTTCTAACCTTTCTCAGACTATTACCGCTGGGTGCAATCAGATAGTGGCTAGTGCTCATCCCCCTCCCACCATTAACAACATTAGCTTCTAGCTACGCTTTAGAATGCAAAAGAAATTTCTTTCAAAGCTTTTATTTTTTAAGTGATGGAAGATAAATAATATTTAGTTTTCGTAGTTGTCTTATTAAACCCCGAAATAAGGAGTGACTAAGACAATTGGTACCGCTTAATTTTAACAACGTTTACATTTGTAGAAGGATGAAGTATTTCTCAGTTCATCGCGAGTGTTGCCTACAACTCGTCTGCGAAAGAAATCTAATTATCCACATTGATAGTAGACACTTATTACAAAACGTGCTTCCTCTGCACCACTCCTCTCCCTAGTGACACTTACTTCACTCACACCCTGCAAAATCAACCAAATCAAAGGGTGTATACCATGCCTACTGCTTGTGTATCACTGGATTCCTGGACTCCTTACTTCTGAAGTGGTACAAATTGGAAGACTTTAGGCTGCCAATGCTTTGCGCCTGACCACTGCCGCACAGCAATGTAGTAGCCATCACATAGTTACTGCTGTATTGTGATCTCAATTAGATCGTTTATTGTAGCGAAGTTTCTCGTCCATCGTGGGAACTACATAACACTCGAAGAAGGCATTTTTATGAGATATTTAAGCACGTATGTATCAGTTTAACTGTCACAGATGGGTCATACAAAATATATGTGCAGTAGGTGGACTATGTGAGGAACAAGGAAGATGATGTTCATACATTCGTTTCACAAGCTGTAGCCTCCACACATTGCGTTCACGCATTAATGCTAGTAATGAAATAAAAAATGAAATTATTGGGAACCTTTGTAATCAGTATTACAGTTTCACGCAATAGTGATGATAATAATAATGATTTTTTAAAAATAGTTCAGTTTTGAGGCCCAAACACTACTGAAACATTTTTTCTTTTTTACTCCTTAGAAAATTTCATTTTACCCCTCAGGGTTGGGGACTACTGGTCTACTTCGAAGCTTTATGCGTAACAGGATTCATTACACTGTTATTATCGGCAATGAACCTGGTTTATTTGGGTGGTACGATAGTTCATTGAAGAATGGTGGTTGGTCATTACTCACTGTAGTAGCAGACTTTCTCCTCAGACATAAGTGGCATGTAGAGATCAGTAGTTTCACCGACAATTATTCAGAATGCTGCCATCGATGATACATTTCCATTAAAGATGAACGCAGACAGTGGGCAGTTGTCATAATATTCTGGCTCGTCAGTGCATGTGGCCGGTCAGACGGTTTAGTGAAGGCCTCTCCAAAATACAGTGTCGCCCTATCATATAATTCATCATTCATCATCTTAGTGTCCACATTACTGTTTTCTTGTAACTGGCAGTTTCCTGTGTCCTTGTCCGCTTCAGTCTGGAACCGCGCGACTGCTACGGTCGCAGGTTCGAATCCTGCCTGGGGTATGGATGTGTGTGATGTCCTTAGGTTAGTTGGGTTTAAGTAGTTCTAAGTTCTAGGGGACTGATGACCTCAGCTGTTCCCATAGTGCTGAGAGCCATTTGAACCATTTGTGTCCTTGTCAAACCATCGAGGAAGTACTTGGAGAGTGTCTTCGCTGGAAAGGCAGTACGAAATATGCGATCAAGTCACAACTTTACTTGAAGATGAATAGGAATTGAACAAGGGCTAAATCAATATATTCGCTGGTTCCGCATCTCGGTCTGTTCATCTAGAATCGTGTTCCACAATGTCTAGAGATAACTTTCTATCCAATTTTCAACGATTTTTCGGCGGGCGAGGTCTGCCTCACAGTGCATATTCCGATAATTCAAGGCACATCACGCATCAGACAAATACTTCATAGATCTTCGGAGATTTCTCATCCATTACCTCGCGCAGAACAGAA
Organism: Schistocerca nitens; assembly: GCF_023898315.1. Classification (NCBI taxonomy): domain Eukaryota; kingdom Metazoa; phylum Arthropoda; class Insecta; order Orthoptera; family Acrididae; genus Schistocerca; species Schistocerca nitens. The sequence goes on from NC_064616.1 coordinate 52,146,638, forward strand.
GCAGACGGCTGCCTGCTGGAGTGGTTGGTAAAAGCAGATGATTAGCGCCAGGAAGCCACACACAGTTAGGAACGGTGTCATGAAGCCATTGTATTTTCTCCTGGGACGAGCTAACCAAAATGTTGTAAGTGCTCCTTGATGGGGACACGCACTGGGCAGGAGTTGACGTCCAGTCTGGTTCCTCACATGTTCTGCTGGAACAGGTCTGGTGATCTTTCTGGTCACGGGAACGGGAATAGCTCATCATCAAGTAAACAGTTCGTAGACACAAGTACCATGTGTGCAGGAGCATGAGAAGTAACACGAGCATTCAGGATGTCAGTGACGTATCGTTGTGCCCTCAGTCTTCACCAGCCGTGACCTGGTGTCATACACGACGGCTCCCGCCACAACGATGCCAGCAGGAACACTGCTGTGCCTCTCGCAACCAATGGAAGAACGATATGTCTCCCCATCGCAGACGATAGTCATCCGGGATAGTGCACAACCGCGATTCATCGCTGAAAACAACAACACAATGCGACGCTATTCGTCAGCTGTCCATGTTCCCCAGTCACGGGACCACTCAAAACGCAGTTATTTGTGTTTGGTGGTAACGGGAACCCAGGCATGGGACGTTAATTCCCTTGTTCGGCTGCGACCAGTGGTGTGGGATAGGCGCAGATGTGAAGGGGTTCCGATGTACAACACGCCGATGATCCCTTGTGGCTGTGCGCCTGCACTCACATTGCCATACAGCACATTGTGTCTCATCCGAATGCTCCCACAAATCCGGATTTGTACGATTCGAACCACCAGCCAAGTGAAAACCCACAATGATGCCCCTTTCAAACGCTGTCGGGTGCTGATACGCTGATACCGACGTCCTTCACAGTCCTCACTCAGCATATGACTTTCTTCGCATCCCTTACATGCCCTCCCAGTAACAGCACCAAACACAAACAACACTAACGCACTCACGTGGCCGTTCTACCCGCCACAGAGAACTGAAACTCTAATCTGTTATAGTCAGTTCCACAAGAACGTGTAGGCCGTTATCTGTACGAAATAAAAGACCCTATTATAAGTATATGTTTACACGAAAATACATGTTATTACTAATTGCAACTTATCTAATAGTTAATCCAATCTCCGCCATTATCGATAACAGCTGGGCACCATAGGCCTCCCTCCGGTAAGTCGTCCACATTTCCAACCTCTAAAAATTGTTTGACCCACTTCGCAACGAATGGCTTTGACTTTCTAAGAATTTTAGCAGCAGCTCCTTATAAAGTTTTGTCGCTTTGGATATTTACAAGGAACACCGTCTCGTGACACTTCATTTCAAACTGCAGCCGACAAACCAAAACATCAACTACCACACTGTTTACCTATACCCTGTGCAAAAGCGCATTGACTACAGATTCGAGACCACTGCCAGAGATATCACTGCGGACGTTACATTTAAAATTATGCCTTACACTTTCTAGTGGAAGTGACTGCACTTACCCATCGATAGCGAGTTTGTGTACGACATTACCTTGATCCAATCGTCTTCTCAGTACTTCACTTATATTGTCAGGCTGTATATATATTTTAATCTGTGTAATTTAGACGAATAATTGTGAAAAATCACTAACTGTAAATCAAGTTTACAATGTCTCTCCCGCAAATTGTTACTTTTGCTGGGTCCTCATCTTGACGCACATACAGTGCCTCCTTAGTCACTGGGATTATACCGTGTGCGTCAGTTGTTTGAGAGTCGTATAAAGTCTGTTCTGTGTCATTTTGCGTTTTAACCGTTTGTTTCGTTTCTCCGTCGGAGGTGCGAAGTTATTCCGGTATTTACTGAAACAATCCCGCGCAACCGCATCGAAAACACATTAAGCTGACTGGCTTACCAGAAGATCAGTCGTTAATCTGATGAAGGATTAAATACGGGACACACTCTCCTGCATATTTTGCAGAATGTTTCTCTAAGCGATACGATCAACAAGAAAGTCCGACTGTATAGCCATGACGTTTGTTCACCGATGACGGAATTCTGACAACTTTTACATAAAACAAATGTAAAATTAACATTTCGCACGATCTATAACCTGGAAACACGAATTCAATTAGGAAAAGCCAAAATCTCAGAATTTTAGAACCCACGAGTCTACAAAATTTCTTGTGAAAACTCTACGAAATTCTGTATTGAACAGAGACGTCAACGACAGATTCAAAGAACTTACGAGAGTACGCGAAATAAATAAAACAACTTTCTACATACATCTTAGAAATAAAAACCACAAAGCAGAACACATAGAAATCAATGTACAAATTTTACAGAAACTATCTACACGACGTAATATGATTGTTTTGGAAGAATTAGAGATATACGCACATACGAGAAATTTGCCGAAAGACTTACTCAATGAACAAATTGACATGAAACACAAGACCTACTTAGAAAATTTTATTGAAATTTTAAACCACGAGAAAGAATAAACGTACTAAACTGCAACTTCCTGGCAGATTAAAACTGTGTGCCCGACCGAGACTCGAACTCGGGACCTTTGCCTTTCGCGGGCAGGTGCTCTACCATCTGAGCTACCGAAGCACGACTCACGCCCGGTCTCACAGCCTTATTTCTGCCAGTATCTCGTCTCCTACCTTCCAAACTTTACAGAGCAGGAGAGCTTCTGTAAAGTTTGGAAGGTAGGATACTAGATACTGGCAGAAGTAAGGCTGTGAGACCGGGCGTAAGTCGTGCTTCGGTAGCTCAGATGGTAGAGCACTTGCCCGCGAAAGGCAAAGGTCCCGAGTTCGAGTCTCAGTCGGGCACACAGTTTTAATCTGCCAGGAAGTTTCATATCAGCGCACACTCCGCTGCAGAGTGAAAATCTCATTCTGGATACTAAATTGCAGATCATACACGTACAGAAATTTTTAAGCAATAACATATATGCAACAAACACACCGTGCATACTACCAAAGATGAAAATTACGAGTAAAGATCCCAACTGTTACACAATTGTCAAACTATTGCCATGAAAAATTTCAGGTTGTAAAAACTACATGGTGAGGCAAATAAAAGTGACCCGAACGAGTGGATACCATTGGACTTGAATCTACGCATCTAACAACACTCCGTAACGAGAACGCCAGGTATACGCCTGCCACGTGATCCATACCAGTTCAGAGCGTAGTGAGGGCTGTATCAGTGTGAGTGGGGCTGTTTAAAGGAGACGATGGTACTTACAGCGCAGCAGCGGGTGTTCATTGTGGGAAGTTACGTGGCAACAAAGTCGTGGAACCGGTGTGGTCAGTTGTTTGCTGAGAAGTTTAATGGTGTCAAAGGGCCATGCTTAGTCCGAAAATACGATCTGGTTTGACAAGTTAATAAACATTTCGAAACGTGCCCTCTCACCAAAAAATGTGGCTACAGTTTATCAGAAAATGCTCCAAAGTCCTACCAAATGAACCTGACGCCTGCCACAAGAGACCGTCATATCACCTCGATCATGCCGACGAATACTTCTCCTGGACCTGCACGTGAATCCCTAACGAGTGTCTGTTGTTCATACATTAAGACCAGCAGATGCTCCTCAGCTCTCACAGTTTTGTGAGTGGCTAACAATGAGATAACGCTGAATAGCTTGGAAATAGATCTGGTCTTCATGTCTGATGAAGCCTGGTTTCACCAGAGTGATTATACGAACTCACAGAATCACAGGTTCTGGGCGCAGAGAATCCGCATAGCTTCCACGATGCACCATTGCATGCTCAGAAGGTTGGAGTTTAGCGTGCTATATCCGCACGCCGCATTATTGGTCACATCTTCTTTCATCAGGTGCTGACTTCCGCGCGTTACATTGCCAACATTTTGAAACAATTTGTGGCAGCTTTAACGGAGGAGAGAAGGACCTACAGTTACGTCCAACAGGATGACAGGATGAAGTAATTGACAATACAGCCCGATGATAATTGGAGTACATTTACACAGTCTTCACGCCCGACAAAGTTACATACGTTTGCCATTCCCCTCTGCCGCTACCGCTGTTAGCGGTCGCTTCAGTGTTGCTGTGATGGGCTTGGTCGCATTCAGCACCGTCTGCTGTCAGGTACATTGCGATACGCTCTGCCCGCAGTCTGTTCGCGTATAAAATCGCGCCTGTTGCGAGGGGGTGGCATAGCGGCAGGTGCCGGCGCCCATAGCTTCGAAGCTCTGTAGCGTCGTTGAATGACATTTCTGGACACAGGTTACTATCCTCATTTTGTTCCTCAAGGCAGCTCCCACAGTTCCCTTGAAGTTTGTCGATATAATTTTGAAACACTCTGCATAGTTGTCGTGTATATATTGTTGTGGTATGCCATTGTTCAGTGCAGTGTGGTGTTGCGTTTGGTATATAAATGTAGGCATGCATAACAGAACGGAGTAGTCCATTTCTTTCATGTGTACATTTAATGCACATGCCCTCATTAGATGAAGCAGGACAGTTTGGTAAAGTGGATCTGGAGCGAATGGAACGAGGAGAAATCCCTGTCCGTCTCCAGGTCTGAAGACAGGATTCCATGCCGCAGTGCTGCAGTCTTTTACTCTGTCTGCTGGAGCACCACGGACATTTGTTTACTACTGTTCAGTACAAAAACAATGACAAGAGTACGATGTGCGGAAATATCTCCCAGCCTCATTATTGCCACCATCAACCTAGGCAAAAATAAGACACAATCATCTCAAAAGCACGCAGACCCACCCAGATGACCGAGCAAGTTAATGTGTCGCTTCCACAATTCGGGGACACGAGTCTGCCCACGTTCGAATTCGCCTCGCGGGCTAATACGAGGGCTATTGAGTCACCTAGTCTGGGTGTGAGTTTTAGGCGGTTTCCCAAACCCAGCTAAATGGATACAGCGGTGGTACCGACATCCAGCCTGAGATAACACGCTACGCAAACGTTTAGAGAACATTCTCATACTTGAACATGAGATTTGAACTAGATACAGACATATGGGATACGCAGATTCCGTCCTGGGGGAGGTGATGGCGTCAGGAAGGGCATCCAGTCAGCAGATGTCACTAACATTGCAACAACCTACATTACAATGTCGACCCAGTAGAGGAATGGAAAAAGGCAAGGAAGACGGAAAAGAAAACCTTGGAAACACGCAGCTGTAAAAACGTTTACTAGCTAGCTACACAGTGGCAACATTTTCACTGTTACCACAGGCGCCCAAGTATTTAGCGTGTCCACCTCGGGAGGTGCGCGGTCAGCACGGCGGTTCGCAGTGCGAAAGAGCCTTGGTTCGATTCCCAGCCGGGTCACAAGTTTCTTTCCTCTCGGAGACAGGGTGTTGTGTCGTCCTTCCTTTCGTATCGGCATTACTCTGGAGGTGGCTGAGCCCGAAAGCCAATAAACTGCTGGCTTGTGAAGACACTCACATCGCATCAAAGAAGCCCTACCTCAGAATCACGACGTGTCATTTGAATCAAATTAACTTACATTTAATTTTAATTTGCGTTGATGGCCAATAATGCAGATAATTCGCTGCATCCAAATGACTTACTGGTTCTATCCGCCCGTAAATCGCGTTTAGAATAAATTGATTGAACCTGGTTGAAAGAGGGTACAAGAACTAAAACATACAAAAACAAAAATCAGTAACAAAATACCAATCTAAAAATCAACATAAAACGTATATGTGACTGTAGGCTTTCCCGGCGTAAACTATTGATGAAGGTTTCTCGGGTCTCCAGCCGGGTGGTAGCGTTGATATCTCGCGACGTTTCGGGAAGTGTCATACTACCTATCTTCTAGTGAAGACTTCGCTACCACCCGGTTGGAGACCCGAGAAACCTTCATCAACATAAAACGTATATGTCACTGCGAATAAGAGGTAGCTTTCATTACCAATACATCTTAGTCAAGCTGCGTATACTTTCTAACAGTCTATTAAAATACGAAAAGTTCATAAACACAGAGAAAGCTGACAGAGCAAATACTCATTAAAAAGATGGATATGTAAAAGGACGAAACATATTAAGCAATTTTAGTTAGTGGTCGAAAATGTCTGTCATACTAGGGTCATTTCAAATGTACTGCACACTACGCATGCTCAGTTTGGAGCGATACTTTAGGTGTGGCGGTCGTATATGTGTCTGCTGGTTTGCGTAGCTGTATTGCGAATAATTCAGTTTTAAAACGGAATCTGAAAGCGAGTCCCCTCGGATTACACCTAATGATCAGCGTTCCTACAACAAAATCGATTCCCTACGTGGAAAGAACGCAACGGAAATTCACAACGCTGAGGTGTGTGGGAATAATGCAGTGGATAGTAGCACAGTATCACGGTGGTCTGCTAGTGATCGACGAGTAAGCACTGCTGACAATCCAAGAATTGGAAGGCCATTAAGTACGACAGACTACACCTTTCAGGTTATTTTCAATAACATTTTGAGAAAGGATCGCCGGAAAGAACGTGAGGTAATTGAATATGAGGCCAGAATGTCTGTCACTTCAGTTTACAGAATCATAACTGAAAAAATGAAAGATGGGAAAAGTTGCTGCTAGAAGGCTTTCGCACTATCTGAGTGAAGAGCAGAAATCAGGCTTCAAAAGAGTCGCAGAAGAATTGCTTCACGTTATCGAACAGATGGAGAGCAGCTTATGAAAAGGACTGTTGCAGTTGATGAAACCTGGATACTAGATTTTGAGCCATAACTGAAGTCTCTGTGGTCACAATGAAAAAGTTCCGGCTATCCAAGCCCGAAAAAATCCCGCCGCCAACAATCGAAGGTGAAACTGATGATGATCTTTGCGTATGACATGAATGGTGTCGTACCTACAAATAGAGGACGTCTATAACAGGCTCATACTACAAGCTGTTTCTACAAAATGTTTTGCGTCCGAAAATTCTTCAAAGAAGGCCTAACATGCCTGCAGCTGTCGACCTCAATTTGCAGTTGATGTAAGACCACGTATTGCCCTACTAGTGAGAGGAAAGCTCAGAAAATATGGATGGGGAATACTCCCCACCCACCACACAGCACTGATACGAGCCCACCAGACTCAGATTTATTTTCCAAGTTGAAGGAACAACTCCGTAGAAAACGTTTTGATGCAACGGGTGATGCTTCTAGTGAGAGGACCGGAGTAATCAGCTTAACAGTGAAGGTGTCCTGCCGGAATATAAAAGTTGACAAAACATTGGGACGTTATCATGCGTAAGCATGGGGACTATATTGAAGGCCTGTAAAGGTGTTTTGTAAAATACTTTCTTCAATTCTATCTTACAATATGACCTCGGTATTATGTCAGATACAGCTTTTATTATGTAGAATTTTAAGTTAAAATTTACAAAGCAATTTTCTTCTAAAGCAGTCGGTATGGAATAGACTGACTGGTCGCAACCTATCTCAGATTTATGAATAATGTGGAGAGTTGAATAGAATGATTTCATAGTTGTTACACGAATTACTCCGGGCCTGACCTGGTCCGTCTTTTCGCTGAAGCTAACGATCTTCGAATGAGCACAAAAGCTGTTAAACGAAATTTCTTTCCTTCAAAAGGAAAATGATGTTTATGGACGTTGTATGTTAGGACTCTCTGGCGCACACACACACTCGTTAATAAGTGGTTAGTTTTGAAGGCGCCAGGCTGTCTGGCGCGTCGTATCGATTCCCGACTGGCACTCCAGAGTTCGGTGCCAGCCGCCAAGACACGCCCTCCTCGCAGTGCGCTTTTCTTACTTCTGTGCCAAATGGCTGCTCTGCTTCTGCTTGCCAACTGCTCGATAATGATAACGACTCACGTTCCGGTAAGGGATTATGGACTCGTCTTCCAAACGACACGGCCGCTTCTTCCTTCTAACTTTAACTGTGCACTGAATACTGATCGCAGCGGCCTGTGGTCGACGTCCTTTGGTTTTAGTGTCGAATATTCCGTTCAGACATGGTCGTGTTTTTATGCACAGAAAACTATGTGGTTTTGAGGAACGTTTTAAGCGTCTAAATGAATGGGAGCCGACATTCGCATACATACAGTGACAAAAAAAGTTGCAGAACCTAAAAATAATTGATGTAGAGTAATGAAATTTTTTGAATCAATTTTTCAGGCTAACATATTGAAACGTCTCTGTGAAGTCGTTTCATAAGACGCTTGTCGAATTCGGTACAACTTATTCATTTTACTACCTGATTTTAGCTCAATTCATGAACTCTTCCAGAAAGACTGGGCACTGAAATAAGGCCTATTGATTATTATATGTGTGTTTTAATGTGTGGTTTCGGTTTTGTTTTGTGGGAATCGCTGAATTGGTCATCGTCTGCTGGGAGCAGACGATGTTGCTTTTCGTTCGAAGGAGAGCACAGGATGACCAACTTAGGTTTCCAATACCTCAACAGAGAGGTTTACCCATCTTAGTCGAGGGCTGTTCCGAAGGCTGTTTTTGTGTGTGAGGTTGGTGACGGAAGGCTGCCCCTCTGGTAACTTCCGCTGCGCGGGGAGCTAGGTAATTTCAGAAGAGAAAGGGGCACTCTTCGGTGAACGCTTGGTGAGTACGGTTCGTAGCTCTTAAGGGGGGTTTCAGGTGATAAGAATAAGGTTGAGTTAGGACTTCGTTACGTTTAACTGGTGAAATTCTTAAGAACTTCAGCTTAACTGAAGCGTGTGAAGCGAGTTATTTTTATAATGGTTTTTAATCTTATATTTTGTGGAAATTGCTTTTGTCTTTGTGTATCGATTTTGTGCCACGTGTTTGGTAATCAATGACCCTTCTGATCCACCACGGCACCGCAATAGGCTTCATTTTAACAGTTTGCTTGTTTAATGAGCTGCAACTTCTGCAATAATATCTGCTCTTTCGTGCGCTTTCTACAAAGCAGCACAGCAGTTTGAGTCAGAATGCACCACGTGCTCTAGTTCGACCGTTTGCAAGCAGCAGATGCAGTTAGTATGTTAAATAATTATCGCACAGCCTTGTGTATTGGTTAAACCTCTGTACAGAATAGTGCATGCGTAGAATCGTAATGCAAATCTTACTGAGATATTTTTATGGTATTAATGCAAAGGAGATGATAGTATAATTGTCTCCCACCCCCGTCTTCTGTGTTTCTTCTTGCTGTAGTTAAATTGTGCTCTGTTTCATTCTCACGTAATTCTTACTTAAATATTTCGAGTCAGGCACCAATCATGTGTAGTTAGGATGTGCAACCAAATATTTAGTTATAATAAATAATTTACGTGAAAGATAAATTCTTTTGTGTCGATCTTACCCCCATACTCCGATTTCCAATCCTGAATTAACCAAGTTGCTTCATGCACGACATGGAGTGCTATTTATCTAGCTGGTTAAAGAAATTTGCGTACTTTTAATTAAATTATTAAAGTAATTAAACTATTAATTTTCCAGCTTCGTTTTTTTGTAAATGGTCAGGAAGGGCTTGGGCTGATGGCGACCCTGAATTCCTGAATTTTTATCATTAATTGTGTGAGAGAAGCAGCTGGAAATGCGAGATAACGTATATGGCTCGATGAGCAACGTCGTAAACATAGTAATAAGTTACAATATTTAAGTGATTAATATTGTAAAATCACAGGTTAATGTAAGCGCGGGATAAGCAATTGCAAATGTGAAATGCTGGTACATTAATAACCGGTGTGACTGTCATAATTTTGAATGCAAGCATGGAAAGGTGCTTGCATTGTGTTATACAGGTGTCGGATGTCAGTTTGCGACATGGACTTCCATGCCTGTTGCACTTGGTCAGTCAACACAGGGGTTGTTAACGCTGCTTATGGATGACGTTGGATTTGTCGTGTGATTTTGTCCCATAGGTGCTAAATTGGAGACAGATCTGGTCATCGAGCAGCCCAAGGCAACATACCGACAATCTGTAGACCATTTTGGGTTACAACAGCGTTATGTGGGCGAGTGTTATCCTGTTGGAAAACAGCCCCAGGAATGCTGTTCATGAATGGCCGCACAACAGATCTGGGCACAAGATTAACGTATAACTTTACAGTAAGAGTGGCTGGGATAACCACGAGAGTGTTCCTGCTGTCATATGAAATCACACCCCAGACCGTAACTCCAGTGTGTCTAGAACGCAGACAGGTTGGTTGCAGGCCGTCTACTGGCATCCTTTTAACCGACACAATGGCCATTACTCGCATCGAAGGCAGAACCAGCTTTCATCAGGAAACACGGCAGACCTCTACCCTGCCCTCCGATGAGCTCTCTCTCGACACCACTGAAATCGCAAATGGCGGTGGTTTGGGGTCGGTGGGATGCACGGTGCAGGGCGTCTGGCTCGGAGCTGTCCTTGAAGTAACAGATTTGTAGCAGTTCTTTGTGTCACTGTGGTGCCAACTGCTGCTAAACCTCCTGTTGCAGATGCAGTACGATGTGCTAGAGCCGTACTCCGAACACGATGGTCTTCCCTCTCGGTATTGCCACATTTGTCACATGGCCCTACTGAGCCCTGTCTTCTTGCGGTCGTACATTGTTGTGATCACAGTTGCCAGCAATCATGTATAGAGGCTACATTCCTGCCAAGTCTTTCTGCAGTGTCGCAAAAGGAACATACAGCTTCTCGTAGCTTTCCTACGCGACCTCGTTCAAATCGGTGAAGTGCTGATAATGGCGTCTTTGTTGCCCTAAAAGCATTCTTGACTAACATCAACTCTCCGACGTCCAGTATCGAAGATAACTAACGTTCACGACCGTTATAATGAGTATTTAAAGCAAATCTAATTTCCACTCTTACAGCAGCACTACCAGCGCAACTCTTACTCAATTGGCGCGATATTTGAGTAGAAATCATCTTTCAGATGTAGAAACACATCTATCAACTTTCGTTTATGTCGCGCAACTCCTTCTTGGTGTTGCGATTTTTTTCGTTAGTGTGATATACATCTACATAATTACTCGCAATTCATAATTAAGTCTCCGACAGATGATTCATAGAAACATTTTCAGACTTTTTCTTACCTGTCCACTCTCGAACAGGACCTGGGAAAAACCAGCACCAACATCTTCCAGTACGAAGTCTGATTTCTTATATTTTATTAGGATGATCTTTTCTCCCCATGCAGGTTGGGGCCATGAACTATTTTGACATTTTAAGGAGAAACATGGTAATTTAACTTTCATGAAAAGGTCTGTCCGCAACGCAAAATGCCTTTGCTTTAATTAATGCCCCCCGACCCCCCCCCCCCCCCCTCCCCCAACTCGCTTATCACGTTCGTGATCTCCTCTCCCCTGTTTCGCGATAATAGAAGGCGAGATGCCCTTCTCTGAAGTTTTTCGATGTCCTCCGTCAGTCCTCTTCAAGAATCCCACACTACGTGGCAATACTCAACAAGAGCGGCTCGCGTGTGGAAGGACGACGGTTCAAATCCGCGACCGATTATCCACATTTAAGTTTTCCGTGATTTCCCTAAATCGCTCCAGACAAATGCCGGGGTGGTTCCTCTGAAAGGCCACATCCAATTCCTCTCGCCACACTAGAAACAATTCGAGTTTGTGCTCCGTCTCTCCTGACCTCTTTGTCAACGGAAGGTTAAATCCTGATATTCTTTGTAAGTGCTGGCTTTCGCGACCGGTGTCACTATCAGTAAAATTCTTCACAGTACGCGACCACATTGCCAATATGTAAAATTCTCCAATGTTTCGGACACTGTTGCAAATGGACTTTCTCAGAGCGTTGAGTGAGGGCATTTGCAACAGAGGCCAAACTTTGAAGAATTTTACATAATGTCAATGAGGTCACAAATTGCAATCTTTCTTCCTTCCTCTAGAAGAGGGCGGACAGGCGTAGTACAGGCAGCTTCTTATCGCTTCCTCTAATTCAATGAAACTCAATCTTTGTTTTGTCTTCGCCACAGTATTCTCTATGTGACAGTTCCAAATTTCAGTTGTTTTCAATTGTAAATCCTATATATTTAGTTGAATCTACTACATTTACATTTGCATTATTTTCCATGTAAGTGATATTTAACAGACTTGTTTGTACTACTCATGTGGAGGACCTCACACATTTCGGCGTATCTCATCGGCGCCCAATTTCAGGGCCACATCCGCGGAGCATTGTACACCGCAAAATATACAGGAACTGGACTGTTCACGGACCGCCGTTTTAGAGCATTCCTCAACTCTCACCAAAGCAAGGGCACTGTTCTGAAGCCTCAAAACCCAGAAACGGTCTTGTAGAGACAGCAATTTGCCAGCCAGATGGAACGAGCCAGGCTACAACTTGTTACATCACTCTTTTAATCAAACAGTCCTTAGGTCTCAGGTTAGCTAATGCTCAGAAGGAATAATAATTTAATGGACAATGCAGGCTATATCAGACTAAATGTTTAACCCTGCGTTGCTGCTGTGTTCGTTTGTACCACCGTTGCTACGAGGGGTCTCACAAACCCGACCTGCGTATCAGTCTGAACTGTTAAGGACAGGGAGCACGAAAGGGCTCCACATTCATTTATATTGTCTAGATGAAGTAAACAAACAAGTTTAGCTTTGGGTTTGAGTAAATTGTCGTCCTTTATTACAACGTAAGCAAATTAGACAGTGATTCTAACATTTACATACCGTACAGGACAAAAATGGTTACACAATATGACTGTCGTGTGTCATAGCACACAAAGTAGAACAATGAACGCTACAAAAACCAAACTCAGGTATGAACAGATGAGTAGAAAATATGTAGGCAAACGTTGTAAGTAAACGGAGTCTCCACAATGTCTTTTGAACGTACTGTTTCCACATGTAGTTTTACCACACCAGGCCACTACATGCAGTCTTTACAAATTAAACTTGAGTGTTTTTTGCTATCTACACACCCATAGCACCGTCCTCTCTTAGGCACCGCACTCTGGTTCACACTCCCATCGCCTTGCTGTTCGACCCCCACCAGTCTGTTGACAGATCTTTTGAGAGGTCGGTTGATATGCTTGCTGGCAGCGCTGTGTAGTAATTGGCGTCTGATAAGAGCCTTCCCAAGCGATTGCAGAAGGTCTCTCCTCGTGGTCTCCCCCTGGTTGTTAGCTCTGAAGATGACGAGACTATTTATGCCTGCTACATTCAGTAAGCAAAAGAATAAGGTCAACTGCCACCTCCTAGTTGTTCTTCTTAAATCATAGGTGGCACACATCTGATCTACTAAATGTACCCCACCCTTAGTAGCATTATACTGAGTTATCGTCTCCGGCTTAATTTCTTCCCCAGTGTTGCATCCATTTTGCTGTCATGGTGCGTAGTACTCATTAGAAGTAGGCACCTGTTTTTCTTTGGTACATTACTAACTAATGTGCACCTCTTCTGAAAGCCAAAGATACTTGTAAAGGCATTTCTACCTCTTGTGTTCACGAATTCTGGGGGAATTTCCTTCTTGTTCTTCCTTTCCGTTCCCAAAAGTGTTCATTTATGGTCTTTCAGAAGTGACAGGGTCAGTTGATAGCTCTTAAACCAGTTATCCATCGTTATTTTCCTTGATGTTTTGGAAAAATGATTACACAACCTTTTGACGACATCAGCTGCACGATTACTCAACTTATACGGCCATCTGGCTGCTCATCTAGATAAACTTCCAAACTTGACGTGTACGCCGTTCTTGCATCTACTAGATTGAACACTTTTATTCCATATTTGTCAGAATTGGAAGGAATGTACATTCGAAAACAACATCGTCCTCGAAATTTGACAAGCATTTCATCTACAGTGACATATTCTCCAAGAGAAGTGTGTGCTATGCAGGTTTTGGTGAACAAATCAAATATATTTCGTACAGGAGACAATTTATCCTCTTTTCGCCTGTCGGACCTCGTTGACTTATCGTCAGATCTCTGTGCCAGAAATCTGAATCTCTGTAGGGTCATTGTTGAGTAGAATAGTTCCAATCCTCTGTCCCAGAGTTCTTCTAACTTAACCCTACCAACCGTGTAGATTCCACCCAAATACAACAGACCAAGAAATACTTCAATTTCACTTTTATATGTCTCATGAATGAAGGTCTGAGACGAAGAGTATCTCGACTTAGCGGATTCGATACATTGATTAGTATGTGTCACTACTTCATCCATTATTTCATCCGTGAAAAACAGCCGCCATATTTCTACATCTGTCCTTTTATTCTTTGCCATTCCCCTCACACCAGGAATATGTGATACAATATTCTGTGACCTCGTTCTGATACGAGGAGCAGGCATGTCTTTCATCCATTTAGTACGCTCGTCCTTACCAAAAAAATATTTCTTATTGTTATGATATCTATCACTGTCATCCCCACTTACGTCGCTTTACATATCGTGTTCACTATACAGTTCGACGTCTACGTCTCAACCTTCGTCACCTGATTCGTCACTAACGGTTTCATTCCGCAGTGCATCGTCACACAGATCTTCTGTTGCATCCATTATAGCCCTCGTCTGAAATAAATAGGCTTATTCAGCAATGTGAATGTGTGCTACAAACGTATTTGTGTTAGGACAAACGACACCATTATTGCTACTCTGCGTCCCACAGTCCCAAAAAGTACTTACCTACTTGCTACGGTCGGTTTGGCAGACCCAAACACGCCACAAGCTCTCCTAGACAGTGGACTTCCGCAGTCACTTGGCGAGCAAATGGTAGGAAGCTACAAGGAACGCTGCTCGTGTGCAGTGTTGCGAACCTAGCGAAAACGAATCGCTCACTCAAGTCAGGGTCCGGGAGACCCACCAGTAGCAATGCAGGATTAAAAGCCTCCGAGGCAGCTACCGACTGGGAGTTTCTCAGACACTACAAGAGTGATCAGTAACAAGATTCAGCAGCAGGACACAGATGAAGTGGACACTACGATTGCAAGAGGAGCACCAACTTGCACCAGTGATTACCAAGGGATGAATAGCCAATATATGATGCATTCATTACTCTCCCGTCGAAATTGAAACATTACTTAACGTACACTATGTGCTCAAAATTATCCGGTCACCCCACAAACATATGTTTTTCATATTAGGTGCATTGTGCTGCCATCTACCCCCAGGTACTCCATATCAGCGACCTCAGTAGTCATTAGACATCATGAGAGAGCAGAATAGGACTCTCCGCGGAACTCACGGACTTCGAACGTGGTCGGGTGATTGGGTGTCACTTGTGTCATACGTCTGTACGCGAGATTTCCACGCTTCTAAACATCCCTATGTTCACTTTTCCCGATATGATAATGAAGTTGAAACGCGGTGCGACACACAGCACATAAGCGTACAGGCCGACCTCGTCTGTTGACTAACAGAGACAACCGGCAGTTGAACAGAGTCGTAATGTGTAATAAGCAGACATCTATCTATACAATCACACAGGAATTCCAAACTGCATCTCGATCCACTCCAAGTACTATGACAGTTAGGCGGGAAGTGAGAAAACTTGGATTTCATGGTCAGCGGCTTGTCATAAGCCACGTATCACGCCGGTAAAGGCCGAACGACGCCTCGGTTGATGAAAGGAGTGTAAACATTGGACGATTAAACAGTGGAGAAACGTTGTGTGGAGTGACGAATCACGGTACACAATGTGGTGATCCGATAGCAGAGTGCGGGTATGGCGAATGCCAGCTGAACGTCATCTGCTAGCGTGTGTAGTGCCAACAGTAAAATTCGGTAGCGGTAGTGTTTTGGTGTGGTCGTGTTTTTCATGGAGGGGGCTTGCACCGCTTGTTGTTTTGCGTGGCACTATCACAGCACAGGCCTAAATTGATGATTTACGCACCTACTTGCTTACCACTTTTGAAGAGCAATTTGGGGATGGCGACAGAATCTTTCAACACCATCGAGCATCTGTTCATAATGCACGGCCAGAGGCTGAGTGGTTACACGACAATAACATCCCTGTAATGGACTGGGCTGCACAGTCCTGTCCTGAGTCCTATAGAACACCTTTGGGATGTTTTGGAACGGCGACTTCGTGCCAGCCCTCACAGATCGACATCGATACTTCACCTCAGTGCAGCACTTCGTGAAGAATGGGCTCCCATTCCCTAAGAAACCTTCCAGCATCTGATTGAACGTATGCCTGCGAGAGTGGAAGCTGTCATCAAGGCTAAGGGAGGGCCAAAACCATATTGAGTTCCAGTATTACTGAATGGAGGGCGTCACGAACTCGTAAGTCATTTTCAGCCATGTGTCCGGATACTTTTTATTACATAGTGTAAGTGTTAACTTTGACATTAACAACTATTAATTCGTAAAATTCACTTTTTTAACCTCGGCAAAGTGGTGTTCATCAAGTGGGGTACTCCGAAAATTTTGCTTAAAAAAAAATGGCTCTGAGCACTATGGGACTCAACTGCTGAGGTCATTAGTCCCCTAGAACTTAGAACTAGTTAAACCTAACTAACCTAAGGACATCACAAACATCCATGCCCGAGGCAGGATTCGAACCTGCGACCGTAGCGGTCTCGCGGTTCCAGACTGCAGCGCCTTTAACCGCACGGCCACTTCGGCCGGCATTTTTGCTTCAGTGCATATCTAAACTGAAGCACAATTTTCGTAGTACTGCAATTGATAATGACCACACGGTCCATATTGCAACAGTGGATTTTGTGAGTAAATAGTTTTTACTATGCATGGCGACCTTGACGTCGTTTAACATTTTTATATGAGTGTGAAACACAACCAGGAAAAGTAATTCATTTCATATGTTGAGCCTCCATCACAATCACGTCCTGATTACTAACAATGATTCGTAGCCGCGTGGTCTGAGGCGACTTGTCACGGTTCGCGCGGGTCCCCCGGTCGGAGGTTCGAGTCCTCCCTTGGGCGTGTGTGTGTGTGTGTGTGTGTGTGTGTGTGTGTGTGTGTGTGTGTCTATTCCATAGCGTTAGTTAGTTTAAGTTAGATTAAGTAGTGTGTAAGCATAGGGACCGATTACCTCAGCAGTTTGGTCCCATAGGATCTTACCACAGTTTTCCAAATTTCCAGTCATTTGTAATGTTTGTTTACAAACGATCTAGAACAAGAACGATGTTGCTCTAGCGAATTGTCGAACGAAATCAACCTCAAATAACGGAGAAATGTGGCATACCAAAGCGCTGCAGTACTTCACCGAATGTGCCTTTATGCATGTATGTACGTTGCCAAATCAGAGAACGGAACAACAATAGTGCCACTTCCGTCGACGTGCGAACTGTGCCTGACTTTTGCTATCCTATTAGCGTGAGTACATCGCAAACCTGCGATTAAATACATTATGAATTTATTTTAATCTTGCTTCTTTGAAACATTAACGGCCTTTTACTAATAATACAGTGAACAAGTGTTGCTTTAACTATTTTTTTATTTACTGTAATTGGTATTTTTTCGAATTGACGATACTGCCATCTACTATTACGAAGTTTCTGTAGACATTAATATTACAAGGATTATATTATACCATTGTACTATAAACTTCGTATAAATAAGTATATTAAACTTAGCTAGTATTTTATACAGTCTCCCTTCGTCTGTCGATAACAAATAATAGACATGATTATGTAGGTTGAATGTTAGTAATACATTCCGTGGCTCATTTTGGCAGCTGTCGAACCCGTCACCACGAAAAAAATTGACGTGGTTGAAATCTCCAATTGGTGCTCCATCACACTTGCAATATAGCGACTCAGGAATCTTTAATCACTGTAGACGACTAGGAATCAGATTCTTACTGACAATTATTTACAATTACTGCTTCCTTTGAATGCAGAAAACCAAAGGTTGTGGGGACTATCTCTGTATTCGTACGCCAGCTTTTGCATCGTACAGTTCTTTTCACGACCTCTGGTTACATCAAATTCACAATATGTCCGGCGTCAATAACAGAATAATAAATGCCTAAATTATCACCGCAATGGATGCTTGTTGGGGAAGACAAGTTCTGAACTAGTGCATTTTACACAGATTAATAAGAGGACTAAAAGACAAAATGACAGGGAAATGTGTGTACACTTCTTGAACAATGTCAGTCTTCCTAGGCATGTCTACACTTAAGTTTATACTCTGCAAAGTGTGCACGGTGGTTGTTATGAATATAATAATTGAATATTGCTATTAATTCAGCCCAAACATCCACGATAGCAGGAAACTGATTCCCTACTATGGTTCCTTAATGTAGCTGATTTGAACACATGCAAATACGAGTAAACACTTGTTTGAGAGAAGGGCACTATAAAAACGATGTGCCAACATAATAAATAAGAAATGACAAGTAACTTTTATTGAAAATATGTTCCAAAACAATGCTTTGGTGAAATATCATGCGTGGCACTTAATGTCCGAAACCCAGTACAATTAAATCTAAATAAGTTTGCTGTCTCTAGGCAGTCTGTGTATAACCGATCGTAACTGAGCAGAGACTCGGTTAGTGTTTCAAGTTCTGCTAAGTCGGAAGGTAGTCTTCAGAGTAATGTCCTGGGCTAAATGCGGGCACTGAAGTGAACTACCTGGCTGCTACTTCGTAACTGTCTAATTGTTGATGCTAAACTGTCTGAGTGTTCACGGCGCATCGTATTTTGTGTCTTTCGGCGCAACGATTCCCACATCCGCCTATACGAGGTCTAAAGCATCACCTATTGGCTGTTGTCCGTTCTAGCGGAGGACTTACTACGCGCTGGTGGAAGTGCTGTGGAAACAGGAAGTGATCGGTGTTTGTGAGAGCCTTCTCAAGGCCGCTGCTTGTAAGGGGGAGATGCCAGGCGGGTGGTTGTGTCTGTGTGGTGGTGGGTTCTCGCGGGATTTGCTGTGTACCTCTTCCTCGGTACACAGCAGTTAAGAATACCTTTTATAGCACCATATACACTGAAGTGACAAAAGTCATGGGATAGCGATATGCAAATATACAGATGACGCCAGGACAGTGCATTGGCGGAGTTGTCATTTATACTCGTGTGATTCGTGTGAAAAGCTGTCCGACGTCATTATGGCCGCACAATGGGAATTATTAGACGTTTAACGCGGAATGGCAGTTGGAGCTAGACGCATGGGACACTCCATTTCGAAAATCGTTAGGGAGTTCAATGTTCCGAGATCCACAGTGTGAAAAGTGTCTAGAGAATACCAAATTTCAGGTATTACCCCTCATCACGGACAGCGCACGGGCCGATCATCCTTACTTGACGACCGAGAACAGCGGAATTTGCGTAGAGTTATCAGTGCTAACAGACAAGCAACAAATTTGGGACGTACGACGAACGTAACCGTTCGGACAATGCGACGAAATTTGGCGTGAGTGGGCTATGGTAGCAAACGACCCACGCGAGTGCCTTTCCTAACAGCACGACATCGCCTGCAGCGCCGCTCCTGGGCTCGCGATCATATCAGTTGGAACCTAGACGACTGGCGTAATCAGACGACTCAGTCTTTCAGTTGGTAAGAGCTGATGAGCTGATGAGTGTGGCGCAGACCCCACGAAGCCATGTCAACAAGGCACTGTGTAAGTTGGTGCTGGCTTCGCAATGGTGTGCGATGTGTTTACATGGAATGGACTGGGTCCTTTGGTTTAACTTAACCGACCATTGACTGGAAATGGTTATGTCTGGCTACTTCGAGATCATTTTCAACCATTCATGGACTTCCTGTTCCCTAACATTGATACACCGTGTCACTGGGCCACAGCTGTTCGCGATTGGTTTAAAGAATGTTCTGGACAACAGGAGGGAATGATTTGGCCACCTAGATCGCTCGGCATGAATCCCATCAAACATTTATGGGAGATAATAGAGAGTTCGTGCACAAAATCCTACACGGCAACACTTTCGCAAGTGTGGACGGCTATAGAAGCAGCCTTACTCAATATTTATGCAGTGGACTTCCAACGACTTGTTGTGTCAATGCCAGGTCGAGTTTCTGCACTTCGCAAGACAAAAGGAAGTCCGACACGATATTAAGAAGTTTCCTATGACTTTTTTCCTACGAGTTTTATCACCTCGCCGGCCGAAGTGGCCGTGCAGTTAAAGGCGCTGCAGTCTGGAGCCGCAAGACCGCTACGGTCGCAGGTTCGAATCCTGCCTCGGGCATGGATGTTTGTGATGTCCTTAGGTTAGTTAGGTTTAACTAGTTCTAAGTTCTAGGGGACTAATGACCCTCAGCAGTTGAGTCCCATAGTGCTCAGAGCCATTTGAACCATTTTTTTATCGCCTCAGTGCATTACGGTTCCTCACCTCAAAATTAACGCATTCGGCGTAGGCTGAGCCACAGCGTTTATGGTTCTGGGCGAGCTATTATTAGTAAATTTTATCTTCGCCGTGTATATGTCAGCGTTATGTAGGGGGACAGAACAACACTCATAGTTATATCCTGAAAACGGGATCTCGGTATTATAATCCTTCGCCTTTTTTGTTTTCATTTGTTTGACAAACGGTTTGCCTTATAAACGCAGACAGGCTCGTTAATAATACCGATTACTTAACCAGTGCAGAGAGGGTGGCTGTGTATGCGTGTGTGAGACCCGGGGCGCGGTGTATCGAACCGGCGCCGCCACAAGGTGGGCCAGTGGGAGGGGAGGAGGTGTATTTACGGAGTGCTGCGTGCTGCGTGTTATGGCCGATCAATAGGACTCGACACCACGGCCCTACATCAAGTGCACGCTGCACGCAGCGGCCAGGCGTAATCTCTCAAGAGGCGCGCCGTCTCCGTGCGACCTGTATGTCTCTCACGTAGTCCAGATCACTTAGTGCGGTGCGGAAACGGTGACTTGAGTCTCGCGGGTTCGCGTCCGACCCGAACCGAGAGGCGGGCGAGACGAACGACCACTTCTCTGTTATACCGCTCAGTGTGGCTGTGCATCAAAGACGGTATTTTACACACGTATGGCGAATCTTGGACTAATCCCCAATTTTCCGATGAGATTGACAATATGTAAAATCTATTGCTAGTCGTGAAGTTTTAATCATCACCTCGGTAAAATAAAGATACTTCATTAATTTTTGTACATGAAATGTATTCACAGTTGCGAATACGATCAACAACTCGTTGTATGAGGGAATGATGACAATAAATATTTATACCGAACCGGGACTCGAAGCCGGATTTCCCAGTTTACGAGAGCGGTCGCCGTAAACAATTTTTTTTTTTTTTTGCGGTAGCCTTACCGTTTTTTTTTTAAATTTCGTCTCGATGAGAGCAAGTATTCTACCGACTTATTCTTTTATTGTTTTTACTTTCTTCGTTGAAGAAACAACAGAAACAACACATAGAAACACTTCTATAACTCGCCACATACGGCTTCGATACTCCTCGAGCGCCACAGCCTACCAATTTTTTTTTAATGTGTTATTTCTTTATTTTTTTAAATTGAGGAGCACAGTCAGTGGCAGGCTGGACGAGGCAAGAGGGGCAGGGATCCACTCCGAGGCGAGGCCATCATGTGCCACCGAAGTGCAGTCACAATTTCTTTATTTTTTTTTTTATAAATCAGAAAATACAAGGGAAGCATACGCCAAAAATTATGGCGATAATGTGAACGAAAAAGAGCCCTCTTGCCCGTTGGGATCATCTTATCGAAGCGGACGGCCAATAAGAGGCAGTCGGCAATTCAACGGGCATTACCAGTCGTCAACCGACGGAGTGTCCAGCGCCGCTGCACAGTCAGAGACTGTTTCTGTTACCGTACGGAGATCGTGGAAACATCACGTCTGCAATTCAGCTTCTTCTAACACCCAGCACACGCCGGCTGGGCGGTGGGTCACGAACGACGACCCCAAACAGTTAGAAAAAAGATTCCAATATTGTGTTCTGTTCATTAAACCACTTTGGCTATTCGTGAATGACTCACAGCCAGGCCCAACCTTCCATATGTCTTTCATGAGCCACAATCTGTACTAGTACACACATTATGTAAATCCTGTACATGGGAGGAAATTTTAACGGATAAATACGATATTGCAGTACCTGTGTTGTTTAGCAGACGATTCATTGTTCCTTCGGACATTCATTGTCGTCATTTCCTTACACAGCTGTTGGTTGCATCTGTTTGCAAGTGCGAATGCATTTCATGCACACTGCCGAAAAACAAAATTAGCACACCCTTTCAGATATTTCCAGTTCTCTTAAGATTTATTGGCGCAACAGTGCGTGCAGAGTACATTAAATGTTTACATTTACAGAGCAGTAGCTCAAGCAGTTCTGAGGCACCATGTATTGACCCATACTGAAACATCGATATTAGTATGTAGTGTCGCCTCCACGGGCAACAATGCTGGCGCTGACTGTGGCATCGAGTCGATCGCACAGTTGGCGAATACTGTCCTTTCCACGTAGTTCTGTAAGTGTTCTCGGGTGACGAGTCGCACGGTTAACTTCTCGTCGCATCATAACCCACACGTGCTTGGTTGGAGACAAGTCCAGAGATCCTGCTGGCTAGAGAAGACGCTGCACGTTTTGCAGATTACGTGAGTCTCACGAGCAGTGTATGGACGAGCATTATCCTGTCGGAACAACACATAACCTTCCTATTTCAAGAACGGGTATAACAACGTTCTGCACGTACCGAGCGCAGATTGGCGTTCTCCCCAGAAACACTGAAGGTGTACAGGAGTTGTAGTTTATCGCACCCCAACGACAAGTGGGGCTTGCGTGTCTTCGACGAATGCAGTCTATGAGACAGCTCTCACCAGGTCTACGTTGTACACGCAAACGACCATCACTTACGCGCAAGCAGAATCTGATTTCCTCGCTGAAGACGACGGCGCGCCTTTCCATCTTCGAAGTGATCCTCTGACGGCACCAGTCGAGCCGTGCACGTCAATGCTGTGGCGTGAGTCGAAGACGGGCTCGAGGTGTGTGTGTCCGTGGTTCCACTGGTAATAATGGGTTCGCAACAGTTCGTGTTGACACGTCTGGGCTTACAAGTCCTCTTATCTGTACGATCTGTGGCTGCTGCCCTAACAATATGAGGATCCAGGCGAGTGTTGGCGCTGCGTGGACGTCCAGAACCTCGTCTGCGGGTGTGAGATTGTTCACTTGATTACTGATAGCGGAAACGTTGCACAACTGACGCAGCACGTCCACACAATTTGATTCATTTCAAACTCGCTCATTTGTCTGTAGGAAATACGAGTGCATCTCCGTGGCACGGTTGGCTGCTCGCTTCACACGTTCGCACCACACTGAGCCCTCTGGCTGTGAGCATTCCCTATTAAAATGTAGACAGAAATGACGCCGTGGTTGCTATGCCACTACGCTCTCTGTTGGTGGACTAGATTGACACCATTGTCAGTACATGTACTATCCCCTAGGTGGCATACGAGGGCTGTTCAAAAAGTAAGGTGACTTTTCAAATTGCGCGGGCAACGTATCTATTTTATTTCTTATGTTGCTACACTTGTCCCGAACACATGTTCACAGTTTCAAGTGTACAGCATACTTCGTTTGCTTTTGACAGATAGAAAGGTTAGTCGTGTTTTAGCGTGCTTGGCGATTATAGATTATTATAAAAAATGGAGCAAAGAATTTGCATTAAATTTTGTGTGAAAAATGGAACCAATTGCTCTAAAACACTTCAAATGTTGACAGTAGCATACGGTGAATTTGCTGTAAGTAAAAAAAAATGTTTATAAGCGGTACAAGCTCTTCCAAGATGGCCGAGAAGATACCAATGCCGGTCGTGGTGGTCGAGCGGTTCTAGGCGCTTCAGTCCGGAACCGCACGACTGCTCCGGTCGCACGTTCGAATCCTGCCTCGGGCATGGATGTGAGTGATGTCCTTAGGTTAGTTAGGTTTAAGTTGTTCTAAGTTCTAGGGGACTGACGACGTCAGATGTTAAGTCCCATAGTGCTCAGAGCCATTTGAACCATTTGATACCAATGACGAACCTCGCTCTGAACGCCCCAGCACATCAACAACAGATGATAACGTGGAAGCTGTGAAGAAAATTGTTTTGGAAAATCGTCGAATTACCGTAGTAGAAGTATTTGTGGATGTTGGGATATCGGTCGGCTCGTGTCATGCAATTTTTTCGGATGTTTTGGGCATGAGATGGTTGTCAGCGAAGTTTTTTCCAAAACCTCTTTTTGATCAGAAGAACCGTTGCATGGGCATCGCTCAGGAGCGATAAGGTAAATGATGATCCTGATTTTCTCAAAATGGTCTTAACTGGAGTCGAAACACGGGTTTACGGTTTTGACGTCGAAACCAAAGCCCAGTCGTCCCAATGGAAGCATCCCGGAGACCGAAGACCGAAACAAGCACGCCAAATTCGATCAAATGTCAAAGTTTTGCTCACTGTGTTTTTAAATTACTGTGGCGTAGTGCAACATGAATTTTTGCCTCAAGGTCGTACGGTCATTAAGGAGTATTACCTTGACGTTTGCGAGAAGCAATACGCAAAATACGTCCGGAATTGTGGAGAAAACAATTCGTGGCTTTTGCATCACGACAATGCACCTGCTCATTCGTCGTTCCTTGTGAGATATTTTTTGGCCAAAAACAACACGGCAATTATGCCTCAGTTACCAACGGATTTGGCCCGCTGTGACTTTTCCTGTTCCCAAAACTGAAGAGACCTATGAAAGGGTGAAGATTTTCAACGATTGCGGAAATAAAAACTGCATCCCTGGAAGTACTCAAGGTTGTACCACAAAGTGCTTAGGAGAAGTGCTTCGAGGATTGGAAGAAGCGTTGGCACAAGTGTTTTGTATCTGAGGGGAATTACTTTGAAGGGGACAACATGAATATTGATGAATAAATAAATACCTTTTCATAAAATATAAAGTCACCTTACTATTTAAACACACCTCGTGTGCCGTTATCGTATCAAAATCGCCGTCGTATTTTCAGGTGCACTAATTTTTTTGCGGCAATGTTTTGCATTACGGCTGTAGCCGCTGCAGTACCTGTTCTTTCGGACATGCATGAATGCCCGAAGGAACGTTGCATCATTCTTTTTAACAACGTAGGCACTGCAATACTTAGTAAATTTTTGTGTTTGTTGGTCACATGTCCGCAGCCTCGGTACGCATTGAAATCTCCTGCCACAGTACCGTGGTACACCGATAGAGAAGCCAAAACAAAATAGCGCACCCCACTATTTAATGGAGTATCGTGCGGTAATTCGTTTTCGGTAGTATCAGAAACGTTTCAGCTGTGTTAGGCCAATTCAGATGACTTCGTTAGACAGATGGATTCACCAGACACAGCTGGAACACTTCCGCTGCTTCCTGAAACGACTTGAAGAACGATTTTTGTTAATATGAAAAATTACGAGTTTGGAGTCGACTTTCAGATGACGGGATGAGCCAGTTCAAGGGGAAGGCAAGGGCATACTACCTCCAATAATATTATGCCTAATAAAACACTGTGGTGTTCAAATCATCCTTCGCGGTATGCGATTTTGATTTGAGTGCTCTAGATGCATGTAATTTTTTGTGGTGCGGTAACTTCAGTGTCTGCCAGAACTGAAGACATCTACCCAACAAACACAAAAATTAATTAGGCAATTTTATTTTTTCGAGATAATAATTAAAACTTGATACCTCTGGTAACAACAATGGCTCTAACCCTCTGGATATCAGGTCGAACTGATCTTTGACGTAGATATGTTTCAGTTGATTTAACTCCATACAAGAGTTCATGAATCGTAGAGTGTACGTTAAGAAATAAGAAACGTAATATGTCACATTAAATAATTGAATAACCACTTCTGTTAATACAAAACTTGTTACAAATTTCAGTATAGCAGGAAAGAAACACTAGAAGGAAAAGAGGGATGGAGATACAGGGGGTGGACTAAATATGGGAACACAAAAAATACAACACATCACTGACGGAGAGAGGTGGCGCAGTGGTTAGCACACTGGACTCGCATTCGGGAGGATGTCGGTTTAAACCCGCGTCCGGCCATCCTCATTTAGATTTTCCGTGATTTCCCTAAATCGCTTCAGAGATATGCCGTGATGGTTCCTTTGAAGGGGCACGGCCGACTTCCTTCTCTATCCTTCCCTAATCCGATGGGACCGATGACGTCACTCTTTGGTCCCCTTCACCAAACCAACCAACACATCATCATGCCTAATACGGTATAGGATTGTAAATCGTAAAGAAATTACGTATGCTTTTAATGTGAATTCGAAGAAAAATTGCTTTGATATAAGTTTTCATTCACAGATGTTTCTATGCGCTACACGCTTTACGCTGAGAGCGCACTTTCTCAATCGCATGCGGGGCTCTGAATGCCAGGGGTTGTGCGACACCGGCACGGCATGCAAAGGTCAAGCAACTTGCCGTGCATTCAGCGAACACCCACTGCCGCCTCCTGGGGAAAGACTGTGTTCACCTCTATTTGAGGAGAAGAAGGAGAAGAAGAAAGAAAAAAGACGTGTTAGATATAATTAAGTGAATACCTAATCAACAAACTTGTTTTATTCTCTTCAGTGTCTCAAATTATGTGTATACCAACTGTAAATAATAGACTGCGACTCCTTCGATATCATTCCGGCTTTCTTTATGCACCACCGACACACATCAAACCACTTGTTAAGGTAATCTGTCCCCAGCCTGCGAACTGCTGAATTTTCTAACATCGATAAATGTCTCTTACTAAGGTAACGTCGTTTTGTGGTGGTTCACGCTGCAGAAAGGTCATAATGACACTATATGAGTGCAACGCCAAACAAGAGATGGGAAAAAGTGTAACATTTTCCCGCTGGCGAAACTGTATAACTTTCCACATCGCA
Organism: Schistocerca nitens; assembly: GCF_023898315.1. Lineage (NCBI taxonomy): Eukaryota > Metazoa > Arthropoda > Insecta > Orthoptera > Acrididae > Schistocerca > Schistocerca nitens. The sequence continues at coordinate 52,173,282 of NC_064616.1, forward strand.
CACAAATATTTCCTGTCGGCGTGAGCACGCACTTGAGCGTTCATTACAGTGCTAAGAGGAGAGTCAGGTAATTTGGCTGTACAACAGAAAAATGGAAGTTTGTGGTAAGGTCTTACGGGACCTCGCTCCATACCGCTCGGCTACCCCGTGCGGCCGGATCGGCAGACATTGACCTCGCATTTAGCACATATTCCGCTATCTATTGCAAAGTGCTTAACAACAAACCTTAGAGATCCTTGCATAATTATGCAACCTTGAAGTAACATTAAAGAAGAGCATTGTTTCAAAGAAACCTGCTACTTACTTCAGTAATCTGGATAATGAAAGGGTATAAGCTTTATTTATGAATCAGAATACTCACCCCTTTATGTACTATTAGTTGTCAAAACTCCTGTTTGACGCTACATGTACTATACTCTTATTGTATTCTTCAGTCTGAAGACGTTTGATTGATGCAGCTCTGCACGCTGCTTTATCCTGTGCAAGCCTCTACATCTCTGGATAACTGCTACAACCTATATCCATTTGAACATGTCTGCTCTGTTCATCTCTTGGTCTCCTACAATTTTATTCGCCCCCCCCCCCCCTCGCCCCTTCTCCCGGTTCCCTCCAGTGCAAAACTGGAAATTTCTTGATGCCTCAGAATGTGTTCTATCAGCTGAAATTTTCTGTTAGTCAAGTTATGCAACGTATTTCTTTCCTCTGCAGTTCTGTTCAGTACTTCCTCATTAGCTACGCGATCTACCCATCGTCACTTCAGCATTCACGCTTCAAAAGCTTCTATTCTCTTCTTGTCTAAACTGCTTATCTTCCACGTTTGAATACCGCGCAAGTCTGCACTCCAGGCAAATTCCTCTATTACTTTTAGGATCTCATTTCCTAAACAAATTGCCTCAGAATCGCCAGGTTTAATTCGACTACATTCCATTACAATCGTTCTGATTTTGTTGATTTTCATCTTATATCCTCTTACCAAGACACCGCCCACACCTAGTTCTTTGCTGTCTGGCAAAATAAAAATGTCTTCGGCAAACCTCAGTTTTTATTTCCTCTCCCTAAGCTTTAACTCCTTCTCCATTTTTTTTGTTTCCTTTACAGTTTGTTCAATGTACAGACTGAATAACATCGGAGATAGCCTACAACACTGTTTAAGTATGGGGCATAAACGTGTTTTGTAGGCAGTCTGTTTGATAAAAAGAATCGAGGTTTCCTATTCGCGTTACCCGCAACTGAGCCTAAGTATTCGTGCCCCCTGCACAACCCAGCACATTGTTACCTCCAGGTATTGATAGGAGGTGACTGACCCTATACAGGGTATCCCAGGAGGAATGGTCTATAGTCAGGGGTAAAATACATACCTTAGGAGATATGAGCACTTAATCGTCGATACTGTAAACAAATTTCTCCTCTTGCACTGTCTTTGCTTTCCACATTTTTAGAGACTGCAGTATGAACCAAAACAAGAAAACATGCCCAGGAAACATGGGCTCTAAAGTGCATACCTTAAGGAGTATGAACACTTGTTCATCTTTGCTACTGTGAAGCACATCTTTTCTACTGACCAAATGCTCATCGCTCTTGATTAATTAAATAATTAGTTAATTTAACCTGATCGGATTAGGGCTATCAGGACCTCTCTTACATCATATCACGGTTCACACATTCGATATCTTTTTTACATCATAGATTCCGAAAAAATAGCACTTCATATTACAAACAGTATTAAAATGACTTGAGTGTCTGTAGATGTGTATTTTAGAGCCCATGTTTACCTGACTATTTTTTCTTCTTTTCGTCCATATTATCTCGTCCTAAAATATGAAAAGCAAAGAGCTTGCAGTGGAGAAGATTTGTTTCACAGTACAGAAGATAAAGTAGTCCTCATCGCTCTTAAGGTATGCATTTTAGAGCCCATGTTTACGAGACCTTTTGCTTCGAATGATCGTTCCAGTCAAATCCATGAATATTGACCTTTCCTCCTCGGACACCATGCATATGACTCATTAGTCGTGAAGTCACAAATTACTAAATTTCAGGTTTAATTTTTCTACATTATATGTAAGTTGTTAATCTTTGTGTCAAGCTAACATTTTGGCAAGATATGACGTAATATTGTTATAATTTTTGCCGTTTAAAACTTCCACATAGACACCGCCATGTCATCCGTGAAAAGCCTGACACTGAAAAAAGTATATTACGCCACTCCGGAACACATTCCTTGTGAATAAATTCCATTCTGAGATGATTTGCTGATTTCTACATGTCTAAACTTCCGCTCCAGTTGTAAACCTAGATATCCGAAATGGCCATATTTATCTTCCAGGCGTCGTTATGGTAATAAATACAAGTCTCTTCGAAAGCCAAAAAATACCGTATCCACCTGGTTACCATCACTAATGATTCTTAGGATACCATATACGAAGGAAGTAAGCAGAGTATCACGTGATCATTATTTTAGAAGTTCACGCTAGTTTCGATTGTGTTTCAAGCTGGTCACTATTCTCGAAATCAGCATATGTGCTGGAACTCTGCTACAAATGTAGATGAATGATATAGGAACAAAGTTCTGTTGCTCAGTTCTGCTGGCCTTATTGTTGTTACCCGTAACCTGAAATCAGTTCTCGGTTGAGGCAAATTCCACTGATTAAGGTAATAGTGGACAGAATTAACTTAGAAATTATAACTGGAATTCAGTTCCATAGATCTTGTCGTGTTTCAATGGTCTCACACGCTTTTCGACAATATTATCGTTTCCGTTACGCTATTGTCTGTTTCGGTCTCTGGGTTACAAACAAATGTCTGTCCACTAATATTTGTGTCGCTGGCATCTTTAACTTTTGTACAATATTTTTTAGAGTATTGGAAAGATCTTATGACAAGATTTTGCTGCGTTAATTGAGGGATTCTCGCATTGCCCTTGTGAAAGAGAAGCGTATTTTCATTATAATCTATTGAGATGTACGTTTATGCAGCACTCTTTCTGAAGAATCTTCCCTATTTTGTTTTAAGTGTCATGGGGAACTTTGGCATCTTTAATTATTCTATTAGGTGCGTCTACTTCTAGAACAAGAGCTACTATTCACTCGAAATTGAACTACTGTTCGTTTACACGCTCATCGTCTGAATTAAACAATCCTAGCCCACGTGAGACACAGTCCTGATCCAGTTTACTGAGAAAGTAGAACATGCACTTTCGCTTTGCTGCTATTTGTAGTGTGATTATCATTGTTGCTGCTGTTGTAGTATATTATCTATCTCAGTCTCAAATTGCACATCCGCAGAGAGAGCAGTTCTAATATAATGTGTGGGTACATTAAGGAACCGTCTGGTGCAGTTAAATTTCATAGGAAATTTTCACAGTGGTCTCACGGTAAACATCGTCTTTCGCCACTTATCATATTTTAACTATATCTAGTAGTCAGTAGAGGCTCTAACTACTAACTTTAGCCTACCATTGATTGTTAATAACCAAACTACACTCCTGGAAATTGAAATAAGAACACCGTGAATTCATTGTCCCAGGAAGGGGAAACTTTATTGACACATTCCTGGGGTCAGATACATCACATGATCACACTGACAGAACCACAGGCACATAGACACAGGCAACAGAGCATGCACAATGTCGGCACTAGTACAGTGTATATCCACCTTTCGCAGCAATGCAGGCTGCTATTCTCCCATGGAGACGATCGTAGAGATGCTGGATGTAGTCCTGTGGAACGGCTTGCCATGCCATTTCCACCTGGCGCCTCAGTTGGACCAGCGTTCGTGCTGGACGTGCAGACCGCGTGAGACGACGCTTCATCCAGTCCCAAACATGCTCAATGGGGGACAGATCCGGAGATCTTGCTGGCCAGGGTAGTTGACTTACACCTTCTAGAGCACGTTGGGTGGCACGGGATACATGCGGACGTGCATTGTCCTGTTGGAACAGCAAGTTCCGTTGCCGGTCTAGGAATGGTAGAACGATGGGTTCGATGACGGTTTGGATGTACCGTGCACTATTCAGTGTCCCCTCGACGATCACCAGTGGTGTACGGCCAGTGTAGGAGATCGCTCCCCACACCATGATGCCGGGTGTTGGCCCTGTGTGCCTCGGTCGTATGCAGTCCTGATTGTGGCGCTCACCTGCACGGCGCCAAACACGCATACGACCATCATTGGCACCAAGGCAGAAGCGACTCTCATCGCTGAAGACGACACGTCTCCATTCGTCCCTCCATTCACGCCTGTCGCGACACCACTGGAGGCGGGCTGCACGATGTTGGGGCGTGAGCGGAAGACGGCCTAACGGTGTGCGGGACCGTAGCCCAGCTTCATGGAGACGGTTGCGAATGGTCCTTGCCGATACCCCAGGAGCAACAGTGTCCCTAATTTGCTGGGAAGAGGCGGTGCGGTCCCCTACGGCACTGCGTAGGAGCCTACGGTCTTGGCGTGCATCCGTGCGTCGCTGCGGTCCGGTGCCAGGTCGACGGGCACGTGCACCTTCCGCCGACCACTGGCGACAACATCGATGTACTGTGGAGACCTCACGCCCCACGTGTTGAGCAATTCGGCGGTACGTCCACCCGGCCTCCCGCATGCCCACTATACGCCCTCGCTCAAAGTCCGTCAACTGCACATACGGTTCACGTCCACGCTGTCGCGGCATGCTACCAGTGTTAAAGACTGCGATGGAGCTCCGTATGCCACGGCAAACTGGCTGACACTGACGGCGGCGGTGCACAAATGCTGCGCAGCTAGCGCCATTCGACGGCCAACACCGCGGTTCCTGGTGTGTCCGCTGTGCCGTGCGTGTGATCATTGCTTGTACAGCCCTCTCGCAGTGTCCGGAGCAAGTATGGTGGGTCTGACACACCGGTGTCAATGTGTTCTTTTTTCCATTTCCAGGAGTGTATAAAGTAACTCTTTTGAAGAAAAAGCATTCATTTCAATTTAAAGAATTTTTCCAATGCATTATCATTGTTTCAAAGAATCAAAAACAATATACGCCAGCATTGCACGAAGCTGTGTCGATAAATAAGAGCAGATATAGTTGCAGTTTTTATTGAGGTAAGAATTTTTGCTTGTTTTATTCAGAATATAGGGCCGAAGGTCAGCGCTGCTGTCCTTATAAAATATACCAGATATTATTATTTCTGTTAGGAGGTAACATTTGGTTCATGGTTCATTATTTAATCAATATTATTGTTTGGTTCATGGTTAATTATCATTCCTTAATTTTTGTGGGGAGGTTACGCTTGGCTCCATTTTAATTTTCATTTAACAAAATTTCGTGTGGAGAGGTTACACGTGGTTATAAAAGGTAAGAAACACTCGAAACAATTGGAAGAGGCGTTTGTTCGTAGTCTCTCGTAAAGCTACAATTTCGACGGATTTTTTGGATCTGTTTGCTTGCTATACAGCACTTAGATCCATTAGCTATGAGATTGGATGTTTGCCTAGCATTCTCTTATGTTTTATCGACCACAGATGGTCGATAATTAGAGCGAACCAGGGCAGTTATGAAGTTCAAGCACAGATTCACCAAACTGCACATGAAGACAGCTGTTTGTGGCGATGTTACGTTCGACTGTAATACCCACTCATTTTAGGCCCTTGAGATCAATTGTTGATTGCGATTAGAAATTTCAATGTTGCCACCCGGCCGGGCATGTCACGTTTGTGCATTTCGTGTCGGACTGATTGCGGAGGTATGAAATTCGAGAAATGCTGAATGAGATCTAAAGGCAGTTGTGAATAATTAGCTGTGGAACCAGTCATGACAATTCTCTACACTCCCAGCGATTTCTAAAACTAAGGACCAGCTTTTGTCTACTGGCGCTAATCGCTGATTATATCTTTTAAACGATCGTGTGTGCTGTCACGATCTAGGAAGCTGTTGCTTTGGGCACACTAAAACACTTAGTCATTGATGTAATTAATCCATCTAACTCCGCTCCGACAGTCTTCCATCGTCAAAAGTAAGAGAATCGATAGTTCTACGTCCCTGAGTGTACCCAACTGCCGGCCGCGGTGGTCTAGCGGTTCTAGGCGCTTCAGTCCGGAACCGCGTGACCGTTACGGTCGCAGGTTCGAATCCTGCCTCGGGCATGGATGTGTGTGATGTCCTTAGGTTAGTTAGGTTTAACTAGTTCTAAGTTCTAGGGGACTAATGACCTCAGAAGTTGAGTCCCATAGTGCTCAGAGCCATTTGAACCATTTTTTTTGTACCAAACTGACACCATAGGAGAGACAAGTCAGTCCTGTGGACGACCCAAGGAAACGACAACGAACCCCTGTATCAGTACGATCGGCTAGCGCAATAACGCGTGAAGGAACATGGTCACAAGCGTACATAAGAAGAACGAGAGGAACCAGTGAAAGATAAGTGATGCGCTTTAATACGTCGCCAATACTGTGTGGAGGCAGCAAGATATTACAGGAGCCGACAGCGTGGCCGATCTGGTACGGAACGTACAGAGAAACTAGATACATTCCGATAGTAGCACATTGTGTGTGTGTGTGTGTGTGTGTGTGTGTGTGTGTGTGTGTGTGTGTGTGTCTCCATCTCATACTACACTTAAGTGAAACAGTGAAGTTACGGAAGCAGTATAATATTTACTGTTGTTCTCAAAGGGTCAGTGAGCTTAACATTATCAAAATTAATCGTAGTAGAAGTATTAGTATTATATGATAATATTGGTAAAATAATTATCAGCAGGAGTACCTCTTGTAGAAACATCGTGGTGGTGGTAATAGTAATAGGGACTTCTTTATAGGTGCTTATAATAGGTTGGTTGGTTGGTTTTGGGGAAGGAGACCAGACAGCGTGGTCATCGGTCTCATCGGATTAGGGAAGGATGGGGAAGGAAGTCGGCCGTGCCCTTTTAGAGGAACCATCCCGGCATTTGCCTGGAGTGATTTAGGGAAATCACGGAAAACCTAAATGAGGATGGCCGGACGCGGGATTGAACCGTCGTCCTCCCGAATGCGAGTCCAGTGTCTAACCACTGCGCCACCTCGCTCGGTTGCTTCTAATAGTTGTATTGTTTGTTACTGTAGTAGTATATGCTGTTGTAACAGTATTAATAGCAGCAGTTATAAAGACCTGTAAAACTAGTCAAAATAGCTTGAAATAAGGAAGAACTCTGCCACTTCTCTGTTACAGGAACATCCGGCCACGAGCGGAAAATCATGCCACAGGAAAATTACATGATGAATAGGGTACAGGTAGCCATCTAAATGTTGGAGCCATAGTAGTAAAATTAAAATAATAATAATAATAATAGTTTGATAAACACTGTAAACTTCGTTCATTGTTCAGAACAGAAAAAAAGAAAGTAAAATAGATTACCGTAAGATTCACGTAAATGTTATTCTGCATGTAACTGTTTATTGTTGTTGTCAAGGTAGTCCACTATGGTAAATAAATAAATGTATATCTGTCACCATTTCTTTCCCCTTTGGCAATGTCAAAAATGCCGAGTTGCACCGTGATTTGGAAACCAGTTTTTAACTCTAGGTCCCCCTATAACCGGCTGGGTACGTCAGCTCAGTGGTCGGAGGAAGGCAAAGGTATATCGTCTCTAACAGGACTATTCCTAGTAAATCACTGTGCTTGTCAAAACAATCTTCGGACTGATGACTGCTTTACTTTTCTTTGTCTAGTCAGTTGCACTGACGAATATGAAAAATGTCGCTTGATGAAACGAATATTAATTCAGGGTGTAAAAAAATGCAAAAGGAAAAATATAACAAAATCCGTAAATCATATGGAGTCCGTTTACTTAAAATATCATCCTTAGACTTTCTGTGTCAGGAAAACGGTTTACTGGAATTGTTAATTTGGACGACGTTTCCGAAGTAGTTTTAGTTCAGTTGAACACACGCATTCCCTAATGTCACTACGCAGTCGCATCGGTACGCAAAGCGCATTCAGTCTTCGTTAGCGTAACTGGCGCGAGATGGTTTCGGTGGGAACGAGGCCTCTTCCGCCCGCCACTGCTGATGTCATTTCCGCCTCCAGTAAACCTCGTTGCGGTTATCGAATATTTCCATTAAGTTTCCGAGGTAACCTGCTACCCGCACTTAGCAGCTAAATATCGCACCATCAGGGCTCCCAAACTGAGGGGAATTCCCACGAACGTGGTGCGTGCATATTTAGGTGTTGCTTATGACTGACGGGCGATTAGTGTACAACTTCCGATCTCTAAGAATACAGTCGCCAAGTCAGTTGTAAATACTTCTTATACAGCGATGTTGTTTGAATGATTGTCACCGATTGTAGAGAAACTTATTTCACAAAAGTTCTGTATTTTTAACGCTATCACGGCATAACAGTGTAGCGGAAAGCAACACAACGAAAAACAACGCATGCGCACACATGCGCACGCACACACACACACACACACACACGACCGCACGGGCGCGCGCGTACATTACGCAGATACCATACATTTAACGTTTCATAATGGATATGGACTATCTGCAAATGACAGTGTACAAATCAGCCCATATTATGTGATGTGGATGATACTGGTAACTTTTTGTCTACCGGGATATCGAGGCAGCTATTAACTTTAAAAATGGAGGGATGCAGTCTACTTTTATTTGTAGCATTCGATAGTTCTTCAAAGGATAAGTAGTTCATCATCCTTGTCGGCAGGGAAACGGGAAGCGTGGTAGTGAAAGGCAATCTTTATCCAAGGAGCGCATACTGAACATAATTACGTACATGAAAGATCATGCACAGCGTAGGAAAAAAAAAACAGATTTCGAACAAGCTCGCAGAAATATGACTGTGTTGCGTGTAAGAAAAACTACGGATATTCAAGGGAGAACAAGGCGCACATTACAAAAACTGGTGTTTGCACGTTTCAAGGATGCTTGATATAATTTACAAGATGTACCCTACTACATTATGTGCACCACACTGCGGGCGACATTCATCACAATCATTTAAAGGGAAGCAGTGGATAGTTACTACCTTCAAACAGTGCTACGGAATTGGAAAACGTACGACAACGAAATTTCAAACAAAGCGTCAACTTGACGATTCACAGCAAATTGCACAATCGACCCGAAAATTTGTAGGTGAGATAAACAAACTTATCCCTTCGTTCATTAAGGAATTTGTCTACTCCGACCATCTGGATTTGAAAAAAAAAATACATATGAAAGAAACCCTGGAAATTAGAGGTACCAAGAGAGTTGTATTAAGATCACCTAACGTCAACGCCTTAACGCATTCGTATACAATTATGCCGACTTTTAATATGGGTGGTAAATTGGCTGGAAACTTACTTATGGCGCTGCGAAACGTTGGTGGTGCTCTGTCCCTTACGATTCTTTCTCGTGTGCGTGATCTTGCAAGCGCAGTAGGGAATATTTATGTCACAGCAAGCAAAAGTGGGAAAATGGACGTAAGAGAACTACAACTATGGTATGAGCACTGCTTTTGCCCAATAGCTGGTCAAAATAACTTGTTTTTGCTCGATTCCTGGTCTGCGTATACAAATCGTACTCCTTTAGAGCAAACTATCTCTCCTGAGAAAGTGTGACATTGCAATTCATACCACCTGGAACCACTGGAAAAATTCAGCCTCTGGACGTTTGGTTTTTCCGTGCGTATAAAACATATTATCGCACTATCTGCATCTGTGCGTTGAAGGATAGCCTGTTTCACGATAAGCTCCACGACAGATTGTTTTGCACTCGGTTGCGTGCCAACACATCCCATCAGCTCTCATCACCCCGTTAAACCAATATGATTCTATATGCATTCTTTAAGAGTGGATACGTAGCTGAACGTGCTACTCGGTTTGTGACTTCCAAAGAGTTCGCCTTCCATCTTGTTTGATGCGAACCTTTGTGATCACTGTGGCGCGTCATTTTTCATTCGTTGTTCATGGTGCAAGTTAATGGTTTCTTTTGAACATTTTTTGAATTTAGACGATGTCCATTTTGTGAATTGTAATACATAAATCTCGTAGAAGGTGATCTCTGCACATCCCGGACACTCATTTTCTGTCGCCAATCTCATGCACAAAATGGCTCTGAGCACTATGGGATTTAACTTCCCTTAGAACTTAGAACTACTTAAACCTAAGTAACCTAAGGACATCACACAATCCATGCCCGAGGAAGGATTCGAACCTTCGACCGTAGCGGTCCCGCAGCTCCAGACTGTAGCGCCTAGAACCGCTCGGCCACATCGGCCGGCATCTCATGCACATCGTGAATCATTAGCAGCTAATATTTTTCCTGTCATAATTATTAGCACAACACTTTCAAATGAGCTTTACTAAAGATTGAACTTGCGACCTCGCACTCAAGGGGTTCCTTGTTAGACGCTAAATAAAAAAGAACAAAATCCAAGAAAGACTACAGAATAACTTTTAGTAAGCGATACATAGCAAATTAAATAAGGTATCGAAGCGTTTTACAAAAAGCAAAAACAGTTTCGGTCTGGCAAACAAAAACTTAGGTAATATAGCTAGACTTATCCTGAACTGTCAGTACGAGTGCGTGAGATGCGTGACGCTGAACGCAGTACTTGGTCTGTTGACAGCTGAACGACGGTATGAGTCATTAGGAAATCCTGACAGGCTGTGGGACTGTAACGTATTCTGGAACCTCCAATGACTCAACGAGAAGAACGTTGAAACCCCACCTTACCGAAAGGGCAAACATCGGTTGTTGGTCTTATTGCGTCACACTGTCAGTGGGACGCCAGAGTCCTACCCGCAGAAATACACAATTCTGAAATAGATAGGAATTGATAATATTATGGTCGCTGAGGTCATATTTATTTATTAAATTTTAATAATAAAAGATACAAGGTCTATCTAATTTCAGTAATGTTTGCCCATTGTAGTTGACCTTTCAGAAGGTTTAGAATTTTTTAGATTCAAGCAACAGATTGTTCTTGTCAGTTTTCATAGTGTGCAACAATATCAGTATCACGAGATACAATCGAATAGAAATAGGGTAAAAAAATTATGGTTATCTTTGAAGTACTGCATGTTTACCGTATGTAGTGCTCAAACTGGTTCTAGGCGCTTCAGTCTGGAACCGCGTGACAGCTAGGGCCGCAGGTTCGAATCCTGCCTCGGGCTCGGATGTGTGTGATGTCCTTAGGTTAGTTAGGTTTAGGTAGTTCTAAGTTATAGGGGACTGATGACCACAGATGTTAAGTCCCATAGTGCTCAGAGCCATTTGAACCATTTCCTCAAACTAGTAAACATTTACCTGTCTTGTTCATTGATGTTAAAAGATTTGCGAAACGTATGCAATGGGTAACAAAACTAAATCCAGGAACTTTTGAGAAGTCTTAGAGGATAAGAAGCCCATGCCTGGAAATGCCTGCTGAGAGGCAGCAAACGTGAGTTGTAACACTGCCGTCATTGTGTATAGAGTGAACATTAATAAAAACGACAAACTGCAGGGACGGATTCCTCACTGGAAATGAGGAAAAAAGGTCCTATAAACATGTGTCCGCAAATGCATCGTTTCCACGGTAGATGGCTCTGACTGGTGAAAGTTCCTTTGACCACGTGCCGTGTGCTCTTTGTGTGTTGCAGGCTGTGTGATTGACACAGCAGCATGGTCCGGTATTCATGTCGGGAACAAGCCGAGATGGTGTTCATGTACAGTCAAGGAGATGGGAACGGTCGAGAGGCAGCGCGGCTATACCAAAACAGGTACTCTCACAGACACCAGTAACATCAAACAACATTTCAAGCCTTTTTTGGGCGTTTGTGCGATCACTGGTCCTTTCAGACAGACGAATATACAGAGAGACAGTGGACTCTGTGTACACCAGATTTGGAGGACCAGGTTCTACAGGATTTGATGACTCTTGACCGTTTCCATCTTCTTGACTATACACGAACACCATCACGGCTTGTTCCTTTCATTCGTCACCGTGATCTAATGTGGCAACCATGCATTTTCGGACACATGTTCATAGGACCTTTTCTTCCATCTACAGTCAGGAATCCGTCCCTGCAGTTTATCGGTTTTGTTAATGTTCACCCTATAGAAAGTATGGTTATATTATCCTGGCACTGGGAGCAAAATTTTACGTTATAAATGTCTTACTGATCTTATCTGTGAAAATCCTGGTCTGCGATGCCAAGTACAATATAACGTTACTTTATTAGACTGTTAATGCACTTTTAATTGTAACGTTTTTAATGTTCATTATTGGACATCTTTCCCTATGATGTTATCTGAATGCTATAAAATGTTACTGAACGCCTATGCTGCATTGAGCTTTTAATACTGATCACTGAAATTCGCTAGCCTTTATCTAGGAATTCCTCTGCTACACATGCTTAAAATCTGATCTGTGTTAACTGTAAGATCTGGGTTAACTATAAGATGATGGCGAGTTCAACTTCAGTGTCTCAGTCTTTTCTTGAGATTCTTGCTGGTGTAAGTGATTCACCGAAGTAATAGACCAACAATTATTTCTTTTTGATGTATCTTTTATTATTCCCCATTTGATGTTTTTGGCACCAATTGATATCATACACTCTTGCCATGGGCTACACCACATTCTTTCACTGTGATCAGCTCTCTGTAAAATTAGAACTAGTTCATTAATTTTCTTAACCAATCGTCTCTCCTATCATATACCCTCAGTATTCCTTCTAAAATTGTAAAATATTTAAACTGTGCTGCATCCGTCTCATTTCATTCTCCGAAATCCCTGTCAACGTTCTCTGTGACGCCGCCAACGCTGCCTGCTTCCTGGTGCTTCCCACATGTAGCGGTTTTAGCATCTTGGCGCCGCACCTTGTGCTTGTCACCTATTCCAGCACCTGTCTTCTTGTGTTGAGCCGATAGGTACGCTAATCTTTCAAACCATTCCCTTTTCCTACATCTGCACTGAAATGGGGTGGATTGCTTTACCTGTACCATAGTTCTGCTTATATAGCAGTTAATCAAATGTGGCGTGACATCGAGGATTCACGTCGCAGCTGCTCTTAGCGTTTACCACAGCAGTGCTGTGACAGGCGTGGTTCGATAACCGCCATTTAACGAGCCGAATATTGTGAAATACTTTGCAAGGAGTTCACCTTGCGGTCCGTCAGCGTTGCAACTTCAGTTACGCAGTCGGAGGGCTGGCCTAGTTGCTCGCGTTTGCCACCTGTAACTTCTCGCTCTCTATCTTTCGTCTGAAGAGGATTCTGGAAGTAGATTCGTATGCGTACCTTGTTCCTCAAGATAGCCTCTGCACCTTCTCAAAGTTTGGGCGCATGTTTTTGTTATACGATTATACAGATTTTACAGAAAGTTGCAAAGAATTACGCTTTTGGACACTTTTTAAAATATCGCCCGTTTGACTAGTTACAACAGTTCAGTGTTTTCAGAATGCATCAGTCTGTGTCATTTTGCTGCTTGTGAAGCCAGTAATACAGGCCATTTAGTCGACATTGTGACTGGATCTGTTAAGGAGTGTGCATCTATAGCCCATACACCCGAATCACTGTAACGATGTAGATAGTACACTGATGTGACAAAAGTCATGGGATACCTCCTTATAAAGGGTCGCACCTCGTTGTGCCCGGCGTAGTGTAGCAGTTCGAAGTGGCTTAGACTCAAAAAATCGTTGGAAGTCTCATACAGAAATATTAACCAATGCTGCCTCCACAGTCGTCCATAATTACGTAAAGTGTTGCCGGTGCAGGATTTTGCGCACGAACTGAGCTCTCGATTATCTCCCATAAAAGTCCGATTGGTTGTCACATCTTTCGCTCGAATTGTCCAGAACGTTCTTCAAACCAATCGCTTACAATTGAGGTCCGATGACATGGCGCCTTGTTATCCATAAAAATTCCATCGCTGTTTGGGAACATGAAATCTGTGAATGGCTGAAGATGGTCTCCAAGTAGTCAAACGTAACCATTTCCAGTCAATGATCGGTTCGATTGGACCAGAAGACCCAGTTCATTCCCACACCATTACAGAGCCGCCACGGACTTACACAGTTCATTGTTGTGGCTTCGTGGGCTCCGTGCCACACTCGAACCCTATCATCAACTCTTACCAACTTAAATGTGGCTCACCTGACCAGGCCACGGTTTTCCAGTTGTCTAGGGTCAAACCGATGTGGTCACGAGCCCAGGAGAGGAGCTGCAGGCGATGTCGTGCTGTTAGCTGCTACCATAGCCCATTAACGTCAAATTTCGCCACACTGTCCTAACGAGTACGTTCCTCGTACGTCATACATTGATTTCTGCGATCATTTCACGCAGTGTTCCTTGTCTGGTAGCAGTGACAACTCTACTCACACACCGCTGCTCTCGGTCGTTAAGTGAAGGCCATCCGAGCAATTTCCGAAACGGAAAGTCCCACGCCTGTAGCTCCAGCTAGCATTCCGCGTTCAAAGTCCGTTAATTTCCGTCGTGTGGCCATAACAAAATCGGAAAGTTTTGCACTGAACCACCTGAGTACGAATGACAGCTCCGCGAATAACTTGTGTACGTGATACTACCGCCATCTGTATAAGTGCATATAGGTACCCCATGACTTTTGTCACCTGAGTGTACAGCTGCCGAAGAGTTACGACAGGTAACGTTTGCACGTCCAGAAGGACACAGCAGTTACCAGTTTCTTTCCATTTGTAAATCGGGATAACAACCGTCAATCGTCACATAAATTGAGCTCTGCCTGACACACTTGTCCTGAGCAAACTGGACTTCTTCCCTTGACATTAAATGTCACGCAATCAACAGTACAATGTCTATTGCAGTGACACGTGGCCACCGATATTTATTCTTTTCTCTGACATAAATTATAAGTAAACTTTCGATAAAGCTTTGCTGGAACAGACCATGAAGTTTTATACTTATTATACGTAAGATAAACAAAATTTTTGTTCTCGTATTTAATGTTTCTTCCACAGATATTGAGTTAAGTGGTCCTCATGGATGTGAACTAAGTCAGACCCGCTAAAGGCCATTTTAGTTAACACATTAATAAAATAGCTGTCTTGAAGACGTAATGAGTATACACAGGATAGGCAAAATAAAACTGCCCTGGGAAATATTTGTATGACTGACATGGAAGTGATCCTCGTTAATGAACAGGTAATAACGTGCATTGACTAGTGGAGCGCTAGTCTTGTCTATGCCAGTGTACTGCATACCGCAACAGTTACATATTGATCAACACTTCAGATTCACAGCACGCCTCCACATTGTCACAGTGCAAACATTTATTAACAGTATGACTACATGACTCATCCGATTCAATCACTGTATCCGTAGTTGTTTTACAGTTATTAAAGGTATTTAAAATCAGTCTGCACAACTACGGAATATGAGTATTTATATCACCCCACGTGTATCGTTTAATTCATTTAAAACATTGTCTGGACTGCAATGCAGTTACAGTTTTTGTTTGTTTTCTAGATGTAAAACAGTTCGTTGCAAAAGATCCTGAGGTGTGATTTTGACTGAGGGAATTTTGGCCCACTTTTCCCCGACATCTAGAAGCGTCATCTGCTTGCACATGCTTACATTTAGCACGTATGTTTTTGTCCATATCTCATGACGGTTTCCGGGACAACGCATTTCCTTACGCGAAATACGATCAATATAGCACCATTAGTGTTCGTTTACGTGCTCCTAGCTAAACGGCTAAACGTGTGTGTGTGTGTGTGTGTGTGTGTGTGTGTGTGTGTGTGTGTGTGTGTGTCGTGTCACCAACTTAGCCGCTAGTTTTCGTTTCCATCTTATCAAAAAAAGTTCCCTTCTTATGGGTTTTGTAATATATCTAATACACAACTTTTAATTAATATGTATTTATTTAATACGTTAGTGAAATGAAATGAGTAACATGTGAGTTTCAGACCTAAATGGAGAGTACGTGGGGGAAAAACTGGTAATGCAAACGCAAAGTAGGGGAAGTAAGGGTGAGGTGGCAACCGGCGGGAACATATAGGTCAAACATAAAAGAAAACTTGCGACGTCCATAGGCTCTATGATCTGGTGATGCGGGAGGTGGTCCCCATAATGCCTGAAGAACCAATCAATCCAGACTGATAATGATGTAATAAGAAAAAAAAAACCATGAACCATGGGCCTTGCCGTTGGTGGAAAGGCTTGCGTGCCTCAACGATACAGATAGCCGTACCGTAGGTGCAACCACAACGGAGGGGTATCTGTTGAGAGGCCAGACAAACGTGTGGTTCCTGAAGAGGGGCAGCAGCCTTTTCAGTAGTTGCAGGGGCAACAGTCGGGATGATTGACTGATCTGGCCTTGTAACACTAACCAAAATGGCCTTGCTGTTCCGGTACTGTGAACGGCTGGAAGCAAGGGGAAACTACAGCCGTAATTTTTCCCGAGGGCATGCAACTTTACTGTATGATTAAATGATGATGGCGTCCTCTTGTGTAAAATATTCCGGAGGTAAAATAGTCCCCCATTCGGATCTCCGGGCGGGGACTACTCAAGAGGACGTTGTTATCAGGAGAAAGAAAACTGGTGTTCTACGGATCGGAGCGTGAAATGTCAGATCCCTTAATCGGGCAGGTAGGTTAGAAAATTTGAAAAGGGAAATGGATAGGTTAAAGTTAGATATAGTGGGAATTAGTGAAGTTCGGTGGCAGGAGGAACAAGACTTCTGGTCAGGTGAATACAGGGTTATAAATACAAAATCAAATAGGGGTAATGCAGGAGTAGGTTTAATAATGAATAAAAAATAGGTGCACGGGTAAGCTACTACAAACAGCATAGTGAACGCATTATTCTGGCCAAGATAGACGCGAAGCCCACGCCTACTACAGTAGTACAAGTTTATATGCCAACTAGCTCTGCAGATGACGAAGAAATTGATGAAATGTATGATGAGATAAAAGAAATTATTCAGGTAGTGAAGGGAGACGAAAATTTAATAGTCATGGGTGACTGGAATTCGTCAGTAGGAAAAGGGAGAGAAGGAAACATACACTCCTGGAAATGGAAAAAAGAACACATTGACACCGGTGTGTCAGACCCACCATACTTGCTCCGGACACTGCGAGAGGGCTGTACAAGCAATGATCACACGCACGGCACAGCGGACACACCAGGAACCGCGGTGTTGGCCGTCGAATGGCGCTAGCTGCGCAGCATTTGTGCACCGCCGCCGTCAGTGTCAGCCAGTTTGCCGTGGCATACGGAGCTCCATCGCAGTCTTTAACACTGGTAGCATGCCGCGACAGCGTGGACGTGAACCGTATGTGCAGTTGACGGACTTTGAGCGAGGGCGTATAGTGGGCATGCGGGAGGCCGGGTGGACGTACCGCCGAATTGCTCAACACGTGGGGCGTGAGGTCTCCACAGTACATCGATGTTGTCGCCAGTGGTCGGCGGAAGGTGCACGTGCCCGTCGACCTGGGACCGGACCGCAGCGACGCACGGATGCACGCCAAGACCGTAGGATCCTACGCAGTGCCGTAGGGGACCGCACCGCCACTTCCCAGCAAATTAGGGACACTGTTGCTCCTGGGGTATCGGCGACGACCATTCGCAACCGTCTCCATGAAGCTGGGCTACGGTCCCGCACACCGTTAGGCCGTCTTCCGCTCACGCCCCAACATCGTGCAGCCCGCCTCCAGTGGTGTCGCGACAGGCGTGAATGGAGGGACGAATGGAGACGTGTCGTCTTCAGCGATGAGAG
Organism: Schistocerca nitens; assembly: GCF_023898315.1. Taxonomy (NCBI): domain Eukaryota; kingdom Metazoa; phylum Arthropoda; class Insecta; order Orthoptera; family Acrididae; genus Schistocerca; species Schistocerca nitens. Next base: position 52,190,941 of record NC_064616.1, read on the forward strand.
TCGCTTCTGCCTTGGTGCCAATGATGGTCGTATGCGTGTTTGGCGCCGTGCAGGTGAGCGCCACAATCAGGACTGCATACGACCGAGGCACACAGGGCCAACACCCGGCATCATGGTGTGGGGAGCGATCTCCTACACTGGCCGTACACCACTGGTGATCGTCGAGGGGACACTGAATAGTGCACGGTACATCCAAACCGTCATCGAACCCATCGTTCTACCATTCCTAGACCGGCAACGGAACTTGCTGTTCCAACAGGACAATGCACGTCCGCATGTATCCCGTGCCACCCAACGTGCTGTAGAAGGTGTAAGTCAACTACCCTGGCCAGCAAGATCTCCGGTTCTGTCCCCCATTGAGCATGTTTGGGAATGGGTGAAGCGTCGTCTCACGCGGTCTGCACGTCCAGCACGAACGCTGGTCCAACTGAGGCGCCAGGTGGAAATGGCATGGCAAGCCGTTCCACAGGACTACATCCAGCATCTCTACGATCGTCTCCATGGGAGAATAGCAGCCTGCATTGCTGCGAAAGGTGGATATACACTGTACTAGTGCCGACATTGTGCATGCTCTGTTGCCTGTGTCTATGTGCCTGTGGTTCTGTCAGTGTGATCATGTGATGTATCTGACCCCAGGAATGTGTCAATAAAGTTTCCCCTTCCTGGGACAATGAATTCACGGTGTTCTTATTTCAATTTCCAGGAGTGTAGTAGGTGAATATGGATTGGGGATAAGAAATGGAAGAGGAAGCCGCCTGGTAGAATTTTGCGCAGAGAATAAATTAATCATAGCTAATACTTGGTTTAAGAATCATGAAAGAAGGTTGTATACATGGAAGAACCCAGGAGATACTAAAAGGTATCAGATAGATTATATAATGGTAAGACAGAGATTTAGGAACCAGGTTTTAAATTGTAAGACATTTCCAGGTGCAGATGTGGACTCTGACCACAATCTATTGGTTATAAACTGTAGATTAAAACTGAAGAAACTGCAAAAAGGTGGAAATTTAAGGAGATTGGACCTGGATAGACTGAAAGAACCAGAGATTGTACAGAGTTTCAGGGAGAGCATAAGGGAACAATTGACAGGAATGGGGGAAAGAAATACAGTAGAAGAAGAATGGGTAGCTTTGAGGGATGAAATAGTGAAGGCAGCAGAGGATCAAATAGGTAAAAAGACGAGGGCTAGTAGAAACCCTTGGGTAACAGAAGAAATATTGAATTTAATTGATGAAAGGAGAAAATATAAAAATGTAGTAAATGAAGCAGGCAAAAAGGAATACAAACGTCTCAAAAATGAAATCGACAGGAAGTGCAAAATGGCTAAGCAGGGATGGCTAGAGGACAAATGTAATGATGTAGAGGCTTATCTCACTAGGGATAAGATAGATACTGCCTACAGGAAAATTAAAGAGACCTTTGGAAGAAGGAGAACCACTTGCATGAATATCAAGAGCTTTGATGGAAACCCAGTTCTAAGCAGAGAAGGGAAAGCAGAAAGGTGGAAGGAGTATATAGATGGTCTATACAAGGGCGATGTACATGAGGACAATATTATGGAAATGGAAGAGGATGTAGATGAAGATGAAATGGGAGATATGAGATTGCGTGAAGAGTTTGACAGAGCACTGAAAGACCTGAGTCGAAACAAGGCCCCCGGAATAGACAACATTCCATTAGAACTGCTGACAACCTTGGGAGAGCCAGTCCTGACAAAACTCTACCATCTGGTGAGCAAGATGTATGAGACAGGCGAAATACCCTCAGACTTCAAGAAGAATATAATAATTCCAATCCCAAAGAAAGCAGGTGTTGACAGATGTGAAAATTACCGAACTATCAGTTTAATAAGTCACAGCTGCAAAATACTAACCCGAATTCTTTACAGACGAATGGAAAAACTGATAGAAGCCGACCTCGGGGAAGATCAGTTTGGATTCCGTAGAAATGTTGGAACACGTGAGGCAATACTGACCCTACGATTTATCTTAGAAGAAAGATTAAGGAAAGGCAAACCTACGTTTCTAGCATTTGTAGACTTAGAGAAAGCTTTTGACAACGTTTACTGGAATACTCTCTTTCAAATTCTGAAGGTGGCAGGGGTAAAATACAGGGAGCGAAAGGCTATTTACAATTTGTACAGAAAGCAGATGGCAGTTATAAGAGTCGACGGGTATGAAAGGGATGCAGTGGTTGGGAAGGGAGTGAGACAGGGTTGTAGCCTATCCCCGATGTTATTCAATTTGTATATTGAGCAAGCAATAAAGGAAACAAATGAAAAGTTCGGAGCAGGTATTAAAATCCATGGAGAAGAAATAAAAACTTTGATGTTCTCCGATGACATTGTAATTCTCTGAGAGACAGCAAAGGACTTGGAGGAGCAGTTTAACGGAATGGACAGTGTCTTGAATGGAGGGAATAAGATGAACATCAACAAAAGCAAAACGAGGATAATGAAATGTAGTCGAATTAAGTCGATTGATGCTGAGGGAAATAGATTAGGAAATGACACACTTAAAGTAGTAAAGGAGTTTTGCTATTTGGGGAGCAAAATAACTGATGATGGTCGAAGTAGAGAGGATATAAAATGTAGACTGGCAATGGCAAGGAAAGCGTTTCTTAGGATGAGAAATTTGTTAACATCGAGTATTGATTTAAGTGTCCGGAAGTCGTTTCGCAAAGTATTTGTATGGAGTGTAGCCATGTATGGAAGTGAAACGTGGACGATAAATAGTTTAGACAAGAAGACAATAGAAGCTTTCGAAATGTGGTGCTATAGAAGAATGCTGAAGATTACATGGGTTGATCACATAACTAAGGAGGAGGTATTGAATAGAATTGGGGAGAAGAGGAGCTAGTGGCACAACTTGACTAGAAGAAGGGATCGGTTGGTAGGACATGATCTGTGACATCGAGGGATCACCAATTTAGTATTGGAGGGCAGCGTGGAGGGTAAAAATCCTAGAGGGGGACCAAGAGATGAATACACTAAACAGATTCAGAAGGATGTAGGTTGCAGTAGGTACTGGGAGATGAAGAAGCTTGCACAGGATAGAGTAACATGGAGAGCTGCATCAAACCAGTCTCAGGACTGAAGACCACAACAACAACAAGAAAAAAACGTAATACTGAACATAACTCACATAACCAATTTTTCCCTACATTCATTTAATTTATTATTCGAAGAAGCCGACGTGACATTAGCTCACACGAGATGAATATGTTACTTCAAGTACATTATTCCAGTCCCGTCAACTTTCTATCATACATCATCCGTGCATATGTACCTCAGTCTCCATCTTCTACACCCAATTTCTCCTTTCCTCTGTCCCTCCTTCCCTACCTCCCTCCCTCCCCTCTCTCTCTCTCTCTCTCTCTCTCTCTCTGCCGCCCTCCATCCCACCTTCCCCACCTGCTTATCATCTGCGTATCTGCGTGTATGTGCGTGTGTCACAGATGGGCAGCATGGAAAAGTTATGTTAGCAGATGGCAAGCACTGTTCCACATCGTACTTACGCTAACTGGTTCCCTCTTTTTTTAATACTGTACGATAGGAGTGTGATGTATTCTGCAGACATTTCACGTACAGAGTGCAAGGCCTTCCAGAGCTGAAAAGCATCCTTATTCTCTGTGACACAATAGCAGTTTACTCTGTCAGCGTTGGGCTTTCCTCGACGCACTCTCCTTAATGACAACTGCAGACCGCTTCACCCTTACTTCACGATTAATGGCCACAGTTTGCGTTTCAAGCAGCCTACTGAAGGTGACGATCGTATCTCCTGGCAGTGCTGGGTATATGCAAAACCACTAAATACTCAGTAAGAATTACAACTTTTTTTTCAGCAAGAAAGACAATGGTCATCAATACTGTGAAAGACATAGTAATGACACTAATCCGGATATTTACGAGAGCATTTCAACCAAGTTAAGTGATTTAGTAATATGTGCATGGGAAGGTACAGTAAATACACTATGTGATCAAAGGTATCCGGACACCCTCCAAAACATACGTTTTTCATATTAGATGCATTGTGCTGCCACCTACTGCCGGGTGCTCCATACCAGCGACCTCAGTAGTCATTAGACATCGTGAGCGAACAGAATGGGGCCCTCCGCGGAACTCACGGACTTCGAACGTGGTCAGGTGATTGGGTGTCACTTGTGTCATACGTCTGTACCCGACTCTTCCACACTCCAAAACATCCGTAGGGCGACTGTTTTCGATATGATAGTTAAGTGGAAACGTATTTACGGCACAAAAGCGTACAGGCGGACCTCGTCTACTGACCTACAGAGACCGCTGAAAGTTGAACAGGGTCGTAACGTGTAATAGGCAGACATCTATCCAGACCGCCACACAGGAATTCCAGACTGCATCTGGATCCCCTGCAACTACTATGACATTTAGGCGGGAGGTGAGAAAACTTGGATTTCATGCTCGAGGAGCTGCTCATAAGCCACACATCACGCCGGTAAATAACAAACGACACATCGCTTGGTGCACGGAGCGTAAGCATTGGACGACTGAACAGTGGAAAAACGTTGTGTGGAGTGACGAATCACGATACACGATGTGGCGAGGCGATGGCAGGGTGTGAGTATGGCGAATGACCGGTGAACGTCATCTGCCAGCGTGTGTAGTGCCAACAGTAAAATTCAGAGGCGGTGGTGTTATGGTGTGGTTGTCTTTTTCATGGAGTGGGATTGCACCCCTTGTTTGTTTTGCGTGGCACTATCACAGCACAGGGCTACAATGATGTTTTAAACACCTTCTTGCTTTCCACAGTCGAAAAGCAATTCCGGGATGGCGATTGCATCTTTCAACACAATCGAGCACCTGTTAATAATGCACGGCCTGTGGCGGAGTGGTTACACGGCAATAACATCCCTGTAATGGACTGGCGTGCAGAATCCTGACCTGAACACCTCTGGGATGTTTTAGAACGCCGACTTCATGCCAGGCCTCACCAACCGACAGCCATACCTCTCGTCAGTGCAGCACTCCGTGAAGAATGGGTTGCTATTCCCCAAGATACCTTACAGCACCTGATTGAACGTATGCCCCGAGAGAGGAAGCTAGCGTCAAGGCTAAGGGTGGGCCAACACCATACTGAATTCCAGCATTATCGCTGGAGGGCGCCAGGAAGTCGTAAGTCATTTTCAGTCATTTTCATATAAGTACTTTTGATCACATAGCGTAATTTTGTAGCGTTATTGCAGAATGAACATCAATTACGGAAACAGCGCATGGAAACAATAATAAACACACTGTAATGTCGTATGAAACATTGTTGCTTTATTTATGTCTCATTGGTAGTGTTGTACCAGCAGTATAACACAGGAATAACCACTGCTGTCAGCGTTACAGTTTGTGTGGTACTGGGCCAAGTAATTACATTTTCAGTTCGATTGCTTGACGAGTTTTGCAATAGCACTGTTTTTCTTTCAGTTTTTCGAATATACTCATCATCTGAAAATCTTACTTGAATACACTTCTTGTGTATTATAGACCCCACAAGCCCGTGTAGGCGTGATCAATTTATTCCACTACATCTGTGTTCTAACTTATATGAATTCGATAGAAATATAGTGAAGACAGTCTCGGCTTTTCGTAAGGAAATATAAAGTATTCATCTACAGTTATTAAGGCCAATCGTAGGAAATACAAGCCGTGTTGTGTAATACCGCCGATATAAATACTGTGTGGCTAGCCTTAAATTTGAACCCGAAAGTTGCGATCGGTGTATATTAGTAGTCGAGAGACTAATTGTCGTTATCTGCTGCGGAAAATAACTTTTTGGTGTCCCGTAACAGCAGAGATTTTATCAACCCTGGAAATAATACAGCAAGTGGCAAAATGTACATGTGCCTCAAAGATAGTTGAATTTTGTCTGAATATACGTCAAAAATGTAGACAACCACACAAGTTTCAGATATTAGTCATGAGTCTATAAATATTTGGTATAACCTACCAAGGGCGTTTGAAAGTTGAGGCTGCGCTTTGTAAGTCAAGAAAACGAGAACTAAGTCTGCCAAAAGATATATAAGGTCTTTACAGGTATACCAGGTGTAAGCAAAACAAGAGGAGTAACAACTGTAACCTGAAACACATTTCCAACGATATATATTGATATAAAGAATTTATCTCTTTTTGGGAACAAACTAGTAAAATTATTTTCCTGAAAGATTGGATTATGAAAGATTTTACTGTGACGGGAAAAATAACAAACCGTTTCATCTAGGAATCAGAGAGGAGACAGCTTACAAGGGAACCTCCCCATCGCACCCCCCTCAGATTTAGTTATAAGTTGGCACAGTGGATAGGCCTTGAAAAACTGAACACCGATCAATTGAGAAAACAGGAAGAAGTTGTGTGGAACTGTGAAAAAATAAGCAAAATATACAAACTGAGTAGTTCATGCGAAGATAGGCGACATCAAGAACGCTAAGAACACAGGAGCGCCGTGGTCTCGTGGTAACGTGACAGCTGCGGAACGAGAGGTCCTTGGTTCAAATCCTCCATCGAGTGAAAAGTTTAATTTTTTTATTTTCAGTTTATGTGACAAACTATTGTGTTTTCATCACTTTTTTGGGAGTGATTATCACATCCACAAGAAAACCTAAATCGGGCAAGGTAGAAGAATCTTTTTACCCATTCGCCAAGTGTACAAGTTAGGTGGGTCGACAACATATTCCTGTCATGTGACGCACATTCCGTTACCAGTGTCGTATAGAATATATCGCCGGCCAGTGTGGCCAAGCGGTTAAAGGCGCTACAGTCTGGAACCGCGTGGCCGCTACGGTCGCAGGTTCGAATCCTGCCTCGGGCATGGATGTGTGTGATGTCCTTAGGTTAGTTAGGTTTAATTAGTTCTAAGTTCTAGGCGACTGATGACCTCAGAAGTTAAGTCGCATAGTACTCAGAGCCATTTATAGAATATATCAGACGTGTTTTCCTGTGGAGGAATCGGTTGACGTATGACCTTGCGATCAAATGTTTTCGGTTCCCATTGCAGAGGCACGTCCTTTCGTCTACTAATCGCACGGTTTTGCGGTGCGGTCGCAAAACACAGACGCTAAACTTATTACAGTGAACAGAGACGTCAATGAACGAACGGACAGATAATAACGATGTAAAAATAAAGAAAGTAAAATTCTCACTGGAGGGAAGACTTGAACCAATGACCTTTCGTTCTGCAGCTGCTCACACTACCACGAGACCACGGCGCTCCGGAGCTCAGATTGTCCATGATGTTCCTATGTGGCCCATGGACTACTCAGTTTGTATATTTTGCTTATTTTTTCACAGTTCCACGCAACTTCTTCCTGTTTTCTCAATTGATCTGTGTTCAGTTTATCAAGGCCTATCCACTGTGCCAACTTATAACTAAATCTGAGGGGGGTGCGATGGGGAGGTTCCCTTGTTAGAAGTCTGCGTCAGTTTAATTTAATTAATACTATAATAACCGGTGGCTAGGCAGAACTTACATTTAAGTTCACTTATTCTGATGACGAATTGCGAGTTTTCCTACTTCAACATTTTGATTAGACGCATTCTAAGTTCACTACAGTTCTTCCATTCCTTTACTCAGTCTTATTCTTCTGTTACATTTCAGTTTCTTTACAAAATCTGTGCAAAGGAAATATTTATTCAGCATTATGTAGAAGTATATCTGATGCTCAGTTCTCACCCTCGAGCTGATTCGCTTGCCAGATGGTGACTTGTCCCCATTCTTCGTTCCATCATCACATGGTGCAATTTCTGAGACCTACAGTGAGAGCAGTTAGCGGTAACTTTACCTTTTTCCAGTTCTTCGTCTCGCTGCCCGCCACGCTTTTCCTTTGCTGTCGCAGTCCAAAACATTGAACTCGCTCTCGTTAGCAAACGTGACGTCATTCCACCTACATTCACCCTGAAAGGTGCAGGCTGGAATCTCTTTTTTCTATTTGCTTCACTAATGAGGGACCTCTATACTGCAACCGTTTCTCATAGCGCGGCCAACAGTTTCAGCTGCTACCTTTCTATCATTCTGCGGAAACCGTTCTTCTGGCTACTTTAGGAGCTCGGAGTCTGCAGCTTTTCATCTTCCTAATTAATATGTTTTCACCTCTATTAATAATTTATTTTGTTTGATTTTACGAGAAAATGAGTCGAGCCCGTCTTTTGTTCAGTAAATTCGTGCTTCGTGTTGTAATTCGCCGTTTACTGAGTTCAAAGTTCTTAATAACAAATTTTCTTCACAGAGGAAAAGCCTTGGATCTTGTGGTACTCAACTGCGTGGACACGGCGCAACAACAGCTTGCATGCGGCAAACATATGCGACTTAGTGTGGAGCTACGTTCGTAATCACTCTCTGGGCTTTGGAATAGGTGTGACTGAATGCTGAAACGGTACATTCTTTTGGATCTCTGATCGTACACATAATTACCCCCGCGTGTTAACGGTGTTTTGATATCTTACATCTTAAGAAAAGGTAATTTGTTTATGTTTATTCATTATCTGGACATAAACGGGAGCAGCTTCACATAAAAAATGGAACCAACATCTGAAACATTGCTATGAACTTGTATGTTAAAATTGTGAATATAATTACAGCGGCTTAGTATTTTCGTTTATATGCAGTTTCTGCGACACACACATATACGTGGCTCTGTTTTTTTATTAACGGTGGAAGAGGTTTAGCGAAGTGATAAACGCTTCCACAAAGGACATACAAGTGAGTCAAAATTCCATTGTGCTTCCATTAGTATCAAGCAGTTTGACACACCAACTCTTCGTAGCTTCACTATAGTGAAGCAGCAGGGAATGTATGAGTATTTTTTTATTGTTTATGATTGTTATTATTCACGTATGGTCTCAATAGGACCACACGAAGTACAACCAATCAATTAGTCAATCAATGTCACTTTTGATGGTTGGCCTTCCTTTGTGTCCAAATTTGTTTCATCCTTTCAGAATGAAGTCGCTTTCTTTCATCATACCAAGACGTTCCAGTCCGTTTTCTAATTTCCCTGTGACCAACTTTCCAATCAAATAGCTTTTGTATGAATGTTTTTCTATCTGTAACGTATGCCTGTGCTATACCGGCTACTTTATGATCCTCCTTAGTCGCAGCTATCCATTTAATTGGCTCAGTTTTGGCCTAACTACTATTTTCGTAGAATTCTACTGTTTGTTTTGTCAATCTAGTGCTTGCCATTCTTTTAATGTGACCACAAAATTTAAGTCTCCGTTTTGTAATGTCACCCTGTATGTCTGTGTATACTTCTATTTCCTTATTACTTCTAAGCCTGTAAGTTTCTCTATCAGTAATTTGGGGCCTAATAGTTTCTTAATAATCCTTCTTTCTTTCTTTTGAATTTCTTCAATATCCCTCTTTCTATTTAAAATTTTTTCTGCTCCATATAGTCATTCAGGTTTGATTACAGTTCTGTAATGCCTAGGTTTACTGAATTTAGAAATTGATTTTTCATTATAAATATTTTCTGTTAATGTGAATACAGTTGTCAGTTTTTGTCAAAAACTTCGTTTGCAGCTTTTCCAGACCGTTTCCTTGTATGATTTCCCATAAGTATTTAAACTGAGAAACCCTTTTTATTTTTCAATATTTCAAATTCAAACTTTGGTCGTTGTTTGTTGCGTGTCTTACATTCCGTTTTTTCTTAAATAATATTTGTAGCCCCACCTTTTCTGCAAATTCTATAAGAATTTCAATAACGCATTGAGGTGTGATAATATCCCTAATTAAAACTGCCAGATCATCTGCAAAGGCGAGGCAAAATACTTTAATATTACTTCTACCTCACTTGACTCATTGATCTATACTTTGACTCGACTTTTGCTCTCGACATTCTGTAATTACCTTTTCCAAAACACAGTTAAACAGTAACGGGGAGAGTCCATATTTAAGTTTAGGGCTAGTGTCGGTTAAAGATTCCTGAATCAGTGTTAGAGTTTTATTATCTAGCTCTTGTTCATTTAAAATCCGGAGAAGAGATTCACGATCAACTGAGTCGTAGGCCTTTTTAAAATCCATAAACATACATACAATATTGCTACTAGAAATCGTTTGGTGCCTAAGGATTAGTTTTAAATTAAGAATTTGTTCCGGACAGGATCTGTTTGGTCTAAAGCCTGCTTGGTATTCACCAATTTTGGGTTCTAACTGTTCTTGAGCTACATCAAGTAAACATTGCGAGAGAATTTTGTATGCGACAGCGACAAGAGAAATTCCTCTGTAACCATTGTTATGCAATGGCAGTTTTCGAGACCTCAGGTATTTTCTCGTCTTTTCAGATATGTCCCATTAGTTGAGTGATTCCTTTTATAGTGCTAGGGCCAAGTGATTTTAGTAGTTCTGCAATTATACCGTCTTCTCCGGATGCATTAGTGTTTGTAAGTCTCTTAATTTGCTTAGTTATTTCGATTTCGTTAGTTTCTTTAGAGTTAGGGTTAGTGTTATTGGTTTGCTATGTTTGGAACTTATTCGCTGGTTCAGGACAGTTTAATAGTTTTTCAAAATAATTAGCAATTACCTTACAATTTTCCTTGTTGTTAAGAACCAGACCGCCATTTTAATTTCTGAAGCAAAGACTTTGAGGCTGCCAACCAGTTAAATTTGTTCTGAATGTTTTATAAAAGTTTCTTATATTATTCTCTTGGAAGTGTTTTTCCATTCCTAAAAGTTGGGCATTTTCGTAGTTTCTTTTAGTCTGTCGGATTAATTTAGATGTTTCTTTTTTTATAGTTAAAAATTTGTTATACGCATTTTCAGTTTTGTTACTGTTCCAATTTTTGAATGCCTCATGCCTATACTTAACTGCTGTTTAACAATCCGCGTTCCACCAGTGGTTTTTTGTTTCTTTCGAAGCGGAATTAAATTTTGTGCTGTTTTGACACGCTTTTATTTTAGGCTTTGCCAATTGTTGGGTTGTTTTTGTCAAGTCCGCTTGTCAGAGTTGGGTTTTTTTGTAGTATTGTCAAATTTTGGGATAACATATTTTGTTTTGAAGAGTTTTTTAGGGTAATTTTTACTGTTATTCGCGTTAAATACAGGTCAGAATCAATATTAGCCCCTTTCCTACCTTGGACATTTAAAATTTCTTTGTAGTTAGGGTATACAATTGCTATTTGATCGCTCTGAAAGTCCCCAGTAAATATATTAGGTGTCCGCCAAGTTTTCGTTTAGAACTTTTTTTTATTTTTAATTTTATATTTTTTTAGATATGCTGACATAATTTTAAGGTTAAAATTTTTGCACGTTTCAACAAGCCTTTGGCCATTTTGGTTTGTCCATTTATGCGCAAGAGATCCACTAACCATTTTCTTGTATTTTTTCTCTTTACCTAATGGAGCATTAAAATCACCCATTAAAATTGTAATATTGTTTGAGGGAATTTTCGAAGTGATACTTTCTAACGTTTCCCAAGCTACATTAACTTCTTAATTTTTTTACGGTTACCCTTATTTACTGGCATGCTGGCATTTATTAAAGTATATGCTTTATTTGCGCATTTTAGAAAAATTGGCATTAGTCTATTATTAATGTCACTGTTATAGAATTTAAAATATTTTTGGGGACTGCAAAAGAAACTCCCAGATGTGGTGTATTATTATTCTTTTCTCAGTTCTACTTTTAAAAAGACGATATTTGCCGAGATCCATGGTATTATTGTCCGTCATTCGTGTTTCTTGAGGTGCTAAAACTTGAATCTTCTGTTCTCTTAATATATCTCCCCCAACTGATGAAATTTGTTTCATTGCAAAAGTGTTTGTATGTTAAGTGTTGCAAAAAATGTATTTAAGATGACCAGAGGACTCTGACTTCCTCTGTTGAATCATATTGCATTTAACCTGGTCACCCCAGAATCCGAAAGACCAGTTGCGCCAGTAATACTGCCGGTGGGTTGACAACCTGTGGTACTATTATGATTATCAAAATACGCCATGATGATTGTACCTGGAATCAGGTGGGGTTGAGTAGACTCAGAGTATTAAGGCTTTAAGGGTTAGTTCCAGAATATATATTTCAGCTGCACCACTGGTGAACAGACGCTGACCACTTTGCCGATTGCTAAAAGATAGACGCAAAGTGGATTTGGTTTTATTTTGCCTTGGTGCTGGACTGCTTGTTCTGTACTCGCAGCTGTCCACTATCAGCTGTTCACTATCCGCCACCTGTGACCCATCCAATATCCCAAGCAAGGTCGGCATCTTAAACTTTCAGTTACAAAGTCTTGTAGCCTAGATTTTTAATTATTTTAAAAATGCAAGGATGGAAGTCTATAGTTCGTTTGATATCTAGTCAACGTTAAGGTCTTTAGAGACGAAGTAATTACTATGTTTCACAAAGACTCTTCCTAGCAGCCATCTGGTCACTTATCTGATCTGCGTTAGTGACACCAAAGAAAACCTGATCAGGATACTGGATATGAATGTGAACTTCTGACGTTACACCATACTGCACAATTTTTATTTTTACAACCGTTTCCAAACAGTGATGTGTACCTGAGAATCCAGAGTTTAAACAGCTGCCTAGATGGAAGTTAAGCCTGTGTTGACATGGGTGATTTTTGGATTTCAGAAACAAGTGAAACAAACGTAGTGTCAGACTATTCCCACCACAGAAAACTCCGTATCGCGATAAGTGTAGAAACTGCGATACTAGATTGCTCAACGAGTAATAGTATAGTTTTCATTATCGTTAATACTGAATCGCACAATTGATATACGTTCAACTCTATCGAGAAATAATCAAGTAGCTTAGTGATAACGGCTACTGCGTTAGTGCATCATTTGTATTTTGCATGTGTGAGCGTGGCCAAAGTTCTGGGTGTTGTCCAACATCTGCTGTGGCCTCTCTCCTGTTATTTGCTGTTGTATTAAGTTGGACGAATTATTTGCTTTTTTACGACCGTCCCCTCTCAGCAAACTAAAGTAGCAGTCATGTTCCAGAACAATTCCCTTCAACTTCCTCAAGGCTGCTGTCGGAAGAAATGATCGATTGCTTATTTGTTGATCCCAAGAGCACTTTCTCCATTTACGTATCAAGTACGGCCCAGTTCGACACGACTTGGGATGGCACGGCGACGATGATAGCGTTGCAACGGAACCTTTGGAAACTCTGCAACAGTCACGTTTCTATCGAAATCTGAAAGTTTTAAAGGTGGTCCTGCTCACAGAAAAAAAAATTGGCGTTTGGTGTTCATATAAGAACATGCAATAATTTCAAACTCATCCAGTTGTGCTGAGCTTTAATTCTTTGCCCAAACTGTCCAGAAACCAGCCACAAAGATTCCATAGTTACCAAAATACTGTATTCATGACAGAGAGTATTGGTACGTGAATTATCTGAAATAAATACAAAAATCGGAAAAGCGACACCCAACCGTTTCTGAACAGCCATTTCTCGCCACTCCAAAATACTGTCAGAAGAGGTAAAGGAAAATTGGATTGACCATTCATGCAGCTATATAACTTGTAAAAAATACTCCGTTCTTGAATTCTGCGAAAACTCCTTAAACAGCCACGACCCATCTTGTAAGTAGAAGCCTATCGTAAATTCTGTGTTATGAAAAAGTATATAGTTAACTCATAATAATACGTTACGATATTAATGTCTCATGTCATTATTTATTGTCTTTAGGTACAAAAATGTTTGCGTAAATTCTAAATAATGATGACATCGACATACCGACAACTGTTTAAAGCCCTAGTTGTTTGTGCAAAATACACTGATTTCTGTTTAAAAACTGTGAAAAACAGGGAGAACATAAAGCATGAAAATTGAGTGCATTGTTACCACAATAATGCTGAGCTAAGTCAATATATGCTATTAGGAGCACTGCGATCTGGTTGGATCGATCTATAAGTAATACTGAAGTGGAAGTTAGAATGTAGTGCGCCTTTGCTTTGACCCATGACATCATCAAAACCAGTCATATATATTCAATATACGTAAAATACGCGCTATAACAAGAATTATGACTATCCTCCGAAACCAAATTTATTGGCATCGCCAACTCACAAACTATCACCTCTCAACGTTACTTAGCCTTCGGCATACGCTACAGATCAATATGTCATAATATTAAGATTTTGTATTTACATTCGTTGCCTTCTTAATGTTCTGTTCTATCTCTGTTCACTCGCATATGACGTCGCAGTCCACAGCATCAGTACATCACGATAAATCACACAGCGTTGGACTCATTAACAGTAAGCAGTTCAGAGAATAGTGTGAGAAGCTAGACATGAATGCCACTGTTTATGTTTCGAGTCCTCATGAGAGGTGTGCTGTCCTCATTTACAGGTCTTGCCACACCGGGCACATTTTAGGAGGAAGAATGGCACCCTCGTTCTACGAAGCTCACTGAATCATCATTAGAGCATCACATCCCGCGGAATGTAATATACTGCTTTTCAGCTAAATCGTACTACATGTGCAGGATGCGACAAAGAGTGTGGTTCCCGCTTCCCTTTTGCTCTCTACTGGGCCAAGCACGCAAACTGCCTGGACAGCGAATGCAGTTAGAGAACGCGTAACAGCGTATTTCATAACTCGTAATAATTAACATACTGCAAATTGTAGTTTAAGTGTATCCTGTTTTTACAAATGATTAAGGTAGTAATTTCTACAAAAACGATGTCTTTCGTAATTTTTAGAGACGCGAGATTTACAGATTTAAAATTTTGACAGTCTATGTAAATCCCTCCCTCCTCCTTCCGAGGGGAACTTGTGTACCCGCGCCCACATGAAAGTGGGAGACGTTTTCGAAATGTTTGCGAATCCTGTAACTGAGGCCTGGCGTGGGTACAAGCCCGTTACTCACCTAGTCGGATGTGGGAAACCGCTTAAAAACCACATGCTGCCTTGCCGGCATTCCGGCCCTCGTCGCTAATCCAACGGGATGTATCACGCCGCTTGGCGTTTATCTATTCGGAAAATATATTTTGCGTACCGGTATTCCAAACACAAATTATTTTTCCAGAACGCTGTTTTTACGGTGCCTACACATACACACATACCTTCTTGAAATATCATTGTCTTTGCTAATTATTCTGCGTATTATGGAAACTAGTATATTATCATTGCCACAAAAATGTTGGAAAGTAGAGGAATGGTGGCGTCGTACAGTCACAGGTTCCGTTGTGTGCGCCAAAGTCCTCCGTTCATTTCTTCAGTTCTCTGTCGTATTTCGTTGGGTGTAGTCAGGTAATATAGTTTCGGATTACCGTTTTTCCGGATGACGTGGTCTGTCTCTCTTTACTCGCATATTACGTCATACTTCACAACATTATTACGTCACAGGTCAAAGGCAATCTTGGATATGGATACCGGAAACAGCGATCGTGTGGGACCCAACTCGCTTTTTTTGTTCATGAGACCCAGAAAATATTAGATACAGGCTCCCAGGTAGATGCCATTTTCCTTGACTTCGGAAGGTGTTAGATACAGTTCCGCACTGTCGCCTGATAAACAAAGTAAGAGCCTACGGAATATCAGACCAGCTGTGTGGCTGGATCGAAGAGTTTTTAGCGAACAGAACAGAGCATGTTGTTCTCAATGGAGAGACGTCTACAGACGTTAAAGTAACCTCTGGCGTGCCACAGGGGAATGTTATGGGACCATTGCTTTTCACAATATATATAAATGACCTAGTATATAGTGTCGGAACTTCCATGCGGCTTTTCGCGGATGATGCTGTAGTATACAGAGAAGTTGCAGCATTAGAAAATTGCAGCGAAATGCAGGACGATCTGCTGCGGGTAGGCACTTGGTGCAGGGAGAGGCAACTGACCCATAACATAGACAAATGTAATGTACTGCGAATACATAGAAAGAAGGATCCTTTATCGTATGATTATATGATAGCGGAACAAACACTGGTAGCAGTTACTTCTGTAAAATATCTAGGAGTATGCGTACGGAACAATTTGAAGTGGAATGATCATATAAAATTAATTGTTGGTAAGGCGGGTGCCAGGTTGAAATTCATTGGGAGAGTCCTTAGAAAATGTAGTCCATCAATAAAGGAGGTCGCTTACAAAACACTCGTTCGACCTATACTTGAGTATTGCTCATCAGTGTGGGAACCGTACCAGGTCGGGTTGACAGAGGAGATAGAGAAGATCCAAAGAAGAGCGGCGCGTTTCATCACAGAGTTATTTCGTAAGCGTGATAGCGTTACGGAGATGTTTAGCAAACTCAAGTGGCAGACTCTGCAAGAGAGGCGCTCTGCATCGCGGTGTAACTTGCTGTCCGGGTTTCGAGAGGGTGCGTTTCTGGATGAGGTATCGAATATATTGCTTCCCCCAAGTTATACCTCCCGAGGAGATCACGAATGTAAAATTAGAGGAGGCTCTCCGGCAGTCGTTCTTCCCGCGAACCATACGCGACTGGAACAGGAAAGGGAGGCAATGACAGTGGCACGTAAAGTGCGATCCGCCACACACCGTTGGGTGGCTTGCGGGGTATAAATGTAGATGTAGATGTAGATATCGGTAGGTTCAATATGGACCGGTTGAGGCACCAAACCTCATCGACTGGCGTCGAG